>NC_088853.1:72324847-73032347 GCF_963853765.1 Magallana gigas | reverse complement strand
GGGACGATGGTTTGATGCCTTTGGAGTGGATAACTTTCTTCAATATGGTTCATTTCGTTTCAAATTTGGCTGGTAATTAGATATATGTGTGAGAAACAGTCCCACAAAATTTCGCCGTCAAGTTCTACAGCGTTTGACCGGAGCTGGAATTTTTATTCGGAGGCATAGTCTAAAACGCGGTCTGGAATCAAATGGCAGGCAGAGTTTCATACTTTCTAAAAAATCTGACAAACTGTTGTAACACTTTGTTAGGTGTTCTTTAAAAAAGAAATATAAAATTTCAAGTTTAAATATGGAGGGTCAAGTTCATACAAGAATTCAATCCTTGTACAAAAGAAGGGAAAAAAGGGGGGGGGGTCGAATTGTGGCAACCCCTTCAGTTTGTTTTATTAATAATTGTAAATTTAATTCAGCGCTTATTGAACTATGAACAATTGTTGACATGTACGTGAATGCATGTGCAATATTTTTCAGCTATTAAAAATCGACCATAACTTTCACATCAACCGCTAAATAGTGAAAGTAGTATGTCAAAGACGAGTGAAAATCTCCATCTCGAAAGCGCTTTATCATGTTGAATCCTCATTCGTTTCTTGGACTGTAAATGTTTACCTTCAAATATTTTTTGCTGATCAAATACAGAAAGGCCCATTGTTTGTGATCAATGTATTTATAAAGTTTTTTCTGCATCATTACAGTGTGACATGAAACTTATAGGAGTGACTGGGAATCAGAGACGACCGGGAATTGGAGACTTCATTGTATTAACTCATCTTCACTGTATTAGCTTGTCTTCAACATAAGGTTTTTTATGTGGTATTGATTTTGCTCTACATCAATCTTTTAAACTTATTAAAAAAGACACCTTGAACAATTTCAATTCAATTTCAATTCAATTTCAATTTCTTTATCAACCAATTAAGGGCCCTCAAGGGGCAACATGAAGACTGTACATACAGCATCCAATGTACACATAACACATTCAATGAACATGTATATAACAGTATACTAGTTTGAGGTCTTTTTACAGGTTCCTTGTGTATCAATAAAGAGTGGACTGATGTAGCAAAGAAAGAGTTTATGTGGTATAGTATTCTTGTAATATCACCATGTTTGTGTAGCTATACTTTGTATTTTTAGGTCACCTGAGTCATTCAGGAGACCCATTGCTATCACAAGTTCGTTGTCGTGTGTCATTCATAGTCATTATAGTATTCATCTCTTAAATGGGTATGAGGGCAGTAGTCATTGTGTTAGTCCTGGGATAAAAACTGCTGCCCGAAGGCCTAGGTCGAGGACTGCATCAATTTCTTACCAAGGAACTGACAATATAACTATTGTCCTCATTCCCATTTGATGATTGATCTGTAAACAAGAATAACATATCCTTGTGGTAATGTCAGGGCTGGGATATTGTTCCATTATCTTCTTGGGGGACATTTAAACAATCAGCCAGGATAAGGGGGATAGCCAATCATATGTCATCAGCCAGTAGTTAATATAAATGACCTCATATGTGATTTGGAAAGTTCTCCTTTTACATATATTTGATAATAAGGTGTTAGAGAGAGAGAGTTCATGAGAGTTCAAGACAAAACTGCATTTTACATGTAGTTTATAAATTATCCATTGTAAATTAGAGCTCAGTTTAGATAGTGTCACATTTCACAAAAAAGTTACAATAGGATTAGACAAAATGCAAATATTGGGTAACCCTACTTTTCTAAAACAGACCTAAAAGTAAGTCATGGTTATGTTGGAGAAAGGAACAAAGAAAACAAAAAATACATGTTTAGCAGAAAAACTCAGAGAGAGAGAGAGAGCTAGAGAGAGAGAGAGAGAAGAGAGGGATAGTATACCGGTACATGTACATACATCTCATTGTACATGTATACATACATGAGAGAGAAATATACCCAGAAAGCTGAAATACATGTTTGAAAGACTGGAATAAAAAGCACTTCTCTTTCCTTATAAAAAGAATGTCTGAAAATAGTAAATGTTTGAGAGAGAGAGAGAGAGAGAGAGTATGTGGGTAGGACTGGGAGAAAGAGCATGTGTATTTCCTTGGCAGAGAATGTCTGAAAATACTAAATATCTAAGAGAGAGAGAGAGAGAGAGAGAGATATTAATGAAGAATGTCAGAGATAGAGAGACAAAGAGAAAAACTACATGTTGATCAAAAAACTGAAAGAGAAATAGAAAGAGAAAGTACATATTATGGAGAGAGAGAGAGACAGAGAGAGAAATAAAGAGAGATAGCTTTATGAAGAATGTCAGAGATAGTAAGACAAAGATAGCAATATACATCTTGTTCAGGAAAGGGCATTAGAGAAAAAGATAAAGAGAAAGCACATATTTTGGAGAGAGATAGTGGTAGAGTAAGAGAAAGAGTAAGAGTACATGTTAAACAGTGAATGTTACACAGAGAGAGAGAGAGAGAGAGAATGTTTAATGAAGAATGTCAGAGATAGAGAGAGCAAGAGTACATGTTGATCAGAAAGTGGAATTAGAGAGAAATAGAGAGAAAAGAAAGAGAAAGAAAGAGAGGAGAGAGAGAGAGAATGTTTAATGATGAATATCAGGGATAAAGAGACTAAGAGAGCAAAAGTACATGTTAATCAGAAAATGGAATGAGAGAGATATAGAGAAACAGAAAGTTCATATTTAGGAGAGAGGGAGCATAACTTTAGAGAAACAATCGACAAAGAAAGCTGGCATTCATGTGGGAACGACTAAAAGAAAGAGCACGTGTAATTCCTTAGCAGAGAATGTCTGAAAATAGAAAATGTCTAAGAGAGAGAGAGAGAGGGAGAAAGAGAATGTTTAATGATGAATGTTAGAGATAGAGAGACAAAGAGAGCAAGAGTACATTTTGCTCAGGAAAGGGAATTAGAGAAAGGAAGAGAGAAAAGAAAGTACATATTTTGGAGAGAGAGAGAGAGAGAGAGAGAGTATTCTTAGTAGTGAATGTATGACACAGATAGAGAAAAAAAAGAGAGAGGGAGAAAGTCACCAATGTTTAGCAGAGAATGTCAGACTTTTTAGAGTTTTAACCAAAACAAATATCTACTGGTCAAGCGTTTTTTATCTGATGATAATAGACCATTATTTATCTATGAATGAAGATATATTTATAAATATTTTAAAATAAAGTCTTGTTTAAATTGATATATTCCTTACACACAAAATGATATTATATAATGATATTTTAACAAATTAATTATATCAATAAATAGTTTTGAAAGAATGTGGTTGACATAATTCTTAAACACTTTATTTTTATTTAACAGGTTGTGATTCAAAGACATAGACATGGACACAGCAAGCTCCACCTATAGTACACATAAGTGTTCTAAGTGTCCGGGGGACACAGAGTACTATTGTGTATCGTGTCCATGTGATCTGTGTCCCCAGTGTAAAGAGAACCATGTAAAAGATCTCCAAACAATAGACCATGATGTTGTGTCACACCGTGATAAAATCAACTACATCCCAACACAAGAGATCTGTGTGAGACATCCTAGCCATGTTTATACAAAGTACTGTGAACCTTGTCAAGTTCCTCTGTGTGATTCTTGTTCCGAGGACCAATCGCACAGATTCAGAAGTTTTCTCTATGGCCAAGGACAGCATGAAATACTGGATATACAAATAGCCTATAAAACAAAGCGACAACACCACAGAGGAACCATTCACACCATCAGAAGTGAGGCTCTCTTTTACAGACCTGTTCTCCTGCCACGAATCAAAACTGATTTCAAAACCTGTCGCACAGAATTCTCCCGCTATCAATCAGAGATGTTAACAAAGGCCCAGACACTGAAGAATCGCATTAATATAGTGAGAAAAGATTTCATGAAAAATGTGTTTTGTGCCTTTGATTTCAAACACAGATGTTTAAAACAGATGATAGAAATGAGCAGACATATTGTCAGCCTTCAGGAATATGAACTCAGATATGTACAGCCAGAATTCACATTCAGTGCACTACAATTCCTCTCCTTCACAAGGACAGCCCTCCCCCAGATAAATCTTACACTCCACACCAGCCAGCTCTCCAAGACTGAGTCACTCAACAAGGAGGATGTGATGGAGTCACTGAGTGCAATCCAAATCACAGAGAGAGGAAACCGACGCGTAGGAAACCAGTGTCTGCTGAAACTGACGTCTGGTGCTGAGTTCCATCAATCTCTCACAGTGACAGGTGTTGATCGTTGTTCTCACATTTCCTGTGTGACATCAGACCGGGTCTGGGTCAGTGATGATATAAACAATCTCATGTTGACAGACACAACAGGTGTCCCTCTACATCGTGTGAAGGATTCACGTAGTGGTGATAGAGGATTGCACACAGTGAACAGTGAGAGTGAACTGATTTATATAGATAGGAATTATAACATCAACAAACTGTCAAAGGATATGAAAACAACCACCACATTTATAGAGAGAACAGACTATACATGGAGACCATGGTGTGTGTACTGGTCCCCGTCCACTGGGGATCTACTGGTCGCGATGTATAACAGTGATACAAAGACAGGCAAGGCAACAGCCAAGGTAACCCGGTACAACCAGAGTGGACGACTCACACAAACCATACAGTACCACAACACAGGACGGGGACTGTATAGAGAACCTCTCTATATAACAGAGAACAACAATGGGGATGTCGTGGTGTCTTACTATATAAATATTATGTTCGGTACTGTAGTGGTGACAGAGCGTGGAGGAAGACATCGTTTCTCCTACACAAGACATCCATCAGGATCAGTACTAGAGCCACGTGGAATCTGTACTGACGCGCTGTCACACATCCTGGTGTGTGATTATAGAACCGACACAGTACAGATGTTAGACAGTGACGGTCAGTTCCTGTCACATCTACTGATAAGACCATCAGGGATATTCTCACCATGGAGCCTGAGTTATGATGTCAACACTCACCGTCTCTGGGTCGGATCAGGGTACAACAACACGGTGGTTATATACAGGTATATCACCAGACAGGACGCTCTGACAGGTAAGTCTGAGTCATTATCATTGTAAATTATGTAATATGTAGTCACAAGTCAGACATATGTATAGGATGTAATCTTTATCAATCGTCAATATAATGTACATGATGTAAGTACATATTCGTTTATAGACAGTCAAATTCACATGCATCTAATGAAATGTAATTGATTACTTGTCTGTAATTAATCAATTACAATGTACTTAGATACATGAATATGTTGATAATTTCTTGATTAATAAATTGATTAGATACCTTTACCAGTATATGTTTGTTATTAATTAATAAAGGGTCTGTATTAATACATTATAACAGACAAACATTGCTGTACCAATCATTATACAAGATGTGATGTTTGTAATCAATCTGTTCCATCTGACTGTTTGTGTCTGATGTTTGTAGATCTGAATCCAGCCACTGCTGATGTGATGGAGTCACTGAGTGAAATCCCAACCCCAGGGACAGAAAAACTACAGCAAGGAAACCAGTGTCTGCTGAAACTGATGTCTCCCCCCGAGTTACTTCCCTCTCTCACACTGACAGGTGTCCGTTGTTGTTATCACATTTCCTGTGTGACATCAGACCGGGTCTGGGTCAGTGATAGATACAATCTCATGTTGACAGACACAACAGGTGTCCCTCTACATCGTGTGGAGGATTCATGGAGTGGTGATAGAGGTAATAGAGGATTACACACAGTGAACAGTGAGAGTGAACTGATTTATATAGATTTGAAAAGTAACATTAACAAACTGTCAATGGATATGAAAACAACCACCACATTTATAGAGAGAACAGACTATACATGGAGACCACGGTGTGTGTACTGGTCCCCGTCCACTGGGGATCTACTGGTCGGGATGTATAACAATGTTACAAAGACAGGCAAGGCAACAGGCAAGGTAACCCGGTACAACCAGAGTGGACAACTCACACAGACCATACAGAACGACAACACAGGACTGGGGCTGTATAGATATCCTAACTATATAACAGAGAACAACAATGGGGATGTCGTGGTGTCTGACTTTGATGATATGTATGGGCCTGGTGATGTAGTGGTGACAGAGCGTGGAGGTAGACATCATTTCTCCTACACAGGACATCCATCAGGATCAGTACTAAAGCCACGTGGAATCTGTACTGACGCGCTGTCACACATCCTGGTGTGTGATTATAGAACCGACACAGTACAGATGTTAGACAGTGACGGTCAGTTCCTGTCACATCTACTGATAAGACCATCAGGGATATTCTCACCATGGAGCCTGAGTTATGATGTCAACACTCACCGTCTCTGGGTCGGATCAGGGGCCAACAACACGGTGGTTATATACAGGTATATCACCAGACAGGACGCTCTGACAGGTAAGTCTGAGTCATTATCATTCACGTTAATTAGATATAAATAACTAAGACGCACAGTCCGTGTTAATTATCAGTCAATAAGATACATGTAAGACATGTTTATCTGTGTGATAGTTTGTCAATATAAACAGCTCATTGTTACAGGGTTAGCTGTATCTATTTCATTAATTAGATGTACAGTCACATGTCATTGTATTAAGTTAATTTGAATAAAAGGTCATTGTAATTAATTTTGTGACACATGTATTTGTAATTAGTTATTTTGTTACAAGTCAATTTAATTGGATTAATTAATTAGATGCCTGTAAATATTGAAGAATACATGTGTCAATGTTATCAGTTTAAACTTTTAATTTGTAGATGTAGCTCTATCATTACTTAACATGTATGATATTAATTAATTAACCGCTAATTAATGACTTGTTGTAGATGAACACAGACCCTGTCCTGATGGGGACGCCTTGTCCAGCTCAACACCAGCCGTAGAATGGAGATAGCTGGGATATTGACAGGTTGTAAATGTTTCTGTACAAATCTAGTCTGCTCTCAAAACCACAAATGTTGTTTGTCACTTTGTTCAACATCTGCAGCTGAAATTGAGCTGTGTATAATTCACATGGACTGCAATACTGACTCCTGTTTATTTCACACTTTGTGATCATCCAAACATGGCTGTCTGTTGCTGAGTGTGGAATGTTATACACATTTTACTTTGCTAAAAATGGATTAACATAAACATGAAACAGATAGTCATACGAAGTCTATAATAACTGAAAAAGAAAAAAAACGGAATGAATAAAAATTGTAATAGATCTTTATCAATTTGAACATTTATGGTTATCATACCCCCGCTTCGAATGAGAGGAAGATATACTGTTTTACCCTTGTGTGTCTGTCTGTCAATAATAAAAATTTCTGTCGCATTTTTCTCATTAACTATTCATTGTTTTTTAAATTTTAACACACTCTTTGTTAATAGTTTTGTACCAATCGGACACCAACTTCCTGTTGCAGTCAATTTTATTCATTTTTAGCCTAAATTTTCAAACTTAAATTCCGTCAAAGATTTTCAGCAACAATTCATTGCAGATGCGTGAAGTTTTAACAATCTCTTTGTTAAGGAATGCCATACGTTGGGATCTATTTTTGTACCCATTGGACGTCAACTTCCTGTTAAAGTTAACTTTGCTTATTTTGTATATTTACATCAGAGCGAGGTATCACTAGTGAGCATTGGCTCACAGATATCTGAGTAATACCATGTTGGTGTTCATCATTAACTACATCATTCATTAGTTTATTCTGTTTCCTGTAGATACGCCAATTTTACCTGACCTTGAGGGGAGAAAATACAACACCTTCCTTGAAATCCTTACAGAGGAAGGCAGAAAACAGACATTGGCTACGTAGACCACTTAATGCAATATGATGTCATTATCTTCAAGTACACGGAGTCACTCATGTCACCTTAGTATTGAAATTGGTCTTTGTCCGTCGTCGTGTGTTGTCCGTCATGCGTCTTTCCTTTACAATTTTACATTTTTAACTTTTTCTTGAAAACTAGAGGGTCACCATTTTTGGTTTGAAACATCTCTTGAATAAAAAGAATCTGAAATATGAAAATTATGACCCTACCACCCTCAGGGCCCCATCGGCGGGGCCTAATATCCAAAGAAGGCCAAATTTTTCTTCTCTACTTTGTAACAAAAGATTAATTTTTTTGTAAGGGTATAGATGATGTGAGAGATTTCTTCCACTGTTGCCCCCCCCCCCCCCCCCACTTCATTTTCATGAATAAATGTTTCGAACAGATACAAATAGAAGCGGGTTGACCGTCAGAGGAGTATCAAATTAGAGAAACTTACAATACTTACATGAAACTCTGAATTGTCAGTTTAAAGGCTATGGTACTCGGGTGACCGTCAGGGCATGTGTGCCTTTTGTTTAATTGTACTCACATAGCAGATGAAATGCATTTTGAAATACGGTATATTTTTTTTTTCATGTACAAGGACAAATATTTAGATCCTAGATTTTGTGAAAGACCAAATACTTATAAATCTGAAGAATTGATGTCAACGTTTATTTGTTCATAAGATGTCTGAATCATCAGTACTCCTTTTGTATTTGTATTTTTTTTTAATAGTTTATATTTTTACCTCTGACATTTTATCAACAAATGTAAACTTTGTATAGGTGTATTATGTTTATGTGTGTTAAAAATTGAATATAACTGGATTATCTGTGGAGTGACCGATATCTGTACTTGTTTTAAATAACGCGTCATTATTTGAACCTGTGTTCTGTGTACATGAACTATACAGTAATTACTTATTGTACTTTATTATCATTTTATTTCACAGTGTGTTATCTGTTTAAAATATGTGGTCTGTGTACATGAACTATACAGTAATTTGTCATGCAGGTGGGCAGCTGCCAAAAAGGTACCCCTATTGCACAGATAACTCGATCTTCTTACAGTTTTTAAGATAGGAAGTTGTTGATATGCAGACCAATTAAACATATAAAAGAGATGTGCATAATGCTTTTTGATAATAGAACAAATACCTGCGGTTGAACTTAGTCATTTTATTGCAGAATATAATTATAGGGTACTCCATTGTATGGATAACTTCTCGTACGGTTTTCAAGATAAGAACTTGATTTGCAGATCATTTGAACTTATATCAGAAATGTGCATATTAATTCGATTTGGATGTTTTTTAATAATTTATGATATAAATATTAGCTGTTGAACTAGGTCATATTGGGCAGAATATTGCATATAGGGTACTCCATTTCTCTGAATAGGTAGTGTTTATCAATTCAGGATAAATGGATTTAAATGGATTATGGATACTGTTCACATAAAAGAAAACTCAGCTTGTTGTCACATTGACAGCTTTTCACTTGTCCTGGTATTGGTTTAGAAAATTCTCAATGGACAGTACTTGTTCTCTGTTTTACATATTTAAGTCTTTTGAATATTCTTATAAAACCCAGGTGTAATTTAGTGCTTGGACATAGTTGCAACTTAAAATTTGGACTAATGTGTGAATTGTTTTTTTATTTGCACACAAGAAATCTTGCATGTAAATAAAACATTATATTCAAAGGGGAATAACTCAAATTTTAATTCCTCAGTTAGAAACGAATAAAGAGTTATTCCCCCTTACATAATGTTTTTAGATAAAGTTTCACCCAAGAACCATAATTTATGTTGTTGACCCTCAAAATAATTTTACTTTGAAAGTTAATTGAATATCAGTTTAGTTTTGATTTTTGAAAATGTCATAATTAACGTGTTTGGAAATTAAAGGGTGAAAAGGAGGATTCAAAGTCTATCATACCGAAATGTTTTTGTTTTTTAAATGGCAACATGTAATTTTTTATGAATATTTGACCTTCATCTGTATGTCAATATAATGTAAATTTACAGCTGAATCGTGTATTAAATCCTTTAAGACCTGTATACTTACAATGTTATGACAAGCTGCATCATGGGATAGTGGTGTAAGGTAAATGTTATTATGTCTGTATCAACTGTTTGTATTGGGTTTATGATGCATTTTGTAAAAATATACCTATATGTATATCATTGGTTTATTACATTTCTCCGACGTAAAAGACTGAGCTATATTGATCCTGTAGATACAAAGCTCATGTTTATGTAAATAGTTTTTGTGGAATATCGTGACCAAGTTGAAGTGAACTGATTTTTTTTTCAAAAATTAATTTTTTTCTTTGTATTTACGTTAACCATGAAATACATAATACTTATATACAAATGATTTTTGGTGAGTTGTAGCAAGCTGTAGATAGAACTCAATAAATGTGATATTTATTCATATATTTGTCTTTTTTCTTAGTAAGACAGTACTGTAATATCTGGTACAAAGAAGAAGAATATGATGCTGTTACTTTATCTACAAGAACAAGAAATTATTTATTGGGGCGAACACATTCTAACTGACAGACCAATCTCCTTTTGGATTCACTACTGCACACCCTATTTTCACTGTTTAGTGGTTGTATCATTCTTAAATAAGATTTTACCCTTTATTTTAACAGCTTCAAATTCTCTTTCTGTAACAATAGTTAGATGTTAATAGCTCTAGACTAGTCAACAATAAATTGCAAATTGAATTTTCCATTCAAGTACTCAGTTGTTTCAAGAATTTCATTTTGACTGATAGGTTAAATTGTGGGTATTATTATTAAAATTTATTTTGATAACATCTCTGTCCTAAGTCAACAATAAATTACAAAATGAATTTTCCATCCAAGTACTAAGGTAACTCTTCAGAACAAGAGGTTCGTGGGCCACATCGCTCACCTGAGCAGCAATAGACATGATAAAATCAGATTAATGGAGTTAAACAAAATATCGGATCAATTAAGCATTAAATCATTATTTTTTGAAAGATTTTGGGCGGTTTCCATTAACATTGCCTCGCCGGCGACGTTATCGGGAAACGGGGACGTTTATGGAACTGTTGGCAACGTCACAATGCTCAAACGAGGATGATTGCACCTTAAAACTTAAAACTTGATCCAGAAATTTTGGCAGTTTTAATGAATTTCAATGTAGTATGGCAAATTGTAGTTTTGGAAATACTGGTTATGTAGAATATAACCTCGACGCCATGTTGTTTCCTAATCGGCAACGTTTTATTGCGTTGCCACAATCGCTCGCCGGCGACGCGTGTTCCAGCAATCAGCGACGAAGGCAGCACCGGCAAATCCGGCGATGCCAGTTTAATGGAAAGCACCCATAGTCTCATAACTGCAGCGGTGTGTGCATACAAATTGATTAATGCACGCTAGCGCGTTATGAAAATGTGTATTCACACACCGCTGCATTAATGAGACTAATCTTTCAAAAAATAATGAGTTAATGCTTATATTTACATCTTTTAAAACTTCTTTCCTTGTCTGCAAATGTGATTTTTACGTCAAAATGTATGTTTTATCCTCAGGGTAAGTTCAAACTAATGGAAGAGCCACTGTAACAGCCACAAGCGTGAACTTTGATTCTCGCTTGTGACGTTGCATTTTAAAGCGTTCAACGTTTGTGATGTCATAATAAAACTAGTTATTCTAACCTTTGAGTATCAATTCAAAACAAATCTATTAAAAATCCTGAAAACTGCAATCAATTAGCCTATTAGGTCTACTCAGCGAAATGAAAATTTGACTGGGTTGTGTCGATTGAGTACTCGTTTTGAAAATATAGACCGCTTACTTTTGTCCTGCATAAACATCAATTCATTACAAGGCTGAACTTAATCCAATTCTTTGAACATTAATCCCTGAAAGTCCATAAACATCCAAAATGAAATCCTGACCGAGATCTATATATATTCCAGTGCATAAATAAGGGAGATAAATACACAAGGGGAAATAATTTGACTTATTTCATCTTTATCCTATATTCGCTTAGCAACGAGCATAGATATATTTTCAACAACAAAAAATGTTTTTAGAAATAAAATCATGCGCTGAAGAAAAGTTATTTCATTTTAAGAACAGTCTTTAAAACCATTAAAAAAAGGTTGAATAGAGGTTCTGTCTTAAAGGCATATCAGGTAGTTAGCATTATCCACGCGTGTGACTGCAATTTCTAAATACCGATCTCGATCCATAATACTTACCGATATCCAAAGATACAATCTTTTGCGGTTTAAATAATACAGATTAATCAACAGTTTGTTTAAATCATGTTTTCTAATTAACAATAATTTTAACATATTTTTTTAGAATGATGAAATAATAAACCTATGCACAATTTAAATTTTACGGATCTTTTTTCAAAATATATATTTTAATGATTTTTACCCAAAATACGCCCATTGTGATCCTGAAAAGGCCGGTTCCTTGGGTAAATTTATTTCCAGTTGATTAAGGGCGTTAAGGTTTAAATAATATCAAAATTTTAGAGAATTCTGTAAGTAAATAAAATTATAAGAGCTTAAATTCTCTTTGAAAATTTATTTCATTTTATCTCATTTGTATGCGGATTTATCTTTTTTGGATAAATAAGCAAGTGTAACATAAAAATTTTTGATTTGAAATAATAATTCCTTTATTTTACATAGGATATAAGTCAAAAAATGATTTTGTGAAATTCAAATTTCAGGCTTAGGCTTATATTCTCTATGTATGAAAAAGCGCCATTTTCTGCAATCGGTTCTATTTTTAGCAACGACCCTAGCTCTTATGATACCGATGGACCACCCAACAGGGTAAAATTTGATGAGAAGATATCCTCAGATACATGTTTGAAAAATATGAAAAAATTCTGTACGCATTTTATTTATCTAGTGGGGTATGGACCATTACCTTAAACCACTATACGATACATCATGTGTTTTTCTCCAACTCCATAAAATTGATGTATTTAATATTAAAACCTGTCTTATAATAACATTCTAAAAGATTTACTGGTATAACATATCATTGATTCTGTTAAAAAATCTATGTGAATTAAAATACATTACAGTCTGAATGTTTATTTTTGATGCAAAAGCTAACTGTCAAGGTCTAGGCTAAAACAGGGTATTTGCAAGTGGTAAAATGCAAATATAAGTAATATAAACAACGATTATTTAGTGAAAATGGCGTTATGAATAGCAACTGCTCTGAAGGCATATTTTCCATGATGCGCTTGCGCGCATCATGGAATATGCCCACAGAGCAATTGCTATTCATAACGCCATGTTCACTAAAAAACGTTGTTTATTTCTTAAATATTTGCATTCTACTGTGTTTTTTCATTAAAAATTCTGTGATGCCTCTAAATGCAACAAGTAGTCAAAGGTCAAATTGACGAGTTTTATTATGACGTCACAAACGTTGAACGCTGTAAACTGCAATGTCACAAGCGAAAATTAAAGTTCACGCTTGTGGCTGTTACTGTGGCTCTTCCATTAGTATTAACTTACCCTCAGGATAAGATAGGAATTTTAAGGTATGAATTACATTTGCAGGCAAGACAAGAAGTTAGAAAATGTAAATACATAAGCATTAAAATCATGATTTTTTGAAGTATACACTCTCATAACTGCAGCGGTGTGTGCATACAAATTTTCATAACGCGCTAACGCGCTACTTAATTTGTATGCACACACCGCTGCAGTTATGAGAGTGTATACTTCAAAGAATCATGATTCAATGCTATAATAACTGCAGTATGTTTTCAGACACTTTACATGCAAAAAATATTTGGAATGTAAATATTATTGTATAATACATGTAGATCTTGTATATTTTACATCCGTTGTTTTCGACAGGTGTGGTAAGTACATGTTACATTTCGACACAATGCGTTTATTCTGCGGCACACAGATATGGTAAGACGATAGGGATAAGTAATTTGATCATTTTCCAACGATCTCGTCAGAAATCGTTAATTTAAGAAATTGGAATAACTGTTTAAAACATAGCTTAAACCGAGAACCCCTGGCAAATCCAAGATTGCGAATGTCGTCCCTTTACTTATTTTAACGTACATTGAATACACTTTTTTAACATGATTGAAACGGGTTTTTAGTGAATGTTTTAATGCAATGCACAGAAATACACTTATTGCTAATCTTAATCTTTTTTGTCTTCGGGAACAAATGAAGAACTTCACTATCCGACAACCGAGCCCCTGTGATTATCCTCCCCCCCCCCCCCCCCCAGGTTACAGAATGCATCGTAGAACTTGAATGCATCATTTCTATTTTTGATATTATACAACATGATTAACTTAGTTAATTGGATTTTCCGTTATTTTTGTCAAAAAAGCCCGATGATTTATTATGATATTAGAAAAAAAAATGAGTAATTCAAATTCAGCTTAGAAAATACAGGACATGCAGAATTACATGTCGTTGATTTTAAAATAAATAATAATCAATAAAACCAACACCCATCGGAACTTCCTTTATTACTTTAATTTACTGATGTATTACAAACATTTCTCGCAATCAAAAAAAATGTCCGAGGAGATACGAGTAGATGATGATTGTGATGGCACCCGTTAGTTTCGAAATTCAACGCGGGGGAAAATGGAATCTGCCGGTTAATATGTTCGAAGACCTTGGGCGAAAATGACGGACATTTTTTTTTTGGTTGAAACTATTTGAACAGATTAGAGGGTTTTGTTAACGTAATAATACGTATACGTAGATTAAACATTTTCATATCGGTAGTTATGAACAATCAAATACTGAAACACTCTTACATTCATCAAACAGCGGCCTTGAATTGTTCGCGACCCCAGTTCGTAATAGCTGACCTTTCGGAACGACATTTAATAGAACAATTGTCGTTACACATGATATATGGAGCTTCATGTCAATTTCTAATCTAGCTATCTAACAGACGGCCAAATTTTTCAGGATCAAACAGAACTTGAAACAAATCAAACAGATTATTTTGTACAATGCATACTGAAATGAACTATTTATTCCATATTCCACAGTTAAAAGCAATAAACTTAACATTAAATGAATTTATAAAAATTCGAATTATTAAAAGCAAAACCAGCTACATCCTGGGGTAAAAGTTTATCAGTAATAATATTATTATCTGACTGATGCTTGTATCTTTCACCTTTTATATATTAGGAATGCACGCGCGCGCGTTCATTTTTCTGCAAGTAACTATCAGTCATGAAGACCCTGTTCTTTGTCATTGGTCTCTGCATCCCGTTCACCAAGTCACGTGAGTTTTCTCTCTCTCTCTCTGTATAGGTACATGTATATGTATCATTTTCTCTGTATTTTGAGTCGTGCATTTTTGTCTATCTGTCTATCCACTTTCTTGTCCATCTCTCTATCCACCTTTTTTCTATCTGTCTGCCATTACATGCATGAACATGTATAAATTCTTTCATATATTGAGTTATGTAGTTTTCTGTATATGTTCTTCTGTCTGTCTTGTCTTTTGTCCGTCTATCTCTGTTCTGTCTATCATGTCTTTTGTCCGTCTATCTGTCTGTCTAGTCTTCTGTCTGTCTTGTCTTTTGTCCGTCTATCTCTGTTCTGTCTATCATGTCTTTTGTCCGTCTATCTGTCTGTCTAGTCTTCTGTCTGTCTTGTCTTTTGTCCGTCTATCTCTGTTCTGTCTGTCTTCCCGTCTGATTTTTAACTTTTTTGTGCATGCATCAATAGCATATCTCAGAAGCTCGAGTTGTCTCTCTTTGTCTTCCAGTCAACCGTTTCTACGTCCGTCCTTAGACATTTTCTATATATATGTTTATATAGATCGCTCTGTAGCTTGAGTTGTCTCTCTTTATAAAGCTGTATTTTCTGTATATTTGTCCGTCATCACACGTATATCCCTATATATATAGATCTAGCTAGAAGTTAAAATCAATTACAAGTGTGTTGTTAAATCGCGATTTGTGTAGTGTCTGTATTTGTTTATACTTACATGTATGCACGTATATTCTTGCAAAATCATAATACATTCCGGCTTTATATAATTTTGTAAGGGATCAATTTAATTTCAATCAAGATCGGTTTGAATTTCAAATGTTTCTTGAATTCTGACATTCTGGTTAAACTATGATTGTAAAGCAATTGCTAACATGCGCGGATCAAGAAAATTTTATATTTCGGGTGGGGGGGGGGTGGGGGGGGGGTCGGAGGATCCGAAACATTGGCGTTGGAAGCAAATTGAAAGTGGGGGCGGCTACACTTATAAACAGAAATCTTGACAGGCAAAGAAAGGAACATAGATTAAAAAAACAATCCCAAAATCATGAAATTTCTAATAGGGGGGGGGGGGGGGTTAACTTAGTATACCTAAAACTCCCCCGAAAAGGACGGGGGTTCAAGGCATATAAGGATACCCCCCCCCCCCCCCAAAAAAAAACAAAAAACCCACCTGCTTATGGTTAACGACATCGTTTGATCAACAAATATACTGTCAGCTTTATTTTCATATAAAGGTACAAATGTCGTTACTTTTTGAAATGTTTGATACACATTGGAGATTTGGTGTTCACTAGATTCTGTACGGTCGTATATGGAGAGTGATTGTTCTGACCCAGAAGAAAGCGCTATAGCTGAGTGCTTCAAACCGAGAGACCCCTGCTGCTACCTGGCGACACGATATGACGTCACCGGATGTTTTCTTGGGTGCAATACAAGATGTTTAACAAGTTAGTACGAGAGAGAGAAAGAGCGATAGAGAGAGAGAGAGAGAGAGAGAGAGAGATACGGACACACAGACAGACAGACAGTCAGACAGACAGACAGGCGGAGAAATTATTTTTGCGAAATCCAAAATCTTCGGGCAGATGTACATGGAATTAATGTCCATATAATATCAAGCGCGAACACAATGTATTTTGATGGTACGATCGTTTAAGTTAATACAACTGTTCTTATCGTCATCAAATATTTACAATTTGCACCTAGATATTTCTCTATCAGTGTGTCGATTCCTTCTACCCACGTGTCTTTGTTTTCAGACAGGGGCCCTTCCACGTGTAACACCTGTCCTGACCCAGATTTGAGCGACTGTCTACAGAAGCCCCCGGGCTGTGAGATAGGGGACCTCTTCTATGTTGGCGTTAACTCTCACGGCTGCTTCCAGAAATGTCTTGTGCAATGTTGACGGAAAAGTAAAAGAAAGCACCAGGATTGATTTTATTTTATGTTTTATTCACTGAGTCGGTATAATAAACTGATTTCTTTTTATCACTTTTAGCTTCTTATTTTGATATCTACAATGTATTAATAGTTAATAACCAATGTTGTGTCCAGACTATGTGCATTCAATACAATTAAAAAACCCAATAACCAAGAACCATATTTTAAGACGCGCTCTCTTTCTTAACGATTATGAAAGAATTTTGCATTGCAAACCTCATAAAAATACCCGGATAATAATGTTAAAAGAATGTTAGGAGTTGTTGTCAGTTAACTTTATAAAACTATTAGTGCTCCCGATTTCCATGATTTTATACTCTTGTAATTTAACACAAAACAGAAAGGGCGGAATACGTGTTCGCGTAAAATATGAAATCTTAATTTTAATTTTGGCAATAGACGTGGGAGAAAAGAAACGTACGATCCTGGACAAATTTAATTTGAATTCAAAATAAACTATATCTCATTCATAAGTTGACTAAAATATACATATTTTTAACTATAATTTTAATTCAAACACATTTACGAATTTGTATCACACATTGCTATGCTTACTTTCAAGATGGAGTTCCCTATTTAGTTTTGAAGGTGTTTATTCTAATTTTCAGACTCTCGAGATCCATGTCAAGCTTGCAAAGATAATTATTATTATATGGATATAATCTACATTAGAACTTGGTGAACTCAGTGAATATTTTATCGTAGCCATAGGAGCGAGATGACCGGCGCGAATTGTGTCTGTAAGACCGGCGCGAATTGTCTCTGTATGACCGGCGCGAATTGTCTCTGTATGACCGGCGCGAATTGTCTCTGTAAGAGTGAAACCTTCCCGCATCCTTACTATGTTTTTTGCGTATTTTTATAAACCGGGACGGGTGAGTAATTGCAGCAAACACACTTCCGCTTTGCGTTTAAATGCGACATTCTATTCAAACGACTTGATTGAATTCATGTTTGTAATAGAGATAGGTATAATAATTTAAAGCAACACAGAATTAGGCAAGCCATAGTGAAAAAAATCGATTAAATTAAAATCTGATATTAAGCATTGATATGAAAATACTACAGTGACATTCATTTGTAAATGTACAGAAGAATATAAAAGTTTAAGCAAAATGAGAAAAATAAACATCGACTTTTGGCGGAACTTTTTTTTCATATCAGATGCAGAGTAACATAATGTACATATATATATATAATGGGACCAATCATTTTAAAATGACACGTTAATTGTACTTAATTATTGATAATGAATAATTTTAGAAGCATTCTTTGAACAGTACTTTATAAAAGCAGTTCTTTACTAGACTAAGATATAATCAATTCAGAAAAAATGAATATGGGTTAATAAGACTTCATAGTTTTTATTGTATTTATGTTTTCTTAAGTAATTTAAAAAAGAATTAATCCTTAAAAGCAAAGATTATATTATGATTAAAGGGGAAGTAAAGTAAAAAACATATTTTATCCATATTTGGCTGTCGGGTTATTTTTTCCCCCTTCAGTCTTATTTAATTGTGAAGAAGTATTGAAACTTCTTTCTGTTTAATCTTTGCAAAATTCATACCGGGCAAATCAAATTTAAAATAAAATGTTTTTGCCGATCTATGTCCGTGCGATCGAGTTTTAACAAACTTTTAGCCGGTGTCCAATCGTATGATAGAAAACAGAAAGTACACATTTACTGGTATTGGTTTTAAGTTCTTAATCTACTTGTTCATAGGTAAGAGTTTCTCTACAAGTGATACACGCGTACATGGACAACTGAGTGCTAGCCGCTTATTATATTATATTTACATTTACGAATATTATCGAAACGGTTTATGGCAGTTTGAGATCCCAAGAAAAATGTTTCAGGCTGGCATCAGGATTAGGTTGATGATATTAATATTTTGATTAAAATTATTCTAACAAAAATATTCAAACGAATAACCTTGTTAGTATCCCTATGTGAACAGTTTGCTATGTTTTTATACTTCGCTTTTTTAACTAAAAATTTTACATGAATATCTGTCGCGTCATTCTGTCCAGTTTAAGGGTGATTTTGATTTAAATTTAGCTGTTTTGTTTGGTTAGATATGCTTGCTTTGGGGGGATTTTTTGCTAATTAGTTGTTTTATTTTTTGTTTTTTTGAAGGGGGGGGGGGTGAAAAAAGGCCATGAAATCCGGTTCATCTGAATCAACTAGTTATGTAATTTATTCAAACACTAATTATCATAGCTTCAATTATTTGTACTTTTTAATGTAAACAATTTATGAATTGAGGGTTTGTTGTGGATCTAGTTCGCCCATCTCGCTGTTTACACCGGGACGTACATCTATCTGTCCACCGCCGGACCGACATTTAGTGTCACCTGTTCCGTCAATCATTGGGTCATAGATAATAAAACTGTCCGGCAAATGCGCGGGGGAGCTAAAGTTTACACCCCACGAAAAGCATCCATCTTTTTAAGCGCACATTTAAGGCCGCCATATGCCGTAAATATTATATCCGAGTTTGCTGCTGGATAATACATTATCTTCCATTTGCCCCCCCCCCTCCCCCCTCCCACAAGAGATTTCTACTCGATTACTACGATATTTAATTAATCATATTTATAAAGAAGCAAAATGAATACATGTACATCAATCATATTAACACATGGTATTGGAGTTTTTAATTTTGTTTTTTGATTACGCAAATTTCACTACAATTTTCTCACAAAATTTTAACCTTCAATTCCAGGTCATATGGTGACGTCACATGAATTTATTGTACATGCAAGTTATACACCATATCAAATACACCTGATAATCAAATTTATTTTTTTATTAGAAAAATTCTCATTTTTACAACATTACATATCTAACACAGTTTTTGTAACATTCACTAAAACCATGCAATTGCAGACGACTAATTTAAACACTAAGATGAAAAGTTGTAGGTTTTTACAAATTGAAAAATAATCACGAGACGATATTGACAATTTTACATTAATCTTCATGATATCTTCAATTGAATATCATAAGCCGTAATACAAACAGTTTATCGGTGATTCCAATCTTCACTCCTTCTTCTTTTTTTGTTTGTTGTTGTTGTTGTTTTTATTTTTATTTTTTTTGGAGGGGGGGGGGTCCTTTTTATAATTTCAAAGAGGCTGGGTGGTCTAAAAACTAACATATCTACCTACAGCTTTGAAATAGGATTTGTTTTGCAAAAATTTTTTTTAAGTAAAAAAAAAACAATCCATATATTTTTGCTTTTACATTTTGGTATTTTCCTATATTTTATATAGATTTTTTTTAAGGAGATCAATGCGCTCCAAAAATCGAGCCTTTTAATTAAATTAACGGGAAAATAAACTAACAAATGAAACAAATTAGAACGAATAAGACAATTAGTCCTTAATAAAAACACAACAAATTAACCTATACTGTATAGATGATTGAAAAAAAAAAATAAATTGCTGTAAAAACAAAACACGAAAAAACAGTTTAAAAAAAGGGGAAAAAATGCTTAGCATACAAATATTTCCTCTCTTTTATACGACAGGTTTTTAAAATGATTTACTTTTATATTCTCTGTAATGCATACCGCTACCTGCATCAGTCAGAAAAAAAATCTGTCACCTTAAATCATCGCGCGCTGCGAAACTACAGCTTATTTTTATGACCGTCTGAGAACATATATGAAAGATGGAGAACGATGGGGACTGATGAAACCTGTTAAATCGCCTCACCCCCGCTAACATCCGGGAAGCCGACTGTCAGCGCGGGAACTCGCGGGGCCTGACGGTGGGGGTTTGATATATGTGGGGGTGGCGGCTGATGTAAGATTCCCGCTCATAAACCGTGACGGTTATAGGTCATCCATGCCGCTTCATTGAATCTATTGAAGGCCAAAGTTGTAGGAAAGGACAGACGGTGAAACGTTTATGTTTATTTCTTAACATTAAAATGTATTTGCATATTTGTAAATGCTAGTATGCCATTAGCTTGAATAGCATACACCTGCGGTTGAGCCTTACATTAAATTAACGTAGGATTGGAATACACAACGACCTGCATTTACTAGTATAACTCTGTTGTGTCAAATAATGTCCTCTTATTCTTTTAATCAATGTACTATAAATTTAGTCCTGAAAATGAATAAACAGTATTTTTTTTAATGGGGAGGGGGGGTATAGGAGAAATTCGGAACAATAAAAAACATGTCCGCTTTCGGGATTTTTTTCAGAGACAGAAATTAGGGCAGCTTATTTTAAGGGCTTAAACGAGGATGTAAGTTCTAAGTACTTAGCATGTTTCTTGTCTGGTTCACTAAGCATGTCTCTTGTCTGGTTCACTGAGCATGTTTCTTGTCTGGTTCACTAAGCATGTCTCTTGTCTGGTTCACTAAGCATGTTTCTTGTCTGGTTCACTAAGCATGTCTCTTGACTGGTTCATAAAGCATGTCTCTTGTCTGGTTCACTGAGCATGTCTCTTGACTGGTTCACTAAGCATGTTTCTTGTCTGGTTCACTAAGCATGTCTCTTGTCTGTTTCACTAAGCATGTCTCTTGACTGGTTCATTAAACATGTCTCTTGTCTGGTTCACTGAGCATGTCTCTTGTCTTGTTCACTTAGCATGTTTCTTGTCTGGTTCACTAAGCATGTTTCTTGTCTGGTTCACTAAGCATGTCTCTTGACTGGTTCACTATGCATGTCTCTTGTCTGGTTCTCTGAGCATGTTTCTTGTCTGGTTCACTAAGCATGTCTCTTGTCGGGTTCACTAAGCATATTTCTTGTCTGGTTCACTGAGCATGTCTATTGCCTGGTTCACTAAGCATGTTTCTTGTCTGGTTCATTAAGCATGTCTCTTGTCTGGTTCACTGAGCATGTGTTTTGTCTGGTTTACTAAGCATGTTTCTTGCCTGGTTCACTAAGCATGTCTCTTGACTAGTTCACTAAGCATGTCTCTTGTCTGGTTCACCGAGCATGTTTCTTGTCTGGTTCACTAAGCATGTCTCTTGTCTGGTTCACTAAGCATGTTCCTTGTCTGGTTCACTAAGCAGTTCTCTTGTCTGGTTCACTGAGCATGTTTCTTGTCTGGCTCACTAAGCATGTCTCTTGTCTGGTTCACTAAGCATGTCTCTTGTCTGGTTCACTAAGCATGTCTCTTGTCTGTTTCACTAAGCATGTGTCTTGTCTGGTTCACTTAGCAATGTCTCTTGTCTGGTTCTCTGGTTCACTAAGCATGTGTCTTGTCTGGTTCACTAAGCATGTCTCTTGTCTTGTTCACTAAGCAATTCTCTTGTCTGTTTCACTAAGCATGTGTCTTGTCTGGTTCACTTAGCAATGTCTCTTGTCTGGTTCTCTGGTTCACTAAGCATGTGTCTTGTCTGGTTCACTAAGCATGTCTCTTGTCTTGTTCACTAAGCATGTCTCTTGTCTGGTTCACTTAGCATGTCTCTTGTCTAGTTCACTAGGCATATATCTTGTCTGGTTCACTTATCATGTCTCTTGTCTGGTTCACTAAGCAATGTCTCTTGTCTGGGTCTGGTTCACTAAGCATGTCTCTTGTCTGGTTCACTTAGCATGTCTCTTATCTTGTTCACGAAGCATGTCTCTTGTCTGGTTCACTAAGCATGTCTCTTGTCTTGTTCACTAAGCATGTCTCTTGTCTTGTTCACTAGGCATATATCTTGTCTGGTTCACGAAGCATGTCTCTTGTCTGGTTCACTAAGCAATGTCTCTTGTCTGGTTCACTAAGCATGTCTCTTGTCTGGTTCATAAAGCATGTCTCTTGTCTGGTTCACTGAGCATGTCTCTTGTCATGTTCACTAAGCATGTCTCTTGTTTTGTTCACTAAGCATGTCTTTTGTTTGGTTTACTAAGCAATGTCTCTTGTCTGGTTCACTAAGCATGTCTCTTGTCTGGTTCATAAAGCATGTCTCTTGTCTGGTTCACGAAGCATGTCTCTTGTCATGTTCACTAAGCATGTCTCTTGTTTTGTTCACTAAGCATGTCTCTTGTCTGGTTCACTAAGCATGTCTCTTGTCTGGTTCACTAAGCATGTCTCTTGTCTGGTTCACTAGTCATGTCTCTTGTTTTGTTCACTAAGCATGTCTCTTGTCTGGTTCATTAAGCATGTCTCTTGTCTGGTTCACTATGCATATATCTTGTCTGGTTCACTATGCATGTCTCTTGTCTGGTTCACTAAGCAATGTCTCTTGTCTGGTTCACTAAGCATGTCTCTTGTCATGTTCACTAAGCATGTCTCTTGTTTTGTTCACTAAGCATGTCTCTTGTCTGGTTCAGTGGTTACCATTCTCTTTACCCTTACCATCCCCTTTATCACACATTTCCTGAACACCTTTGGGCTTTTTATTCGGTTTACTTTGGATCTTATTCCTTTTTTCTGTGCATAGGTGAAGTCGAAACTATGACGTCATTATCTGAACATTTCAATATTAGATGATATCACTATTACTTATTAGGTTAGTTACTGACTGTTTACAGAAATTTCTGTAAACAGTCAGTAACAAACCTAATAAGTGTTTTGTTCTACCGAGAACCTAAAGTTTGATAAGTAAACAACAACAGATAATATATAACAATTATATTCATAGGCTTACTCTCGAATTGTGTACCTTCCTCGTCAGTCGTCTGTGCAAACATGGATGCCATTGTATATAAGATCGTTTTATTACGTCACGGGCAAAGGGGGGTCACTCTAAATATGTTGGGGCTTAAAAATTCAAGGTATGGTTGAACGTTTGTCTAAAAATCAGCTCAAATAACGTTACGTCCGCCACGTTGCCGTATAAATGTTGACGCCCGCCGTGTAAAGAAATTTATAAGGCAATCACGTGACGCGATTTATCCAATGACGTCGAGACATTCTAGTCCGAGGCAAAACAAAATACATTTAAACGTCGAAATTCGCGGTTTAAGGAAAGTGATAAAACGCTTGTATGTTTTTGTTCAACGTGAAAATTAAAACTAGCTTTTAAATTGATAATAAAAACAAACAATACATGTCAAAATCTGTATCACATCCAATATCAGTCCGAGACTCCAATACCAGCCCGATGGCATCGGGTGGATATTTGAGTCTCAGGTTGATATGGAATGTTATACAGATTTTGACATGTATTATTCTCTATATATGTATATCACTTGTATCTGATTCTCTCTCTCTCTCTCTCTCTCTTTTTCTCTCTCACTCTCTCTCGCTCTCTCTCTCTCTCTCCCTCTCCCAGAGGAATACCACCCCGAAATACTTCCATATTATTATAGATCTACCACAAGCTTTAATTCTGTCGAATCACGAACGTCTCATGCTAAATCGGTTTCTTGAATACCTTAGTAAAGCATTGATAAATAGTAAAGGAAATTGGAAATTGCAAGATGACAGTTTTCTTCTAGAATCGCTAACCGCCGGATTGTTCTACAAATTTAGATTTATGAACGGATATTTTCTAAAACTTAAATGTATTCAATATCAATTAAAGTAGAAAATTCACATAGTCACCAAAAATATCTTCATGAAAAAAAGTGCATTATTAAAAATGAATATGAATATATATATTTGAAGGTGAATTTCCAAAAACTTTTTTTTCTTCAAAAAATGGAGCTCTTCCATTCAGTTAGCTTATATTGTCATGAGAAATAAAGTTTATTCTCCCAGCTCCAATAAAAGTATAGACACTGACCCAGGTCAACAGAGGAAGCACATGAAGCTTTTTGGGCCTTTCCGTCAGTCTTCGAAAAAAAAAAGATCTCTGCCGGAAAGGCCCGAATTGCGAAGATACATGTATCCTTGCTGAGGACACATGAATTACGATAGTATCTTCTCGGGTCTTTCCGACAAGATACATGTGTCCTTGCCGAGGACACATGAATTACGATAGTATCTTCTCGGGTCTTTCCGACAAGATACATGTATCCTTGCCGAGGACACATGAATTACGATAGTATCTTCTCGGGTCTTTCCGACAAGATACATGTATCCTTGCCGAGGACACATGAATTACGATAGTATCTTCTCGGGTCTTTCCGACAAGATACATGTGTCCTTGCTCTGGACACATGAATTACGATAGTATCTTCTCGAGTCTTTTCGACAAGATACATGTGTCCTTGCTGTGGACACATGAATTACGATAGTATCTTCTCGGGTCTTTCCGGCAAGCGAAATATGACTTCGTTAGTGTACATGGCAACCTTTTTTCCCTTTCAAAAATCTTAATTTGACTATGGAGTATGCATATAAGCATTCAATGCTTATATTTACGTTTTTAAACATTTATGACCTTCCTGCAAATATGATTTAATTTCAAAAAGATCTGTCTTATTTAACGAGCAATGCGAAATTAACGGAAGAGCCATTGGAACAGCCGAATTATGCTGACAAAAATAGTGCACAGCGTTTTAAATTCTAATAACAAATTTTATTTTTATTTCTGTAATTTACCGAATTTACTTTTGGTATGCTAAGAAATTCATCAATAAAATTCATTTAACCATAAAAAAAATTTTACATCAATGAAATAATAATCAGCGTAAGTATTATATCAGGTCGTGATCCTGTTTGAAGTCGCGAGAAAAGCAGTTCATGTTCTTCGAGAAATACTGAAGAAATAGTATATGTATTCATACGCACCAGATTTGGTGATTGGGTCTTCTGCGTTATGCGTAAATATTACTCAAATCAACCAATACAATTTAATAGAGGGAAAGAAAGTGAATGTAAATATTGTTATTTGTTGCAATTTGAACCAAGCTCCAGTTACAACATTGATGTAGCCTAAAAAACAAACAAAACAGCTAAAAATCGAATTCACACTTTAAAATAAAAGGATCTTGTTACTTGTATTTGAATTATTTTTTGAATGACAGCAATATTATCAAATTTCACTTACATTTTTGTCATATTTCCTTTAACTAAATGACGATCGAAGCTAGTTTTATCCGGCGAAAACGTAGAGGAATATGATGTAATCTATAATGCAAAGAAAAAATAATCAACATCTAGCTCTTAACAGTCACGAGACGCCCGTGGTTGCGTATGCTTCCACCGCTGAGTTCGCACGATCGTGGCCTCGACTGCGTGTTTGAAACTGACCACGACGCAGCCGCAGAATTAATTATCCAGGATCACCTCCCAGTGTCATCTGGGGTGAATGAATCTCGAAGGAAATTCCCCGCATTTTTTTTCTGGAACGGTGCATGCACTGTCAAAGAAAACTTCATACGATGACCTCATTGCAATATGACCTCATAACGCGTTAGTGTTGTTCATGTGTTTGAAATCCAAATTCAATTAGCTATGGGTGACCACAATTCAATTATATAGTCTGCGGCGCATGAATACAAAGAAGCGTCGTATCTGGGTCATTGGGAGGTAAATGAATGAATACGGTTAACGTACGGCGAGAATGGTCACGTGCTCAAGGAGAACGCATAGACAGCCACAAGTCTCGATTACTTACTGCTTACCCAAATACATTTAATTTTCGTACATGCGTTCATGCAAAATTCATATATATATATATATATATATATATATATATATATATATATATATATATATATATATATATATATATATATATCCTTTTCAAATTACTTTGTGATTCAATTTACAAACCTTGAAATAACTTTACCCAGTTTGTCCTTTCGACTTAGTAATATTCCAATGAATCGCTTTTTTATATTTGCACAATCACGTGATATCGAAAAAAAGATCCCTATTGGATGAACATCTTTTGTTTGGCTTTGCAGTCACTTCCTGTTCAAACGTTAAGGAGGCTGGATTGTCGTGGCAATTTTTTTAGACTGTATTGATCTCCTTAAAAGAAGAGCTCTGTATAACGATAGTTGAAATGAAAAAATTGACAATAACAAACCGTGAACCATATCGAAATTCCATAAAACGAAATACAAATTCAGGGCAGAGCAACACGGACCTCCAAATAGATAGAGGTAGGATCAGGTGCCTAGGAGGTGTGAGCATCTCCTTCTGACCGGTCACAACCGCCGCGTGCTCCTTGTCACAACTGGGCTTGTCATAATCGAGGCAAATGTCAGAATCGGGAAAAATGTCACAATTGGGAAAAATGATTCAATTTAAAAGCTAAAAGACATGGATTTGTTGTTTTGTTTTTTTAAATTACTGTTTATAGTAAAAAATAGTAAAAAATAATTAAATTTAAAAATTAATGGTAGATCTGATGCATGCATTATTTGTTTACAACCCAACGTCCCTAATATGATTCAGTCCAAATGTGTCGTATATACCTGACGATGCCAATAATTAGTCATCCATATTACAATTCCCCATTACTTTAAGGAGACTGGGTAGTCAACAAAATAACAATAAGATCTACCTTGGTCTATGGTTGTTGTTTTTTGGGGGTTTTTTTTTTTTTTTTTGTTTTATTTTGTTTTTTTAAATTATGTTTTAATATATAGACTTAAATTTTATAAAAAAAAAAATTCCAAATATATCAGCTTTAAATTTTAAGCATTTTCCTAAATCTTTATTTAAAGCTCTGTTTCTTAAGAATATCAAAAAAATACAGTATAAAAGGGGACCTGACGAAGCTCTGCCATTTTGTCAAATTTAAATGTCAGGGGAAGTGACGTTGTTCACGTTTATCCCCCATATATATTATCCCCAGCTCCAATAAAAGTAGACACTGCTCCAGGTTAACATAGAAAGCACGGACAATGAACGTGCAGCTTCTTTGGACTTTTCAGCAGTCTTCGGAAAAACACGATCTTTATCGAAAAGGCCCGAAAAAGTTGCAGTTGGGAAAATACATGTATTCTTGCTGCGCTAATATGGTGTTTCGGGTGATAAAATGTGTGTAGGGCTTTTGCTTTTCAATGGTACTTCATATTGAATTAAAGACTAGGACGATAAAATGTTACCATTCCTTCTACTGATTGTAAAAATCTGAAAAGTTTTGAATTACTACTTGTCAAAAATATAATCGGATTTCACTTACATTTTAGTCACATTTCCAGAAACTAAATGGCGATCGAAGCTAATTTCATCCGGCGAAAACGGGGAGGAATATGATGTAAACTGAAAAGCAAAGAAAAAAATGAACATCCAACCATTATCAGTCACGAGACGCCCGTGGTTGCGTGTGTTTCCACCACTGAGTTCGCACGATCGTGGCCTCGACTTCGTGTTTGAAACTAACCACGACGCAGCCGCAGAATTAATTATCCAGGATCACCTCCCAGTGTCATTTAGGGTGAATGAATCTTGAAGTGAATTCTCCCGCATTTTTGTGGAACGGTGCGTGTACTATAAAAACAAAACTTCTTCCGATGTCATATAAATTATCCCAATATTAGTATGGCCTTAGAACTTAGAGCGTGTTGTTCCTGTGTTTGTAGGTTGTAATCAAAATTAAATTAGCTTTGGATGACCACAATTCAATTATATATAGTCTACAGAGCATGAATACAAAGTAGTGCCGGTCATTGAGAGGTATATTGAATGAATACGGTTTCAGCAGAAGTAATCGTCGTCCAGGATATCGCACAAACAGTCATAACATCATGACGATTGTTTCGTGCTCAAAGAGAACGCACAGATAGCTAACAATCTTACTTAATTACTACTTACCCAAAGACATTAAATTTTCATTCATGCATTCATGGAAAATTTTACATTAACTTTATTGTTAGTTTGGTTAGTTTGTTGACCATCCAGCCTCCAGAAAGTGTACAATACGTGCAACATGATACTGAAGTACTGCATATAATTCTAGCTTGATATTATTTATAA
This sequence comes from Magallana gigas, assembly GCF_963853765.1. Lineage (NCBI taxonomy): Eukaryota > Metazoa > Mollusca > Bivalvia > Ostreida > Ostreidae > Magallana > Magallana gigas. The sequence continues at coordinate 73,003,543 of NC_088853.1, read as the reverse complement.
AGTTTTTGGGTAATGAAATGCGCGTAGAGCTTATGCTTTTCAATGATACTTCATATCGAATTTAAACCTAGGGCAAGATAAATCTTTACCATTTATTATGTACTGATTGTAAAAGTGTGCTAAGCTTCACTAAATAGCAGAGATATTATCAGATTTCACTTACACTTTAGTCACTTTTCTGCTGACTAAATGACGATCGAGGCAAGTTTTAGTCTGCGAAAACGTCGGGGAAAATGATTTTAGCTGGGAAATGAAGAAAGAACAAAATACAAAAAAACAAAAAACAAAGAAGCAACCTATACAGCACCTTAAGTCACGAGACGCCCGTGGTTGTGTGTGTATCCACTACTGACTTTGCACGTTCGTGGCCTCGACTTCGTGTTTCAAACTGACCACGACACAGCCGCAGAATTAATCAACCAGGATCACCTCTCGGTCTCAAGGATCATCCCTGGTTTCATCTGGGGTGAACGAATCCTGAAGGGAATCCCCCCTGCATTATTTTTTCCCCTGGTACCGTACATGTATATACTATCAAAGGGTTTCTTACGATGACGTATCAGTTACTTCAAGTTAGTATGACCTCACTAATGTACGCCCAAGCGTTGTTCGTGTGTTTTGAATCAAGATTATAGTAGCTATGGATGACCACAAATTAATTATCAAGTCTGCGGCTCATGAATACAAAGTAGCGCTCTATTATGGTCATTGAGAGGCACTTGCATGAATACGGTTAACGCACGGCAATGATTGTCACGTGATTGTAATTGTTGTCCATGGTACCTCACAAACAGTAAGCAGACAACCACCTTACACAAATACTTTAATTTTTATTTATGCATTTATATTAAAATAAAATGACTTAACATTCACTCAAGTTAAACAACCTTTTCGACTTAATTTGTGATTTAAGGTAGTCCATCCATAACTAAGGCGAATTTAACAATTTTGAGTGACCTATACTACATCAAATACTTATTTTAAAGCTGTTATGAGGCTGGCGTAAACCAAACTCGAGTGTATGTATGTAGTCAATTAAATGAACTTTTTGCACTTAAAACTTTTTTAAAGAGTTGTCTGCCCTTTAGGAAAATTTTTAAAAATCATTTCCTGAAAATACGTATGGTAAACTTTGAATTATTTTAGCATATTTGGAGAACGGGAAAGCTTTTGCAACTTTTTACCAAGAGAACTGTGAGAAAATTACTTGTACTAAAGAAATGTATTAAAAAAATTCATTTTTCCCATAGACTTCAACAAATGATAAATTTTTAAAAATAATTTTTTTTAAAAGATTTCAAGATTGAATCTTTATTATTTAATAAACTCCTTAAAATCACACCAAGATTTTAGTGATCAAACATACAATCTATTAGATATGAAATATGATAGTTATGGATGGACTACCTTAATTTAGACACCTTTAAAACATTACCAAGTTTTATTCCAGTCGGCTTAAAGTCCCTATGAATCGCTTTTATTTATTTTCACAATCACATGATATTTAAAAACTTCCCAATTTGACGAAAGCTTTCGCTTGGCTTTGCAATCGCTCTCTGATTAAACGTTGAGAGGGCTAGATGTTTGTAGCCATTTTCAGGCTATAATTATCTCATTATAAAAAAAGATCTCTGGTTTTAAAATCGTTAGATTTAAAGTTTAAAATAAATGTCGATTTTTTATATGGAAAATTAGTTTCAAGTTAGATTAATTACATTTAAAAATTTAAGGTAGATCTGATGGTTAGTTTGTTGACCATACAGTATCCTTAAGGTAGATCTGATGGTTAGTTTGTTGACCATCCAATCTCCTTATGGTAGATTTGATGGTTAGTTTGTTGACCATCCAGTCTCCTTAAGGTAGATCTGATGGTTAGTTTGTGGACCATTCAGCCTCCTTAAGGTAGATCTGATTGTTAGTTTGTTGACCATCCAGTCTCCTTAAGGTAGATCTGATGGTTAGTTTGTTGACCATCCAATCTCCTTAAGGTAGATCTGATGGTTAGTTTGTTGACCACCCGGCTTCCTTAAGGAAGATCCCGGCCTTCTTAATTTTATATAACCAAAAATAAAATGTACATTTATTCCTATAACAAGTTGACTAAGAATGAAGAATACAACATTCAAGGTCGTGACGGGACTAATCAGGATTGATCGAATACGTTATCTGTCACATAAAAGCTATATATAATTAAACTTGATTTTATAATATTTTTATTCATCCTGTGGTGAGCCCCCTGTTTCGAAATGTTACCACTACAATTGACCTGTAACGAGCCTGAACTCACTGGACCTTTACAATTATAGCCAGTCCGTGCAACAGTTTATACACGGCAGTCTGAGGGGAAGGACGCAACCAAGACTTCTCCTGTTTTTCATGTACAGTCCTGGCACATTTTAACTCTGCTGTAAGCGTTCTCTATTTATTATGCCTATGGTCCAGCTTCTCTGAGGTAAGCCTTATTAGTCTAAGTCTTCCCGGTAGTGTTCCACGTATCTACTTCGTAGACATCTTCGTCACTGAATGGAGCATCAGCTTCCTACAAGACCAGCACCAGCAGAACCATATTAAGGATGACGTTTACTCAGAATGAAAAAAAAATCCACTGATGATAATGAAAAACCATCTATTGTGTGTTATAGACCTTTGCTTGTATTGTTATTTTTCACTTTCAGAAAAGTAGGTCAATGACCTACTTTTTGAGTTAATGGCCATTGAATATTTTTTGAAAAATCAAGAAAAATCCCATAAAATTTTACACTACGATTGAGATTTTCTTAATTATAAAAATATTACAAATAAGTAAACACTTTAAAAAATAAAATACAGTTTATGAATGGTAGTGGCACTAAATAAGTACACAACATTAAGATTTCAGCATCAATTTAAAAAAATAATTCAGTTCGAATTTCCTCTATCAGTTTTCAAATCCCTACCCATTTTTGATTTAATTTTCCAAAAATTGAATGATGATAATACAAAATCATTTATGATATTGAACTACTTATATTGACCTTATTATAAAATTTATATGAGGTCAATGATCAAAATTTTGAGATATGATGTCTTTTATCGTTTTTAAGCATTTTTCAATATTTTTATTATTCCTGCCATAAGATTATTTTAATGGATAAGTGAGGTAAACCCAACGGAAAATATGCTAAAATACATAGACTTAAAGGGACTTGGACACGATTTGAGATCAAAAATTCAATTTTTATTTTTTATGCATAAAATGGTTTACTGGTGCATTTTAAATGATTGACCAAAATATTGAATGTAAAAGTCAAGTTACAAGCAAGATACAGAGGTAAGAATTGGTTGTTATGTAAACAAAGCTCGAGTCTTATAGTTGTTTACAAAATATGTAATGTAGAGATTTACCATTTTTTAGACAAAATGACATGTAAAAAACAATTTAAACTAACTAAATATCTTCATAAATACTAGTATCAACAAAAGAAATATAGATTTGATTGAAACTTACACCAATACAATGAATATGTAAAAATGACAATATTCGAGCTTTGTTAACAAAACAAAGAATTATGAACTCTGTATCTTACTTATAACTTGATATTTGACTTTCAAATTTTGACATAGCATTAAAAACTTCTATATTTATCAGTAAAAACACTGGAAATGGAAAAATAAAATTTGAAAATTTTAAGCCAAATCGTGTCCAAGTCCCTTAAAATATAAAATCCTAACTTTTAATATTAGACTACTGCCAAAAAACCAAGCAAAAAACAAAATCTGCAAAATTTAGTCCGAATTTTCTCTGTTTGGCTAAAAGTCAATTTTTGTTTGAGCATAATTCCATAATAAAGTAAAACTACTGAATGTTTTGTCGATAATAATTCATTTCATAAACACTTTTTGTGTTTAGAACAAACTCTACTCATTACATTGAACTTTTTAACAATCGGAATTTGAGAACTCAAACCCTGAGTAAATAGACCCTTAATTAAGGACAGTCTCGCCACAACCGCCATACACGGATCATCAACCTGATAAGCAGTGATTGCTTCCAATACCGGATACATGGACAAATCATTGTTTCACTCATCTATACTACTATGTTAAAATAATAGAGTCGAGTTTTTTGGCTTTAACATCTATCTATCTATCTATCTATCTATCTATCTATCTATCTATCTATCTATCTATCTATCATCTTTGTGATAAGTCGTGGGTCTTACCATTGCCAAGACAGTCTCTCTCTCTCTCTCTCTCTCTCTCTCTCTCTCTCTCTCTCTCTCTCTCTCTCTCTCTCTCTCTCTCTCTCCACTTTTTAACATCTATGTATCAATGATACGGAGAGAAAGGAACACGAACAAGTGTTAATGTCATTTATACCTTAAAAACTGGAAGAGCCACTGTAACAGCAACACGTGTGAACTTTGATTTTCGTTTGTGACGTTGCATTTTACAGCGCTCAACGTTTGTGACGTCATAATAAAACTCGACATTTTAATCTTTCAGTACCCTTTCTGTGTGACAGCGTTATAACTGTAGAAGCTTTTCATACACTTTACATGCCAAAAATATGTGGAATGTAAATATTGTCCAATATTGTCCTTTAATCTCGGGGCGCAAGGGGGGGGGGGGATAACTTTAATCGGGGGGGGGGGGGGGGTATATAAGGAACATACATGACGTCTAACCGCCCGTCAGTCGACAGATCGTAAAACTTGTAAGTCATAAGCAGGAAACGGCACACTCATTTACATATTACATGGGCTCAGGAAATTAATTCAGTACATATCAGCATGTCTATGAGTCCTTGTTCTATTTTAAGGGTCCTCCTTACTTTTGGGAAAAGTTTTTGCATACAGACCAAAGCTTCTAAATTACTTATACCGGTATATGCTAGAAATATGGATTTCTAGCTTGTGTTTGACTTGAGAATGAAAGAAAAAATCAAATCTGGGAAAACAATCTACTTTTAACGTTTGACCCCTCTTCGTGAAAACAAAAATCCCTGCAGTATTTGAACTCGGGACCTGCAGGGCAGTAGAACAAATCTTCAACCATTGCGATACACAGATGGAGAACAAAACTCGGCGATATAAACAGTTTCATTATGGGTTAAAATCAGGCACGTAGCATCAGGGGGGGGGGGGGGCTGCCCCCCACCTCCACTTTTTCTCGCAGAAAATAATTTTCTTAAATTTACATAGTAAAAATTTAATTATCATGGAGGAGTTGGCTACCCCCCCCCCCCCACCCCCACACTTTTGGGGAGTATGTATTTATTTGTTTTGCTGGTCAAGATTTTTTGGATGAGTCTGCCCTCACCCCACTTTCAAAATCGATGCTACGTGCCTGAAAATCGCCATGCTGTGATGTACTGTCATAAAAAGTAGAAGTCACGGGGTGTAAAGATCCTTAAGGATGCAAATTATGGATCGGAGGGGGGGGGGGACAAATCGGAACCTCTTCCTCTCCATCGGATTCTAAAATGAACCTTTTTAGCGGAAGTAAGATGTGAAGGAGGTCATGGTAACAATGGGATAAAAGAAAGTCTAATGTATTGTTTGACCATTTCAATAATGAATTATTTATTTGAATTCTTTGACAGTTTAATCAAAAACTAAACTAATAACTATAAAGGCTTTGCAACAAAATTTATAAAAGGGACGAAAGGGATTTTTGAAAAATACAGTAAATGGAAAAAAAGAAGTAAATACTAGTATAGAGAGAAGGTAAGGGTGGTACAAATTCTCGGAATACTATCACAGTGCAAAATTGACTGTTCTATAATTATCTTTATTTCGGACTTTACTTTTCAAATACAACATTTATTTTGTCATATATTCTTAGAATTTAATGTTTACAAAGTGAATTAGCCATTGACACTCGGCAGACTCTTTATTTAGTTGTTATTACAAATCAGACAGATGTTTCTCCCAAGAACTGCTAATCTCTTGAAACAACATTGCGTAATTATATGCCTTTCATGTCTTGGCCATCAAAGACTCATTGAGTTAATCTAATTACCTAATACCTGTGAATCTTTCACTCAATTCATTTGATGTCATCAAATTGTCACATTTACTCATTGTTTAGATTCTTATATATACTGAATCGTATTTGTCAATCTTCAGTTCGGAGGCCTGACGCATTACCGGCCACTTCCGTCTGTGTCGCTTATTTGTTTGTTATTGTTCATCTTTTAAATTCGATTGATAATAAATACGGAATCCTTCATCACTTGGTTTTACTTCTCTGGAATTGCATATTGGTGGACCCTTGGGAATACGGCATATATAACCTTCGTTTTTAACTTACGGCCCACAGCGCGCCTCAACCTTATAACTTGTTCCTTTTACGCCAACATTCCCTCACCCGGTTCGTACTGCACACGACCGATGCAGACCCAGAAGAATTCTCTAGCACCGTAAAAACTACGCGGTCACAATTGGTGGATGAATCCTAAGGGTAATTACAACGCCCGGGGCTGCTGCATATACCTTGCAGTAGCTAGATCCCGTACCTATACAGCAAGCGAGTTCCCCTACGACGATGGAAACTTATCGATTTCGGCCAGCTTGGATGTCTTGGACCTTACCCCCAAATTCCAAACAACATAGACCCTGGTTCAACAACACTTGCTTCAGATGTCGCATGCCTGGACACTTCGCCAGGACCTGCACATTTCACAGAGCAGAGAAATCAAAATCGAACCAGGTACGTGGTAAATGCAGGATCCAAGAGTATTCCGAACAAAAACAACATCTGAAGGAACTTCCGTTCTACAACATCAGAAATTCGGCCCTTCGTAATTTGATGGACTATTCGGCTGTTCTTAAACACGAACTTGCCCAAACAAAACAATCTCTTAAAGATTCACAGGACAACTTTTTAGGATTGATTACCCAGTTCAATGAAATGAAAAAGGAGTTAAATTCGACCAGACTCAAAATGCACGCGACTCAAGAGAATTCCCGAGAAGAAATAAGACAGCTGCAGACAAAACTGGACGCATCCAAAGAAATAAACAAAATGGCATCCGAAGAAATTCAAGCGCTAATCCAGAAAAATCATCACCAACTTCATATTTCTCAGGACCAAGAAGAAGACATCTCTGACTTGAACATTCGAAATTCCGATTTAGAATATTCTTTAACCGAGCAACAACATATCATAGATGACCTTCGTGATGATATTTATCGCCAAGATCAAACTATTCAACATCAGATGGAAGAAATCGAAGATTTACATCAAACAAATTTTGATTTAAAACAAGTCATATCTCAACATCGCAAAGAAATCTGTGACTTGCGAAACCAGTTATATCCCAACCATAGCAACGGTTACAACGGACACTACGGGAACGGACACTTCTACCGCTGACAGTTCCTTTCAAACACGAGGACGTGTTTTACCGGAGCGGGGGGATATTATCACAGTGCAAAATTGACTGTTCTATAATTATCTTTATTTCGGACTTTACTTTTCAAATACAACATTTATTTTGTCATATATTCTTAGAATTTAATGTTTACAAAGTGAATTAGCCATTGACACTCGGCAGACTCTTTATTTAGTTGTTATTACAAATCAGACAGATGTTTCTCCCAAGAACTGCTAATCTCTTGAAACAACATTGCGTAATTATATGCCTTTCATGTCTTGGCCATCAAAGACTCATTGAGTTAATCTAATTACCTAATACCTGTGAATCTTTCACTCAATTCATTTGATGTCATCAAATTGTCACATTTACTCATTGTTTAGATTCTTATATATACTGAATCGTATTTGTCAATCTTCAGTTCGGAGGCCTGACGCATTACCGGCCACTTCCGTCTGTGTCGCTTATTTGTTTGTTATTGTTCATCTTTTAAATTCGATTGATAATAAATACGGAATCCTTCATCACTTGGTTTTACTTCTCTGGAATTGCATATTGGTGGACCCTTGGGAATACGGCATATATAACCTTCGTTTTTAACTTACGGCCCACAGCGCGCCTCAACCTTATAACTTGTTCCTTTTACGCCAACATTCCCTCACCCGGTTCGTACTGCACACGACCGATGCAGACCCAGAAGAATTCTCTAGCACCGTAAAAACTACGCGGTCACAATACAAAGGGAAGAGGAAATTATGGAGGGGAAAAACCCGCAAATAATACGGCTAGGAAAAAGGAGTTTGACAATGACTCTACTTTCCAAATAAGTGTCAAACATGAACGAGTCCGATCCTGGTGATCGACGGTGATCCAAATCGTGCAAAGATCTGTACCATTGAGAGAAATTAACTTGTTATAGTTTGTCCTAAGATTGTTTATGCATGCCGCACATTTGGATGGATTTTAATAAAACTTCACATACATGAGAAATTACACTTAAAATTGACGAGAGGGAAAATATCCCAAATTCATTGACACATTATCGTTTTTCATTCGAAAAGAGAGACAGGAACAATGTCGCTACCTTCAAATCCCGAATGAATCACCAAAGAAAAAAAAAAAAAAAAAAAAAAAAAAAAAAAAAATGGCGCTCGCCGATGGCGGACGGCAATCGTCGCCTGAGAAAATCTACACAGAGCTACGGAATGTGTGTCCCCGTACAGACTCTGTAAGTAACTTAGCAGATAATACGGACAATGTTTTCAATGATTATGACATGGTACATTGTGCATACAGCCCACAAAACACCGAAATGGTGGATGTATTGATGAACAATCGAGTGAACGAAAATCAACCCGAATACGACAATCAAGTCGATGCCACTTACCTGAATGATGCACCATCAACTAGTACAAATGACTTTGTCTTATTTGATAATGTGCTACAAAATGTACCAAAAGAATTTTATATTGAAAAATTATTACAATTATCCTCAAGCAATGAACAGATAATTATTGAATATAGAGCACTCTTGTGTACAAGAGCAAAAACCATTGAAGGGTGTCCAAAGGGAAACCTCATTCAACGCAGAACCACCAAAGGTAACCCAAGCTCAGTAAGATATGCAAAAGACTGCTATGCCCTTTATATGTTTTGTAATGGTGATACTTCCCATCTTACTGACGTTTTTGACAAAAAGCATGACCCGTCAGATACGCCAAAATCACTTAACATAGATCTACACTGCCTGACACAAACTTTGTTAGAACGTGTACGTGAACTTGAATCAACTGTCTCCAATACAAGCAAGGTCATCAAAAATATGCAAAAAACGATATCAGACCTAAAGTCCAAAAACACTGCTTTAACAGCTGATATCGATAAAGTGAAAAATGATTTCGAAGCTCATTCAATAACGTGTGAAACATTTCGTAAAACCACAAATTCACGACTTAAATGTGTTGACGGTCTTGATTCCACGGAAGAACATGCCAAATCACAAAGAGTCGACAATGAATTATTAAAATTATCAAAAATTTGTCAAAATCACCAAAAACAATTATCAGAATTAAAATTCCAAAAGTCATTTGCCGCTGTCGTTTCCCCGCCGAAGGCCCCTACTACCCGTCTTCAGACCAGTGACAGTACTTCGCGGTCCACTGACCATTCACAAAATCCACCTGAAAACAATACGCCAGGTAACGGTATAAATACTACAACACTGGGGAATTCCCCACATCGTGTACAGGACTCTTCTGGGGCAAATCAAATTAACATGCAAGTAAAGGGGGTCACTGACTTACAGCAGTCTCCGAAAAAAACAGAAAACAATGAACAACAACCCGAAACAATTAAAAGCACACCAGAACAACAAATGAACGAAAACAAACTTCCGATTCCGGTGCACATCTCACGAGAGAAAATTGTACCTATGAAAACTGAATCAAAAAAATTTAACAAACCAAGCACAGAAAAAGGAAATGATAAACGGGATGTATTCCTTGGAATAACACATCGCAGGCGCAAAAACGCCCAATTTTACCTTACAGGAATTGATCGAGAAACCACTAGAGATGGTATTATTAACTATGTCCGAGATAGGGATATCCGTGTAACATATCTTTCTCTATTCCAACCAAAGTATAATCCGGACTGTTTATCAGCAAAAATCCACATTCCGGAAGAAAACCGTGAAACTATCAATATGCGATCATTTTGGCCTCGCGGAGTCAAATGCCGACCATGGATAAACGCCCATGAGAGACAGCAAGGTTGCGAATCAGACGATGTAAAAAAATAAACTTTTTGTTTAGCCATGAACATACATAAAGAGTACGCAATGCACATTGATCTTTTGTTTATCATGTTGTTTTCAATTTTGAATTGGAATGTAAGAGGTATTATGTCCTCTAATGTTTGTTTGACAAATTTATTACGTTTAACAAAGTGTGATGTCGCTGTAATCTCAGAACACGAACTACCTGAAAATTGTTCAAAATTTTTAAACAGTATCGATCAAAGTTATATCAGTACAGCAACATTTGAAAAATCGTTAACCAATGGGGATAAAGGCAAAGGAGGTGTAGCTATATTATATAAAAGATCCCTAGAATTTTACACATCATTGGTTAACACAAACTCAAACAGAGTCATTGGTATTTGTTTAAAAACGCCAAACTATGTACCATTGTATATTTTTGGTGTGTATTTACCATCTGAAAATGATGTAGATAAATATAGAGAAGAACTAAATGTACTTCACGACTTGTATACAATCTATTCTAATCATGGCCATGTTATTTTTGCTGGTGACATGAATGGTAGCCTTCAACAAAAAGATGTTGAAAGAACAAATGCCTATAAATCAGCAGAACTTGTAACATTTTACAGAAAAAACAACCTGTTTTTTCCTTTTCATAATGTTGAACAATGCAAAGATGTATATACTTTTATACCATGTAAAACAATGTTAGACTACACATTTGTCAGTGAATCGTTGAAGAACCACCTAGTAGATTATGATATTATTCACGAAGGTGTAATATCAAACACGTCAGACCATTTACCTGTGATCGCTAAAATTGAGATTGTAGAGAACCCCCATATCCTATTACCAAACACCACTAAGTGGCCCGCATGGCACAGGATATGTAAGGACTCAAAAAAATCATATTGTAATCAACTGCAAACAGAGTTAAACCAACATCTTCCACCAGAGAAAGATGAAATGTCACTGAATGAAATAGATTTTTACACTACAACAATCGTAAATGCTGTAATAAAAAGTACTACTCTAACTATCCCAACGTGTTCATATAATCCTCATACCAAACCCTACTGGAACACTACAGTTAAGGAGGCGCATAAACGCGAAATGGAATCCAGAATAAAATGGGTCAAGGAAGGAAAACCTCGAGGAATGCAGCACCCATCTTATGCAGAGTATAAACGTAAAAAAAGACATTTTCGACAATGCCAAGAAAGCGCTTCTGAAGAATACATGAAACAAACTTATGAAGACATTGACAACGCTGCAGGAATCGACATTCGCTTATTTTGGAAACTCATTCGTCGTCAAAAACCACGTCAATCAAAAATATATCCAGAAATACAATTTGCAGATCGGACTGGTAACACACCAGAAAGCGTTGCTTCGGTATTTGCTGAATACTTTTCCACAATATATCAAACAGAACAAAATTATACCTTTGATAATGATTTCTACAACAGTATCATCAATGAATACAATAATATTAAATCCCAAGAGACTCAAAATTCTATTTTCTGTCCGGATGACCGCATTACGGAAAAAGAAGTTCTTGACTCTATTTCACTATTAAAATCCAAAAAAGCTCCTGGACCAGATAAAGTACAGTCAGAACACCTAATACACGGAAAAGAAGTTCTGTCTAAATACGTATGTGTCTTGTTTAACAGTATATTAAATCTAGGCCAAATCCCCTCTGGTTGGAAACAAGGCTTTATTGTCCCAATATATAAAGGTGGAAATAAACCAAAAACATCTCCGGATAGCTACCGACCTATCTCATTACTATCGACTTTATTTAAAGTTTTCGAAAAAATTATCCACACTAGGATTATGGACACTTTATCTAACGAAGAATTATTTCCTAACCCCCAGCAACAGGGCTTCCGTAAAGGCTTAAGTTCTATAACTGCAGCTTTCAACCTTCAAGAAACAATACATCATTACATCGAAAATGGATCTCATGTATATACCTGCTTTTTAGACAGTCGGAAAGCATTCGACACAGTTTGGAGAAAAGGTTTACTGTACAAACTCAATAATATAGGTATAAAAGGAAAGCTATGGATGCTAATAGACGACTGTCACATCAATACTAAAAGTGCAGTGATTGTAAATTATCAACAGTCAAAATGGTTTCCTGTAGAACAAGGAATTCGTCAAGGAGGCGTCTTATCGGGTTTTCTATATACAGTTTTCATTAATGACTTACTTAACGAGCTGGAAGTCATAAATAAGAACTTCGGAATCAATAGAATCAAATCATCAACCCCAGCCCTTGCAGACGATATTGCTTGTCTATCTTCAAACCCATACTCACTTCAAACCATGCTTAATACAGCGTACTACTATTCTTGCAAATGGAGATTCTCTTTCAACGCTGGAAAATCATGCATAATAGTGTTTGGAAAAAATCCCAAAACTAACTTCACGCACCAATGGTTAATTGGAAACGAAATTATACCTATACAAAAAGATTATAACCATCTTGGCATAATCCAAAACTGCAATTTTAAATCTATTACTAGAACAAAAGAAGCATGCGACAAAGGCCGGCGCTCATATTACGCAATAAAAAATTTGTCGTCTGGAAACTCTAACCCAGTAACTCTTGTGAATCTTTACAAAAAAGTAGTATTACCCTCTACACTTTATGGCTGTGAAATCTGGAATGAACTTAAACTACAGGATTATCAATTATTAAATAAATTTCAACACTTTATTGTCAAAGACATTCAAGGCCTGAAAACATCAACACGATCGGATATGTGTGAAAGTCTAGTAGGTCTAAGACCCATCACATCAGAAATTGATAAAAAGAAATTACTGTTTTTTGAAAAACTGTGTAATTTTTCCCATGACATATTAGTAAAAAAAATATTCCTCTTCAGACTGTTTACATATTTGAACGACAAGCAAGATAAATCGTTTGGATATGTTAAAGATATATTCTCAATTCTTCACAAATATTCTTTAGAACAATATCTTACTTCTTATTTGGAAACAGGTATCTTCCCGAGCAAAACCGAATGGAAAAAAATGATAAAGTCGGAAATCTTCCGTTACGAAAGTCACCAATGGACTAATCGAACAATTCATGATTCGGACTTTACAAGATTTATTATACTCCATAATGGAACGGGCTTACCAAGAATCTGGAAATTTGCGTGGTCGGCACAACAAAGTAATATAATCAAAGTTATAACAAAACTCTGGACTATTACCCCTACAAGAAATATAAGCACCTGTCAACTATGCAACACTCAATACACAGACATTTTTAAGCATGTTGCTTGTAGTTGCGCGTACTTCTCCACAAACAGGGACATTTTCTGGAGTGATATAATTAACTTCGATCTGGGCATTTGTGCTGAACTTTGCGCTCTTGACGAGGAGGAACTGTACTCATATCTATTGGGTAAAATCCCAGCCACCCCATTATCGGAACAAAATGAAAAGGAACTCATACTTTTATGTGGAAACTATCTTATTAAGGTATTTGCATTATATAAAAGAACAGTCAATGATACACAGTAGTCCTGTACATATATATATATATATATATATTTTTATTACTATCGTTGTAATTTTTTTTTTTTTTTTTTTTCTGTAACCACCTCATTGAATTTATTTAGCATGATATATTTCACCTTTCAATTATAATATTCACATTTTCACACTTGTTAAAACATGTATATATATATATATATATATTTGTATCTCTTTATAAATATTTCATAATTGTTGTATAATATGCATGTTTGATTTTGTTCTATAACATACATTCCATGTACTCTCTGAAAAGAGGAATAAAATATTGAATGAATGAATGAATGCCAACATTCCCTCACCCGGTTCGTACTGCACACGACCGATGCAGACCCAGAAGAATTCTCTAGCACCGTAAAAACTACGCGGTCACAATTGGTGGATGAATCCTAAGGGTAATTACAACGCCCGGGGCTGCTGCATATACCTTGCAGTAGCTAGATCCCGTACCTATACAGCAAGCGAGTTCCCCTACGACGATGGAAACTTATCGATTTCGGCCAGCTTGGATGTCTTGGACCTTACCCCCAAATTCCAAACAACATAGACCCTGGTTCAACAACACTTGCTTCAGATGTCGCATGCCTGGACACTTCGCCAGGACCTGCACATTTCACAGAGCAGAGAAATCAAAATCGAACCAGGTACGTGGTAAATACAGGATCCAAGAGTATTCCGAACAAAAACAACATCTGAAGGAACTTCCGTTCTACAACATCAGAAATTCGGCCCTTCGTAATTTGATGGACTATTCGGCTGTTCTTAAACACGAACTTGCCCAAACAAAACAATCTCTTAAAGATTCACAGGACAACTTTTTAGGATTGATTACCCAGTTCAATGAAATGAAAAAGGAGTTAAATTCGACCAGACTCAAAATGCACGCGACTCAAGAGAATTCCCGAGAAGAAATAAGACAGCTGCAGACAAAACTGGACGCATCCAAAGAAATAAACAAAATGGCATCCGAAGAAATTCAAGCGCTAATCCAGAAAAATCATCACCAACTTCATATTTCTCAGGACCAAGAAGAAGACATCTCTGACTTGAACATTCGAAATTCCGATTTAGAATATTCTTTAACCGAGCAACAACATATCATAGATGACCTTCGTGATGATATTTATCGCCAAGATCAAACTATTCAACATCAGATGGAAGAAATCGAAGATTTACATCAAACAAATTTTGATTTAAAACAAGTCATATCTCAACATCGCAAAGAAATCTGTGACTTGCGAAACCAGTTATATCCCAACCATAGCAACGGTTACAACGGACACTACGGGAACGGACACTTCTACCGCTGACAGTTCCTTTCAAACACGAGGACGTGTTTTACCGGAGCGGGGGGATATTATCACAGTGCAAAATTGACTGTTCTATAATTATCTTTATTTCGGACTTTACTTTTCAAATACAACATTTATTTTGTCATATATTCTTAGAATTTAATGTTTACAAAGTGAATTAGCCATTGACACTCGGCAGACTCTTTATTTAGTTGTTATTACAAATCAGACAGATGTTTCTCCCAAGAACTGCTAATCTCTTGAAACAACATTGCGTAATTATATGCCTTTCATGTCTTGGCCATCAAAGACTCATTGAGTTAATCTAATTACCTAATACCTGTGAATCTTTCACTCAATTCATTTGATGTCATCAAATTGTCACATTTACTCATTGTTTAGATTCTTATATATACTGAATCGTATTTGTCAATCTTCAGTTCGGAGGCCTGACGCATTACCGGCCACTTCCGTCTGTGTCGCTTATTTGTTTGTTATTGTTCATCTTTTAAATTCGATTGATAATAAATACGGAATCCTTCATCACTTGGTTTTACTTCTCTGGAATTGCATATTGGTGGACCCTTGGGAATACGGCATATATAACCTTCGTTTTTAACTTACGGCCCACAGCGCGCCTCAACCTTATAACTTGTTCCTTTTACGCCAACATTCCCTCACCCGGTTCGTACTGCACACGACCGATGCAGACCCAGAAGAATTCTCTAGCACCGTAAAAACTACGCGGTCACAATACAAAGGGAAGAGGAAATTATGGAGGGGAAAAACCCGCAAATAATACGGCTAGGAAAAAGGAGTTTGACAATGACTCTACTTTCCAAATAAGTGTCAAACATGAACGAGTCCGATCCTGGTGATCGACGGTGATCCAAATCGTGCAAAGATCTGTACCATTGAGAGAAATTAACTTGTTATAGTTTGTCCTAAGATTGTTTATGCATGCCGCACATTTGGATGGATTTTAATAAAACTTCACATACATGAGAAATTACACTTAAAATTGACGAGAGGGAAAATATCCCAAATTCATTGACACATTATCGTTTTTCATTCGAAAAGAGAGACAGGAACAATGTCGCTACCTTCAAATCCCGAATGAATCACCAAAGAAAACATTTTATTGTTTAAAACAACATACAAGCCAAGAATACATATTTTATCAACATTTTGCTCTAAGTGGGGGATACGTAGTACCTCGTACGCCCCTGTCCTTCGGGGGGGGGGGGTCGCGTGGGGGTTTGGGGGACCTTTTTCCTGTGATGATGTACTGGTAATTGTCTTTGGTTATAGCCTACACCCCCGTCCCCACCCCCGTTCTGAAAGACGGATAATTAGATTTACTAGTGTGAACAAATCATCATATTTTAAACAAATTAGAAATTCAATTCATGAATTTGTGATTTTTACATATTTTTTCTGTCATGTTGCAATTTTTTTTTTTTGGTATTTACACCCTACCAGTATATTCAAAAGTTGGTTGCCTATTAAAAATGTCTAACTGAAGCATTGTAAACATCAAAATCGGAAAAATAATTTTTGACCAAAATCGTGACCATGCCCCTTTAAAAATATAAATAGAGTTTGCACTTTATTCTACTCATAATGCAGTAAGCTTATCTTAATGAAATGTGTACAGATCAAGAAATACATGTATTGCGTTAATTGATATAAACATTAATTTTGTGTACACCATATTCTCTTTTTACTTCTTCTTTTTAAATCCTCATAATTTAAAACACTTTAAGCACGGAATCAGCACCTTATAATTGCCTACCCCCCCCCCCCCTTAGCCGACCTTCAACCCACCCAAAACCGGCAAACAAATACACCCCCCCCCCGCCTTTTAAAAATAATTCTAGTTTCGTGCATGCCTCTTGTTTTTGACACAAAATATGCCACATTATTTAATTATTTTATACTTTATCAAAGTGTAATAGAAATATATATCAGTGATATGTTTCATCGAACCCCTTCTCAGTCCCATATATTCAAACAGATTGATTGATTACACACGTTTATTATATCTCCGTACCCTCTTTATCTTTCTATCAATGCTCTTTAGTTATTTGTAAAATAGGGATTAGGTCTAAGGAAAAGAAACTCTTTTTAAAAATAAAGATTCATCGCATAGTTTGAAAACTATATCATGAAATGCGCGGATCTAGACCCGACCCCCCCCCCCCGGGAAAATTAAAATTCAATAAATACTCGCAAATATGTCTCGGACCCCCCCCCCCCCCCCCCGCCAAACACAATTATCCTTTGGACCCCCTCCCTGGAAAAAAAGTTGATCCGCGCATGCATGCATGGTAATTATCGCAAATATTAATGTTTATTGTTTCTTTAACATCTCTATATAATGGCAACGGTGGTCAGATTTCTAAGCATTTTGAGTAAAAATGTATAATTTCATTCAATTTTACGTTTATAATATGATTTGATTGAAATAAGTGCATGTGCCGACTTTTCATGGCATTTTGTTCAATGACTTCAGTTCAACAAGTGCGATGTCTGTGCTGCTGAAATAAACACGATTTCCGGTGTCAGTCAGAACAAGACAGCGTGCTAAATTGATAAAACTTCTTAAACATTGTAAACTAGTCACAGAGTACATCGGCTTCTGGGTAGGAAGATAAAATATGAGAAGTCTTAAAAATATCAAAACATATTCTGACCAATGTTACGTGGAAAAATGTAGTATCATCTTTGGTATGAGTTCCATCTCTTTATAGATGACATTTTGTATTACAGAAGTAGATCTACCATCACACCCACTGTACAGAAATTCCTGGACTGGATCCACGCCTTCTTCCTCTAGGTTTGAAATTTTCATACTGTTTATGAATGTTTATGATGTCGTGGTCAGCCCCCCCCCCCCCCACACACACACATATACACACTTCAAAACAATGTTTTCTTTATAATTTGAGCATATACCGGTAAATAAATAAAATATAGATGAAATTAAATAATAAAGATAAAGATAAAATACATTTAAAGTAAATATTCCAATAACTTTTTTTGATTCATTTCGGGACCAAATCGACTTGGGGTCGAAACTGTTTGATGTCGAAACGACTAACATCACTGTGACGTATACTGAACAGACTGAGCAGGGGCATTCGGCACACCTCGGCAGATTCGTACCTCATCTTACCGGAATCGGCCGGGGTGCGCCGAATGTGAGCAAGGGATCATGGGACAAGACTGTATAAGTCATAGAAAGATGTGGAAAGAGAAAGACGATGTATTTTTACCCATTTAGATAGACAATTGTTCCCCGTGTAAGATATAAAAGTACAGGTTTGTTCAAATGATGTTTATATTGTACAATGTGGTCTACCTGTG
This sequence comes from Magallana gigas, assembly GCF_963853765.1. NCBI lineage: Eukaryota > Metazoa > Mollusca > Bivalvia > Ostreida > Ostreidae > Magallana > Magallana gigas. Next base: position 72,985,206 of record NC_088853.1, on the reverse strand, counting down.
GAATTTATTATGCCAGCGAACTCGGAACGGAATGTCTCGAATTTCCTCTAAACCAGACTTTGTACAAATGAATGATTTTATATGTACTGGCACTGTACCAGTTATCGGTTTAAATTTTACTTTTTCTTTTTCGTGACCTTATTTCTTGATATATTTAAATAACACTTGACATATATTAATTGGTAAACTCCTTATTTATCCATCGGTTAAATTATATCATTAATTAGAATCCAAAACATCTTGTAATTGTGCTTTTTAGCACGCCGCGAATTTGTCGAGTTTTTACGATTTACTGTACCAGACTACCAGTTATCGGATTCGGGATAATAACATAGTAAAATCCCTGTACATGTTGAATTTATACTCTTGTGGGGTCAGCCTAATAGATCATAAGGGTTATTATACATAAAAAAAACTCAAAAAACTATTTGTTATCATACAGTAATACACAAAACCGCACACTATTCAATACATAATTGTGCAATGAGGCGATCAACTGTGCTATGAATCTCTCGGAATTTAATTAGTTCCTTTTGTTTAAATACATGTTATATGTATTGATATTATATGTATTGATATTACATGTATTGATATTATATGCCAAATATAATGTAATAACATATCACAGTCCACTTTCCTCCCCATAAAAACTCGGTGACAAGCTCTGTTTTATGATTGGCTGCAGCTGCGAGTAGCTGATGCAATCGCAATGCTTGTAAATATAAACTTTAAAAGAAAACACATGTATGTTCTTTGGTAAAACAGTCCGTGCTTTTAGCAAGTTGAGACACAAGATCTTGAGTACAGTGCTTCCCCAATTATGGTCTAACCAGATCACTTTAAAAAATCTATATATTTCACTGGGATTGAACCTAGTTCTACAAACTTGTCAAGTCTCGTGTGATAGCATGGGAAGTAAACATGGCAAATGTAGAAGTTGCCTATCCCGTTAGTATATACGTTTCTGCTTATGGTTATTGCTTTTAATGGTCCAATGAGTTTTGTTTTATTTAATTTCTTTGGTCCGCAATATTCATGACAACGATGCCTGGTTTTATGGCATGAACGTTTTCATATAAATTGGCGAATTTTTCACTCCCTGTCCTTAGGCCTAAAAAAAAAGTTGTGTGTTTTGGGTAACCCGACCTAACCTACAAAAATGGCCCGACCCTACCATTTTTAGACAGTGTTTTCCCCAGGCCAATTTTGCATGGCGGTATACTGCCATGCATTGAAGATCCCCCGCCATGCATCACACAGTGCCGCCATGTTTCCCGCTATGCATGTTTATTTCAAAGCAAAATTCTTTTTCCAATTATTACACATCTTAACTGCAATTAGTAGATATAATTTGTCATTTCTCCGCTCAAACTTCAGAAAAATACTTGCGCCCGCAGTGAGCGCAGTTAATTTCGACATCGATCTCAGCAAGGGGGCACACGTGGTTTACGGTTTAAGGACTTATATAGCTTATGATTAAGATGTACCGTATTTTTCAAAAATTAAGTCGATACGGTTTATTGGGCGAAGGAGGCCGTTTTAAGCCAAAAAAGAAAAAAAAGTATAAATAGGTCGACTTCGAAGAATTGGTCGAAAAATTACTGCTAATTTTAATGAATAAAAAGTTTAAACCAACGTTATCATATGGTAGCCTTTAATCTTATTTCACAGTTTTAAACAAAAGGGAAATAAAATGCATCTCTTAAAAACATCGTAAGAAAATGTCTGATATTGCATCAAAATTTTCAAACCAATTAATTCAGTACGGCCGAGTTAATTTCAGATCATTCTTTATTACTTCTCTGCCATGTGTACAAACTGGTGTTCACCGGGGGAAAGTAACCTAGCCTGGAGGCATGACTGCGGTAGTACATGCCACCCTGTGTCTGTGTGACTTTTTACTGTGTATATACACACGAGTCAACATATCGAAGCCTGCGGGAATGATTAGCACGTGCCGAGAGTTCAACTGTGTTTAAACAAAGTAGGCGCTACCCAGACTGATTTCAGAAACACCTGGCTAAGATTTCATCGAGAGCTTTATTTTGAATATACAGAAAAAACAGTCTGCGACAAATCCTGGGAGTCCGATGCCCGGGGCCTGGTAAAAATGAAAGAGGGCATGTGAAACTTACACACTCGCAAGCCCGATGGGCATGTAAACTTTCAATCTCCAATAGATACTTAATTTACGTTCGTCGCCATTTTTTATAACATCGATTCGTTCAATAAATTAACTAATATGAATAAATCTTCGTACAACTTAACTTAATTCGAATCATACAAACGTTTGCAATACTTGACTGTGTTCGTAGATATGAAAGCGTCTTTTTAACGTCAATGGCAACAAATTTGCCATGAGATCTCGCCATGATTCCTGGGCTGAAATATCTGACTTACATCTTTCTGTTGTTACAGGCTGAAATGGAAGGAGAGACTGTCACTGAGCACTGGCGTCGGAAGCAAATTGAAAGTGGGGGGGGGGGGCTTGACTGATCCTCAGAAATATTGAGAGAAAAAACCTAATTCCCAAAATCATAACTTAGCCAAAAAAGTGGGGGGGGGAAGCTAAGCCCCCCCCCCCCCTAGCCCCCCGATTCCGACGCCTATGCTGAGAGTGACACAGAATCAGATTCTGATAGTGATAGTGATAACGAACTAACAGAGCTTCAAGTTGAAAGAGAACTAGAGAGAATATAAATACATAAATGCAGATATTAACTTTAAGAATAAATTCTTTAATAAAACTTTTCTGTGGGTTTTTTCTTGGGCATGTAAATTTTTGTTCGGACTGGTATAATTCATTGATACACCTGCCCGAAGGGCAGGTGTTGAAAAAAAAAATTTGGTAAAGACTGAAAAAACACAAAATGTTTTTTTTTTTCTACCCAATGATATTTTCCCCCCCGTAGTTACCCTTTGTACGGTTCTCATTTTACTTTTACCACGCGATATCAACTTCCTGTTTATCGTAAGCACACGATCAAAATGCATGACAGCATGTTATAATGATCGAAAGATGATTCAGTCAGCGATCTAAGTAAGAAATGTAAGAAGAAATAAATTATTGACATATAATTTGTTTAAATGATAAATTACTACAGTATATTGATTAAAATCAACAGAAATTCAAGCAGTATTATAGTAAACACTCATGATTTTATTGGAGGGTTGCATAAATTTTTGCAAAATTTCATATCAAATTTTCCAACCGAAAAAAAACCATAAATAGGGCGAAACGATGAATAGGGCGAGGTCCACGTGTCCGGAAAAAAGTATCGACCTAATTTCCGAAAACTTAGTTTATTAATTGGTGATTAATGCATAAATAGAGACGTGATTACTTCTTGTTTTAATATAATGTGCTTTTTTGGACATCTTTGCCATTATCGAATGCTGTGGATTTTCCAAGATCTAAAAATAGCACAATGTTCACTCGATGGTGTTAGCTTGGATTCGATATGCTTGAACTCTTTATTTGCTGCAAGGATATTGGAAACTTGAAAAAATGTACACAATAAAGAAAAAATATGTAGAAGAAGGAGTGGGACAGAAGCTGATGTTGAACTGCCATGTGAATCTATATTTCTTGAGTTTTGTGAAAACTTGTGAGGACCAACCTCTTAAAAAACTGATTTTGAAAAAAAATGTTATTAGTTTTGCCAGAAAAAAACCCAGAAAAATTGTATATTAAATATACACAGATATTATAATATAATTATGAATTGAAATGATACTTGTTGATGTAGATTTCATGAAAATGCATCATTTATAGTACATATCATGAAGTATGTTTCATCAAATGGTTATATTATTACACACAGTGATTTTGCTGGCTTAGGCGCTTTAATGCCGCACCGCGCACTTACTCTGACAAACTTCGAATTCCCCCCATGCTTCAAAAATGTTATGGGGAAAACACTGTTCTTGTAATATTTTGTGATCTCGTTACAGGTTCCTGGTGTAATGGGATGCAGTGAACTAATTGGCCAAAGAAAGACTATATGTGGTATAGTAGTCATGTGTTGTCAATATTATTATGTAGCTAAATTCTGTATTTTTAGGTCACCTGAGTCACTCAGGAGACCTATTGCTATCACAAGTTCGTTGTTGTGTGTCATTCATAGACATTATAGCATTCATCTCTTAAATGGGTATTAGGGCAGTAGTCATTGAGTTAGTCCTGGGGTAGGAACTGTTGCCCGAAAGCCCTAGGTCGATGACTGCATCAATTTCTTACCAAGGAACTGACAGTATAACTATTGCCCTCATCCCCATTTGATGGTTGATCTGTAAACAAGAATAACATATCCTGGTGGTAATGTCAGGGCTGGGATATTGCCCAGTTTTTTCCTGGGAGAGATTCAAACAATCAGCCAGGGTAAGGGGGATAGCCAATCATATATCATAGGCCAGAAGTTAATATAAAAGACCTCAAATTTAATTTGGAAAGTTCCCATTTTACATATACATGTATTACAGAAGTAAAAGACAGCAGCAAGTGTACAAGAGTTGAAGATTAGTTATGGTGATTGTACTGGCCAGTGAAATAAGGATTTTGTAAATGCATCTCTATTTTGGAGGGTGACAGAATATGATTGTTGACCAATGAATATGTGGAATATGACAATATGTTGATATACTGTAGATGATAGATGTGTAACCGGAACCAGTACGACAAGGGCAATAACTCTTGTAATCAAAGTATCTCTAAAGTCAAATACTGGCTCAGATAAAAATCAACCCAGGTAAGGGGATTCCTGAACTATGGTCAACACTTGTAATGAAAACACCAGTAAGATTTAACACAATTTATTAATGTTTATAGAGTTGATTTAAGTCAAGGATAGCGACAAGAATTTTATAATAATAGACGAAAATATGGAAATTAACAAACAGAAGTACTCAAAAGAGAAAATTACTCTGAAAATATGTATAATCTAAATTTATAATGAACTGATATTACAATGGATACTTGATAATTGAATTAATTTCTACAATTAATAAAAAAAAATAAGAAAATGCAAAAATGCCAAATAATTGCCAAAAATCAAAATATGCTCCTACTGGGCCACCATAGAATCTAACAATAGATTTAATAATAACAGACGAGGAACGATGAATAAGGAACGAGCTACATCTCTATAAATATTAAATTTCTCCTCTATGACAAATAAATGTAAAAATGACTAAGATAATCCTCCTTATAAAAATAAGTTATCTACAACACCTTAAACCAGGACTGGGAAAGGGAAAACCTATCTAAACTTACACTCTAAACCTTAAGGAAAATCTGTATTATAAAAAAAAATGCTTTAAACCCTACAAAAATGAACTAAATCCTAACTCTACATAAAGCATGCTTTAATATACTAAACCTAACTCTAATCTATTCATAGCTGTAAAACCAAGAGGTTTAAGTGCCAAGAATAGAAAGGGAGACTTACCATAAGGTAATCACTCCCTAACCCAAGTGAAGAAAACTGACCGAACACTCTCTTATATATACCTGTATTCTATTCACTAATTTTAACCAATGAAAACCAAAGAAACTAGAGTAACTTAGCCAATCAGAGAACAGGTAACTTTATAACTTAGGCAAAAGTGACAACATGGTTACTATTTCCTGTAGAAGTGTAACTATAAATAGGATAATTTTTAACTTGTTCAAAATATGAGAGTAGAAAGAATTAAATGATCAACAGTAAGTATTTGAACCTTAGGAATGACAATAAACTGTTTAAACTGTAAAAACTTCAAGAAAAATGCAAACTGTATAATGAAAATAAACAAATTTGTTACAGATGTAAGGCATAAGATGATAGACGAATCAATAGACGTACGACGATTCACTACAAAAAAAAAATAGAGAAAAAATATTATTCTGCCTTTGCCTACAGATAATTAACCAACACAACAATCCAGTGCTTTGAATTTATTGTGTATGTGGTAAAAAACTGAAACAAAATCAAAGTATGAATTACTACTCATATGTTCTCAAAAACAATATTCATGTAAAGACAAAATGAAAAAATAGAAATAAAAAATAACAGTATGAATATAAGGTCCAAAACAATTGAATTTAACACAAATGGGTTTCCATAGAAAATTGTAACAAAGGTACGTTTATTTACCAAGACTGACAATGACAAAAATGGCGTTCCATACTTTTTAGAGTGAAATGAGAGATTTATAAACTGCATTTATATAAAAAACAAAACAGTAAACATATAAACGATAAGCCGCCTATGTTATATAAATCGACAGAAAACTACTTACAGTGTGTGGCAGCATTCGAATACAAAAAACATGTTGGATGGACTGAGTGTCATTGTGTGGGTCACACAAACAACAAAACAGGAAGTCAACAATTAGGAAAAGTAACTCTAAATTATATAATGAAAGGATAACTCTAGATTCAAAAAAGAAAGATAACTGCAGAAAATACATGTCAAAATGATAATGGAAGATAACTCTAAATGTCTTTAGATAATAATTAAACTTTAGCAAAATACACAATCATACAAAATCTTGTAAACAATACAAATATTGTAAAATAAACTAATTCAGAAACATGCAATTCATCTTAGCAAATATATGTTGACAATGGTGAAATGTATGACTTTCAGATATATCAGTACAACCTAATTCAATTAATCATAATAAGATATGCATCTAGATATATAAAATTATATCTGAAATGCCCTAGCAAATTTTGGCTACCGACAAATGTAAACAAAGAGACATAACTCTAGAAAACTAAATGAGATAATATACATGTTGCAAATGGAGTAACCTCCCGTAATATATCAATTATAAACCTAACATAATCCAGCGAAGTTGCACACATGCCTCATAATTACACATAACTACCTCAACATAGCTTTATCAATGTATCATTAATAATGACCTTGAAATATCCATGCATATGCATAAATAGTAACATTATACCTACACTAAAGTATGTACTGTATTGTCTGTAATATAATTCTACTGCACAATGTACACATGCATTGGAAAACATTCTAACAATATACATATTATAACACTCACCAATTAAGTAGTTTCCTCCAGTGAAAATTCAGTACAAAGTGATCTTAGAGATGAGCCCTCCTCACAGTATAAATCCACGGGCTCTACACACAAAAATAATGAGCTCAAAAACTGATAACATCACAGCATTGACGTGACTAACTGCAGTACCAGCAAGGATATGACGAATTGCAGTATTGGCGGTAACAGTGATGTTGGAGAAAGGAACAAAGAAATCAAAATACATGTTTAGCAGAAAGTCTGTGTGTGTGTGTGTGTGTGTGTGTGTGTGTGTGTGTGTGTGTGTGTGTGTGTGTGTGTGTGTGTGTGTGTGTGTGTGTGTGTGTGTGTGTGTGTGAGAGAGAGAGAGAGAGAGAGAGAGAGAGAGAGAGAGAGAGAGAGAGAGAGAGAGAGAGAGAGAGAATACATAGTTTGTGAAACAAAGAGGGCAAGAGTTCATGTAAATGTTGCTAAGAAAAGGGAATGAGAGAGAGAGAGAGAGAAAGAGAGAGTATTCATGTTAGTGACTAGTGAGACAAACAGCAATAATTCATGTACATGCAAGAAAAGGGATTGAGAGAGAGAGAGAGAGTTGGAGAGAGAGAGACTAAAAGCAAAAGTGCATGTTTAGCAAAGGAATGGAGAGAAAATGATGGTATAACAAAGAGAAAGAGAGTACATGTGTAGGAGAGGCAAAGGGAATCTTTAACAAAGAGAGAGAAAGAGAGAGAGAGAGAGAGAGAGAGAAATCAAGCGCAAACATATTTAGCAGCAATTAAGTAGATGTTAAAAAGGGAAAGTTTTTGTTAGAGAGAGAGAGAGAGAGAGAAAGAAGGACAATGAAAGAGTACATAAGTTTGCATAAGAGAGAAATAGACACAGAAAGCTGGCATACATAGGTGGGAAAGACTGGAAGAAAAAGCAGTTGTATTTCCTTAGCAGAGAATGTCTGAAAATAGTAAATGTCTAAAAAAAAAAAAAAGAGAGAGAGAATGTTTAATGAAGAATGTCAAAAATAGAGAGACAAAGAGAGCATCAGTATATGATCCTTAGAAAAATTAATGATAGAGAGAAGGAGAAAGTACATATTCTGGAGAGAGAGAAAGGTGGAGAGAATGTGAGAGAAAGAGCAAGAGTACATGTTAAACAGTGAGTGATAAAAAGTAGAAAGAGAGAGAGGGAACATATGTCTGCGTGAGAGAGAAATAGACACAGAAAGCTAGCATTCATGTGGGAAAGACTCTGACAATAGTTAACATCTGAGAGAGAGAGAATGTTCATGTTAGAGACAAACAGAGCAAGAGTTCATGAAGATGTTGCAAGAAAAGGGAATGAGAGAGAAAGAGAGGCTAAAAACAAAAGTGCATTTTTAGCATAGAGATGGAAAGAAAATGATGTTATAACAGAGAGAAAAAGAGTACATATGTAGGTTAATGAAGAATGTCAGAGATATTGAGACAAAGAGAGCAAGAGTACATGTTGCTCAGGAAAGAGAATGAGAGAGAGAAAAACAAGAGTACATGTTAAACTGAGAGAGAGAGAGAGCATTCTTAGCAGTGAATGTATGATACAGATAGAGACAAAAAGAGAGAGAATGTACAAACTTCAGAGAGAGAGAGAGAAAAGTACATATTTTGTAGAGAGAGAGAGAGAGAGAGAGAATTCTTAGCATTGAATGTATGATACAAATAGAGAAAAAGGAGAGAGGGAGAAAATCATCAACGTTTAGATGAGAATGTCAGATATTTTGTAGAGTTTTAACCAAAAAAATTATCTACTGGTCGAGTGTTTTTATTATCTGATGATAAAAGACCACTATTTATCTATGAATGAAAATATATTATTATTTTAAAATATAGTCTGGTTTAAATTGAATTATTCCTTACACAGAAAATGATATTTTATAATGATATTGTATAGATTAATTATATCATTAAAAAGTTTTGAAAGAATGTGGTTGACATAATTCTAAAACACTTTATCTTTATTTAACAGGTTGTGATTCAAAGATATAGACATGGACATAGCAAGATCCCCATATAGAGCACATAAGTGTTCTAAGTGTCCGGGAGACACAGAGTATTATTGTGTATCGTGTCCATGTGATCTGTGTCCCCAGTGTAAAGAGAACCATGTAAAAGATCTCCAAACAATAGACCATGATGTTGTGTCACACCGTGATAAATTTAACTACATCCCAAAAGAAGAGTTTTGTGTGAGACATCCTAACATGCTACTTGGAATGTATTGTGAACCTTGTGAACTCCCTGTCTGTTTCCATTGCACACAGCATAAAGAACACAGGACACTAGATGTTAGAACAATTTATAAAACAAAGCGACAACAACACAGAGGAACCATTCACACCATCAGTGAGGCTCTCTTTTACAGACCTGTTCTCCTGCCACAAATCAAAACTGATTTGGAAACCTGTCACACAGAATTCACCCGCTATCAATCAGAGATGTTAACAAGGGCCCAGACACTGAAGAATCTCATTAACAAAGTGAAAAAAGATTTCATGAAGAAAGTGTTTTGTGACTTTGATTTCAAACACAGATGTTTAAAACAGATGATAGAAATGAGCAGACATATTGTCAGACTAAGGAGATATGAACACAGATATGTACAGCCAGCATTCACATTCAGTGCGCTACAATTCCTCTCCTTCACAAAGACAGCCCTCCCCCAGATACATCTTACACTCCACACCAGCCAGCTCTCCATGACTGAGTCACTCAACAAGGAGGATGTGATGGAGTCACTGAGTGCAATCCAAATCACAGAGAGAGGAAATCGACGCGTAGGAAACCAGTGTCTGCTGAAACTGACGTCTGGTGCTGAGTTCCATCAATCTCTCACACTGACAGGTGTTGATCGTTGTTCTCACATTTCCTCTGTGACATCAGACCGGGTCTGGGTCAGTGATGATGAAAACAATATCATCTTGACAGACACAACAGGTGTCCCTCTACATCGTGTGGAGGATTCAGGTAATGGTTATAGAGGATTACACACAGTGAACAGTGAGAGTGAACTGATTTATATAGATAGGAATTATAACATCAACAAACTGTCAAAGGATATGAAAACAACCACCACATTTATATTTACATACTATACATGGGAACCACGGTGTGTGTACTGGTCCCCGTCCACTGGGGATCTACTGGTCGGGATGTGTAACGATGATACAGAGACAGGCAAGGTAACCCGGTACAACCAGAGTGGACAACTCGCACAAACCATACAGAACGACAACACAGGGCGGGGACTGTATAGAGAACCTAACTATATAACAGAGAACAACAATGGGGATGTCGTGGTGTCTGACTCTAGTGCTGTAGTGGTGACAGAGCGTGGAGGAAGACATCGTTTCTCCTACACAGGACCTCCATCAGGATCAGTACTACGGCCACGTGGAATCTGTACTGACGCGCTGTCACACATCCTGGTGTGTGATTATAGAACCAAAACAGTACAGATGATAGACAGGGACGGTCAGTTCCTGTCACATCTACTGATAAGACCATCAGGGATATTCACACCAGGCAGCTTGAGTTATGATGTCAACACTCACCGTCTCTGGGTCGGATCAGAGGACAACAACACGGTGGTTATATACAGGTATATCACCAGACAGGACGCTCTGACAGGTAAGTCTAAGTCATTATCATTGTAAATTATATAATATGTAGTCACAAGTCAGACATATATAGGATGTGATCTTTATCATTTATCAATAAAATTTAAGTATAAACATGTATTATTGTTTATAGACAGTCAACATCACATGCCTTTAATAAGAGGCAAATACATTACTTGTCTGTAATTAATCAATTACTTAGATACATGAATATGTTGATAATTTTTTGATTTATAAATTAATTAGATACCTTTACCAGTATATGTTTGTTATTAATTAATAAAGGGTCTGTATTAATAAATTATAACAGACAAACATTGCTGTAACCATCATTATACAAGATGTGATGTTTGTAATCAATCTGTTCCATCTGACTGTTTGTGTCTGATGTTTGTAGATCTGAATCCAGCCACTGCTGATGTGATGGAGTCACTGAGTGAAATCCCAACCCCAGGGACAGAAAAACCACAGCAAGGAAACCAGTGTCTGCTGAAACTGATGTCTCACCCCGAGTTACTTCCCTCTCTCACAGTGACAGGTGTCCGTCGTTGTTATCACATTTCCTGTGTGACATCAGACCGGGTCTTGGTCAGTGATCTATACAATTTCATCTTGTCAGACACAACAGGTGTCCCTCTACATCGTGTGGAGGATTCATTGAGTGGTATATATGATTGTAAGGGAGGATTACACACAGTGAACAGTGAGAGTGAACTGATTTATATAGATAGGAATTATAACATTAACAAACTGTCAAATGATATGAAAACAACTACCCCATTTATAGAGAGAACAGACTCTACATGGGGACCACGGTGTGTGTACTGGTCCCCGTCCACTGGGGATCTACTGGTCGGGATGTATAACTATGATACAGGGACAGGCAAGGTAACCCGGTACAACCAGAGTGGACAACTCACACAAACTATTCAGAACGACAACGCAGAACTGGGACTGTATAGAAAACCTAACTATATAACAGAGAACAACAATGGGGATGTCGTGGTGTCTGACCGTGGTGCTGTAGTGGTGACAGAGCGTGGAGGAAGACATCGTTTCTCCTACACAGGACCTCCATCAGGATCAGGACTAGATCCACGTGGAATTTGTACTGACCCGCTGTCACACATCCTGGTGTGTGATGATAGAACCAAAACAGTACAGATGTTAGACAGGGACGGTCAGTTCCTGTCACATCTACTGATAAGACCATCAGGGATATTCACACCATGCAGCCTGAGTTATGATGTCAACACTCACCGTCTCTGGGTCGGATCAGGGGACAACAACACGGTGGTTATATACAGGTATATCACCAGACAGGACGCTCTGACAGGTAAGTCTGAGTCATTATCATTCACATTAATTAGATATAGATAACTAAGACACACAGTCCGCGTTAATTATCAGTCAATAAGATACATGTAAGACATGTTTATCTGTGTGAATGTTTGTCAATATAAACAGCTCATTGTTACAGGGTTATAATTAGATGTATCTATATCATTAATTAGATGTACAGTCACATTACATTGTATTTAGTTAATTAGAATAAAAGGTCATTGTAATTAATTTTGTGACACATGTATTTGTAATTATTTATTTTGTTACAAGTCAATTTAATTGGTTTAATTAATTAGATGTCTGTAAATATTAAAGCATTCATCTGTCAGTGTTATCAGTTTAAACTTTAAATTTGTAGATGTAGCTCTATTATTGCATAACCTGTATGATATTAACTAATTAAGTTAATCAATGACTTGTTGTAGATGAACACACACCCCGTCCTGATGAGGACATCATGTCCAGATCAACACCAGCCGTAGAATGGAGATAGCCTGGATATTGACAGGTTGTAAATGTTTCTGTACAAATCTAGTCTGCTCTCAAAACCACACATGTTGTTTGTCACTTTGTTCAACATCTGCAGCTGAAATTGAGCTGTGTATAATTCACATGGACTGTAATACTGACTCCTGTTTATTTCACACTTTGTGATCCTCCAAACATGTCTGTCTGTTGCTGAGTGTGGAATGTTATACACATTTTACTTTGCTAAAAATAGATTAACATAGACATGAAACAGATATTCATATGAAGTCTATAAAAACTGAATAATAAAAAAAAGGGGAAAAAACACAATGAATAAAATTATAATGGATCTTTATCAAATTGAATGTTTATGGTTATTATACATGTACCCCCACTCTTAAGGAGGGGGGGGGTATACTGTTTTACCCTTGTGAGTCTGTCAGTCTGTCTGTCCATGACAACAATTTCTGTCGCATTTTTCTCATTAACTTTTCATTTTTTAAAAATTTTAACACACTCTTTGTTAATACAATGTATTTATTGGATTTGATCACGCCCCAACCGAAATTAACACCACATAAATCTCAAAGAATGATTCCTTATTCCTTATATCAATCAGATGTCAAGTTCCTGTTACAGTCAACTTTATTTATTTGGAGCCTAAATTTTCAAAAACAAATTTCTAAAGATTTCTCAGCAACCATTCATTGCAAATGCTTTTTTTTAACACTCTCTATGTTAAGGAATGCCATACATTTGGATCTCTATTTTTGTACCAATCGGACTTCAACTTCCTTTCAAAGTAGACTTTGCTTATTTTGTATATTTACATCAGAGCGGGGGTATTACTAGTGAGCATTGGCTCACAGATATCTGAGTAATATCATGTTGGTGTTGATCACTAACTACATCATTCCTTAGTTTATTCTGTTTCCTGTAGATGGGCCAATTTTACCTGACCACGAGGGGAGAAAATAGAACACCTTCCTTGAAATCCTTACAGAGGAAGACAGAAAACAGACTTTGGCTACGTAGACCACTTATTGCAATATGATGTCATTATCTTCAAGTACACGGAGTCACTCATGTCACCTTAGTATTGAAGTTGTCCGTCGTTGGGTGTTGTCCGTCGTTGGGTGTTGTCCGTCGTGCGTCTTTCCTTTACAATTTTACATTTTTAACTTTTTCTTGAAAACTAGAGGGTCACCATTTTTGGTTTGAAACATCTCTTGAATAAAAAGAATCTGAAATATTAAAATGATGACCCTTCCACCCTCAGGGCCCCATGGGTGGGGCCTAATATCCGAAAAAGGCCAAATTTTTATTCTCTTCTATGTACCAAACCATAAATTTTTTGGAAGGGTATTATTGAGATTTCTCCCCCCTTCCCCCCCCCCCCCCTGTTTTTGATTTGCAGACCAATTAAACATATATAAGAGATGTGCATATTACTTGGATTTTGATTTTTGATAATTAATAGAACAAAAACCTGCTGTTGAACTTAGTCATTTTCTCGCAGAATATATTATAGAGGGTACCCAATTGTACGGATAACTCCTCCTTCGGTTTTCAAGATTAGAACTTGATTTGCAGATCATTTGAACTTACCGTATATCAGAAATGTGCATATTAATTGGATTTTGGATGTTTTTTTTTATAATTTATGATATAAATATTAGCTGTTCAACTAGGTCATTTTTGGCAGAATTTGCATATAGGGTACTCCATTTCTCTGGATAGGTAGTGTTTATCAATTCAGGATATATGGATTATGGATACTGTTCACATAAAAGAAAATTCGGCTTGCTGTCACGTTGACAGCTTTTTACTTGTCCTGGTATTGGTTTAGTAGATTCTCAATGGACAGTACATGTTCTCTGTTTTACATATTTAAGTCGTTTGAATGTCCTTATAAACCCAGGTGTAATTTAGTGCTTGGATATAGTTGTCACTGAAAATTTGGACTAATGTGTGATTATATTTTTTTTTCATTTGCACACAAGAAATCTTGTATATTAATGAAACATCATATTCAAAGGGGAATAACTCAAATTTGAATTCTTCAGGTAGAAACGAATAAAGAGTTATTCCCCTTTTCATAATGTTTTTTAGATAAAGTTTCGCCTAAGAACCGTAATTTGTGTTGTTGACCCTCAAAATATTTTTGCTATGAAAATTACTTGAATATCAGTTTATATTTGATTTTTAAAAATGTCATAATTAACGTGGTTGGAAATCAAAGGGTGAAAAGGAGGATTCAGAGTCTATCATACCGAAATGTTTTTGTTTTTTAAATGGCAACATGTAATTTTTTATGAATAGTTGACCTTCATCTGTATGTCAATATATTGTAAATTTACAGCTGAATCGTGACTTAAATCCTCTAAGACCTGTATACTTACAATGTTATGACAAGTTGCATCATGGGATAGTGGTGTAAGGCAAATGTTATGTAGGCCATGTTGTTATTCTGTCTGTATCAACTATTTGTATTGGGTTTATGATGCATTTTGTAAAAATATACCTATATGTGTATTATTGGTGGGTTTAGCACATTTCTCCCACATAAAACACTGAGCTATATTGATCATGTAGATAGAAAACAAATGTTTATGTAAATAGTTTTTGAGGAATATTGTGACTAGGTCAAGGTGTACTGATTTTTTTTTTCAAAAATATAATTTTGTCTTGTATTTACGCTTACCATGAAATGCATAATACTTATATAGAAATGATTTTTTGTGAGTTATAGCAAACTGTAGATAGAACTCAATAAATGTGATATTTATTCATAGTTTTGTCTATATTCTTAGTAAGACAGTACTGTTATATTTGGTACAGAAAAGAAGAATATGATACAGTAACTTTATGCAGAAGAACAAGACAATTCATTGGGGCGAACCAAATAATTGACAAACCAATAGTCCTCTGGATTCACTATAGTTGCATGTAGATGTTAGTAGAGGCTAATAAACAATTAAATAAAAAATGAATTTTCCATCCAAGTACTCTAAGTTGTTTCAAGAATTTCATTATTACTGATAGCTTAAATTCAGAGTATTACTATAAAAGCTAAAAAGCTTGGTCGAAAATTAGCACATGATCGTGCAATAAATTCTGCGATGTAGATCTCACTATAAAAAAATACAACTTATACTAAATATCATCTTCCGGCAATCTTGCACTTTGATAGATGTACTGTTACTGCAATTGTATTTACTACACGTGAACATCCCTGCCTCACAGACACGCACATGAACACAAATAATGGTACACGGAATGAAGAACTCTTACGGCTATGCTGTTACTCTACAATTGCGCAATTTAACCGCATAATACGATACTAATAATTATGCACTTTAATTGCAAATACCGTAACACACTTTAACCCATACACTGTTACACGCAATCGGGTACTTTTACTCAAATACCGTTAGTTGCAATTACACACTTTAATGCATATCTGTTACACACATTTTAGCGCATACTGTTACAAGCAATCAGGTACTTTTTTTTCAAAGATACCGTTATACGATATTGCACACGTTAACACAAAACCGCTAATCGCAATCATGCACTTTCACTTAGTACATCTACTGTTACACATAAACAAACACTCTAAAGCAAACACAGTAAAACACAACTACACATTTTAATGCACACACTGTTACCATTACACACAATCAAACACTTTAACACATACCGATGCACGCATCACACACTTTTACGCATGTACCGTTACATGCACTCACACACTTAAACGCATATACCATAACACACAATCACACACTTTAACACAAATATTGTTACACGCTATCACTCACTTAAACACATGTACCATTACACACAATCATACACTTAAACAAAAATACCATTATTCACAACCACGTGATTTGACGTATATTCTGTATGTACCGTTGCACACAATCAGGTACTTAACACAATTGCATGCTGTAACACATAACCCCTACAAGCAATCAGGTACTTTAACACACAAAGCGCTTCAATGTGTTATCTTATACACGGCTACACACAATCACACACTTTAACGCAGACACCACTACATGCGATCACACATTATAACACACACACTGTTATACGTACTCAAGTACTTTTACACGTATCCCATTAAACATCTCTTTCACTAGATCATGCATTTGAGCACACATACCGTTACACATAATCACATATATTAACAAATATTACTTAATTTACAGTTACACATTTTAAAAAGTATACTGTAATTCTCAGTCGGATTCTTTAACACATATAACATTAGATAAAATCGCACATTTTATCATATAACCCCTATTCCCAATCATGCGTTTTAACACTCATACCGTTACACACAATCACACACTTTAACACATATACCGTTACACGCAACCACATGCTATAACACAGATACCTTTACACGCAATTGCACACTTTAACACATAAACCATTACACACAATCATATGCTTTGGCAGATATAGCATAACATACAATCACACACTTTAACACATATGCCATTGCTTCAACACATTGTTGTTACATGCAACATTAATCACACACTGTAACTTATATACAGTTACACGCAGTCACACACTTTTACACATATATATATATACCATTCAAACAATCGGGTACATTTAACATGCAATTATTATTGTATGTTATCAACCTACATAAAACCGTTATAAGCAATCATGCACTTAAACACATGTATCCTTACAAGCAATCGGGTACTTTAACATATATACCACTATACAGAATCACACGCTTCAATGCATACACTGTTAAATGCATTCAAGCATTTTTTATGCATATACAGCTACACACAATCACACATTTAAACACATAACCGCTAGACGCAATCATGCAATTTTGATTAACACATTCACACTTTCATACACTTTAACACAAATATCGTCACACACTTTAACACAAATACATTTTCACAAAATAACACACATTAACTCATATACCGTTACAAACAATCACATGCTTTAACAAATATAACGTTACAAACAATCATTTACTTTAAAACATATATTGTTATACGCAATCACACGCTTTCACTCAAATACCGTTAAATGCAATAATGCACTGTAACACATATACCTCTACACGCAGTAACGCAATCACGCACTTTAACACATATACTGTTACACGGAATCACACACTGAAACGCATATACCGTTAAGCGAAATGACACACTTCAAAGCGTACACTGTTACTTGTAATCAGGTACTTTTATTCACATACTGTTAACACTATTGCACGCTTTAACACATAACTACTAGACGCAATTATCGACTTATTTCTTATACATATACCGTGACACGTATTCATACACTTTAACAAACTTACACATATACTCTAAATGCAATCATGCACGTTAACACTTAAACTGTTACACACAATATTCCAATTTGACGCATTAACCATTGAAAAAAAGCAAACAAAAGACGCACTTTTTCTATTTTACAACGATTGATAAAAAATATCTACTTTATTAATATCTCTTGTTGGCACAAATGTTAGCGCAAGATAGTCGTTAATATGGGAGGAAGCCGGATTGCCCGGAGAAAACCCACAGTGGATCAAGGGGTCGAACTCAGTTTGCAGCTGTGATAAGCCAGTGTAATGTTCACTGCGATTCCTGGACACCCAAATGTATTTATCATCCATATACCATTACAAAAAATCATACACTTTAACCGATATACCGAAACACAATATCACACACTTTAATATATAACTGCTTCACGCAATAGCACACTTTAACACATATACCATTACACAAAATCACACACTTAAACGAATATACCGTTCAACACAATCACACAATTTAACGCATATTCCGTTATAAACAATCATGTACTTTTACGCACATACCTTAACATGCAATTACACATTAAGCACATTAGTGCTTCAAGCAATCAGGTACTTTAACACATATACAACTATACACAATCGCACACTTCAACTCATATACCGTTGTACACAATCTCACACTTTAACACAAATACCGTTACACTTAACAAGGAACTTTAACACTTATACTGTCATCAGCAATAAGGTACTTTAACAGACATTACCGATACATGCAATCAAACACGTTTACTCCTATACAAAACGCATCTAACGCTTCACATGTTCCATTACTCACAATCACACACTTTAACACATAAACTGTACCACGTGATCCCGCACTATAAATCATATTCCGTTACACACAATCATATGCTCTTTTACACATATATCATTATACACAATCACACACTTTAACACATATACTGTTATATGATCAGGTACTTTAACACAGGTAAACAGTTACACTCAATCACACACTCTAACACATTCACTGTTAAATGTATCAGAAAATTGTCATATAAGCTATTACACACAATCACACACTTAAAGGCATATTCAACTTTACACAATTACAGACTTTAACACATACAACATTATACAAAATTACTTTATTTAATCATAAAATCGGTATACACAGTCAGGATCTTTAATGCATGTATCGTTACACACACTCGCACATTTTAACGCAGACACTGTTTCACATAAGCACACAATGTAACAATTATTTCGTTACACGTACTTATGCATTTTACTGCATATATCGTTAGACACAATCACACACTTTATCACAAGGACTGTAACACACAACCACGCAAATAAATGCATGTACTGTTAAACATAATCACACAATCTAACGCATATACCGTTCCATGTAATAACAATCAAACCGTTTCAAGCAATCACACACTTTAACACATATACCCTTACATGTACATGCAATCACACTCTTAAACAATCATACCGTTATATGCAATCAGAAACTTTAACACATAAAATGTCAATCACCCACTTTAACACATATACCGTTACATACAATCAAACACTTTTACATATATACCGTTACACGTAACCATACATTAAACAAATATACCATTATATGCAATCACACACTTTACCACATAGACCTCTACACGCAATAAAACAATCACGCAATTTAACACATATAATGTTACATTCAGTCACAAACTTTAACACATACACCGATACACGCAATCACACACTTTAACACATACACAGTTACACGCAATCACTCACTTTCATAAATAAACCGTAACATGCAATCACACACTTTAACACATTTACTGTTATACACAATCACACACTTTAACACATATACCGTTACATGCAATCACACACTTTAACACATAGACTGTTACACGCAATCACACACTTTAACACATAGACCGCTAGACGCAACAAAATAATCACGCACTTTAACACATATAATGTTACATTCAGTCACACACTTTAACACATACACCGATACACGCAATCACACACTTTAATACATATACCGTTGCATGGAATCACACACTTTAAAACATAGACCGTTACACGCAATCACACACTTTAACATATATACCGATGCATACAATCACACGTTAACGCATACAACGTTACACGCAGTCACGCACTTTACCATATATACCTGTTTCCTCATTCACGGACTTTATATGCTTATCGCTACTCATCCCCTATATAACGCCATAGCACTGTTAATGCTTCACTGCATCCGGGTATATCATTCACCAGAACACGGTACATTGGACCGAATGATTTTTAGGTACGCGTTTTGAACAAAAATAATATGACACCCACTGCACTGGTAAGCAATATTCAATAAAAGATGAAACAGACTGAAATGCTGGCACACATACTTTATAAAACGTTAATTATTGTGGAACGTTTACCTGTGTTGTACTTTTATACAATAGCACATGTGCAAACCACTCACAGTCTCTGATCGTACAGTGACAACGTGGACTTCAGAAAACACAGTGGTTTTGTAGAAACTGAGAAAAAGATAATACGTTGTTACTTTCTTGGATTCATTATCCATACTCTACCATGTTGGATTTAGTGCGGCCGGGGTCTTCAATACGGTGTAGACGTTATGCACTCTGTATAAACAACATGCAGGTGCTTGATATGCACGCTAAGTAAATCAGCACAATATTTATATTTGCAAAATAGTACAGATACCTTGTGAATTCTTTCAAAGAATACACCCTCTTTCATTTTTTTTCATTGTAGTTTCCTTTGTTTCTCTTAACGAACATATTACTATTATTTTAGGTCATACAGATCGCTTTTTAGAAGTCTATGCCACCTAAATGCCTTAATAATATAGCAACCGACAATAACCTTTTTTTTTCTTCTTTTTTTTTACATTTTTTTTTAAGGAAACAAAATCAATCATGTCTCATCTTTACCAAAATCATTGCACTATATGTTTACATTAAGTTCTTTTCTCAAACTTTTTGACAATTGTGAATGATGTGACGTGAACATTTTGAAAAGAACACTGATTGTAATATTAAAACACGTTTTTTTCTTATTTTTGGTTTTTCTCATAGTCCACTAAGTTTGTAGCATTTGACAAAACGGTTAAAGTAAGAGAGATGGATACTTTGATAGACAGCCAGACATTTGATAAACAGACATCTGGACAAATAGATATTTTTTAATGCTGATTGACAGACGGACTGACTGACATGTGAAAGTGCAGACAGACGGATTGACAAACAAAGAAAGGAACCTTTTTTATATATAAATTGTAAAGGTTGATATATCAAGGAGAATTTAAAAAAACAAGAAAACAAAAAAAACAAAACGCAATATGATTATTTTGTAACGATTGCATTTTGTTATGAGTCTTATCTTCCTACAGTTTTTATTTCGTATTGACAATTTAAAAAATTGGTAATTTTGTCAACTTAAATCCATAGAATAATAAGTTTGTGTCTTTATGGGTCTATCATTTTTTCTTACTTTGTTTTCGAAGAAGATTATGAAACATTAACTGGGTATATGTTTTTAATCATATATACAAGTATGAGTTATGTTTCTTGATCAAATGAAATTCATGTAAAAGTGTTGTAAATGCTAGGCCTATATGAACGTCCTCATTCGACCTAAATTATATAACATCTATAGTCCTATTGCACTCTCCGACGTCACGTTGTGTCAAAGGTCAATTGGGGATTAATTTTACATCCGTGTTCTCCCGCTCTAGTAAACAGTGGAAAATACGCTAGGCTTATCAAGAAGTATAATAAGAAATACTCAATAAATCAATGTCAACGGTATACTTATGTTTGAATATATCGTATTGGTAAGTTTTAAGTATACGGATTACGATCATAACAAAATCTACTTGAGTTTCATTCAAGAATATTCTTAATTTAAATCTTTATCATGCTGCGGAGAAAATACCGTATCCATCTGATTACATAATCCGAGATCAACAACGTATTTTTTAACAGCTCACACGAAACGCTTTTATAATGGATTTAATTGCCAATGTATCTTTTTATATATATAATAATTTAAAAAAAACTATCTCAATTTAAATTATGATTATAATAAGAAATGCCAGCCTATCTTTTCTGTGAAAAGGAGGGGGCGTAATTAACAAAAAATATCAGAGATTACCCCAGTTCTTTAAAATTCAGTATATTAATCAAGGTAAGAATTTAGACCGTTATTACTGATTCTCATTTGTTTGCACAGTATTAGAGCTTATGGTGGTAAGAAACCCATTATAACAGTTTTCAGTTTTCTATTCTTTTTTGTGTGGAAGTTTTCTTTGAACAGTTTGTTGTTTGTGAAAATTTGTTGACAAATATGCCGGGAAGACATTGTTGTGTCAATGGTTGCTACAATGGTGACAACAAGTTAAAAAATGGAGATCACAATTATGTGTAATACATTCCTGTAATTTTGGAACTGGGAGATGTACATGTGATCCTCCCTTCAAATTATTTACATTTCCCACAGAATCCCGAGACAAATATGCCAGAAATATCTGGATTAGAAACATAAACCGCCAAAGTCAAAGTGGAGAACTTTGGCTTCCAAATAACGATTCCAGAATATGCTCTAATCATTTTGTGGATCTTGGACCTACCCCAAAGAATCCTTACCCAACACTGCATATGGGACACATGGACAGAGTTGTTGTTGGGAGGCAGCCACCAAAGGACAGATGTTTTGAAATTCCTACTAAGAAAAGGAAATCTACATCCAATGACTGTCACAGTGATTCTGATGTGACAAACAATGTTAAAAGTCATTTGATTGACCATGATTATTTGGAATACTGTGATACATGTTTGTACAAGGAAGAAGAGATAAGGAAGTTTAAAGATCAAATAAGATGTCTTACTTTAGAGTTAAATGATCTTAAAAAGAAAACTTCAGTCAATGTTCAAAATCAGCTCAAATCGGGTGACATGATGAGTTTGTTGGTCAATGATAGAAAAGTAAAATTCTATACAGGAATCCCTACCAAGTCTGCTTTTAATGCAGTCTACAATGCAATACAACCATCTCTTAAAAATGTTAGATATTGGAAGGGCCAATCCTATTATTGCACTACTCTTAAACATAAAAAAATTCAGAAAAATAGGTCTTGTAGAAAATTAAATCCAAAGGAGGAAATGCTTCTTACATTCATGAAAATCAGACTTGGTCTTTTAGATGAGGATCTTGCTGACAGATTTCAGATATCTTTATCATATGTGTCAAGAATTTTCACAACATGGGTGAAATTGTTGAAAAGGTATCTGAGCTGTTTAGTATTCAATGCTCAAAAAGATGTAGTCAGAAAAAACCTACCCCCTTCTTTCAGAACTACCAAATACTCACAAGTAAGGCACATTATTGATTGTTCGGAGGTATTTATAGAAAACCCCCAAAATTTAGTGTACCAAAACCAGTGTTGGAGCGATTACAAACATCATCACACTGCAAAATTTTTATTAAGCATAAACCCATCAGGTATGATCAACTTTGTTTCAGAATGCTGGGGTGGGAGGACCAGTGATAAGCATATCACACTTCACTCAGGGTTTATGGATCTTATAGAGCCTTTTGATTGTATTATGGCCGACAAAGGTTTTAGTAATCTATTGCAAGATTTCACCATTCTTCATGCTACTCTATTGACCCCCCAGGCAAACATGGGGTCAGTCAAATGCCAGCTAATGATGTTAGGAAAACAAAAGAAATAGCTAATAGAAGGATTTTTGTAGAGCAGGCTATAAGAAGAATGAAGTACTTTCGCATATTGAAGTTTGAAATTCCCCTTACATTGTGCCAACACCTTGATGATATTGTAAGAATAGTTAGTGGGGTGTGTAATATGTATCCGCCTCTTCCAAAGTACTGAGAAAACTTACAATAGCTTTTGCCCGAGTAGTCTATCCCTATATTGGCTGGTACTAATAAATCTTCAGTATACCGGTATTTCCTTTTGGCACTTTGTTATAACATGTTATGAAATGCATTTAATATTCGAAGAGAATGTAAATTAAATCATATGAAATAAAATGAAAAGAAAATGTAAACAATTTATTTTTTTCCCAAGTCATGCAATGAAATATAGTACAAACAATGTACATACTATGAACATCAATGGTAACAATTAGAATATATGTGATATACATAAAATGTACATGTATATATACATATATAAGTACCGGGTATACCATTTTACAACAATTTTAATTTGCTTCAGATCATTTATTGAGAGAAGCTTAAGAAGAAGAAGATCGAATGCATTTTTTACAATGCCATGATGTCAAACTTTTGACATATTTGTCAGTTATTCCAACACAATGAAAATGATACCAAAGTTTGCACACATCACAATATATGCTACGCTCTTTAAGCTTGGTCACTTCATTCATAACAACCATATTACATTCAGGACAAAAATATGTCTCCCCTTCTACATGTACCTTGTTGTCAATTTCCATTGGCTCCGGTGTATGAACATTTAAACTTTCTTAGGTCAAAAGATGTTGCAAAGACCTAGAACGAATCTCTGGTAAAACAAATGAATGATAGAAAAATTCAAGGTTGGATGACATTTCTGAATAAAAATGCTGGTCAAATACAATATTTTCATAAAATGGTCCATTGCATGTATATATGTACAGTGTACACCATTTTCGCTTTGTAAGTTCAATCTGGCCCTGAATTTGACCATAATATGCCCCATGTTTCAATGTAAGTGATTCAGTGTTTTGTAAACAACTTGGCAAATTACATTTGCAAAAAGAAAAACATGTAGAGCATTTTGGAATGAGAGGACATTTAAATTCTACTTAACCCTCACCACAGCAAGAACATGATACCAATAAATCAGAGGAAGCTGCTAAATAGGGGTGATCAACATCTAAAAATATGCCACATTCATCAAATGATACATCTTTGTGTTTTTTTCTGTACATTTTCATAAATTCAATTTTAGCAATGGGTTCCATTTCTCGTCCATACTTTAAAGACATCACATTCGGATTAACATGTTTATATCCCATTATACGGGAGAGCAAAGGCTTTATGTCACAGTGTGCAGCGTTTCTCTTATAACTTTCCACTTTTGTATGGACAGCATAGAAATTCGATGCCGTAATCCGTCCCATTCTCATCTCTGTCCAATTGGGGTTGGATGATTGACCCATGGTGAGGTTGTTAATGGCTTGAACCTCAGTCTCTGTGACATGTTCTACATTGTTTTTAACCATATTGTCAATATAATAGTTTGAAACATCAAAAGCCATAACATCAGCTGTTTCTTTCTGATTCACTGGTACAGGTAACTGTGTGGTATCCTGGTCATCAGTAGTGTGCATTCCTATCATAAAAAGAAGAATATTAACCAACAGAAGACCCAAGAACAATATATTTCATTAGTGATAAATAACAGAAG
Source organism: Magallana gigas (assembly GCF_963853765.1). NCBI lineage: Eukaryota > Metazoa > Mollusca > Bivalvia > Ostreida > Ostreidae > Magallana > Magallana gigas. The sequence goes on along the minus strand of NC_088853.1, from coordinate 72,959,919 downwards.
TTTTCTCTAGTACAAGTATCTTTTTTTATTTCTTTAGACCTTTTTATCTAATTTAAAATCATTCTAAGTTCCAGTTGCCCTCTATTTGTTAGATTATGAATCAAGAAATATAAAATAATTATACATGTAATAAAATTCCTAATTTAATATACCTTTGAATACACAAGCATTTGGAATTGCATCTTTCAGAAAGGCTAAAAGAGTTTTCTTAATGCAGGCCTCGGTGTCATTGTTTGCTTCAGGCATTACATCATAGTCAGCCTTACTCTTTCCAACAAGTGGTCTGGTCACTAAATATAAAGATGTAAAACATGATAGTCATACAATAACTTCACTTGAAAAATTCATGCACCATATGTAGCATAATAGAATATACATGTATATATATAAATATATATATACGGTAATACCTACCAGATTTACCATGTCTTGACTTTTTGAAATTCATGCTCTTTATTTGGGCAGGCTGGAGTTTCTTTTCAGATGGTTTTACCCATATGCATGTGCCTGAGGTGCAAGATGTAAGGCCTAATTTGTTTGCAGATTCAATGCGGAAAAGTAGACCTGCCACATGGTTGCAAGTTTGTCCCAACCTGAAATTGTTGAAAATATGAGAGTAGCATTCAGTATATTAAGTCTTTAAACTATTCCATATAATCAGCTATAAACTCTTTAGTTAATAAAGTTTGAATTATTTTTTTTTACAAAAAGTTTCAAAGGAATGCTACAGCTATATATTTGAGACATATAAGTTTTTTTTAATATGTTCTGGTGTCTCATAATAATAATATCGATAAATAATATGCTAGTTTCTCGGATATAATGGAACCCACATAAGAAGAGAGTAAATTATAGATTGATCAAGAAATAATTAATGCAAGACATCCGTGAACGATGTAAAAAAAAGTATTTAATGTATTTTCTAGAATTAAAGTTGTAATTCAAAAAGCTAAACACAGCTAGATCTATCATTAGTTTTGAATTCCTACATTCTTACGCAAAATGTTGTATTTTTTTAAATACTGTAGAATATGAACGCGACTAACTCCCTAGACACATGTCCCGTAACAGAGACTAATGACATCCATGTACTAGTAAATATACTGGGCGCTTAAAATGCATGCATATAGGAATATGATCACTATTATATTTTTCTTGTGAAAATACTTTTTTTTAACCCTTTCGCTGCCACGTCAAAAAAGACGTTATTACGCTTCAGTGCCAAGCATGACGTTATCATTTAATATTTATTCGTTTGATGAGATATCGGCGCTTCTGATTGGTTGAAAAATTTCTTTGATACCTGCATCAATAAAAATTTTGCCGGATCTACTTTTCACAACTGTTCTGATCTAACACTATTTATAGAACGGGAATTTCCAAGATAAACACTGTCAACAAAATGTAAAGTTGTGTCTGTTTTATTGTCAGCAAACAAAATGCAACCTTGTGAATATAAAAACTTAAAAGTTTAACCTTCAAAAATAAATAAAACACATTATTTGATTCACGAAATAGAAAATTAAGTGTCTTCTCACGATTTCGTCTGCTTGAGATCAATCAACTTTTACAGCGAGGCTGGCTGTTCCTTTTCCAGGAATATTATAACGAACATATAGGCCTATAAACTTTCACGGTAACACTGCTGTTCAAATTTGGTAACTATAATTTTTAAATTTTCACACGTACATGATCGGTCATCAGAATAAGCGTCGTAAAGAAAAGCTATGAGTAATGCATCAACTCCTTCGGCGCAGTCCAAACGGCAGATATACCATTTAAGTACATCATTGGCTTGCTAGTTACCACAACGTTTACAAAAGTCGCTTATACATACTATTCTTTATCGACATATCAACTATTTTCGTCCACGATCGCCTCTCCTTGGATGGTTATGTCCAGTTGCATATTCCAGCGATCTCACATGATAACTAGTTTTATTACGAATTTTTCAGCACAGTGAATAATATCACAAGCTATCGCATGTATTTTCCTTTTGTTTTCAATTCAGCCGGTTCAGATTTTAACTCACTATTTTTGTTTAATCCATTAATTCAACTCAGTAGCTCTGCTTCAGCTGAAGGCGCATTCATTTTGAATATTGTTGCTGTTGTTGTTTTGTATTCATACGCGCCGCTTAATTTACATTATTTACATTTTTGATCAATGACACTTAACATTTTTTCATTTGAAAATGTTTTATTAAATGATAAGAAATGAAGATAATAATTTTTCTATTGATCGACGTATCAAAGAAAAAATTGACCGGAAAACTTTTTCCGGTCAATTTTTTCTTTGATACGTCGATCAATAGAAAAATTATAATCTTCATTTCTTAAATCAAATTCATGTTTTGACGTAACAATCTGACACAACGCGACGTACCATTTTTTTAGCGTTGCGGGATGCAGTTTTGTGATTAATTGATAATTTCTAATGTTATTATCGAAAACAGTGGGTTTTTATCCTATTCTCTGTCATTTCAAATAAGACGTTATGCCATTCTTTTTTCTTCTTCCTTTTTTAAGCGTCGTCAAATGAAAAAGAAATGTAAAGAAAACCACGTCTTTCAAAACAAATGAATTACTTCATTCATGATGCATGTTCCCAAGCTTTAACAAATACGTACATTTTTTAAAATAATCACTTTCCTATCGTGTCAATCCTTTATTATAATCCACGCGTACATGTGATTGTTTATCATTGAAATTGTAATTAGTCTATAAAATCTAACGCATATATCTCTTATTTCTTTGTTTGCATATATAAATTTCACGATAAAAAAATATATTTTAGTAGAGAGAGAGAGAGAGAGAGAGAGAGAGAGAGAGAGAGTTTAGTAGGTTGACTTTAAAAAATTAATAAATCATCGGATTTTTTTTTTTTGCTTACCTTATGACATGCAATGCAAACTTAATCATGTTTGTCACACCAAAGTTTCCCTCAAATTGTGAAAAATGGAACCAAAAATCTTCAGTTGATGCATGGGGCGGGATTATCAAATACATGTACATGTACATGTAGTTATCACGAAAGTATACTGTCTAAATAATAGTACTAAGTTTTCCCCCCAAATAATGTGGACATTTATTTTTAAAAACATCTTCATTTGCTCTCGCACCGTATGGGATTTACTGACCATGTACACACCATATTAGACCAACAGTAAACTATATGTGTAATTAAGCACAACACCAAATGTTTTAAAGCGATTTTATATAACCAACTTACATTGTTTAAGAGCCTGTATGCATCAGTTATACGACATTTTTGTAAGAATCATTGTCATTAATAGCGGATAATTTTCAAAAACTAATTAATTAGTAAAACGCAAATATGTTAGTGGTCAAGAGGTGGGTATTGCTGGCTGCAGCTGTAAGGGTTTAACATTAATTTATCATGATGCAGTTTAAGAAATTCGCAAAAAAAGGAATTGATTTTTAATGTGTGTTAGATAGGCAGACAGACAGACAAAGAATGACAGTGCTAGATTGGTAAACAATTCTTTGTTCGTTTTAATAATCATTTCTATGAAATCGCGCAAGCATAAACACCCATCCAAGTTTATGCTCGTACAGTCATTTAGGTTATTTCGAATCACCCCTCGTTCCGTGTTTTAGAAAGTTTGATGTATCGCACTGCAATGTACAAAACATGAACAAATGAAACTCTCCAACAGTTACCACCTGCAAAGTTATTTATATATAGAGAGGGTTTCAAGAAGAAATTGCATACATTAATAAATTATTTTGTGATTAAAATCTCAGTAAAGGGAATTTGTGTGATGAAAACGCTGTTCAATATTCATTTCTCATTACACTGCATGCTATTGCTTTATTAATTAAGCGAGAAAATTGATACCGTGTATGTTTGTAACCGCATGCGCGGATCCGGAAAACATTTCCAGGGGGTGTCCGAGGGATAATTTTGTTTTCCAAGGTTGGAGAGGGGGTTTGAGGCCTATTTCGGGAATTTTGCTATGTAATCTTATTAATTTGAATTTTCCAAGAGGTGGAAGGAGGTGTCCAGGCATCCCCTTCTAGGTCCGCACATGAACGAGTATGATCTTTCTGTTGGACCAAAACAACGAAATGTATTAAACATGCGTTTTTACACATACAAATGACTGTATTAATGATTTCGTAAATAGAATAATATATAAGCTTATCGTGAAATTTTTAAAGCTGCTATGTCCGATTTCATTTAAAATTTTGTGTGCGCTTTTATACGATGGTTATGCTAAGTATGTGTATTATAGTAGATATTGCAGTAGTTTTCCAGGTTAATTAAGCCAATGAGAAAGTGATGTACACAATTTATTCACAAAACAAACGACATAAATTGTATTGATTTCTTTCGTCTCATATAAAAATTCGCTGCTTAGGTCAGGGCGGGTATGATTGTATTACGAATTTGTAAAAAAAATCAAATAAAAAATAAACGTCGGTACATTTTATTCACTACTATATGGAAAAGTGTTTTGTATACAATCGATACATCACATGCGGGTTGAATAAACCCAATCATTCGGGAACGAAACCAAACGGTTCCCGTTTCTAAACATTCCCAAGATGGAGTTGGTTTGTTTGTTTGTTTTGTTTTTTGTGTTCCCATACGAAAAATTTTATGTACTTTGAATATTTTAAACTTTGAAAGGAGATGGATTTTGCTTGTGTAAATAGGCAATTTAAGTTTCTAATATATTTGGTCTGTATGGAAAAATATTTGATACTCTCGTAGCCAAAACATCGGACTATGTAGCTTTAAATTATCTGTATGTTTTAAAATCTTCCTTTTCTCAGATAGGTGAACACTATCTTAATTTTTACATTTTATTCCATACAAAGTAAAAACTTTTACCACATCATAGGTGTAATATTTACAATCCCGATCGTCAGTTGTAAACGTTTGAACTCTCGGAAAAAGATGTATAGTTTTGTTCTTAATGTTCTCTAATATCTTATCTTATTTATCGATACAACTACGATTGTGATTTATATTATTGTTCTAATATTCAAAGAATTAAAAACAACATAGACCTAAGAAAATTAATGATTATACATAGTTCATTATCATACGATGAAATATAAGTTATGAAATGCAAAACATTTACGATTCTATATCTCGATTCGAGCTAAGGATTTTTGTTTTACCACCTTGTGGTCTTGTAGTTTTTTTAGTGATTAAATCCGCTTGACCAACTGAGTTGTTTAAAATATAATAATGATAAAATTTTGTGATTAAAACATTGATATATTTTATATACTAAAATTATACATAAACTGAAAGAATAAAAAGTATTTTCTTAAAGTATATTACACTCCTAGAAATCTTTCCTTCGTTTACCGCTATATTTGCGCCTGTACACACAGTAGATTCTATTTGTGACCATAAAACAGGTAAAGACTTGAAAGTCCGTGCGGACAGAACCATTAATATGAAAATGTCTACGATGTGAGGTGTCCAATTTTAGAGACACGGTTGAAATTTAGTTTCAAGAAAGAATGTCTCTGTTTGAAAATGCTCTGAAGAAGGAGACAGAAGATACGAAAAAGGTATCAATAGGACTCGAACCGCGCGGGGGGGGGGGGGGGGGGGTGCACTGAAGTCTTGATCTCGAACACGGTTGAAGAAGCATCACCATTATCTCCAAATAAGTTATTACATGCAGTTCTTGTTTTTCTGTCCAAAGATTCAGTTTTGTTCTTTCATATGCATGAAAACTACCGTAAAATGTCGTCAGATGGAATTTTTTTAAATGTTGATCATCTGGCTAAATTTTTGTTCTGGGATCATATCAAAGTAATTTTTTCAGTGCCCCATTCCCCCATTCCTCCTTATTTGGCATATCGCAGTTTATATTGTCGTTCATTAATTAACTCTGAATGAAAAAAAAATATATTAGGTACATGCCTCTTTTGGTGCTCTGTCAATATCTCAATTCTAAGTAAAAAAAAAAAAACAACACACGGTCTCCGTCAAGCGATTCATATTCTCTCGATTTCTTGCATATTATACAATACCAGAGAACGATGATATCTGTAGTAGCTATTTACCCGATTTATGTTTTAAATTTTAAAAAACCGCATGGATATTACCGATGTGTTTTAATTGATTTTTTTAAATCAGCACTAACGGCAGCATGAAAATAAAAAGTCGCGCGCACTCGAATTATACTCGGCCTTCGGCGGTGGACCAAAGTATTAGATCTCGCCTTGTTAAAGTTGGACTTAAGACCTGTATTTTGACAGTTTTTAAGATTATCCAAAGATATAACTATTTTGTGAGCTATGGTGAGATCTTATGACAAATTTTGGTCGTAAGATAGATTTTAGTCAAAAGTCAGTTATGTTAAACGAGCCCCAGGTTTATATGGCAGAGAAGGAAAAAGTAAGATTAGTCTTGCTCTTGTGGGGGAGGGGGCATTTCCTTTGGTCCACGTTGAGCATTAGGACATATATTTTTTTCCTGTTCTGACTGAAAAATCATCGGGATCTATTAACAAAAACCACACGCCAGCCATGGTAAAACGCAGACAACGAGTTGGCGCTGTGTGACGTAGTGACGTTATTATTATGATGTCATTTTTTACGTTGTGACGTTATCCGCAGTATTTCACCAAACACATAGATCATACAATTAAGAAATGAACTCAATGTCTACCCAAGTTATACTCGTATAACCTGGGTTGGGGCAATTTACGCTTTATAAGCGAAGCGGATTATAAAAAAGCGTAAATTGCTCCAACCCAGGTTATACGAGTATAACTTGGGTAGATATTGAGTTCATTCCTTATAATTTAATTTTCTGGAATTTGCTGTACAAATTGAGTCCGTTTTACTTTTAAAAATGATATAAATCTGTTCAAAATTCAAACGTAACGTCAAGTGAATTAGTACTTTGGTGCATTGTGACGTGTCTTGTGACGTGCAAACCAGTTTATACAAATTTAACTAAATTTTTCTATCCAATCAAATGCCGGGTTACAACCAGAATTAAATTATTGTATATTGATACAAATTTAAAAAATCAATAATGAAAAACAGAACCTGAATATATTTAATTTTTTTTTTAATTTTAATGTATACTTTTTCAAATTGCCATAGGCCCAAATAGGCCCTGTGGCACAGAAATGGTTAAGTTTGATTTAATAATTTCAACAGAATCGGCAAACATTCAGTGTCTGATTTACTTGTATATATTTCTAATAACTTTGTACCAAATATATAAATCTACACAAATATAATGTTTTGAATCTGACTTCTGATTTGATAATAAAACTGTTTTGAAATTTTAAATGCATCTGTATAAACTTCTCTCTCTCTCTCTCTCTCTCTCTCTTTCAGCTACTTTATGACGTCATTTGTTTACACTTGTTACGTCATTTATGTAGAGTACAACGACACACAGATAACTTTATAGCGAGCGCAGCTCGCCGGCGCGCAGCGCTGGCGAGCGAAGCGAGCTCTAATTGTGCATGCATGAGTAGGGAGGAAATAAACAATAGGACATTTTGAAATAAATTAAAAAGAATAAAATGAAAAAAATAAACAGTTAAAAAAATTATGTAGATATTGCATATTGTCAAACCATTAAAAAAAGTGGGAAATTAAACACCTATAAACAGGTACCGGGCTCTCTCTCTCTCTCTCTCTCTCTCTCTCTCTCTCTCTCTCTCTCTCTCTCTCTCTCTCTCTCTCTCTGTGAAGGGGGTTGCGCTGTATGTATCATAACCATTAAAATAGGTACCTTTGGCATACTTTTTGTAGAACAAAACTCTCTCAAAAATTCTTTGATATGTTCGTTGATACCTAAATAAAACTATAAAATGACAATGATGCAAGGTATGTGTAATTCTTGCTGCGCTCGCCAGAACGGTAGCACCGTAAAACATATTATTCATTAAAAAGCAAATTATAAGAAATGTTGAGGTTTTTAAAAAAATTATTTCTTCTTATATCCATCCTAAAATGAATATTGTGTATTTGTTTTTACTACACAACAATGTTGACCATTTTATCTGCAATACACCGTCACGGTGTGTAATTGTGAGTAGGGAGGTTGAGATTCCAAACGTGTACGGGTACGTGTACGTGAACTAGGGGAATCACCTAAATTCTTCGCGTATTACGTCATCAGTTTTTGTGACGACATGGTTTATACACGTTCTCTAAACTTGTAGAGTGTCGTCTACACGTAAGTACAAACGTGTAGCTTTTTAGAACAAATAAAATCTCATTGATGAGTGAATGTATTCTTGTGATACATTATATAGATTTTTAAACTTCATTTGCATGAAAATTGATAAGAAATTTACCATTTATTTGGAATTAACTAAATAAATTCATGTCACAAAACTGCGTCGATTTACGTACACATATGTATCCTACAAGTTAAGAAATCTCAACTGATAAATTACAAAAACGTGTACGTGTACGTTTGTTTTAATACACGTACGCGTACCCGTACACGTTTTAAATCTCAACCTCTCTAGTAATTCAAATACATCGTGTCTAAGGACTAATAAACTAATAAAATACTCCAATTTAAGTATTTATTTAGGCATTGTCATTTTAAAGAAACTCATCTTACGTCTTAGCTAACCAATGAAAACATTCATTTTTTGTGCATCTTGAAAATAGAAAAAATAAAAAACGAAAGTGGCCGCAGTCTTGTACATATTTTTTTCCGTTTCTATGTTAATAAGCAGTCTAAAATTGTGCTATTCTGAAATATTGGTGTATGTACTCGAATGCGGCCTTATAGAAATATCAGATCAAACATTACAAAAACCCATATATTTTACAAAATCCGTAAACAAGGTCCGGTTTCGGAGTTTACAATTACCAAACGCACGTGAATTTTAGCAAACGAAAGTTTCATGCATGGGGTGTCCTACATGAATTATTCCGGCGAACATTTTAAAGACATCATGTGTTTGATTTTTCACATTTCGACAGGGCCGATATGTTATACTTAGATTTTGAATATAACAGTCAAAATAAGACGCTAAATTGCCCATATGCTTCCTTAACAGAGAGAGAGAGAGAGAGAGAGAGAGAGAGAGAGAGAGAGAGAGAGAGAGAGAGAGAGAGAGAGAGAGAGAGAGAGAGAATTAAGCAGGGTGTAGAAAGTAAAAGTTGAAATATATTTAATGAAAAGCGTTCGAGATAAGGCAGCTTAAGTGGCACAAGGATTGTGAACATTTCAGCGTAGTTTACATAAGAGGGTAAAATTTGGCGACAAAGAGTTAAAAATAGATTGATACAAACACAAGTGCGATTATATCTTGAAGGAGATAAAAAATAATAAATCTATGTTTGCCAGAAATACAAAATTTTATTTGAACATTTAGATATTTCCATTTCCCTTCATTGTTAGGTGCCTATTTAAGTTGCATGTTCCGATTTGTCGGCCATTACAGTATCAAATAATTTTCCATGCTAACCAAACGAATGATCTTACAAAGTTATCTAGACGTATTTACACGAAATTGCCCTCCTTTCAACGTTAGAAATATTCAAAGTAATTAAAAAAAAATAGGGCATACAAAAACCCCCCCAAAAATACATTATGGTAATGTTTAGAAAAGAAAACCGTTTGGTTTCACCTTCTGAATGATTGGGTTTAATCATTCTGCATGTTCAGCATCGATTATAAATAACGTGAACTTATAAACTATTAATCAACAAATGTACACTGCGTTATTTTTGTTCTTTTAAATAGTCATGCTGTATATTCTATACGTTATGATAGATCATATAAAAAGGACAAATGTCAAAGTCGTAATACAAGCATACTAGCTTCGACGTAAGGAGCTAGTCTAAACACGAGGCGAAATATTTTGTAAATAAATTTGTACATTGTACAGCAAAATTTGTCTAATCCGGCGGAGGGGGTTCTAAAAAATTGGCCGGATAAGGCAACGCCCGGTTTAGAAGATTGTTGCAAATTAATTATAGTATTAAATGCAGTAGGTCTTGATCGTGCATATTCTTGTAAAATTTTCAATTCTGAAATATATTAGATTTCATCGATTTTATTTACGGTACCAATTTTCATTTTAATTTTTTTCGGAAAACCCAGGCAATAAATCCATTACGGAATACATACGATGGAAATACTTTTTCAATCAAATCATCGTTATTGATAATTTTAAAAACATCCGATTAACCTGAAAAGTGCATGCCTAACCAGAAGTTGTTAAACAAACATTAACAAGTCAACAGGTGGCTGAAATACCTAATGGCGAGAATTGTTTTGATGCAGGGAACAATGGATAAATGTCAATATAAATGAGAATGTTATATTGAAAAAAATTGAGCATTTTGACAGAATAATGCGCAACTCTGTACGTGTAGTCATACAACGGGGATAACAAACGATATCGGCAGTCTTACTCCCGCAGTATCCTGAATCAAGGCCTAAAAAATGGGATGAACTATAATCTAATTATCTAATTTTGGCAAAAAATGCGTATTTTATATAATTAGGTTTATCAAATATGGATAAACCCTGTTATTTCATGCAGTTAAGCATATTGTTTGGGGCAAGATCTATAACTCTAGTAATGTTAATTCAAGGGCAATAACTCTACACTTCCTGGTCTTGGAGCGTGCGCGTTAAGCTCTTCCTTTTATATTCAACTGTTCCCTGAGTCGGTCACAAAAAATCCCCTCCCACCCAAACCCATTATTTAGAATTAGGTTGCATGGTTATAATTTATTATAAATTTCCATTTAAACTACTTGTGAATAGTTGCATAGGTATTGTTTTTTGTACAATTATAAATTGTGAATAGCTTTTTCGGGTTGAGTTTTCTTTTGCAGCGTCATGGCCATGAAAAATAGAAGAAAGATGTGCTGGAAAGTGAATATGGACAAAGAATGGTTTTGCAGGTCATCTGTATTCAAGGACTCGGCAACAAAGTGCATAATTTTGATTAGAATACTGTCTCCGTGGGGCACTGTTTTTTTCAGGCTCCTCGGGTCAAGAGAGTATTTCTAATATTGTATATTACATATATATATATTTGATATATGCTGCCATATTGTTTGAACGGCGCATGTCGAGTTCAATGTACATGTATGAAATCTATCTGATGTACATGTACTATATATCTGACTGATATCTATCTGATATTCATGTACTTATCTAAATTTTGCACATTTGATTAAACGGCCATGACAACTACGCCAAACAAACAAAAGTCTATTTAGTTTTGTATATACATCAGGGTAAATATCTGAATCATAATTGTCTGTTGTTTTGTTATTGGTATTAGCTAGAAACATGAAAAGCATATTTATTTGGGCAAAGGTCATGAAATAACAAGACTTAACGGTATAAACTGAAATGAGGTGCTAGTTTGGATCTACATTCACAGTTCTTTAAATCAATAGCAACGACAGAAAAATTGGTCGATAAATTAGTTGAGCATTAACTATCTCGCAGATGGCCGATCGATCGGTAAGTGGCCGGACTACGGGAGACAACTCCCACTAATTATAAGCAGTCGGGGTTTTTTTTCATCGCGCCGGTTTACAGAATAGGCAAAATCCGGATTGCACAACATTTTAAACAAAAATGACAGGAAAATGTCAAAATAATGTCGCCGGATTGGACAGAATTCCGGAATACACTATATCCAGATTCAACGAGGTTCAACATGTACATTATTTTTTTTCATTGAAATATGACTTAATTTACCAGGAAAACTACTGCAACGTATATTATTGCTCACATACTTAGCATGTTTAAACCATCGGGACTAAGCAGCTTTAACATTAAGATTTACATGTAAGACACGTTCTTTGTCACGTGCATGATCCTGTGCATGAATTATTTTCAATACCGGTTTATTCTAAAATATGGTCACCAATTCCATTCACAACTGTTGTCATTCATAATCACGAGTGTTAAAGAAAATTTCAAATTTTGAATCGATCTCGACTCTTATGTATCCAAGGAATCTATTGATTTTATTCTGTGTTACGTAGTTAGGTGATTAGGTTTTAAGGGGTCAAACGTCCAAAATGTTGATCACCCGTATATCATTTGATATTTGACTTTTCATTTGATATCAAGAAAAGGGGGCTTGTCTATCAAATAAGGGGACCAGACGGCTGTAAAGTTGTTCATCTTTAGCTTTTTACTGAGAGATATTTTGTGAAAGGTCATAAAAGCAGATATGTTATCTTACAGTTATGTATCCAAGCAATGTAATGATTTTATCATGCGTTATGTAATTATACGTTTCCAGAGGTCAAATATCCGAAAAATTAATCACGCATAATCCAGAAAAGAAAAATCTTTGAAAATGCAGTATGAAAGAAAAGATGCTCAATATTGCTATACTAAACAATATTCAACTTTCAAAATGTCCTTAAACGGCCCTTATAAGGGGATAAGGGATCGACCCATAAAACTTTCTCTCACACGGTAATGAATTTCTAAACACTTGTTGAACAAAATGTGTTTAAAATTAAACGATATTGGAAGAAAAGCAAGTATTTAAAAAAAAAGCAACGGAAGAGAACTTATAAAAAGCATTACAAGAAAGCCTTAGTACTCAACTCCTTTTTTCAAATCATGATTTGTTGTCAAAAATTAAAGTCGATGACGTCATATCACCTTCTACAAATCGGACGGAAGACCTCCTCGTTGCTCGCAACGAGATTGTGTCTAGTTTTCTTTGTATATTTCGTACAAAACGAAGTAAAACTTATCTACAATGTATTATAATACTTAAGTTAATAAACTAAACAATACATTTGAAAGCGGCTTTAAAAAGTAAAACGAATGCGTGTACTCGTACTTGAACGTCGTTTTACTCGATGGCTTGTCGGTTCAAAACTGTATGAACTATAATCGATTTTTTAAAGAAATAGAGTAGAAAATACATTAGAGATGTTATAATAAATCTGTTATTTTAGCAATAGTCTGCTTAAGTTATTGTTTTGTATTTCTTTAATTTTCCACATGTTTACTCAGTGTAGTAAACACCGGATGCTGAAGGGGAGTACAATGTACTTTATTTCGATAAAAAATCGATAGGGTTTTTTCATATAAGAACAAAATTACGATACGTTGTACTAAATTCTTTAAATAAGCAAATCCCGACCCCCGGAATATGCCCCCCCCCCCCCGGATTTGCCAATGCCCACAGTGCTGAAACAAAACGTAACAAATAAATGTAAGTACATTATTGCAGAACAATTCACTCAACAGAAAAACACCAATGCCTGTGTACAGTAATCGTCCCTTGTAAAGGATAACAGACGTAGTCACAGTTCACCGTAATCAAATGTCCTCAAACATACAACGTAGGACGTGTTAAGGGTCACTTATACAGCTGATGGTTATATTGAAAAAATATTTTTGTGAAAAAACATCTTAAAAATATATATTGATTTAAGAGTCATTACATACGCAATGTATTTCTTTTAAAATAACGTTATATTACACCTTTTTTTTTTCATTTTTACACTGCATTATTTAAAAAAATAGTCTCATATTGTCGTATATTGCTTGTGAAAACAAGAAAGAGGAAAAAATAGAAAGAGACAGACAGACAGACGAAGACAGATAGACAGACAATTATAATCAAATAAATGTGTAATTACAGATGATGCTACATTAATAAGGGATCAAACTAAAACTACATTGCAAAATATCTGGATGGAATTGGCTTATAAAGCTAAGTAGCATTTTCAAGTTTAACAAAAATGAAATTGCTCGTCTCTCAGTATATATACCGTTTATATTACGTAATTCAAGAACTGGGGATAAGATAAACAGAGAAAAACCCTATTTAACTAACTTTACATTTTGTGAATAATCTAAGCACAAACAAGCTGTAATGAAGTAAAGAACTACACTTTATATGTAACATTAGAACCCCCCCCCCCCCCCCAACCCGACCACACACACACTAAAATCATATCAACTAACGCAAATTATACAACTTTTGAGGTTTTTTATATATAGTTAAAATGCCAATATAGTTCAGCTTAATCGTCGAATTGGGATGTATACAAACAATTTCCGTATACGAATCGTACTCGTTGTTCCATTCACGTGTTTATACAAACTTCCGGCAAACGTATTTGGGAGTGCACAGAGAAGCCTTGAATCTACTGAACTACACAATCTTTAACACCTAATTGTTTTCTACAAGTGCAAGTGTTTTCAAAAACGTTAAATGTGGTAAGTGAAATTTACAATTTTTTTGAAAAGAGACCTGAAATATAAGTTCGCATTTAATTAAGCATAGCATCAATGCGGAAGTGACATTTAGTCTATAACCAGTTTTGTGTGAACCCACAATATAACAGTTCATGCCTCACAATCCACAGTATTCTGATATTTGTATTTAGTTAATTCATAATTACCATTAGTTAGACTTGTTTGAATTCAACACGTGTAGCTAAAATAGACATTATTTTTTTTTTCTTTTTTTTTTTTTTGGGGGGGGGGGGGGTCACTAAAAGTTTTGATTAGTAAAGCAAACTGTTTATTGATAAGACGGGATAATTTTAGTTTGTTGTTTTCTACACGAATTATTTTGGGTCAATCTAAGCGTGTTTAAGGCATTTTTTTTTCTTTTTTGACTAAATGGCAATATGTCATTAGAGAATATTTACCACAATATCTTGACTATGAATAAAGAGAGGACAATCCTTTTCCGAATTACCACGTTTAACGTTAAACTGATACTATTTGAAGAAGTGAATACTACACAAAATTATTTCATATCCTTTGTTGAATACTTAGTCAATGTAGACCTGATTTTTTGTTTCTTTTTTGTCATTGATTAATTCAAAGCTATAAGTTTCTTCTGTTTGTTAGAGAGTTATTTTGTTTCTTATGGTTTGTTACCATTAAAAAACTTTAAATAATAGGTGCTTCATAAAAATCGATCTAAATGCAGACATATCCCAATTCTGTGTTAAAATTATCCATTTTTAACACCATTCAAAGACCTTTTTTTTTGAAGTGATTTTCTTTTTGACAAAAAAATTAATTGTCAAATGCTGCTATTCCTTCTCACAATTGTTGTAAAACTGCTTTAAAATGAAGTGAAGAATTGACATATGATCGGTAATATGTTTAATATAGCTTTGGTAAAAGCCAAAATTAATACCTTGTTGAAACTGGAAATTAAATAATAACGCAATGTAACTTCCGGTAAATCTTTTTTCTAAATTTAAAATATCTTTAAATTACCTGCTTTAAGGATCGGTTATAGATGTTTAAATCAGTCCGCACCCCCCCCCCCCCCCCCCCACCACCATTTTTAACAGCAGTCCTTGTAGCTTTAGAAGAGATTAAGAAAGACATAAATTTAAATTGGAAATTTAATTATGATTTTTTGCTTGTGTTTGACACAAAATATTTTAAATTATTAAAATTATTAATTAAGATATTGCACTGATAATACATTCACTTAAACAATAAAATGCATTCTTCGGGATGTGAAGGTAGCAACATTGCAAAAAAAAAAATACTTCATACACTGCATAAATCATTAAAGAAAGAATTTTCTTCTTTCTATTAACATTTTTTTAAACCAATTAATAATTACTTATGAAAAGTAAGTAAAATTCAATAAATTATTGTTAATGTACATAAATACGTTAGCTAAAAGAAACAGACAATTTGTCTCCTGTGAGAAATTGAGTCTGACATCATCATGTTTATTTCATGCTGTCAGTAATTTTTCTTAGGTCGCTGTAGGTTTCGACCAATCGATAAACAGGGCGTGTCAATTTCAGTCCTCTCATCTCGTCAGTTTTAGCCGCTGTAGATTTCGACCAATCGAAAAACGGGGCGTGTTGATTTCAGTATGGCTGTTTCTATAGACCTATGAATTAACTATAAGTTTCCGTAAGAAATAGAGGGAATAATACTTGGGAGATGTAAATATAATATTTTGATATGGATCCTGACCAACCAGTGTCTCACATAGACAACTAACGTTAGTCCTATTATATGTGTATAAATCGTTAGTACCACAATACATCTTATTGTAAGAAGAGCAATGTGAGCAATGGGGTATTATTCAACCAAATGAAATACAGGCAATGATTTGATCTTTCAAAATAATGGGCCCTTACATGCATGTTGTAGAGAGAGAGAACATCGTCATTATTGAAGTCTATGGTGTAGAGTGGGGAGAGTCATATTTTATTGTTTAGAGAGATGTATGAATACATGGAGTATGTGAGAGAGAGAGAGAGAGAGAGAGAGAGAGAGAGAGAGAGAGAGAGAGCAATACTGGCAATCTGTTTAAAAAATAAAATATGCAATGCTATTGTACAAAGAGTGCACAAAAAATTCCTGGGTTAAAAAAATAAAGCTAATGCTAAATACATGGTATAAGTGGTTTGTATTTAGCTGTCAAATATATAATCACACTTTGTGCAAAATAAGGAAGTTAGAATGACGAAGGGTGAGTCAGATTGTCATATCGGCCCGTTATCCCCGTTTCTAACAGCGGCCCTTAGAGTTTTAGTCATTGGCCAGGAAAGAGATCCTTCACACTAGAGATCAAATTCAAGTTGTTTTCTCGTCTGGCTCTGTTAAATGTGGTCTTGTTAAATATTCAAAGCATCGTATAGATAAAATTCGTCATCGTTTTCAGTATTTGTTTTATTTATTTATTATAAGAGACAGACAGACGAAGACAGATAGACAGACAATTATAATCACATAAATAAATGTGTAATTACAGATGATGCTACATTAATAAGGGATCAAACTAAAACTACATTGCAAAATATCTGGATGGAATTGGATTATAAAGCTAAATAGCATTTTCAAGTTTAACAAAAATGAAATTGCTCGTCTCTCAGTATATATATCGTTTATATTACGTAATACAAGAACTGGGGAAAAGATAAACAGAGAAAACCTTATTTAACTAACTTTACATTTTGTGAATAATCTAAGCACAAACAAGCTGTAATGGAGTAAAGAACTACACTTTATATGTAACATTAGAACCCCCCCAACCCACCCACACACACACTAAAATCATACCACCTTTTTTAAACTAACGCAAATTATACAACTTTTGAGGTTTTTTATATATAGTTAGAATGCCAATGTAGTTCAGCTTAATCGTCGAATTGGGATGTATACAAACAATTTCCGTATACGAATCGTACTCGTTGTTCCAGTCACGTGTTTATACAAACTTCCGGCAAACGTATTTGGGAGTGCACAGAGAAGCCTTAAGTCTACTGAGCTACACAATCTTTAACACCTAATTGTTTTCTACAAGCAGCAATAGTGTTTTTCAAAAAAAGTTAAATGTGGTATGTGAAATTTACATTTTTTTTTAAAAAGACACCTGAAATATAAGTTCGCATTTGAGCATAGTATCAATGCGGAAGTGACATCTAGTTTAACCAGTTTTGTGTGAACCCACAATATAACATTTCATGCCTCACAATCCACAGTATTCTGATATTTGTATTTAGTTTAATAGGTTTTGTGTGAACCAACACTACCTCATGTCATAAATACCATTAGTTAGACTTGTTTGAATTCAAAATGTGTAGCTAAAATAGACATACTATTTTATTTTTTTTTGGGGGGGGGGGGGGTCACTAAAAGTTTTGATTAGTAAAGCAAACTGTTTATTGATATGACGGGATAATTTTAGCTTGTTGTTTTCTACACAAATAAGACATTTTTTTTTCTTTTTTGACTAAATGGCAATATGTCATTAGAGAATATTTACCACAATATCTTGACTATGAATAAAGAGAGGACAATCCTTTTCCGAATTACCACGTTTAACGACATAAATTTAAATTGGAAATTTAATTATGATTGTTTGCTTGTGTTTGACACAAAATATTTTAAATTATGAAAATTATTAATTAAGAAATTGCACTGATAATACATTCACTTAAACAATAAAATGTATTCTTCGGGATGTGAAGGTAGCAACATTGCCAAAAAAAAAAATTACTTCATAAACTGCATATATCATTAAAGAAAGAATTTTCTTCTTTCTATTAACATTTTTTTAAACCAATTAATAATTACTTATGAAAAGTAAGTAAAATTCAATAAATTATTGTTAATGTACATAAATACGTTAGCTAAAAGAAACAGACAATTTGTCTCCTGTGAGAAATTGAGTCTGACATCATCATGTTTATTTCATGCTGTCAGTAATTTTTCTTAGGTCGCTGTAGGTTTCGACCAATCGATAAACAGGGCGTGTCAATTTCAGTCCTCTCATCTCGTCAGTTTTAGCCGCTGTAGATTTCGACCAATCGAAAAACGGGGCGTGTTGATTTCAGTATGGCTGTTTCTATAGACCTATGAATTAACTATAAGTTTCCGTAAGAAATAGAGGGAATAATACTTGGGAGATGTAAATATAATATTTTGATATGGATCCTGAACAACCAACGTCTCCCATAGACAACTAACGTTAGTCCCATTATATGTGTATAGATCGTTAGTACAACAATACATCTTATTGTAAGAAGAGCAATGTGAGCAATGGAGTATTTTTCAACCAAATGAAATACAGGCAATGATTTGATCATTCGAAATAATTGGCTCTTGCATGCATGTTGTAGATAGAGAACATCGTCATCATTGAAGTCTATGGTGTAGAGTGGGGAGAGTCATATTTTATTGTTTAGAGAGATGTATGAATACATGGACTATGTAAAAGAGAGAGAGAGAGAGAGAGAGAGAGAGAGAGAGAGAGAGAGAGAGAGAGAGAGCAATACTGGCAATCTGTTTAAAAAATAAAATATGCAATGCTATTGTACAAAAAGTGCACAAAAAAATCCTGGGTTAAAAAAATAAAGCTAATTCGAAATACATGGTATATGTGGTTTGTATTTAGCTGTCAAATATATAATCACACTGTGCAAAATAAGGAAGTAAGAATGACGAAGGGTGAATCAGATTATCTAGCGGCCCGTTATCCCCGTTTCTAACAGCGGCCCTTAGAGTTTTAGTCATTGGCCAGGAAAGAGATCCTTCACACTAGAGATCAAATTCAAGTTGTTTTCTCGTCTGGCTCTGTTAAATGTGGTCTTGTTAAATAATCAAAGCATCGTATAGATAAAATTCGTCATCGTTTTCAGTATTTGTTTTATTTATTTATTTACAATATCCTGATGTGGATCCTGAACATCGAACGTCTCCCACGGTCAACTGACATTAGTCCTCTTGTATATATTGTATGTGTACGAGAGAGAGAGAGAGAGAGAGAGAGAGAGAGAGAGAGAGAGAGAGAGAGAGAGAGAGACTGACAAAAGTTTTGAAAGTAAAATATATACAAGTAGAAAAAGTGCACAAAAACTCCTAGGTAAAGAACAAAAGCTAATGCTAAATACATGGTTTAAGTGGTGTGTATTTAGCTGTCAAATATATAATCAAACTTTGTGCAAAATAAGGAAGTTAGAATGACGAAGGGTGAGTCAGATTGTCATATCGGCCCGTTATCCCCGTTTCTAACAGCGGCCCTTAGAGTTTTAGTCATTGGCCAGGAAAGAGATCCTTCACACTAGAGATCAAATTCAAGTTGTTTTCTCGTCTGGCTCTGTTAAATGTGGTCTTGTTAAATATTCAAAGCATCGTATAGATAAAATTCGTCATCGTTTTCAGTATTTGTTTTATTTATTTATTATAAGAGACAGACAGACGAAGACAGATAGATAGACAATTATAATCACATAAATAAATGTATAATCACAGATGATGCTACATTAATAAGGAATCAAACTAAAACTACATTGCAAAATATCTGGAGTGAATTGGATTATAAAGCTAAATAGCATTTTCAAGTTTAACAAAAATGAAATTGCTCGTCTCTCAGTATATATATCGTTTATATTACGTAATACAAGAACTGGGGATAAGATAAACAGAGAAAACCTTATTTAACTAACTTTACATTTTGTGAATAATCTAAGCACAAACAAGCTGTAATGGAGTAAAGAACTACACTTTATATGTAACATTAGAACCCCCCCCCAACCCACCCACACACACACTAAAATCATACCACCTTTTTTAAACTAACGCAAATTATACAACTTTTGAGGTTTTTTATATATAGTTAGAATGCCAATATAGTTCAGCTTAATCGTCGAATTGGGATGTATACAAACAATTTCCGTATACGAATCGTACTCGTTGTTCCAGTCACGTGTTTATACAAACTTCCGGCAAACGTATTTGGGAGTGCACAGAGAAGCCTTAAGTCTACTGAGCTACACAATCTTTAACACCTAATTGTTTTCTACAAGCAGCAATAGGTGTAGGTTTCGACCAATCGATAAACAGGGCGTGTCAATTTCAGTCCTCTCATCTCGTCAGTTTTAGCCGCTGTAGATTTCGACCAATCGAAAAACGGGGCGTGTTGATTTCAGTATGGCTGTTTCTATAGACCTATGAATTAACTATAAGTTTCCGTAAGAAATAGAGGGAATAATACTTGGGAGATGTAAATATAATATTTTGATATGGATCTTGAACAACCAACGTCTCCCATAGACAACTAACGTTAGTCCCATTATATGTGTATAGATCGTTAGTACAACAATACATCTTATTGTAAGAAGAGCAATGTAAGCAATGGAGTATTTTTCAACAAAGTGAAATACAGGAAATGATTTGATCATTCGAAATAATTGGCTCTTGCATGCATGTTGTAGATAGAGAACATCGTCATCATTGAAGTCTATGGTGTAGAGTGGGGAGAGTCATATTTTATTGTTTAGAGAGATGTATGAATACATGGACTATGTAAAAGAGAGAGAGAGATAGAGAGAGAGAGAGAGAAGAGAGAGAGAGAGAGAGAGAGAGAGCAATACTGGCAATCTGTTTAAAAAATAAAATATGCAATGCTATTGTACAAAGAGTGCACAAAAAAATCCTGGGTTAAAAAAATAAAGCTAATGCTAAATACATGGTATAAGTGGTTTGTATTTAGCTGTCAAATATATAATCATACTGTGCAAAATAAGGAAGTTAGAATGACGAAGGGTGAGTCAGATTGTCATATCGGCCCGTTATCCCTGTTTCTAACAGCGGCCCTTAGAGTTTTAGTCATTGGCCAGGAAAGAGATCCTTCACACTAGAGATCAAATTCAAGTTGTTTTCTCGTCTGGCTCTGTTAAATGTGGTCTTGTTAAATAATCAAAGCATCGTATAGATAAAATTCGTCATCGTTTTCAGTATTTGTTTTATTTATTTATTTACAATATCCTGATGTGGATCCTGAACATCGAACGTCTCCCACGGTCAACTAACATTAGTCCTCTTGTATATATTGTATGTGTACAAGAGAGAGAGAGAGAGAGAGAGAGAGAGAGAGAGAGAGAGAGAGAGAGAGAGAGAGAGAGAGACTGACAAAAGTTTTGAAAGTAAAATATATGCAAGTAGAAAAATTGCACAAAAACTCCTAGGTAAAGAACAAAAGCTAATGCTAAATACATGGTTTAAGTGGTGTGTATCTAGCTGTCAAATATATAATCAAACTTTGTGCAAAATAAGGAAGTTAGAATGACGAAGGGTGAGTCAGATTGTCATATCGGCCCGTAATCCCTGTTTCTAACAGCGACCCTTAGAGTTTTAGTCATTGGCCAGGAAAGAGATCCTTCACACTAGAGACCAAATTCAAGTTGTTTTCTCGTCTGGCTCTGTTAAATGTGGTCTTGTTAAATATTCAAAGCATCGTATAAATAAAATTCGTCATCGTTTTCAGTATTTGTTTTATTTATTTATTTACAATATCCTGATGTGGATCCTGAACATCGAACGTCTCCCACGGTCAACTAACATTAGTCCTCTTGTATATATTGTATGTGTACAAGAGAGAGAGAGAGAGAGAGAGAGAGAGAGAGAGAGAGAGAGAGAGAGAGAGAGAGAGAGAGAGAGAGAGAGAGAGAGAGACTGACAAAAGTTTTGAATGTAAAATATATGCAAGTAGAAAAATTGCACAAAAACTCCTAGGTAAAGAACAAAAGCTAATGCTAAATACATGGTTTAAGTGGTGTGTATCTAGCTGTCAAATATAAAATCAAACTTTGTGCAAAATAAGGAAGTTAGAATGACGAAGGGTGAGTCAGATTGTCATATCGGCCCGTAATCCCTGTTTCTAACAGCGACCCTTACAGTTTTAGTCATTGGCCAGGAAAGAGATCCTTCACACTAGAGATCAAATTCAAGTTGTTTTCTCGTCTGGTTCTGTTAAAATACGCTAATCACCCCTAATGTTGCTTGTCAAGATTTCTCATGATAAGTCTAGCCCCCCCCCCCCCCACACCCTATTTTCAATTGGCTTCCGACGCCCCTGAGGATACCCTTCATCAAGTATCAAAGGGCGTTACTCAAGGATATACATGTCTCAAAGTAAACTGTCGGGTAGGTTTATTCTTAAACCAGGCAGGTAGTATCGTTTTTATGTTAATCTTAGTAAAATGTCTGCTTGAAAAAAATGGGGTGATGAAAGACCTTTCCTGCACCTCCCGTTCGATGTTACGTGTACGTGACTGTAGCATACTTCAGTAGCTTTGTTTCCACGTGTGGCGATCTCTAGGAAACGAAGATCGTGTCAATGTCGGCGCTGGCACGATAAAGATACCCCACACCCACAGAGACAGGAGTGACCAGTGTCCAGGACTGCGTAAAGTCGTAAATATTTTCAGTGTCGTCACGTGGAATGACCTTTGAAGAATAGAAATTATATAAACTATCTATTTACATATATGTGGTAGAGGACAAACCTTTTCCGACCCCCCCCCCTCCCCTTAGTTACGTGACGGTAAGCATACTACTACACGGAAGGCGAACTAAATAAAGTGAAGGTCGTGTCATTGTCGGCGCTGGCACGATAAAGAACCTCCACCGCTCCAAAAGTGACCAGCATCTAGGTTTAAAAATGATGGCGTGATTAAAGTCCATCATAGTCCGCTTACAAGTATACAGAGTATCTGCACTTTATCCTACGTAATACATGCATTAAGCCTAGTTTAATAAGCTGTGAACAAATCAACAAATGACGCCCTGTCAGGGACGGCCAGCAGAGGCACTTTTTGTTCACTCTATTTTCAAAAATTCCCCAGTAATTTAATTAAATTACTTAATGCATCTTGGAACCTACCCCCCCCCCCCCCCCCCATCCACCTCATTCCCGCAAACAAAATAGTACCCTCCTTCCTTTCTGAAAAATAAAAATATAAATTGTGTGACACAAGACAGAAAATATGCAACATTATTTTAATTTCTTCACACATTATGAAAGAGATATCGGTGATATGTTTCATCGAACCCCTTCTCAGTACCATATATATTCAAACAGATTGATTGATTAAACACGTTTATTTTATCTCCGTACCCTCTTTAACCTTTCTATCAATGCTCTCTATTCTTGTGTATTACTTTTGAATAGGAAAACGGTCTAGGAAAAATAAACTCCTTTTTAAAATAAAGATTCGTCGCATAGTTTGGAAGCTATATCATGACATGCGCGGATCTAGAAATTTGATAAAGTATCGCAAATATGTCTCGGACCCCCCCCCCCCCCCCCCCCCGGCAAACACAAATTTTCTTTGACCCCCCCCGGGAAAAAAAGTTTCATGATCCGCGCATGCATGCATGGTAATTGTCGAATATGTTTATTGTTTCTTTAATATCTCTATATAATGGCACTGGCGGTCAGATATCTAAGTATTTTGAATAAAAAATTATAATATCATTTAATTTTACGTTTATAATTTGATTTGATTGAAGTGCATATATGCCTACTATTCATGACATGTTGTTTAGTGACTTCAGTTCAACAAGTGCGATGTTTGTGCTGCTGAAATAAACACGATTTCCGGTGTCAGTCAGAACAAGAGCAGCGTGCTAAATTGATGAAACTTCTTAAACATTGTAAACGAGTCACAGAGTACATCTGCTTCTGGGTAGGAAGATACAATATTCCGTTCTGGTTTTTTAATCTTATGGGAGAAGGGTTTCAAAATATTTTAGTTGCGATAAAAGGAAGCTTGAATTTTATATAAATTTGCTTCGTTTCATCTCTCAGTCTCTCACATCAAATCTGTCCTATACTATAGTCCATGTAAACTCAGAGAGTTTATCGCTAATCCACTAGTATCTTTTTGCAAAACATTAGTCAACTAGAGACGAGCTCGTTGCAAGCAACGATTAGGTCTTCTGTCGTAGCTGCGTCAGACTTGTGACGTAATACAAAAATTGATACCTGACCATGGTGCAATATTAGATGTATAAACACTGTGTAAAAGAAACAAAGTACATGTATATAAGCAAATACAGATCTTTAAAAGTTGTCTGAAGTTTGATTCGCCGCATGTTGTTTTTTTTGCATGAGCATTTTATTTTGAGAAACTTATCTCATCATCATTGACTCAATATACACAGAATATATATGGACGACGATTATAATCACACAGTGGGTATGCCCGGTATGAACGTAAAAAGACCAAACATTTTACTCGCACTTTTTATCGAAAGCAAGGGCCAATGAATCCTTTAGAATGTATGCGGAGATCCTGGAAATTTTACAGGGGGTTCTGAAGAATAATTTTGTTTTTTGAGGGGGGGGGGGAGGGAGCATGCGCGGATAAGAAAAATTTTCCTGGGGTGGGGGGGGGGGGTGAGTGTCTGACGATTATTTGAGTTTGCCTGGGGATGTCCGAGGCATATTTTTGTAATTTTATATTGTACATGTAATGGAAAGAAATTTTGCGGGGGTTGGGGTGGGGTCTGGAACCCTCACCCTACTCTTCTAGATTCGCGCATGGGGAAGACCGATGCCGGTAATTTAACTGTAATTTTAACCATTTTTATTTAATTAATCATTTTCAAAATTATCGGAATTCCAATATTACCTTTAAACGCAGTTAAAACTTAAAATACGAACCATTTAGTCTCAGTGAGTATTCGGCCAACATGCGTCCGCGTACGAAAGAAATGGCAATATTCAAGAAATTTGGATGGACGATCTGGGTCCTAGGTCGTCCATCCGATTCTTTTTCAGACTAAGAGCTACAGAACTGCACTTAGAGAATGTCAAACTGATTATGTCAATTTATTTTCTCTCAAAGAATCAGTTTTTTTAATCAATAAAGTTTTACCTTAAAAAAAAAAAAAGAAATCTTAGAGAAATCTGGCACAATTTTCAATGTTAGCATTTTACAATTTAAAGGTCTAATAAAATTTTGAATGAAGTTTCAAGATACTACTCTTTGTTGTTTTATACGAAATATTGCATGGAAAAAAGATTTACATCGCATATATATTATAGAACTAATTTCTTCTCTTTTTTATTTACAGCAAAATAAATCCAAGAAAAAATCTAAATATATTTTTTTCCTTTATATGTGTTAATGAAAACGTTGATCAGCAAGGGCCGGTTCTATGTCGTGCAAGCACCTACTTAATAGATTGTTACACGGATCTACCACGATGACAAATATCGAAAAGGCAATATTGTGGGTGAAGGATGAACGTGTAGTTTGTTTTTTAGGTTTGTTTTTGATAATTATATTTATCGGGATAAATTTGGTCTGCTGGTTTGTTTTGTTTATTGAAAAGGGGAATAAAGAAAATGAGTAATTTCCGATATGAAGTCAAGCATATATTTTCATATTATCATTGACTTAAAACATGTTGGAAAAAAGAAATATTGTATCAAGCAGTTAGTTATTATGCGCAGATCATGCATTCCTCTATTGTTTTCACAATTGCATGTATCAGTTACTACACGTATTTGCTTACGGAGAAATAAATTTCCAAAGAGATGATATAGTTATCAGTTAAGTTCCAGATTGTCTTCTGCACATGCAAGCACCTGTGTAATCATGATTTAAAAATAGGTATAATGGCCGGGGGGGGGGGGGGGGGGTCATCGCAACAAAATTGTGTATTAGCGTACTAGAGTGTACATTGTTAATTAATGATTGATGTTGAATTGTTATTAACAAACAAAATCATAAATTTATAATAACAAACACTAAAATGCCAGGGAGTTCTGCTGGACGCGATTTCATCTGTTATCAATTAATAGGGTGTAAGGATGCCCGCCTACTTAATACATATGCTCACGCGTCAACCGATTAAAAATGACTGTATTTTGGATTTATAAATCGTTCTAAAACATTCGATCTGATATATCGTTGTTAACAATTCAAAACTTTATTTTTATACCTACCCCGACCCTCACGGAAAAATCCATTCAGATCAATGGAAATTTCATTTACAAGACTCCGCGCCAGAATCAGAATGTCTCATTCATTAATTTTTTCGTAGTTATAGTGGACGAGTCCAAAATAGGAATTTTGAGACACATCATACAATGTGAACATATGCCATGAATGCAATTACTTTGCGTCTATTTTCTTATTTTGAGAGTCCTTTTTATCATGTTTATCATGGCTTGAAAATGACGGAAGGCCCTTGAATGTTGTTATCTTTATGCAGGCACGTAGCATCCTTTTTGAAAGTGGGAGGGGGGGGGGCAGACTCATCCAAAAAATCTTGACAAGCAAAAAAAAAAAAAAAAAATAAAAAGAAAAGAAACTTTCCCAAAATCTTCAAAATCCTAATCCGGGGGGGGGGGGGGGTCTGGCGTAGTATGTATGTGACCGCGTAGATTTTACGGTGCTAGAGAATTCTTCTGGATCTGCATCGGTCGTGTGCAGTACAAACCGGGTGAGGGAATGTTGGCGTAAAAGGAACAAGTTCTAAGGTTGAGGCGCGCTGTGGGCCGTAAGTTAAAAACGAAGGTTATGTATGCCGTATTCCCAAGGGTCCACCAATATGCAATTCCAGAGAAGTAAAACCAAGTGATGAAAGATTCCGTATTTATTATCAATCGAATTTAAAAGATGAACAATAACAAACAAATAAGCGACACAGACGGAAGTGGCCGGTAATGCGTCAGGCCTCCGAACTGAAGATTGACAAATACAATTCAGCATATATAAGAATCTAAACAATGAGTAAAGGTGACAATTTGATGACATCAAATGAATTGAGTGAAAGATTCAAAGGTATTAGGTAATTAGATTTACTCAATGAGTCTCTGATGGCCAAGACATGAAAGGCATATAATTACACAATGTTGTTTCAAGAGATTAGCAGTTCTTGGGAGAAACATATGTCTGATTTGTAATAACAATTAAATAAAAAGTCTGCCGAGTGTCAATGGCTTATTCACTTTTTAAACATTAAATTCTAAGAATATATGACAAAATAAATGTTGTATTTGAAAAGTAAAGTCCGAAATAAAGATAATTATAGAACAGTCAATTTTGCACTGTGATAATATCCCCCCGCTACGGTAAAACACGTCCTCGTGTTTGAAAGGAACTGTCAGCGGTAGAAGTGTCCGTTCCCATAGTGTCCGTTGTAACCGTTACTATGGTTGGGGTAAAACTGGTTTTGCAAGTCACAGATTTCTTTGCGGTGTTGAGATATGACTTGTTCTAATTCAAAATTTGTTTGATGTAAATCTTCGATTTCTTCCATCTGATGTTGAATAGTTTGATCTTGGCGATAAATATCCCCACGAAGGTCATCTATGATGTACTGTTGCTCGGATAAAGAATATTCTAAATCGGAATTTCGAATGTTTAAGCCAGAGATGTCTTCTTCTTGGTCCTGAGAAATTTGAAGCTGGTGATGATTTTTCTGGATTAGCGCTTGAATTTCTTCGGATGCCATTTTGTTTATTTCTTTGGATGCGTCCAGTTTTGTCTGGAGCTGTCTTATTTCTTCTCGGGAATTCTCTTGAGTCGCGTGCATTTTGAGTCTGGTCGAATTTAACTCCTTTTTCATTTCATTAAACTGGGTAATCAATTCTGAAAAGTTGTCCTGTGAATCTTTAAGAGATTGTTTTGTTTGCGCAAGTTCGTGTTTGAGAACAGCCGAATAGTCCATCAAATTACGAAGGGCCGAATTTCTGACGTTGTAGAATGGAAGTTCCTTCAGATGTTGTTTTTGTTCGGAATACTCTTGGATCCTGTATTTACCACGTACCTGGTTCGATTTTGATTTCTCTGCTCTGTGAAATGTGCAGGTCCTGGCGAAGTGTCCAGGCATGCGACATCTGAAGCAAGTGTTGTTGAATCAGGGTCTATGTTGTTTGGAATTTCGGGGAAAGGTCCAAGACATCCAAGCTGGCCGAAATCGATAAGTGTCCATCGTCGTAGGGGAACTCGCTTGCTGCTTAGGTACGGGATCTAGCTACTGCAAGGTATATGCAGCAGCCCCGGGCGTTGTAATTACCCTTAGGATTCATCCACCAATTGTGACCGCGTAGATTTTACGGTGCTAGAGAATTCTTCTGGATCTGCATCGGTCGTGTGCAGTACAAACCGGGTGAGGGAATGTTGGCGTAAAAGGAACAAGTTCTAAGGTTGAGGCGCGCTGTGGGCCGTAAGTTAAAAACGAAGGTTATGTATGCCGTATTCCCAAGGGTCCACCAATATGCAATTCCAGAGAAGTAAAACCAAGTGATGAAAGATTCCGTATTTATTATCAATCGAATTTAAAAGATGAACAATAACAAACAAATAAGCGACACAGACGGAAGTGGCCGGTAATGCGTCAGGCCTCCGAACTGAAGATTGACAAATACAATTCAGCATATATAAGAATCTAAACAATGAGTAAAGGTGACAATTTGATGACATCAAATGAATTGAGTGAAAGATTCAAAGGTATTAGGTAATTAGATTTACTCAATGAGTCTCTGATGGCCAAGACATGAAAGGCATATAATTACACAATGTTGTTTCAAGAGATTAGCAGTTCTTGGGAGAAACATATGTCTGATTTGTAATAACAATTAAATAAAAAGTCTGCCGAGTGTCAATGGCTTATTCACTTTTTAAACATTAAATTCTAAGAATATATGACAAAATAAATGTTGTATTTGAAAAGTAAAGTCCGAAATAAAGATAATTATAGAACAGTCAATTTTGCACTGTGATATGTATATAACTTCAATTTCAATCCTTATTTCCTTATTTTTATATAAATTTTTTACATCCTTGATAATTCATTTTTTTATAAGTAAATTTCAAAAAAATTAGTTGCTGTGAGAAAAAGTGCGGGGGGGGGGGGGGCACCCACAAGCTTGAATTAATAATTGCCTTTAATGTGTCAACATTTATATTCATAATTGATGAAAACGTTATATGGGATGTAATAAGCAAGAGTGTTCAATGAAAAGGGTTTTCACATTGCACGTTTGTAATCCTGATTTAAAAATAGATTGCCATATTTGAAAGGTCAAAAAAAAAAGAAAAAGAGGGAGGTGTCATCGCAAAAAGATGATACACATTGTCTAAGTAGTACAATGTAAGTAATAGTTGGTGTTGGATTATCATCATTAACAAAGAATCATCAGTTTGGATTTATTAAAACAAATATAAATTCATATAATTGGAATATTTACTGGAGGGGCTACGTACAAGTAATTCTACGTACAAGTAATTCGCCGAAGTGGGGTACGTGTGACCCGATTTTTGATCAATTGGGCGATTTCATTCATCTGGAAAAGGGTTTCACTCGCGTGTACAAATATAAATGTACATCAAAGAATTGTTAGTCAATTAAGTGTGTATGTTAATTCGATAGATTTCTTCTAAAACATTCAATCCAAAGTATAATATATGTAGTTAATAGTGGACACCCTCCCAATGGATCTATGCCGATGGATCTATCTGAGATCTCAGCTGTTGCGTGAATGGTAAAGAAAGACTTCGCGCCATAATACGTCTCATTCATAATTTTGGCTCGCCGATTTGTGGGCGAGTCCAAGTTAGGCCAGAGCACATGATGTGTAGATGGTCTTACCCACTCTATTTTCTTAACTGGTCATATAATAAATAGAGATATCATGGATCTTTCACTTTTGTCGGAGCATGTAATAAATGGAACCAAAAAATAAAGTAATTCTAATTGAATTAAATTGAAGTTAAAATGTAAATACCCCCTCCCACCTACGGATTAGGATTTTTAAAATTCCCCATTTTTTGAATTCCTTGTCAAAATTTTTTTTTTGATGAAGCTGCCCACCTAACACCCCCCCCCCCCACACACACACTTTCAAATAACGATGCTAAATGTACGTGTTTGAATATCCTTTCCTATATGGTTAGAAATAACAAAATGTCTTTGATTTTGCATCTAATATATAACAAATTCAATTCTCAATATGGCTGTTTGAGATTATTCGGTACATGTACATTCCTAAAATGATTTAAAATAATGAAATGATTTAATTTCCAGTGATATACAGGTACATGCCCTCGATCGAAGAAAAAGATTGAAATTGCTTCTAAACTCTGCACGTTCAGTTTAATAATTTATGATCCGCAGCGAAAATTAAATTTCATTTCTTATAAGATAGCCCAATTGATACATGCATGCTTCCATTGAATAAATTTGGGTAGTCAGGCAAGCTTTTGGAAAGCTATTGCTTGTATAATATTAAGGTCAGACGCGACCTTCATGTATCTTCCATTTTTTCCTATCTCCACAATGTGAATTAAGATTTCCACTTTGTTATTTCATAATTAAATTTTTCTGTAATATGATTTTTTTGGTTTGAATATAAAGTGTTCATATTAAAATATATAGTATGACTTTACTTATAAGCATTCAAATGCATTTTGCGTGCTATTTTAAGGAAAGTTCGAAATATTCTAGCTCCAAAACGAGCCTGGTAATGTACTCTAATTTTTTTGGAATTAACAGGTTTAAATGTTAATAAATAAGGAATAAAATATCAAGGAAAATTATATAAAATTGAGGAACGTCTCGTCTGTCCTTAATTAAAATAATATAAATATACATCATAAATCCCATATCAAACGACATATAACCACTTGAATCTGCGCGTCTTTTAATGAATTTATGAACAGCGGCAATTCTAAGGTAATGTTAGCTGCAACTTGTATGAAAAATTTCGGATGGTACTCAATTTTTCCAGACGGAGAGCTACATATATGCAGCTAAGGTAACTAATAATGCTTCCGATGAAATACTTTGTTTAGTAATGCAAGGTTTTAAGAGAGCAATACTTATTTGTTTAAAAAATAACACCCTAATACTTCGCATTTCATTCGCTGTTTGTAGAACAAGCAGAACCTGTATCAGTTCGATCCCTACCGTATGTACATTGTTCGAATTTAATAGCCCTTGCATTGCATTGCTTTGCATGTACAAAATATCTTTTAAAAATTCAACACTGAAAGTGTTTATCTATATGGCTTTTAATCTATATGTACATGTACACATAGCGTACACATGTGATTCAAAATACCCCAAACGGAAAAATTCACTTATTGAGTCTACATTTTATAGAATTTGCAAAAAATACATTGCGGGTCTGAATGTTTGTTAATGTGTCAATCTATCAATAAACAGTTTGTTAATTATTTTCGATTGCTAAGGCTACATCGTTTTTGATGAACATTGAATAACATTTTTTCCATGCCATTATTTCCACGGAAGATAGCGAGTACAATTATAAAGCACAATTTATTTAATTATCTCTTTAATATTGTGTACTAGTATGTAATAAATAATTTATAAACCGAAGGTTGTTTGGTATTTTCGTTTGTAGATGCATTGCAAGTAAAAAACGTGAAACGCGGGGCAAGTCATAATTAATATCCCTTATAACCGTTACTTAAAAATAGCGGCTTTGGATTCAAATATTATCGTATACGAATATAAGTTCACTTTTTAAAATCATCTCCACGATGATAATATTATACCCATCGGAAATCAGTATTTTGTTTTGCTTTAAAAGAAATGTTCTATCGGGAGCAATCCCGCGTTCGTTTAAATTGCCAGCGTACATTTGTCATGTCAGTAATACACATTGTGCTTTATATGACGGCCGTGTATACGAACTGTAGAAAAGTTGAGTTTAATTACCATGCATTCGAACCATTTTATTAACACATCTCCCAGTACTGAAACAATTCAAAATGTCTCTGTTACAGTAACACAGTGGGGCGTTAAACATGTGTACGTCCAGCTCTACAAGCATATGCACTGTCGTCAAGGCGACGGCCTGAATACAGCTAGCGACTCTTCTATCGATCGGTTACCTGAGTCTCGTAATGCATCTAAATATAGAAAGGGGCACAGTTATGAAACAAACAACAAAAATAAGGTCAAAGACGTTCATCTTTATGAAATGAATATGTACATATGAATAAAAACAATTGGGAATTTTATGTAGAATTATTTTTGCGCGCTGCATGTATCAGTGCATTACAAAAAGCCCTTTCATAACCTCCCAAACGTGCGCACCCCCCCCCCCCCCCCCCAAAATGGACCGAACTGACAACAATTGTTTCTGCAAATACTGGCTATAAATTACGAAAACATTAAATTGAATACCACGGAAGGATTCAAAATTAATTTCTTTACAACTTTGCTTCAATAATGCATTAGAAATTTTTATTCCTTTACAAGTTATTGACAAGAAACTTTTGACGCATCTAACTCCCTAATTATAGGGGTCAGCCCCTTTTTCTGTATACCGAATGAAAGGTCTTGGTAAGACCAAGATCTTTTAAAATACATGTTATAACAAATTTTTATCAGGTAGAAAACTAACACGGAAAATACGCGAATTTTTTTGAATTTTTTTCTTACCTTTGTTTCAACATCTATACCACCCCTTTTATTTGCATTTGAATAATAAATAAAATATATCTCGCACAAATTCAATGTATTAGCTTCCAAACCTGCCCATCTTTGAGACTCTGCCAGTCATCGTTATAGCTAAACCCCCCTGGACAAAAGAAGTCGTTAAATTTTACTAAAGGGAATAACTCAAAACCGGATGGGGATTTTCCTCAACTAAAATATGCAACGACAACATTACGCGGCATGTTATCAGTCCTGAAAATTTCAAAACAATCGGTGAACAAACGAGCGAGATATTAAGGATCAAAGTTGGCGTCTAGAAGAAAAAAAAAATAAGAAGAAATTTGAAATTTTTTTTAGAATAATAGTAAGGTCTTCCGTTGGAAACGGAAGACCTTAATAAACTATCTATTTACATATATGTGGTAGAGGACAAACCTTTTCCGACCCCCCCCCCCCTCCCCTAAGTTACGTGACGGTAAGCATACTGCTACACGGAAGGCGAACTAAATAAAGTGAAGGTCGTGTCATTGTCGGCGCTGGCACGATAAAGAACCTCCACCGCTCCAAAAGTGACCAGCATCTAGGTCTAAAAATGATGGCGTGATTAAAGTCCATCATAGTCCGCTTACAAGTATACAGAGTATCTGCACTTTATCCTACGTAATACATGCATTAAGCCTAGTTTAATAAGCTGTGAACAAATCAACAAATGACGCCCTGTCAGGGACGGCCAGCAGAGGCACTTTTTGTTCACTCTATTTTCAAAAATTCCCCAGTAATTTAATTAAATTACTTAATGCACCTTGGAACCTACCCCCCCCCCCCCCCCCATCCACCTCATTCCCGCAAACAAAATAGTACCCTCCTTCCTTTCTGAAAAATAAAAATATAAATTGTGTGACACAAGACAGAAAATATGCAACATTATTTTAATTTCTTCACACATTATGAAAGAGATATCGGTGATATGTTTAATCGAACCCCTTCTCAGTACCATATATATTCAAACAGATTGATTGATTACACACGTTTATTATATCTCCGTACCCTCTTTATCTTTCTATCAATGCTCTTTAGTTATTTGTAAAATAGGGATTAGGTCTAAGGAAAAGAATAAAGATTCATCGCATAGTTTGAAAACTATATCATGGAATGCGCGGATCTAGACCCGACCCCCCCCCCCCCCCCCGGGAAAATTAAAATTCAATAAATACTCGCAAATATGTCTCGGACCCCCCCCCCCCCCCCCGCCAAACACAATTATCCTTTGGACCCCCTCCCTGGAAAAAAAGTTGATCCGCGCATGCATGCATGGTAATTATCGCAAATATTAATGTTTATTGTTTCTTTAACATCTCTATATAATGGCAACGGTGGTCAGATTTATAAGCATTTTGAGTAAAAATGTATAATTTCATTCAATTTTACGTTTATAATATGATTTGATTGAAATTAGTGCATGTGCCGACTTTTCATGGCATTTTGTTCAATGACTTCAGTTCAACAAGTGCGATGTCTGTGCTGCTGAAATAAACACGATTTCCGGTGTCAGTCCGAACAAGACAGTGTGCTAAATTGATGAAACTTCTTAAACATTGTAAACTAGTCACAGAGTACATCGGCTTCTGGGTAGGAAGATAAAATATGAGAAGTCTTAAAAATATCAAAACATATTCTGACCAATGTTACGTGGAAAAATGTAGTATCATCTTTGGTATGAGTTCCATCTCTTTATAGATGACATTTTGTATTACAGAAGTAGATCTACCATCACACCCACTGTACAGAAATTCCTGGACTGGATCCACGCCTTCTTCCTGTAGGTTTGAAATTTTCATACTGTTTATGAATGTTTATGATGTCGTGGTCAGCCCCCCCCCCCCCCCCCCCCCCCCCACACACACACACACACATACACACTTCAAAACAATATTTTCTTTAATTTGAGCATATACCGGTAAATAAATAAGATATAGATGAAATTAAATAATAAAGATAAAGATAAAATACATTTAAAGTAAATATTCCAATAACTTTTTTTGATTCATTTCGGGACCAAATCGACTTGGGGTCGAAACTGTTTGATGTCGAAACGACTAACATCACTGTGACGTATACTGAACAGACTGAGCAGGGGCATTCGGCACACCTCGGCAGATTCGTACCTCATCTTACCGGAATCGGCCGGGGTGCGCCGAATGTGAGCAAGGGATCATGGGACAAGACTGTAGGTATAACAGTATTTCACTGAAGGTTCACGTCAAAACATGGCTGAGCCAAAATAATTCCCGAATTTTCCTTTGAATTCGGGGCGGTTCCGCTCGAGACAGGAGCTGATTTTTTGTATGAGATGAAAAACAATGTGTAAGAGGTCTAACTATCCCAGTTTTGTAATAATGCGAGGTCATTTGAATTTTTGATGCGCGTTGTTTCTGGAGGGGGGTGAAAAGTCCCGGGCTTGTTTTTCAAGCACATGTGTAACTTCGATGTAAACAAAGTCGCACGCCTTGCTGGATGCACGTGTGTATTTTGCTAGAAACTTGTAAATGAAGCGTTGTTTAAAAAGATGTCAAGAGGATTTTTTCCAGAAGTTCGTTTTGAATTTTTAATCTGTATGTAAAGTTATGCAATTTTGGTAAGAATATATAGTAGAATTTAATACTGTAGTGCAACCTGCAGGAAAACGGGTTTGCTATGTTAAAAATTGTTTTACCTGTGTTTTAGGTGTTAAATCAGTGTGTTTAGACGAAAAATGACAAACAATGGGGTTTTGTAGCCAGCAGCACGCTTATTTTGCTTTTAATGATGCATACAAAATTAGCCCAGATTTCCTCTGAAATGTTCTACTGCCTCAAAACAATGAGCCATTTATAGTAGATCGGACCGTCTAAACTGTCCGGAAAATTTTTAGCAGATCAAATACGATGTAGTATTCATCGTCGTAAACAACAAAATATTCAACGGGGTGTGAATATCAAATAAAATCGGTTGTTTAGGCCCTTGTGTTACAGTAAGAAATGCTCAATTTATGTCCAAAATTGAGAAATATTGATACGAAAGCGGAAAACAGCTGAGATGTATCACTCATGTTAGTTAGATTAGAACAATACCATGCTATTTTGGACAAAGGTTCTCACCATTTTCATAAATTGTATGAAATAATGACGTTTTCTCTACCCCACCCCCCAGAGGCAGGGTCATTGAATTTTTGGCCGACATAATTTCTGGGGTCCACATGATATTAATTAATTTGCGTCATTTTATACATTTTCATACATCACTTGTCAATTTAAAACCAAAAAATCACTGAATATCAAAACACCGTGTAAATGCATACAGTATAACTTTGATCATATTTTCATAAATCAGTGGCCACCGTGTACACCGTGGTGTTAAAAAATCGCTCATAACTTTCTGAAATGAGTAGATATCTTCATAATTTTTTGTTAGTCACACAACACAATGAGTATTAATCAATTTATTAATGTTGATTTGGCGATAACAAAAAATGAGTTATATTGCAGGTGTCATAACAGTATTTCACTGAAGGTTCACGTCAAAACATGGCTGAGCCAAAATAATTCCCGAATTTTCCTTTGAATTCGGGGCGGTTCCGCTCGAGACAGGAGCTGATTTTTTGTATGAGATGAAAAACAATGTGTAAGAGGTCTAACTATCCCAGTTTTGTAATAATGCGAGGTCATTTGAATTTTTGATGCGCGTTGTTTCTGGAGGGGGGTGAAAAGTCCCGGGCTTGTTTTTCAAGCACATGTGTAACTTCGATGTAAACAAAGTCGCACGCCTTGCTGGATGCACGTGTGTATTTTGCTAGAAACTTGTAAATGAAGCGTTGTTTAAAAAGATGTCAAGAGGATTTTTTCCAGAAGTTCGTTTTGAATTTTTAATCTGTATGTAAAGTTGTGCAATTTTGGTAAGAATATATAGTAGAATTTAATACTGTAGTGCAACCTGCAGGAAAACGGGTTTGCTATGTTAAAAATTGTTTTACCTGTGTTTTAGGTGTTAAATCAGTGTGTTTAGACGAAAAATGACAAACAATGGGGTTTTGTAGCCAGCAGCACGCTTATTTTGCTTTTAATGATGCATACAAAATTAGCCCAGATTTCCTCTGAAATGTTCTACTGCCTCAAAACAATGAGCCATTTATAGTAGATCGGACCGTCTAAACTGTCCGGAAAATTTTTAGCAGATCAAATACGATGTAGTATTCATCGTCGTAAACAACAAAATATTCAACGGGGTGTGAATATCAAATAAAATCGGTTGTTTAGGCCCTTGTGTTACAGTAAGAAATGCTCAATTTATGTCCAAAATTGAGAAATATTGATACGAAAGCGGAAAACAGCTGAGATGTATCACTCATGTTAGTTAGATTAGAACAATACCATGCTATTTTGGACAAAGGTTCTCACCATTTTCATAAATTGTATGAAATAATGACGTTTTCTCTACCCCACCCCCCAGAGGCAGGGTCATTGAATTTTTGGCCGACATAATTTCTGGGGTCCACATGATATTAATTAATTTGCGTCATTTTATACATTTTCATACATCACTTGTCAATTTAAAACCAAAAAATCACTGAATATCAAAACACCGTGTAAATGCATACAGTATAACTTTGATCATATTTTCATAAATCAGTGGCCACCGTGTACACCGTGGTGTTAAAAAATCGCTCATAACTTTCTGAAATGAGTAGATATCTTCATAATTTTTTGTTAGTCACACAACACAATGAGTATTAATCAATTTATTAATGTTGATTTGGCGATAACAAAAAATGAGTTATATTGCAGGAAAACGGGTTTGCTATGTTAAAAATTGTTTTACCTGTGTTTTAGGTGTTAAATCAGTGTGTTTAGACGAAAAATGACAAACAATGGGGTTTTGTAGCCAGCAGCACGCTTATTTTGCTTTTAATGATGCATACAAAATTAGCCCAGATTTCCTCTGAAATGTTCTACTGCCTCAAAACAATGAGCCATTTATAGTAGATCGGACCGTCTAAACTGTCCGGAAAATTTTTAGCAGATCAAATACGATGTAGTATTCATCGTCGTAAACAACAAAATATTCAACGGGGTGTGAATATCAAATAAAATCGGTTGTTTAGGCCCTTGTGTTACAGTAAGAAATGCTCAATTTATGTCCAAAATTGAGAAATATTGATACGAAAGCGGAAAACAGCTGAGATGTATCACTCATGTTAGTTAGATTAGAACAATACCATGCTATTTTGGACAAAGGTTCTCACCATTTTCATAAATTGTATGAAATAATGACGTTTTCTCTACCCCACCCCCCAGAGGCAGGGTCATTGAATTTTTGGCCGACATAATTTCTGGGGTCCACATGATATTAATTAATTTGCGTCATTTTATACATTTTCATACATCACTTGTCAATTTAAAACCAAAAAATCACTGAATATCAAAACACCGTGTAAATGCATACAGTATAACTTTGATCATATTTTCATAAATCAGTGGCCACCGTGTACACCGTGGTGTTAAAAAATCGCTCATAACTTTCTGAAATGAGTAGATATCTTCATAATTTTTTGTTAGTCACACAACACAATGAGTATTAATCAATTTATTAATGTTGATTTGGCGATAACAAAAAATGAGTTATATTGCAGGTGTCATAACAGTATTTCACTGAAGGTTCACGTCAAAACATGGCTGAGCCAAAATAATTCCCGAATTTTCCTTTGAATTCGGGGCGGTTCCGCTCGAGACAGGAGCTGATTTTTTGTATGAGATGAAAAACAATGTGTAAGAGGTCTAACTATCCCAGTTTTGTAATAATGCGAGGTCATTTGAATTTTTGATGCGCGTTGTTTCTGGAGGGGGGTGAAAAGTCCCGGGCTTGTTTTTCAAGCACATGTGTAACTTCGATGTAAACAAAGTCGCACGCCTTGCTGGATGCACGTGTGTATTTTGCTAGAAACTTGTAAATGAAGCGTTGTTTAAAAAGATGTCAAGAGGATTTTTTCCAGAAGTTCGTTTTGAATTTTTAATCTGTATGTAAAGTTGTGCAATTTTGGTAAGAATATATAGTAGAATTTAATACTGTAGTGCAACCTGCAGGAAAACGGGTTTGCTATGTTAAAAATTGTTTTACCTGTGTTTTAGGTGTTAAATCAGTGTGTTTAGACGAAAAATGACAAACAATGGGGTTTTGTAGCCAGCAGCACGCTTATTTTGCTTTTAATGATGCATACAAAATTAGCCCAGATTTCCTCTGAAATGTTCTACTGCCTCAAAACAATGAGCCATTTATAGTAGATCGGACCGTCTAAACTGTCCGGAAAATTTTTAGCAGATCAAATACGATGTAGTATTCATCGTCGTAAACAACAAAATATTCAACGGGGTGTGAATATCAAATAAAATCGGTTGTTTAGGCCCTTGTGTTACAGTAAGAAATGCTCAATTTATGTCCAAAATTGAGAAATATTGATACGAAAGCGGAAAACAGCTGAGATGTATCACTCATGTTAGTTAGATTAGAACAATACCATGCTATTTTGGACAAAGGTTCTCACCATTTTCATAAATTGTATGAAATAATGACGTTTTCTCTACCCCACCCCCCAGAGGCAGGGTCATTGAATTTTTGGCCGACATAATTTCTGGGGTCCACATGATATTAATTAATTTGCGTCATTTTATACATTTTCATACATCACTTGTCAATTTAAAACCAAAAAATCACTGAATATCAAAACACCGTGTAAATGCATACAGTATAACTTTGATCATATTTTCATAAATCAGTGGCCACCGTGTACACCGTGGTGTTAAAAAATCGCTCATAACTTTCTGAAATGAGTAGATATCTTCATAATTTTTTGTTAGTCACACAACACAATGAGTATTAATCAATTTATTAATGTTGATTTGGCGATAACAAAAAATGAGTTATATTGCAGGAAAACGGGTTTGCTATGTTAAAAATTGTTTTACCTGTGTTTTAGGTGTTAAATCAGTGTGTTTAGACGAAAAATGACAAACAATGGGGTTTTGTAGCCAGCAGCACGCTTATTTTGCTTTTAATGATGCATACAAAATTAGCCCAGATTTCCTCTGAAATGTTCTACTGCCTCAAAACAATGAGCCATTTATAGTAGATCGGACCGTCTAAACTGTCCGGAAAATTTTTAGCAGATCAAATACGATGTAGTATTCATCGTCGTAAACAACAAAATATTCAACGGGGTGTGAATATCAAATAAAATCGGTTGTTTAGGCCCTTGTGTTACAGTAAGAAATGCTCAATTTATGTCCAAAATTGAGAAATATTGATACGAAAGCGGAAAACAGCTGAGATGTATCACTCATGTTAGTTAGATTAGAACAATACCATGCTATTTTGGACAAAGGTTCTCACCATTTTCATAAATTGTATGAAATAATGACGTTTTCTCTACCCCACCCCCCAGAGGCAGGGTCATTGAATTTTTGGCCGACATAATTTCTGGGGTCCACATGATATTAATTAATTTGCGTCATTTTATACATTTTCATACATCACTTGTCAATTTAAAACCAAAAAATCACTGAATATCAAAACACCGTGTAAATGCATACAGTATAACTTTGATCATATTTTCATAAATCAGTGGCCACCGTGTACACCGTGGTGTTAAAAAATCGCTCATAACTTTCTGAAATGAGTAGATATCTTCATAATTTTTTGTTAGTCACACAACACAATGAGTATTAATCAATTTATTAATGTTGATTTGGCGATAACAAAAAATGAGTTATATTGCAGGTGTCATAACAGTATTTCACTGAAGGTTCACGTCAAAACATGGCTGAGCCAAAATAATTCCCGAATTTTCCTTTGAATTCGGGGCGGTTCCGCTCGAGACAGGAGCTGATTTTTTGTATGAGATGAAAAACAATGTGTAAGAGGTCTAACTATCCCAGTTTTGTAATAATGCGAGGTCATTTGAATTTTTGATGCGCGTTGTTTCTGGAGGGGGGTGAAAAGTCCCGGGCTTGTTTTTCAAGCACATGTGTAACTTCGATGTAAACAAAGTCGCACGCCTTGCTGGATGCACGTGTGTATTTTGCTAGAAACTTGTAAATGAAGCGTTGTTTAAAAAGATGTCAAGAGGATTTTTTCCAGAAGTTCGTTTTGAATTTTTAATCTGTATGTAAAGTTGTGCAATTTTGGTAAGAATATATAGTAGAATTTAATACTGTAGTGCAACCTGCATAAGTCATAGAAAGATGTGGAAAGAGAAAGACGATGTATTTTTACCCATTTAGATAGACAATTGTTCCCCGTGTAAGGTTTGTTCAAATGATGTTTATATTGTACAATGTGGTCTACCTGTGGAATTTATTATGCCAGCGAACTCGGAACGGAATGTCTCGAATTTCCTCTAAACCAGACTTTGTTCAAATGAATGATTTTATATGTACT
The DNA here is from genome assembly GCF_963853765.1 of Magallana gigas. Classification (NCBI taxonomy): domain Eukaryota; kingdom Metazoa; phylum Mollusca; class Bivalvia; order Ostreida; family Ostreidae; genus Magallana; species Magallana gigas. The sequence continues at coordinate 72,918,759 of NC_088853.1, read as the reverse complement.
GGCACTGTACCAGTTATCGGCTTAAATTTTACTTTTCCTTTTTCGTGACCTTATTTCTTGATATATTTAAATAACACTTGACATATATTAATTGGTAAACTCCTTATTTATCCATCGGTTAAATTATATCATTAATTAGAATCCAAAACATCTTGTAATTGTGCGAATTTGTCGAGTTTTTACGATTTACTGTACCAGACTACCAGTTATCGAATTCGGGATAATAACATAGTAAAATCCCTGTACATGTTGAATTTATACTCTTGTGGGGTCAGCCTAATAGATCATAAGGGTTATTATACATAAAAAAACTCAAAAAACTATTTGTTATCATACAGTAATACACAAAACCGCACACTATTCAATACATAATTGTGCAATGAGGCGATCAACTGTGCTATGAATCTCTCGGAATTTAGTAAGTTCCTTTTGTTTAAATACATGTTATATGTATTGATACTATATGTATTGATATTATATGTATTGATGTTATATGCCAAATCTAATGTAATAACATATCACAGTCCACTTTCCTCCCCATAAAAACTCGGTGACAAGCTCCGTTTTATGATTGGCTGCAGCTGCGAGTAGCTGATGCAATTGCAATGCTTGTGAATATAAACTTTAAAAGAAAACACATGTATGTTCTTTGGTAAAACAGTCCGTGCTTTTAACAAGTTGAGACACAAGATATTGAGTACAGTGCTTCCCCTATTATGGTCTAACCAGATCACTTTAAAAAATCTATATATTTCACTGGGATTGAACCTAGTTCTACAAACTTGTCAAGTCTCGTGTGATAGCATGGGAAGTAAACATGGCAAATGTAGAAGTTGCCTATCCCGTTAGTATATACGTTTCTGCTCATGGTTATTGCTTTTAATGGTCCAATGAGCTTTGTTTTATTTAATTTCTTTGGTCCGCAATATTCATGACAACGATGCCTGGTTTTATGGCATGAACGTTTTCATATAAATTGGCGAATTTTTCACTCCCTGTCCTTAGGCCTAAAAAAAAGTTGTGTGTTTCCGGTAACCCGACCTAACCTACAAAAATGGCCCGACCCTACCATTTTTAGACAGTGTTTTCCCCAGGCCGATTTTGCATGGCGGTATACTGCCATGCATTGAAGATCCCCCGCCATGCATCACACAGTGCCGCCATGTTTCCCGCTATGCATGTTTATTTCAAAGCAAAATTCTTTTTCCAATTATTAGACATCTTAACTGTAATTCGTAGATATAATCTGTCGTTTCTCCGCTCAAACTTCAGAAAAATACCCGCAGTGAGCGCAGTTAATTTCGACATCGATCTCAGCAAGGGGGCACACGTGGTTTACGGTTTAAGGACTTATATAGCTCATGATTAAGATGTACCGTATTTTTCAAAAATTAAGTCGATACGGTTTATTGGGCGAAGGAGGCCGTTTTTAGCCAAAAAAGAAAAAAAGTATAAATAGGTCGTCTTTGAAGAATTGGTCGAAAAATTACTGCTAGTTTTAATTAATAAAAAGTTTAAACCAACGTTATCATATGGTAGCCTTTAATCTTATTTCACAGTTTTAAACAAAAGGGAAATAAAATGCATCTCTTAAAAACATCGTAAGAAAATGTCTGATATTGCATCAAAATTTTCAAACCAATTAATTCAGTACGGCCGGGTTAATTTAAGATCATTCTTTATTACTTCTCTGCCATGTGTACAAACTGGTGTTCACCGGGGGATAGTACATGCCACCCTGTGTCTGTGTGACTTTTTACTGTGTATATACACACGAGTCAACATATCGAAGCCTGCGGGAATGATTAGCACTTGCCGAGAGTTCAACTGTGTTTAAACAAAGTAGGCGCTACCCAGACTGATTTCAGAAACACCTGGCTAAGATTTCATCGAGAGTTTTATTTTGAATATACAGAAAAAACACAAAATGGTTTTTTTTTTTTTTCTACCCAATGATATTTTCCCCCCGTAATTACCCTTTGTACGGTTCTCATTTTACTTTTACCACGCAATATCAACTTCCTGTTTATCGTAAGCACACGATCAAAATGCATGACAGCATGTAATAATGATCGAAAGATGATTCAGCGATCTAAGTAAGAAATGTAAGAAGAAATTAATTAATTGACATTTGATTACAATTACTACAGTATATTGATTAAAATCAACAGAAATTCAAGCAGTATTATAGTAAACACTCATGATTTTATTGGAGGGTTGCATAAATTTTTGCAAAATTTCATATCAAATTTTCCAACCGAAAAAAAAACATAAATAGGGCGAAACGATGAATAAGGCGAGGTCCACGTGTCCGGAAAAAAAAGCATCGACCTAATTTCCGAAAACTGAGTTTATTAATTGGCGATTAGTGCATAAATAGAGACGTGATTACTTCTTGTTTTAATATAATGTGCTTTTTCCGACATCTTTGCTATTATCGAATGCTGTGGATTTTCCAAGATCTAAAAATAGCACAATGTTCACTCGATGGTGTTAGCTTGGATTCGATATGCTTGAACTCTTTATTTGCTGCAAGGATATTGGAAACTTGAAAAAATGTACACAATAAAGAAAAAAAAACTACAGTTATTTGAAGAGATGCACGGAAGCGATGTCACATGACTAGAAACATTGTATATTGTATGTTAATGAAAATGATTGACTGTGTACATACATGTAAACGGGGAAGGGGACTGGTGTCAAGATATCACAGAAACTTTCACATAAACCCCCAATTTAAACAAGAAATATTAACTGCCCACAATAAGTTGAATCAAGTTTGCTGTAATTGTATGGACTTGTTCTGCCTATTTCTTGTTCAACACCCCCCCCCCCCCACCCTAAAAAAGATCTCTGCTATATAATATGTAGAAGAAGGAGTGGGACTGAAGCTGATGTTGAACTGCCATGTGAATCTATATTTCTTGTGTTTTGTGAAAACTTGTGAGGACCAACCTCTTAAAAAACTGATTTTGAAAAAAAATGTTATTAGTTTTGCAAGAAAAAAACCCAGAAAAATTGTATATTAAATATACACAGATATTATAATATAATTATGAATTGAAATGATACTTGTTGATGTAGATTTCATGAAAATGCATCATTCATAGTACATATCATGTAGTATGTTTCATCAAATGGTTATATTATTACACACAGTGATTTCGCTGGCTTAGGCGCTTTAATGCCGCACCGCGCACTTACTCTGACAAACTTCGAATTCCTCCCATGCTTCAAAAATGTTATGGGGAAAACACTGTTCTAATAGATGTCTGATTTTATCCGATTGTGAATTTTATCTTATTTCCAATAAAAAATACATTTTTAAATATGAAACAAACAAACATTCTTAGGATTCATACAAAAAATATGATAAAATAAAAAAAAAATCCCTATTAACCTAACCTAATTTTTTCCTCAGTGTGACCCCTGTTACCCTAAACACACAGTTTTTTTTTAGGCCTTACAAAACACTATGAATCAAACATTCCGTGATTTCCCTAGGTTATAACTAATTTGTATTGAATAAGATCATTAATTATGTTATGATATTCCAGTAGTCAACATGTTTTCAAGTTGTATTAATGCCATAGTGTGTACATAACCCATTGTTTAATTCAATTAAAATGTAAATTTGCAAGGGGCACAACTAAAGTTGCTCCCTAGATAGCTCCACCACATCACCAAGTTTTTTTTATAATAAAATCCGCCAAGGGTTTATCGGGAGCAAGGTGGACATAAAACCCTTGCCTAGCGAAGATACTAAACCTGTAAAGCATAAAGTTATATAGAATTTTACAACACTGTGTGCATGTTATACTGTTAATTCCTTATTTTACGTATTTAATTTCATATTTGAACCGTTTTGCAACAATTCGTGAGAGAATAAAATTGAGAATGCCAAATTTTTATTATCATAGTTCCATGTAGTTTACATCTGTTCATAAAATTAAAGCAAGATTTTGAAATATGTGAGATGGTCTATTAATTTCGCGCAATTGATTAAGAATGTACAGCACTAATGTTGAACTTAAGGACAATATCAGCTTAGATGTTTATGTAAATACATTCATGATTCAATGTGACATGTATTTCTTATCTGAGTTTGAAAAAATAGAAATTAATATGATATTGTCACTGAAATATTTATTTAGAATATACCAGTTTGTAATATTTTGTGATCTCGTTACAGGTTCCTGGTGTAATGGGATGCAGTAAACTAATTGGCTAAAGAAAGAATATATGTGGTATAGTAGTCATGTATTGTTACTATTACATGTGTTATGTAGCTAAACTCTGTATTTCTAGGTCACTTGAGTCATTCAGGAGACCCATTGCTATCACAAGTTCGTTGTCGTGTGTCATTCATAGACATAATAGTATTCATCTCTTAAATGGGTATGAGGGCAGTAGTCATTGACTTAGTCCTGGGGTAGGAACTGTTGCCCGAAAGCCTAGGTCGATGACTGCATCAATTTCTTACAAAGGAACTGACAATGTAACTATTTCCCTCATCCCCATTTGATGGTTGACAAGAATAGCACATCCTTGTGGTAATGTCAGGGCTGGGATATTGCCCAGTTTTTTCCTGGGAGAGATACAAATAATCAGCCAGGGTAAGGGGGATAGCCAGTCAGCCAGAAGTTAATATAAAAGACCTCAAATTTAATTTGGAAAGTTCCCATTTTACATATACATGTATTACAGAAGTAAAAGACAGCAGCAAGTGTACAAGAGTTTAAGAGAGAGAGAGAGAGAGAGAGAGAGAGAGAGAGAAAGAGAGAGAGAGAGAGAGAGTTTGTTAGTTAGACAAACAGTTAAAGTTTGTCCTCTACCTGGGCTAAAGACATAACTACATGTAGTTTATAAATTATCCATTGTAAATAAGATATCACTTTAAATAGTGTCACATTTAACAAAAATATTACAATAGGATCAGACAAAATGCATTTTGGGTAAGCCCTGTTTTCTGAAACAGACATAAAGATTAGTTACGGTGATTGTACTGGCCAGTGAAATAAGGATTTTGTAAATGCATCTCTATTTTGGAGGGTGACAGAATATGATTGTTGACCAATGAATATATGGAATATGACAATATGTTGATATAATCTAGATAATAGATGTAAGGCATAAGATGATAGACGAATCAAAAGACATACGACGATTCACTACAAAAAAAAATAGAGAAAAAATATTATTCTGCCTTTGCCTACAGATAGTTAACCAACACAACAAACCAGTGCTTTGAATTTATTGTGTATGCGGTAAAAACTGAAACAAAATCAAAGTATGAATTACTCATATGTTCTCAAAAACAATATTCATGTAAAAACAAAATGCATATACCAGGTAATAATAGTTTGTAATGAAAGAATAGAAATAAAAAATAACAGTATGAAGATAAGGTCCAAAACAATTGAATTTAACACAATTGGGTTTCCATAGAAAATTGTAACAAAGGTACGTTTATTTACCAAGACTGACAATGACAATAATGGCGTTCCATACTTTTTAGAGTGAAATGAGAGATTTACTTATAAACTGCATTTATATAAAAAACAAAACAGTAAACATATAAACGATAAGGCGCCTATGTTATATAAATCGACAGAAAACTACTTACAGTGTGTGGCAGCATTCGAATACAAAAAACATGTTGGATGGACTGAGTGTCATTGTGTGGGTCACACAAACAACAAAACAGGAAGTCAATAATTAGGAAAAGTAACTCTAAATTATATAATGAAAGGATAACTCTAGATTCAAAAAAGAAAGATAACTGCAGAAAATACATGTCAAAATGATAATGGAAGATAACTCTAAATGTCTTTAGATAATAATTAAACTTTAGCAAAATACACAATCATACAAAATCTTGTAAACAATACAAATATTGTAAAATAAACTAATTCAGAAACACGCAATTCATCCTAGCAAATATATGTTGACAATGGTGAAATGTATGACTTTCAGATATATCAGTACAACCTACGGTAATTCAATTAATCATAATAAGATATGCATCTAGATATATAAAATTATATCTGAAATGCCCTAGCATATTATGGCTACCGACAAATGTAAACAAAGAAACATAACTCTAGAAAACTAAATGAGATAATATACATGTTGCAAATGGAAAAATACCTACACTAAAGTATGTTCTGTATTGTCTGTAATATAATTCTACTGCACAATGTACACATGCATTGGAAGATATTCTAACAATATACATATTATGACACTCACCAATTAAGTAATTTCCTCCAGTGAAAATTCAGTACAAAATGATCTTAGAGATGAGCCCTCCTCACAGTATAAATTCACGGGCTCTACACACAAAAATAATGAGCTCAAAAACTGATAACATCACAGCATTGATGTGACTAACTGCAGTACCAGCAAGGATATGACGAATTGCAGTATTGGCGGTAACAGTGATGTTGGAGAAAGGAACAAAGAAATCAAAATACATGTTTAGCAGAAAGTCTGTGTGTGTGTGTGTGTGTGTGTGTGTGCGAGAGAGAGAGAGAGAGAGAGAGAGAGAGAGAGAGAGAGAGAGAGAGAATACATAGTTTGTGAAACAAAGAGGGCAAGAGTTCATGTAAATATTGCTAAGAAAAGGGAATGAGAGAGAGAGAGAAAGAGACAGTATTCATGTTAGTGACTAGTGAGACAAACAGAGCAATAATTCATGTACATGCAAGAAAAGGGAATGAGAGAGAGAGAGAGAGAGAGAGAGAGAGAGACTAAAAGCAAAAGTGCATGTTTAGCAAAGGAATGGAGAGAAAATGATGGTATAACAAAGAGAAATAGAGTACATGTGTAGGGGAGGCAAAGGGAATCTTTAACAAAGAGAGAGAAAGAGAGAGAGAGAGAGAGAGAAATCAAGCGCAAACATATTTAGTAGATGTTAAAAAGAGAAAGTTTTTGTTAGAGAGAGAGAGAGAGAAAGAGAGAAAGAAGGACAATGAAAGAGTACATAAGTTTGCATAAGAGAGAAATAGACACAGAAAGCTGGCATACATAGGTGGGAAAGACTGGAAGAAAAAGCAGTTGTATTTCCTTAGCAGAAAATGTCTGAAAATAGTAAATGTCTAAAAAAAAAAAGAGAGAGAGAATGTTTAATGAAGAATGTCAAAAATAGAGTCAAAGAGAGCATCAGTATATGTTCCTTAGAAAAATTAATGATAGAGAGAAGGAGAAAGTACATATTATGGAGAGAGAGAAAGGTGGAGAGAATGTGAGAGAAAGAGCAAGACTACATGTTAAACAGTGAGTGATAAAAAGTAGAAAGAGAGAGAGGGAACATATGTCTGCGTGAGAGAGAAATAGACACAGAAAGCTAGCATTCATGTGGGAAAGACTCTGACAATAGTAAACATCTGAGAGAGAGAGAATGTTCATGTTAGAGACAAACAGAGCAAGAGTTCATGAAGATGTTGCAAGAAAAGGAAATGAGAGAGAAAGAGAGGCTAAAAACAAAAGTGCATTTTTAGCATAGAGATGGAAAGAAAATGATGTTATAACAGAGAGAAAAAGAGTACATATGTAGGTTAATGAAGAATGTCAGAGATAGTGAGACAAAGAGAGCAAGAGTACATGTTGCTCAGGAAAGAGAATGAGAGAAAGAGAAAAACAAGAGTACATGTTAAACAAAGAGAGAGAGAGCATTCTTAGCAGTGAATGTATGATACAGATAGAGACAAAAAGAGAGAGAATGTACAAACTTCAGAGAGAGAGAGAGAGAAAAGTACATATTTTGTAGAGAGAGAGAGAGAGAGAGAGAGAGAGAGAGAGAGAGAGAATTCTTAGCATTGAATGTATGATACAAATAGAGAAAAAGGAGAGAGGGAGAAAATCATCAACGTTTAGCAGAGAATGTCAGATATTTTGTAGAGTTTTAACCAAAAAAATTATCTACTGGTCGAGTGTTTTTATTATCTGATGATAAAAGACCACTATTTATCTATGAATGAAAATATATTATTATTTTAAAATATAGTCTGGTTTAAATTGAATTATTCCTTACACAGAAAATGATATTTTATAATGATATTGTATGAATTAATTATATCATTAAAAAGTTTTGAAAGAATGCGGTTGACATAATTCTAAAACACTTTATCTTTATCTAACAGGTTGTGATTCAAAGATATAGACATGGACATAGCAAGATCCCCATATAGAGCACATAAGTGTTCTGAGTGTCCGGGAGACACAGAGTATTATTGTGTATCGTGTCCATGTGATCTGTGTCCCCAGTGTAAAGAGAACCATGTAAAAGATCTCCAAACAATAGACCATGATGTTGTGTCACACCGTAATAAATTTAACTACATCCCAAAAGAAGAGTTTTGTGTGAGACATCCTAACATGCTACTTGGAATGTATTGTGAACCTTGTGAACTCCCTGTCTGTTTCCATTGCACACAGCATAAAGAACACAGGACACTAGATGTTAGAACAATTTATAAAACAAAACGACAACAACACAGAGGAACCATTCACACCATCAGTGAGGCTCTCTTTTACAGACCTGTTCTCCTGCCACGAATCAAAACTGATTTGGAAACCTGTCACACAGAATTCTCCCGCTATCAATCAGAGATGTTAACAAAGGCCCAGACACTGAAGAATCTCATTAACAAAGTGAAAAAAGATTTCATGAAGAATTTGTTTTGTGACTTTGATTTCAAACACAGATGTTTAAAACAGATGATAGAAATGAGCAGACATATTGTCAGCCTTCAGGAATATGAACTCAGATATGTACAGCCAGAATTCACATTCAGTGCACTACAATTCCTCTCCTCCATAAAGACAGCCCTCCCCCAGATAAATCTTACACTCCACACCAGCCAGCTCTCCATGACTGAGACACTCAACAAGGAGGATGTGATGGAGTCACTGAGTGCAATCCAAATCACAGAGAGAGGAAACCGACGCGAAGGAAACCAGTGTCTGCTGAAACTGACGTCTGGTGCTGAGTTCCATCAATCTCTCACAGTGACAGGTGTTGATCGTTGTTCACACATTTCCTGTGTGACATCAGACCGGGTCTGGGTCAGTGATGATGAAGACAATCTCATGTTAACAGACACAACAGGTGTCCCTCTACATCGTGTGGAGGATTCATGTAGTGATTTATATGGAGGATTACACACAGTGAACAGTGAGAGTGAACTGATTTACATAGATAGGAATTTTAACATCAACAAACTGTCAAAGGATATGAAAACAACCACCACATTTATAGAGAGAACAGACTCTACATGGTGGCCAGGGTGTGTGTACTGGTCCCCGTCCACTGGGGATCTACTGGTCGGGATGTATAACTATGATACAGAGACAGGCAAGGTAACCCGGTACAACCAGAGTGGACAACTCACACAAACCATACAGAACGACAACACAGGATGGGAACTGTATAGGATACCTAACTATATAACAGAGAACAACAATGGGGATGTCGTGGTGTCTGACCGTGGTCCTGTAGTGGTGACAGAGCGTGGAGGAAGACATCGTTTCTCCTACACAGGACATCCATCAGGATCAGGACTACGGCCACGTGGAATCTGTACTGACGCGCTGTCACACATCCTGGTGTGTGATGGTAGAACCAACACAGTACAGATGATAGACAGGGACGGTCAGTTCCTGTCACATCTACTGATAAGACCATCAGGGATATTCAGACCATGCAGCCTGAGTTATGATGTCAACACTCACCGTCTCTGGGTCGGATCACCGTACAACAACAGGGTGGTTATATACAGGTATATCACCAGACAGGACGCTCTGACAGGTAAGTCTGAGTCATTATCATTGTAAATTATGTAATATGTAGTCACAAGTCAGACATATATATAGGATGTAACCTTTATCAATCGTTAATATAATGTACATGATGTAAGTACATATTCGTTTATAGACAGTCAAATTCACATGCATCTAATGAAATGTAATTGATTACTTGTCTGTAATTAATCAATTACAATGTACTTAGATACATGAATATGTTGATAATTTCTTGATTAATAAATTGATTAGATACCTTTACCAGTATATGTTTGTTATTAATCAATAAAGGTTCTATATTAATATATTATAACAGACAAACATTGCTGTACCAATCATTATACAAGATGTGATGTTTGTAATCAATCTGTTCCATCTGACTGTTTGTGTCTGATGTTTGTAGATCTGAATCCAGCCACTGCTGATGTGATGGAGTCACTGAGTGAAATCCCAACCACAGGGACAGAAAAACCACAGCAAGGAAACCAGTGTCTGCTGAAACTGATGTCTCCCCCCGAGTTACTTCCCTCTCTCACAGTGACAGGTGTCCGTCGTTGTTATCACATTTCCTGTGTGACATCAGACCGGGTCTGGGTCAGTGATTATAGAGACAATATCATGTTGACAAACACAACAGGTGTCCCTCTACATCGTGTGGAGGATTCACGTCGTGGTAGAGGATTACACACAGTGAACAGTGAGAGTGAACTGATTTATATAGATGAGGATTATAACATCAACAAACTGTCAAAGGATATGAAAACAACCACCACATTTATAGAGAGAACAGACTCTACATGGAGACCACGGTGTGTGTACTGGTCCCCGTCCACTGGGGATCTACTGGTCGGGATGTACGTGTATCACGACGATACATACACAGCCAAGGTAACCCGGTACAACCAGAGTGGACAACTCACACAAACCATACAGAACGACCACACAGGTATGGGGCTGTATATACAACCTAACTATATAACAGAGAACAACAATGGGGATGTCGTGGTGTCTGACTGGTCTGGTGCTGTAGTGGTGACAGAGCGTGGAGGAAGACATCGTTTCTCCTACACAGGACATCCATCAGGATCAGGACTACAGCCACGTGGAATCTGTACTGACGCGCTGTCACACATCCTGGTGTGTGATGGTGAAACCGAAACAGTACAGATGTTAGACAGGGACGGTCAGTTCCTGTCACATCTACTGATAAGACCATCAGGGAGATTCTCACCATGTAGCCTGAGTTATGATGTCAACACTCACCGTCTCTGGGTCGGATCAGGGGACAACAACACGGTGGTTATATACAGGTATATCACCAGACAGGACGCTCTGACAGGTAAGTCTGACTCATTATCATTCACATTAATTAGATATAGATAACTAAGACACACAGTCCGTGTTAATTATCAGTCAATAAGATACATGTAAGACATGTTAATCTGTGTGATTGTTTGTCAATATAAACAGCTCATTGTTACAGGGTTAGATGTATCTATTTCATTAATAAGATGTACAGTCACATGTCATTGTATTTACTTAATTAGAATAAAAGGTCATTGTAATTAATTTTGTGACACATGTATTTGTAATTAGTTATTTTGTTACAAGTCAATTTAATTGGTTTAATTAATTAGATGCCTGCAAATATTAAAGAATACATGTGTCAGTGTTATCAGTTTAAACTTTAAATTTGTAGATGTAGCTCTATCATTACATATCCTGTATGATATTAATTAATTAACAGCAAATTAATGACTTGTTGTAGATGAAGACACACCCCGTCCTGATGGGGAGGACATGTCCAGCTCAACACCAGCCGTATAATGGAGATAGCTGGGATATTGACAGGTTGTAAATGTTTCTGTACAAATCTAGTCTGCTCTCAAAACCACACATGTTGTTTGTCACTTTGTTCAACATCTGCAGCTGAAATTGACCTGTGTATAATTCACATGGACTGTAATACTGACTCCTGTTTATTTCACACTTTGTGATCATCCAAACATGGCTGTCTGTTGCTGAGTGTGGAATGTTATACACATTTTACTTTGCTCAAAATGGATTAACATAAACATGAAACAGATAGTCATACGAAGTCTATAATAACTGAAAAAGAAAAAAAACGGAATGAATAAAAATCAATTTGAACATTTATGGTTATCATACCCCCACTTCGAATGAGAGGGAGGTATACTGTTTTACCCTTGTGTGTCTGTCTGTCAATAATAAAAATTTCTGTCGCATTTTTATACCCCCCGCAAACAAAGTTTGGGGGGGTATATAGGAATCACCTTGTCCGTCCGTCCGTCTGTCCGTCTGTCTGTCTGTCTGTCTGTCTGTCTGTCTGTCTGTCTGTCCGTCTGTCTGTGCAATCGTGTCTGGTCCATATCTTTCTTATGAAGAAACATTGGAAGTTCTTACTTCACACAAAGATTGCTTATGACCTTAGGGTGTGTCTTGACCTTGACCCAAGGTCATTCGGGCAAGGTCAAGGTCACTGGCAGAAAAAGTGCAAAATTCGTGTCCAGTCCATATCTTTCTTATGGAGAAACATTGGAAGTTCTTACTTCACACAAAGATTGCTTATGACGACCTAAGGGTGTGTCATGACCTTGACCCAAGGTCATTTGGGCATGGTCAAGGTCACTGGCAGAAAAAATGCAAAATTCGTGTCCGGTCCATATATTTCTTATGGAGAAACATTGGAAGTTCTTACTTCACACAAAGATTGCTTATGATTAAAGGGTGTGTCATGACCTTGACCCAAGGTCAATTGAGAAAGTTCAAGGTCATTGTTTCAAAAAAGCTAAATTCTGTTTGTGTCATGTCTTGTATTAATGGAAATATTAGAAGCTAAAAATTAACAGTTTTCAAAAATAAAGCAGTTGTTATTTATAGAAAATGGACAGTGAAAAAGATTCATCCAATATTTTCTATAATAGCAAAAATACACGCGTTATGATTTTTTTCTTAGCGGGGGGTATCAATTGTGAGCTTGCTCACAGTACCTCTAGTTCTCATTAACTATTCATTGTTTTTTAAATTTTAACACACTCTTTGTTAATATTTTTGTACCAATCGGACACCAACTTCCTGTTGCAGTCAATTTTATTTATTTTTAGCCTAAATTTTCAAACTTAAATTCCGTCAAAGATTTTCAGCAACAATTCATTGCAGATGCGTGAAGTTTTGACGATCTCTTTGTTAAGGAATGCCATACGTTGGGATCTATTTTTGTACCCATTGGACGTCAACTTCCTGTTAAAGTTAACTTTGCTTATTTTGTATATTTACATCAGAGCGGGAGTATTACTAGTGAGCATTGGCTCACACATATCTTGTTTTGCTGGACTTCTCCTCATCTGAGTAATATCATGTTGGTGTTGATCATTAACTACATCATTCATTAGTTTATTCTGTTTCCTGTAGATGGGCCAATTTTACCTGACCATGAGGGGAGAAAACAGAACACCTTACTTGAAATCCTTACAGAGGAAGACAGAAAACAGACATTGACTACGTAGACCACTTAAAGCAATATGACGTCATTATCTTCAAGTACGCACTGACCTGAGTCACTCAGTCACCTATTGAAATTGGTCTTTGTCCGTCGTCATGTGTTGTCCGTCGTGTGTCTTTCCTTTACAATATAACTTTTTTAACTTTTTCTTGAAAACTAGAGGGTCACTATTTTTTGTTTGAAACATCTCTTGATTAAAAAGAATCTGAAATATGAAAATTATGACCCTACCACCCTCAGGGCCCCATGGGTGGGACCTAATATCCGAAAAAGGCCAAATTTTTCTTCTCTACTATGTACCAAAAGATTAATTTTTTGTAAGGGTATAGATGATGTGAGATTTCTCCCACTGTTTACCCCCCCCCCCACTTCATTTTAATGAATAAATGTTTCGAACAGCAACAAAAAAAAGTGGGTTGACAGTCAGAGGAGTCTCAGATTAGAGAAGCTTACAATTCTAACATGAGACTGTGACTTGTCAGTTTAAGGGCTATGGTACTCAGGTGACCATCAAGGCATGTGTGTCTCTTGTTTAATAGTACTCACAAAGCAGATGAAATGCAATTTGAACTATATTTTAATTTTGTTCATGTATAAGGACAAATATTTAGATCCTAGAATTTGTGAACGACCAAATACTTATCAATTTGTAGAATTGATGTCACCGTCATTGTTCATAAGATGCCTGAATCAGCCGGTCCTCCTTTTGTATTTTTTTAATACTTTATATTCTACCTCGTACAATTTATCAACAAATGTAAACATTGTATATGTGTATTATGTTTTCGATGGTGTGTGTTAAACAGTTGAATATAACTGGATTATCTGTGGAGTGACCGATATCTGTACTTATTTCAAATAACGCGTCATTATTGGAACCTGTGGTCTGTGTACATGAACTATACAGTAATTACTTATTGTACTTTATTATCATTTTATTTCACAGTGTGTTATCTGTATAAAATATGTGGTCTGTGTACATGAACTATACAGTAATTTGTCATGTTACATTGATATCAATTTTTGGAATCAAGTTTTCCAAAGGAGAAATCCAGTTATTGAAATGGTCAAATGGCATGCAGGCGGGCAGCTGCCAAAAGGCTACCCCTATTGTACGGCTTACTCCTCATACAGTTTTTAAGATAGGAAGTTGTTGATTTGCAGATCAAGTATACATATATCAGAGATGTTAATATTACTTGGATTTTGATTTTTGATAATTTATAGATCAAATACTGTAGATTCCTTATTTTACGCGAGTACTAATTCGATTTGGATGTTTTTTAATAATTTATGATAAAAATATTAGCTGTTGAACTAGGTCATTTTTGGCAGAATATTGCATATAGGGTACTCCATTTCTCTGGATAGGTAGTGTTTATCAATTCAGGATAAATGGATTATGGATACTGTTCACATAATAGAAAACTCGGCTTGCTGTCACATTGACAGCTTTTCACTTGTCCTGGTATTGGTTTAGAAAATTCTCAATGGACAGTACATGTTCTCTGTTTTACTTATTTAAGTCTTTTGAATGTTCTTATAAAACCCAGGTGTAATTTAGTGCTTGGACATAGTTGCAACTTAAAATTTGGACTAATGTGTGAATTGTTTTTTTTTATTTGCACACAAGAAATCTTGCATGTAAATAAAACATTATATTCAAAGGGGAATAACTCAAATTTTAATTCCTCAGTTAGAAACGAATAAAGAGTTATTCCCCCTTACATAATGTTTTTAGATAAAGTTTCACCCAAGAACCATTATTTATGTTGTTGACCCTCAAAATAAGTTTACTTTGAAAGTTAATTGAATATCAGTTTAGTTTTGATTTTTAAAAATGTCATAATTAACGTGGTTGGAAATTAAAGGGTGAAAAGAAGGATTCAAATTCTATCATACTGAAATGTTGTTTTTGTTTTTTTTAAATGGCAACATGTAATTATTTATGAATAGTTGACTTTCGTCTGTATGTCAATATATTGTAAATTTACAGCTGAATTGTGTCTTAAATCCTCTAAGACCTGTATACTTACAATGTTATGACAAGTTGCATCATGGGATAATGGTGTAAGGTAAATGTTATGTAGGCCATGTTGTTAATCTGTCTGTATCAACTCTTTGTATTGGGTTTATGATGCATTTTGTAATAATATACCTATATGTATATTATTGGTGGGTTTAGCGTTTTTCTCCCACATAAAACACAGAGCTATATTGATCAGGTAGATAGAAAACTCGTGTTTATGTAAATAGTTTTGAGGAATATTGTGTCTAGGTTGAAGTGTACTGATTTTTTTTCTTCAAAAATTAATTTTTTTCTTTGGTTTATGCTTACCGTTAAATACATAATACTTATATACAAATGATTTTTGGTGAGTTGTAGCAAGCTGTAGATAGAACTCAATAAATGTGATATTTATTCATAGTTGTGTCTTTTTTCTTAGTAAGACAGTACTGTAATATTTGGTACAAAAAATAATATGATACAGTAACTTTATGTACAAGAACAAGACAATTATTCATTGGGGCGAACTAAATAACTGACAAACCAATCTCTTTTTGGATTCACTATAGTTAGATGTTAATAGAGACTAGTCAACAATAAATTACAAATAGAATTTTCCATTCAAGTACTAAGGTAACTCTTCCAAACAAGAGGTTCGTGGACCAAATCACTCACCTGAGCAACAATAGACATGATAAAATCAGATAAATGGAGTTATACAAAATATCTGATCAATTAAGCATTAAATCATTATTTTTTGAAATATTTTGGGCGCTTTCCATTAACGTTGCCTCGCCAGCGACGTTATCGGGAAACGGGGACGTTTATGGAACTGTTGGCAACGTCGCAATGCTCCAACGAGGACGATTGCACCTTAAAACTTAAAATTTGATCCAGAAATTTTGGCAGTTTTATAAATTTCAATGTAGTAGGACAAATGGTAGTTTTGGAAATACTTGTTATGTAGAATATGATAACCTCGACAACATGTTGTTTCCTAATCGGCAACGTTTTATTGCGTTGCCACAATCGCTCGCCGGCGACGCGTGTTCCAGCAATCGGCGACGAAGGCAGCACCGGCAAATCCGGCGATGCCAGTTTAATGGAAAGCACCCATAGTCTCATAACTGCAGCGGTGTGTGCATACAAATTGATTAACGCACGCTAGCGCGTTATGAAATTGTATACAAATTGATTAACGCACGCTAGCGCGTTATGAAATTGTGTATTCACACACCGCTGCATTAATGAGACTTATCTTACAAAAAAAAAAAGAGTTAATGCTTATAGCGAGCGCAGCTCGCCGGCGCGCAGCGCCGGCTAGCGAAGCGAGCTCTAAGAACCAGTGTGCGCGGGAAAAAGAACGAGCTAAACCTACAGTTCATCAAACAAATTTTTTTGTCTACGTCCCATAATGCTCTCTAATGTTTACACCCGTGGTGCTATGCCAAAAATGGCCGACTTTTAACTCGTAATTTACGGTGACTTAAAGTTTGAAGACACGTTTTGAGTACCGCATATGCTTTAGCGAGACTCAAAAGATTTGTTACATGCTTCCATACCTTCGTATTGAGTCGAGAAACGTAAACAAAGACGAACAAAGTCATGGATGACGTCACAGTGCACTCGCGCTTTTTTTCCCGGGAAAAATTTAGAGGTGGATCAAACATCTGTAATGAGTGTACTGGCTATTTCAGTATAGTCTGCGATACCTGCCCCATTGACATATGATTTGTTTTTAATCTTTTTTTAATTTAGAGATTTTATTTAAGAAATAAGGTATCATTTTTGGATGTCTATCGGGATATAGATACGGGTTGGTCACGTGATCAAATCCCATAACGTCCAAAGGGCTTTATGGAAGATTTGATCACGTACCAACCCGTATCTATATCCCGATAGACATCCAAAAATGATACCTTATTTCTTATATTTACATTTGTTGCAAATTATAACACTAACAATGCTCCATACTTCCTCTTTTGTGATGACCTAGAAAGCCGCTTCGATTAAAAATTAAATTACAATTAAAAAAATGATTGAAGCTTGGCGGAATAGTACCACCTGTGTTGAAGTCGCAGAGCGGTTAGAAATTTAAAAACAAGCGATTGGAAGTTGAGTAAGAGTATACTTAGGCATTTTTAGGGGGAAATCTATCGCAGAATCAGATTCAATGGCATAATGATTTCCTCCAACATTATAGAGGAAAGCGATTTTAACTTTGATGATCTTTTTATGGAACAAATCGGACAGAAAACACAAGGAGTTTTAAAATTTGACCGTGATCCGTGAATGTACTACACACGAAAGGTCTGTAATTTTGCGTTTGCAATTTTGACCGAGGCTTGTAATAAAATCAGAAATGAATTTTAACTGAATTAACTCCTTTGACAAATTACGATTGTAATTTTCAAGAACACCTCGTTACGATGTCGAACCATAAACATTATGTTTACATGCCTAACGTGTTATCTAACATAAATCATTTATTCCCGCAATTAATGTTTTTTTTTATGAGAATGAATGAATAAAACTTCGTATAACAAAATACAAATACATGTACGTTTATTTTTTATGCCAAAATTATGTTTTCATTACGATATCTAATAGGTGTGTTTCAGCACAAGTCGATTAGTTTGTGTACATAGAAAAAGTAGTGACCTATATTATTCATGCGCTACTTTGACCTCTTGACCCATAATGATGTTATGCAGAAATAACAGCGGATTGCTCAAACAGTGTTATATAAGGGAAAACATTTGCAAGTGTAAATATATATATATATATACTAGCAAAGGCCATACTTTACTGTCATATCGATCCATTTTTAAAGTAATTGTGCATGCATGTACCGTGCAGTAGGCAGGTAAGTATATGAGTAGGGAGGAAATAAACAATATGAAAAAATAAACAGGTAAAACAATTATGTAGATATTGCATATAGTCATACCATTAAATAAAAGTGGGAAATTACACACCTACAAACAGGTACCGGGCTTTCTCTCTCTCTCTCTCTCTCTCTCTCTCTCTCTCTCTCTCTCTCTCTCTCTCTCTCTCTCTCTCTCTCTCTCTCTCTCTGGGTAGGGGGTTGCGCTGTATATATCATAACCATTAAAATTAGTACATTTGGCATACTTATTGTAGAGCAATACCCTCTCAAAAAATCTTTGACGTTCTTTGATACCTAAATAATTCTGTAAGTTGACAATGATGCAAGGTACAGTGTGTGTAATTCTTGCTGCGCTCGCCAGAACGGTAGCACCGTAAAACATATTATGTACATCTTTTAAAACTTCTTTCCTTGTCTGCAAATGTGATTTTTACGTCAAAATGTATGTTTTATCCTCAGGGTAAGTTCAAATTAATGGAAGAGCCACTGTAACAGCCACAAGCGTGAACTTTGATTCTCGCTTGTGACGTTGCATTTTAAAGCGTTCAACGTTTGTGACGTCATAATAAAACTAGTTATTCTAACCTTTGAGTACTCTGTGTGTATTACAGTCTTATATTTGCATATGCATTTTTCTTTTCCACTGTAAGTCCATAGGGAGGAACTGCAATTATTTTTATATAATTGCAATTGCTCCTTCTGTATACTATGACGTCATAAAGGTCTGACGTCATATACTTTTCCATGACGTTATTGATTTAAACCACTATACGATACATCATGTGTTTTTTTCCAACTCCATAAAATTGATGTAGGCTATTTAATATTAAAACCTGTCTTATAATAACATTCTAAAATATTTACTGGTATAACATATCATTGATTCTGTTAAAAAATCTATGTAAATTAAAATACATTACAGTCCTGAATGTTTATTTTTGATGCAATAGCTAACTGTCAAGGTCTAGGCTAAAACAGGGCATTTGCGAGTGGTAAAATGCAAGTAAAAGTAATATAAACAACGATTATTTAGTGAATATGGCCTTATGAATAGCAACTGTTCTGCTGGCATATTTTCCATGATGCGCTAGCGCGCATCATGGATTATGCCCACAGAGCAATTGCTATTCATAACGCCATGTTCACTAAAACACGTTGTTTATTTCTTAAATATTTGCATTCTACTGTGTTTTTTCATTAAAAATTCTGTGATCTTCAAATGCCTCTAAATGAAACAAGTAGTCAAAGGTCAAATTGACGAGTTATATTATGACGTCACAAACGTTGAACGCTGTAAACTGCAATGTCACAAGCGAAAATTAAAGTTCACGCTTGTGGCTGTTACTGTGGCTCTTCCATTAATATTAACTTACCCTAAGGATAAGATAGGAAT
This sequence comes from Magallana gigas, assembly GCF_963853765.1. NCBI lineage: Eukaryota > Metazoa > Mollusca > Bivalvia > Ostreida > Ostreidae > Magallana > Magallana gigas. The sequence goes on along the minus strand of NC_088853.1, from coordinate 72,899,141 downwards.
TTTTAAGGTATGAATCACATTTGCAGGCAAGACAAGAAGTTACAAAATGTAAATATAAGCATTAACTCATGATTTTTTTGAAGTATACACTCTCATAACTGCAGCGGTGTGTGCATACAAATTTTCATAACGCGCTAAAGCGCGTTACTTAATTTGTATGCACACACCCCTGCAGTTATGAGAGTGTATACTTCAAAGAATCACGATTCAATGCTATAATAACTGCAGTATGTTTTCAGACACTTTACATGCAAAAAATATTTGGAATGTAAATATTATTGTAAACTAGTAATACATGTAGATCCTGTATAGTTTGCATTCGTTGTTTTCGACAAGTGTGGCAAGTACATGTTACATTTCGACACAGTGAATTCACTGATGTAAACATTTCTCGCAATCAAAAAAAAAGTCCGAGGAGATACGAGTAGATGATGATTGTGATGGCACCCGTTAGTTTCGAAATTCAACGCGGGGGAAAGTGAAATCTGCCGGTTAATATGTTCGAAGACCTTGGGCGAAAATGACGGACATTTTTTTTTCGGTTGAAACTGTTTGAACAGATTAGAGAGTTTTGTCAACGTAATAATGCGCATACGTAGATTAAACATTTTCATATTGGTAGTTATGAACAATCAAATACTGAAACACTCTTACATTCATCAAACAACGGCCTTGAATTGTTCGCGACCCCAGTTCAGAACGATATTTAATACAACAATTGTCGTTACACATGATATATAAAGCTATATGTCAATTTCTAATCTAGCTATCTAACAGATGGCAATCGGCCAAATTTTTCAGGATCAAACAGAACTTGAAACAAATCAAACAGATTATTTTGTACAATGCATACTGAAATGAACTATTTATTCCATATTCCATAGTTAAAAGCAATAAACTTAACATTAAATGAATATATAAAAATTCGAATTATTAAAAGCAAAACCAGCTACATCCTGGGGTAAAAGTTTATCAGTAATAATATTATTATCTGACTGATGCTTGTATCTTTCACCTTTTATATATTAGGAATGCACGCGCGCGCGTTCATTTTTCTGCAAGTAACTATCAGTCATGAAGACCCTGTTCTTTGTCATTTGTCTCTGCATCCCGTTCACCAAGTCACGTGAGTTTTCTCTCTCTCTCTGTATAGGTACATGTATATGTATCATTTTCTCTGTACGTTGAGTCGTGCATTTTTGTCTATCTGTCTATCCATTTTCTTGTCCATCTTTATCCACTTTTTTTCTATCTGTCTGCCATTACATGCATGAACATGTATAAATTCTTTCATATATTGAGTTATGTAGTTTTCTTTACATGTTCTTCTGTCTATCTTGTCTTTTGTCCGTCTATCTGTCTGTCTAGTCTTCTGTCTGTCTTGTCTTTTGTCCGTCTATCTGTCTGTCTAGTCTTCTGTCTGTCTTGTCTTTTGTCCGTCTATCTGTCTGTCTAGTCTTCTGTTTGTCTTGTCTTTTGTCCGTCTATCTGTCTGTCTAGTCTTCTGTCTGTCTTGTCTTTTGTCCGTCTATCTGTCTGTCTTGTCTTCTGTCTGTCTTGTCTTTTGTCCGTCTATCTGTCTGTCTAGTCTTCTGTTTGTCTTGTCTTTTGTCCGTCTATCTGTCTGTCTAGTCTTCTGTCTATCTTGTCTTTTGTCCGTCTATCTGTCTGTCTAGTCTTCTGTCTATCTTGTCTTTTGTCCGTCTATCTGTCTGTCTAGTCTTCTGTTTGTATTGTCTTTTGTCCGTCTATCTGTCTGTCTAGTCTTCTGTTTGTCTTGTCTTTTGTCCGTCTATCTGTCTGTCTAGTCTTCTGTCTGTCTTGTCTTTTGTCCGTCTATCTGCCTGTCTAGTCTTCTGTTTGTCTTGTCTTTTGTCCGTCTATCTGTCTGTCTAGTCTTCTGTCTGTCTTGTCTTTTGTCCGTCTATCTGTCTGTCTTGTCTTCTGTCTGTCTTGTCTTTTGTCCGTCTATCTGTCTGTCTAGTCTTCTGTTTGTCTTGTCTTTTGTCCGTCTATCTGTCTGTCTAGTCTTCTGTCTGTCTTGTCTTTTGTCCGTCTATCTCTGTTCTGTTTGTCTTCCCGTCTGATTTCTAACTTTTTTGTGCATGCATCAAGAGCATATCTCTGAAGCTCGAGTTGTCTCTCTTTGTCTTCCAGTCAACCGTTTCTACGTCCGTCCTTAGACATTTTCTATATATATGTTTATATAGATCGCTCTTTAGCTTGAGTTGTCTCTCTTTATAAAGCTGTATTTTCTGTATATTTGCCCGTCATCACACTTATGTCTTTATATACATATAGCTAGAAGTTAAAATCAATTACAAGTTTGTTGTTGTGTCCCGATTTGTGTAGTGTCTGTATGTGTTTATATTTACATGTATGCACATATATTCTTCAAAATCGTAAAACATTCCGGCTTTATATTATTTGGTAAGGGATCAATTTAATTGCAATCAAGATCGGTTTGAATTTCAAATGTTTCTTGAATTCTGACATTCTGGTTAAACTATGATTGTAAAGCAATTGCTAACATGCGCGGATCAAGACAATTTTTTATTTCGGGGGGGGGGGGGGTCCGAGGGTCCGAAACATTGGCGTTGGAAGCAAATTGAAAGTGGGTGGCGGCTACACTTATCAACAGAGATCTTGACAGGCAAAGAAAGGAACATAGATAAAAAAAACAATCCCAAAATCATGAAATTTCTAATGGGGGGGGGGGTTAACTTAGTATACCTAAAACTCCCCCAAAAAGGACGGCGGTTCAAGGCATATTTGCAATAGTTTGACGATGTAAATTTGATAAATTATTATTTTCCGGGGGGACCCCCCCCCCCCCTTCAACCCCACCTGCTTATGGTTAATGACATCGTTTGATCAACAAATAGACTGTCAGCTTTATTTTCATACAATGGTACAAATGTCGTTACTTTTTGAAATGTTTGATACACATTGGAGATTTGGTGTTCACTAGATTCTGTACGGTCGTATATGGAGAGTGATTGTTCTGACCCAGAGGAAAGCGCTATAGCTGAGTGCTTCAAACCACGAGATCCCTGCTGCTACCTGGCGACACGCTATGACGTCACCGGATGTTTTCTTGGGTGCAATACAAGATGTTTAAAAAGTTAGTAGTAGTAGAGAGAGAGAAAGAGAGATAGAGAGAGAGATACGGACACACAGACAGACAGACAGGCAGAGAAATTATTTTTGCGAAATCCAAAATCCTCGGGCAGATGTACGTGGAATTAATGTCCATATAATATCAAGCACGAACACTATGTATTTTGATGGCACGATAGTTTAAGTTAATACAACTGTTCTTATCGTCATCAAATATTTACAATTTGCACCTAGATATTTCTCTATCAGTGTGTCGATTCCTTCTACCCACGTGTCTTTGTTTTCAGACAGGGACCCTTCCACGTGTAACACCTGTCCTGACCCAGATTTGAGCGACTGTCTACAGAAGCCCCCGGGCTGTGAGATAGGGGACCTCTTCTATGTGGGCGTTAACTACTCTCACGGCTGCTTCCAGAAATGTCTTGTGCAATGTTGACGGAAAAGTAAAAGAAAGCATCAGAATTGATTTTAATTTATCTTTATTCACTAAATCGGTATATTTAACTGATTTCTTTTTATCACTTTTAGCTTCTTATTTCGATATCTACAATGCATTAATATGTCACTGTGTCACGGTGTGAAATTCAATCTTTCGGACTTTTTTTAATTATTGTGTAAATTATGTTTTTCGGACTTTGTGTTAATTGTTACAAAAACTTTTCATCTATTTCGACAACTGTTTTATAAACGTTATAAATTCCGCGCAGCATTAATCCCACCTGAGGCACAATCAGTGATGGACAGCTAATCTTTTAATTGACTTATGTTTATGTTTATTGACACTTAAGCTTCTTTCATCTTATTAATCCTTTTATGTACATGCTGCTAAAATGTCCCGAGTTACTCAATAGCTGTTTGATAATTGATTTACTTACATCTGTACTTCTTATGTTAATCCTTCTTTGTGTTGTTCCATTGTTCATTATATATTATTCTGAATTGTAAAATATAGTCAGTTGGAATCAGAACTTCGGTGCTGATGCATACCAAACTCACGTAAAAGTATATTTCATGTAAAATCTATATAAAAGTCTGAAAACTAAAACGCGTGTTGGCTTGTTGGAGGTTTCATGAGGCTGGGTCCAACAATAAGAGAATAAGCTCACGGTTGGCCCAGTATTAGTCCTATACGGGAGAGAGCGCCCCGTAATATTTGGTGGATAAACCTAAGGGTAACGACACCCGGGACTGCTACATATATTTTGTAGTAGTCAGATCCTGGACCTCTACAACAGTTTAGCGAGTTTCCCCAGATTCAGAGTCTACAGATGAAGAAGACGATTTAAACTAGATTCAACATGGAATATTCTTTCCGACCGCAGTGGAGACAGAAGAAGTTCAGCTTCCCCTCAAGTCAGCGTCCAGTGTGCGGAAGGTGCGGAAACGTGCATCCCAACGTTTTATGTTTCGCGTTCAACCAGAAGTGTTACCGATGTCACAGAATTGGACATTATTCCAGAATGTGTTTTACACAGATGAAGAAACCAACAAAATGTGTTGAAAAGGAAGCAGTTTTGGGTCGTAAAAAGACGCGAGACATGAAACGACTGTGCAAATATCTTGAAAACAAACGTACTTGGAGAGAATTGCCGTTTAATTCAATTCGTAACAATCAATTTCATTCTTTGTTTGATACCTCAAGTATTCTACGAACTGAGCTACACAACATTAAGATTCAGCTACGCAAGTCCGATCTACTTACGAAGAGTATGGCTGAAAATCTACAACGTGCTAAGTCTGAGAACGCAAGACTTCAAAGTGAAAATACGGATTTGAGAACAAAGCTTCAAGAAAACTCGAAACGTTTTGACATTGATATTTATGTGAAGAAAATACAAAAATTAGAAGCAGAGGCACACGGTGATAAAGTACTCATGGATTTAATGCAGAGGAGACTAAAAGATATCGGGAGTGAACATTCTCAATATGTAACGAAAATTCAGACAGAGGCTGACAATACAATCAAACAGCTGAGGGAACAAAACAACGCCCTGCTGCAGACCATTTGGGTATTGGAATGTGATAACGAACATCTAGAGGCCGTGTTGCATGATAAACAACTTGACCGCCAATTTCAACCACACAAGCAGCAAAGAAGACAACAACGCGGCTACCGTCGATGATAAAAATTCAAAACACGAGGACGTGTTTTACGCGGACGCGAAGCATGTGTCACGGTGTGAAATTCAATCTTTCGGACTATTTTTAATTATTGTGTAAATTATGTTTTTCGGACTTTGTGTTAATTGTTACAAAAACTTTTCATCTATTTCGACAACTGTTTTATAAACGTTATAAATTCCGCGCAGCATTAATCCCACCTGAGGCACAATCAGTGATGGACAGCTAATCTTTTAATTGACTTCTGTTTATGTTTATTGACACTTAAGCTTCTTTCATCTTATTAATCCTTTTATGTACATGCTGCTAAAATGTCCCGAGTTACTCAATAGCTGTTTGATAATTGATTTACTTACATCTGTACTTCTTATGTTAATCCTTCTTTGTGTTGTTCCATTGTTCATTATATATTATTCTGAATTGTAAAATATAGTCAGTTGGAATCAGACCTTCGGTGCTGATGCATACCAAACTCACGTAAAAGTATATTACATGTAAAATCTATATAAAAGTCTGAAAACTAAAACGCGTGTTGGCTTGTTGGAGGTTTCATGAGGCTGGGTCCAACAATAAGAGAATAAGCTCACGGTTGGCCCAGTATTAGTCCTGTACGGGAGAGAGCGCCCCGTAATAAATATTTAATACCCAATGGTGTGTCCAGACTATGTGCATTCAATACAATAAAAAAAAAACAAGAACCACATTTTAAGACGCGTTCTCTTTCTTAACGATTATGAAAGGATTTTGCATTGCAAACCACATAAAAATACCCGGATAATAATGTTTAAGAAAATGTAAGGAGTTGTTGTCAGTTAATTTTATAAAATTATTAGTGCTCGCGATTTCTCTTGTAATTTAACACAACACAAAAAGGGCGGACTATGTCTTCCCGTAAAATATGAAATCTAGAATTTCAGCACTCTGGTGAATTTTAATTATGGCAATAGATGTGGAATATAAGGAAGTACGTTTCGATCCTGAAAAAAAATAATTTGAATTCAAAATAAAGTATATCTCATTCATATTTTGACTAAAATATACATATATTTAACTTCAATTTTAATTCAAACACATTTACGAATTTGTATCACACATCGCTATGCTTACTTTCAAGATGGAGTGTCCCCATGTAGTTTTGAAGGTGTTCATTCTTATTTTCAGACTCTCGAGATCCATGTCATGCTTGCAAAGATGATTATTATTATATGGATATAATCTATATTAGAACTTGGTGAACTCAGTGAATCTTTTATTGGTACAAATAGGAGCGATATGACCGGCGCGAATTGTCTCTCTAAGAGTAAAACTTCTTGCATCCTTACTTTGTTTTCTGCCTATTTTTATAAACCGGGCCCCGAGGTTATAAAACTTTCTTGAGTACGATCTCATACTCCAAATCGTACTCCGTGCTCCAAACCGTACTCGTACTCAAGGTATCGAGGTTATAAAACTTTTTCATACTAGTACTCATACTCGTACTCCGGCTGAGAACAAAATGGCGATTTTCTGAGTAGGCTATGGAGCTTTCTCAAAGTCGTACTCAAAATATTTAATCTAAATAAAATGTAGTGCAAACATATTATATTATTAAACATTGTAATGTTGCAGTATTATACGCTATAGTTTAATAATAATTATATGTATTTGAATAAAAATGGAATGTTTTTACCAATTAATCAATGAAATATCTAGATATAATGGAATTGAATATAAGAGTAAGAGAGAGCTGCAACCAAGATTATCAAAATAACTTTTAGATATTTTGCTTTATTAATTAATGTACATTAACATGTAAATGTACGTACAAACAATTTCATCGAAAAGCTCGGCCTTCTAATCATTCTGTTTTTAGTCAAATACGATCATACCCCCTATCATTTGAAACCAAGAATTCAATGTATCGTTATTAATTAATATTAATCAGATGCACTTGCGGAGTCCCTTCTTTGATTTTAGTGAGAATGTAGGTTAGTTCTAAACATTACAAAGAGAAGGGGGGGGGGGGGGTAGGGGCATAAAAACACTTTCTATTAACATAATTTATTTTGGTTGAACTCGGTGAATTAGAATAACATTATTTTCTTTTGTGGAAACGCCAATAAGAGATAGGGGCGGGGCTTAAGGTTTTGTAGGTAAGTCGTGTTCGATATGTATTCATTCTAGCGTTCAAACTTTGCACGGGAAAGTTTAAAGTGTATGGTTGTGGTAATCAGTACTTGATAAGGTTCTTATTGAGTATGCTGGTATTATGGTAATGTGCTCCTGAGCATATATGACAAGCTGCTTGTCAAATGAAACTTCAGAAGTTTTCAGATGTAGTTGATGTTGAATATTGCAGAATATTGATGTTGGATATTGCAGATTGTGTGGGAGTGACTTTCTGTAATGCAAGAACGCAAATGCAAAAAATAAATATTGTATTTTGTTTTTGGTGTTTATTGCTCTTGTTAAGTGCAAGTACAAAAGAATTGACTTATTTATCATATGCATTACATGTCACAAACCTTGGAATGGGACTTTTTTTTTTTATAGAATAAGCAGTAATCAGTGGCAAATTCAAGGGGACGCTCCCGCCGGCCCCTTCCCCTAAAATTGTCAAAAATAATTTAAGTCATAATCGTTCTGGCAAAGAAAATGAACAACTTGCTGGTCATTTATTTTTCTTCTGTTTTTTTTGGAAACTCATGGGGTTTCTCTACATTAGACTGATGTCAATGGTGTAGTATGAAGAAAACCTGTTGGTTCAATGGTCACCCCTGCGAATGTTATTGTCATTCAAATTTTAGACCACGTGGTTTTATTTGACCCTTTCAGTTTCGCAGTAAAAATCGTACCTCGTGTATAAAGTCTATTTCACAGTCCATGTATCTAGGTTCTTAATATAGTAGTCAAATATAAAATCTAGAGATTTATTGATTTTAAACTTTATCTTCATCAATTGGTGAATAAAATGTGTTCTAGAAAGAAATGTGACTATACAAAAATTAGTTATACTTGTCTGCTGTTTCAACAACTAACATGCTTAAAAGAGATCCCTCCTGAGGATTAATTTTCGATCCGCGCCTGACCTAGTAATAACATCAATAGTGAAACAGACTATACCATTTTATGCAGAATGTACCTTGAAAATGGCTCGATATACTAAGTTTTAATGCAAAACAGACACCCATTATTTTTTTTTAAAACATGGTATTGCACACCACAAGCATCAAACATGGCTATGAATTTATTAAGCAACCCAATGGTTATATTTTCAACCACTCTACACGTGTTTGCACACGAACGATAACTCTGTTCTGAATATTATCGTATTTTGAGAATATTATCCGAACACTTATACTTCCGCTCGAAATTTCACAGGAAGTGAACAAATATTGGTGAAGTCTCGTGAACTTTCAGTCGAGCTCCTCTGGATTTATTAATTACTTAGCAACGATAAAGAAAACATTCCGAACACATTCGCAGGGGTGATGGTGTAACGTACATAGAAAACCCATTTTGTTTACGCCGTTCTTAGGTTCGAATTTGACCAGTCACCCACATTTAAGTAATTGATTATACTAGGAAGTGTTTATAACGACTCTTCCATATTAATTATAAATACATGCTGACAAGGTTAATTATCTTTTCTTAAACTTTATTTACATTGTCTTTTTGAACTTTTTCGCCTCCTGAGTGACTAAGAGGACTTTGCTCTGGACCCACTGGGGGCTCAAGGCGGCCCCCACTCAAATCCCCTGCCTTATACTGGCGCTCCCTTTATCTTCAAATCCTGAATCTGCCCTAGCACTATATATTTAAATGAGGAGTTGCTGTGTGTGTTTGTAGGGGGGGGGGGTTAAGTCCTACTTTCTGTGACATATCTATGGTATACTATTCTATGGTGGTATTATTGTTTCATTTTATAATAATGAATTGTATTTTTAATTTTCATAAAGAAGCTTCGAATTCTGTCCGTGGAAAATATTAGCTTTTAAAAATCTCTCACCCTCTATAGTGTCAAAAATGCTGTGAAAATGAGATAATTTAGAATAATTTTGTACAAGGTTCATTTCGTTTTTTCGAAATATTAAACCGATAAAAATAATAAAAACCCAATATGAAAGTTAAAAAAAGCAATCTTACTTGGAAATATAGAAAGTAATAAAGAATCAGCAGTAAGTAATTAAAACGCATGTTAAAGGGCATTAGATGTAAACTTAAATGAAAAGATCGCACATTTTCAATTTTTGTATTGGCAATATTTATAAATTATGACGTACATATTTGGCTTCCTATGTGACCATCCATACTACATGTAGGCCCATAGTCTTAAGTTGTATATATTAGTGTCTTTCCACAAATGATTATTTAAAGATAAAATTTTGTGACATCAAATCTTATTCTTAAATGAACATTTATAGAAAGACATGAAATATGATCGATTTTTATATTCTGTTTGATAATTCGGGTATTTTACTATTAGTTAAAATTAAGCTTGTTTACGTAAAAAATGATAACACACTGTTTTCGTCTACGCCTCTTTACATTAAACATAATCACAGTTTGTTTATATGTTTTCCAATAGCACTAGATTTATCATCTATTTTGCTCAAAAGTAATAAAAATATATAAATGCAGACACATCTTCATGCTAGCAGATAAAAAAATAGCTTATATACATATAAATAATGTGTTACATTTTGTTGATTAATAATTTGTTTGAATACATGTACAGTTTGCCTACATGCCAGGACTATTTACATGAGTTACCGCGCTCCGTCTTACTCAATAAACTTAAAATGTCCTCCACCGGCTTTTGGAGCATACACCAAATAGTACTCAGCGGAGAATGTACTCCACAACTTTTATAACCTCGGTATTTAGAGTCGGAGTATAGAGTACGAGATTGAGTACGAGTATGAAAAAAGTTTTATAACCTCGGGGCCTGGACGGGTGAGCATTGCAGCAAACACACTTCCGCTTTGCGACATTCCATTCAAACAACTTGATTGAATAAAATCACGATTGTAATAGAGATAGGTATAATCATTTAAAGCAACACAGAATTAGGCAAGCCTTAGAGAATGAAATCGAATATAATTAAAATATGATATTAAGCATTGATATGAAAACACTACAGTTACATTCAATGGAAAAGTTTAAGCAAAATGAGAAAAAAGGAACATCGACTTTTGGCGGAAGTTTTTTTTTTCATATTAGATGCACAGGAAAATAATGTACATATATTGGGAACAATCATTTTAAAATGACACGTTAATTGTACTTAACTATTGATGATGAATAATTTTAGAAACATTCTTTGAACTGTAGTTTATAAAAGCAGTTCTTTACTAGACTAAGATATGATAAATTCAGAAAAAATGAATATGCGTTAATAAGACTTCATAGTTTTTATTGTATTTATGTTTTCTTAAGTAATTTAAAAAAGAATTAATCCTTAAAAGCAAAGATTATATTATGATTAAAGGGGAGGTAAAGTAAAAAAAACATATTTTATCCATATTTGGCTGTCGGATTATTTTTTTCCTTCAGTCTTATTTAATTGTGTAGTATTGAAACTTCTTTCTGTTTAATCTATGCAAAATTCATACCGGGCAAATCAAATTAATGAAATGTTTTTGCCGATCTATGTCCGTGCGATCGAGTTTCAACAAACTTTTAGCCGGTGTCCATTCGTATGATAGATAACAGAAAGTACACATTTACTGTTATTGGTTTTAAGTTCTTAATCTACTTGTTCATAGGTAAGGTTTCCTGTACAAGTGATACACGTGTACATGGACAATGCTAGCCGCTTATTATATTATAATATTATCGAAACGGTTATAAAATCATAGCTTCAAATAATGTACTTTTTAATGTAAACAATTTATGAATTGAGGGTTTGTTGTGGATCTAGTTCGCCCATCTCGCTGTTTACACCGGGACGTACATCTATCTGTCCACCGCCGGACCGACATTTATCGTCACCTGTTCCGTCAATCATTGGGTCATAAATAATAAAACTGTCCGGCAAATGCGCGGGGGAGCTAAAGTTTACACCCCACGAAAAGCATCCATCTTTTTAAGCGCACATTTAAGGCCGCCATATGCCGTAAATATTATATCCGAGTTTGCTGCTGGATAATACATTTTCTCGCATTATCACCGGTGTGAGATCGGTTTGTCCGGTGTGAGACAGCAGTGTGAGATTTTTCTGTCTTACACTGTGTATTACTACGCTGTTTTAAAACGTAAACAAACGTTGTCTGCTGTAGGGAAATGCAAAATAGTGCATTGAGATTATCCATTAAGTAATTGTGTTGCATAATTAATTACAATTTTTCATATTTTAATTGAAAAAACTGTCGTATGCTTTCATTTAACTTGCACTATTTGAAGCACGCGGAGGGATAAACCGAAAGTAATCTTTTGAACGTCATAACAGAAAGTTGTCAAACATCATTTTTTTAAAGCTAATATAATGCGAGAAAAATAATCATTCATTATATACTCGTGTGGGATAGTGAAATTCCACCTCGGGGCCAAGATTCACGGTCTAGGACTCGGCAAAGCCTCGTCCTAGACAGTGAATCTTGTCCCCTCGGTGGAATTTCACTATCCCACACTCGTAATAATGAATGATTCTATTAATCTTCCATTTGCCCCCCCCCCCCCCCCCCAAACACACAAGATATTTCTACTCGATTATATGTACTACCATATAAAATTAATCATATCTATAAATAAACAAAATGAATAATTATTCATATTAACACATGGTATTGAAGTTTTTCAAGGCTTTTTTTTTATTATGTAAATTTCACTAGAATGTTCTCACAAAATGGTAACCCTTAATTCAAGGTCACAGGGTGACGTCAAATGAATTTTACCATCTATTGTACATGAAATTATACACCATATCAAAAACACCTCATAATCAAATTCATTTAAACTTTTTTTTTTAAATTAGAACAATTCTCATTTTTATGATAGGTTTTTACAAAATTTTATATCTAACACCATTTTTGTAACATTCACTAAAACCGTGCAATTGCAGACGACTAATTTAAACACAAAGATGAAAAGTTGTAGGTTTTTACAAATTGAAAAATAATCACGAGGCGATATTGACAATTTTACATTGATCTTCATGATATCTTCAAGTCTATAATTGAATATCATAAGCCGTAATACAAACAGTTTATCGGTGATTCCAATCTTTACTCCTTCTTCTTTTTTTGTTTGTTTGTTTGTTGTTGTTGTTTTTTTTTCTTTTTTTCTTGTCTTTTTGGGGGGGGGGGGGGGGGAGGGGGTTCCTTTTTATAATTTCAAAGAGGCTTGGTGGTCTACAAACTAACATATCTACCTACAGTTTTAAGATAGGATTTGTTTTGCAATATTTTTTTTTAAGTAAAAAAAAATCCATATGTTTTTGCTTTTACATTTTGGTATTTTCCTATTTTTTCATATAGATTTTTTTAAGGAGATCAATGCGCTCCAAAAATCGAGCCTTTTAATCCCTTTTCTTGCAACATCTTCATGAACTCTTGCTCTGTTTGTCTCTAACATGAACATTCTCTCTCTCTCAGATGTTTACTATTGTCAGAGTCTTTCCCACATGAATGCTAGCTTTCTGTGTCTATTTCTCTCTCACGCAGACATATGTTCCCTCTCTCTCTTTCTACTTTTTATCATTCACTGTTTAACATGTACTCTTGCTCTTTCTTTCACATTCTCTCCACCTTTCAACACTCACCGTCTCTGGGTCGGATCAGAGGACAACAACACGGTGGTTATATACAGGTATATCACCAGACAGGACGCTCTGACAGGTAAGTCTAAGTCATTATCATTGTAAATTATATAATATGTAGTCACAAGTCAGACATATATATAGGATGTGATCTTTATCATTTATCAATAAAATTTAAGTATATACATGTATTATTGTTTATAGACAGTCAACATCACATGCATTTAATAAGATGCAAATACATTACTTGTCTGTAATTAATCAATTACTTAGATACATGAATATGTTGATAATTTTTTGATTAATAAATTAATTAGATACCTTTACCAGTATATGTTTGTTATTAATTAATAAAGGGTCTGTATTAATAAATTATAACAGACAAACATTGCTGTAACCATCATTATACAAGATGTGATGTTTGTAATCAATCTGTTCCATCTGACTGTTTGTGTCTGATGTTTGTAGATCTGAATCCAGCCACTGCTGATGTGATGGAGTCACTGAGTGAAATCCCAACCCCAGGGACAGAAAAACCACAGCAAGGAAACCAGTGTCTGCTGAAACTGATGTCTCACCCCGAGTTACTTCCCTCTCTCACAGTGACAGGTGTCCGTCGTTGTTATCACATTTCCTGTGTGACATCAGACCGGGTCTTGGTCAGTGATCTATACAATTTCATCTTGTCAGACACAACAGGTGTCCCTCTACATCGTGTGGAGGATTCACTGAGTGGTATATATGATTGTAAGGGAGGATTACACACAGTGAACAGTGAGAGTGAACTGATTTATATAGATGGTAGTCCGTGTTAATTATCAGTCAATAAGATACATGTAAGACATGTTTATCTGTGTGATAGTTTGTCAATATAAACAGCTCATTGTTACAGGGTTAGCTGTATCTATTTCATTAATAAGATGTACAGTCACATTACATTGTATTTAGTTAATTAGAATAAAAGGTCATTGTAATTAATTTTGTGACACATGTATTTGTAATTATTTATTTTGTTACAAGTCAATTTAATTGGTTTAATTAATTAGATGTCTGTAAATATTAAAGCATTCATCTGTCAGTGTTATCAGTTTAAACTTTAAATTTGTAGATGTAGCTCTATCATTACATATCCTGTATGATATTAATTAATTAACAGCTAATTAATGACTTGTTGTAGATGAAGACACACCCCGTCCTGATGGGGAGGCCATGTCCAGCTCAACACAAGCCGTATAATGGAGATAGCTTGGATATTGACAGGTTGTAATTGTTTCTGTACAAATCTAGTCTGCTCTCAAAACCACACATGTTGTTTGTCACTTTGTTCAACATCTGCAGCTGAAATTGACCTGAGTATAATTCACATGGACTGTAATACTGACTCCTGTTTATTTCACACTTTGTGATCATCCAAACATGGATGTCTGTTGCTGAGTGTGGAATGTTATACACATTTTACTTTGCTAAAAATAGATTAACATAGACATGAAACAGATATTCATATGAAGTCTATAAAAACTGAATAATAAAAAAAGGGAAAAAAAACACAATGAATAAAATTATAATGGTTCTTTATCAAATTGAATGTTTATGGTTATTATACATGTACCCCCACTCTTAAGGAGGGGGGGGTATACTGTTTTACCCTTGTGAGTCTGTCAGTCTGTCTGTCCATGACAACAATTTCTGTCGCATTTTTCTCATTAACTTTTCATTTTTTAAAAATTTTAACACACTCTTTGTTAATACAATGTATTTATTGGATTTGATCACGCCCCAACCGAAATTAACACCACATAAATCTCAAAGAATGATTCCTTATTCCTTATATCAATCAGATGTCAAGTTCCTGTTACAGTCAACTTTATTTATTTGGAGCCTAAATTTTCAAAAAAAAAATTCTAAAGATTTCTCAGCAACCATTCATTGCAGATGCTTTTTTTAACACTCTGTATGTTAAGGAATGCCATACATTTGGATCTCTATTTTTGTACCAATCGGACTTCAACTTCCTTTCAAAGTAGACTTTGCTTATTTTGTATATTTACATCAGAGCGGGGGTATTACTAGTGAGCATTGGCTCACAGATATCTGAGTAATATCATGTTGGTGTTGATCATTAACTACATCATTCATTAGTTTATTCTGTTTCCTGTAGATGGGCCAATTTTACCTGACCACGAGGGGAGAAAATAGAACACCTTCCTTGAAATCCTTACAGAAGAAGACAGAAAACAGACTTTGGCTACGTAGACCACTTATTGCAATATGATGTCATTATCTTCAAGTACACGGAGTCACTCATGTCACCTTAGTATTGAAGTTGTCCGTCGTTGGGTGTTGTCCGTCGTTGGGTGTTGTCCGTCGTGCGTCTTTCCTTTACAATTTTACATTTTTAACTTTTTCTTGAAAACTAGAGGGTCACCATTTTTGGTTTGAAACATCTCTTGAAAAAAAAGAATCTGAAATATTAAAATGATGACCCTACAACCCTCAGGGCCCCATGGGTGGGGCCTAATATCCGAAAAAGGCCAAATTTTTATTCTCTACTATGTACCAAACCATAAATTTTTTGGAAGGGTATTAATGAGATTTCTCCCCCCTCCCCCCCCCCCCTGTTTTTGATTTGCAGACCAATTAAACATATATAAGAGATGTGCATATTACTTGGATTTTGATTTTTGATAATTAATAGAACAAAAACCTGCTGTTGAACTTAGTCAATTTCTCGCAGAATATATTATAGAGGGTACCCAATTGTACGGATAACTCCTCCTTCGGTTTTCAAGATTAGAACTTGATTTGCAGATCATTTGAACTTACCGTATATCAGAAATGTGCATATTAATTGGATTTTGGATGGTTTTTTTTATAATTTATGATATAAATATTAGCTGTTCAACTAGGTCATTTTTGGCAGAATTTGCATATAGGGTACTCCATTTCTCTGGATAGGTAGTGTTTATCAATTCAGGATAAATGGATTATGGATACTGTTCACATAAAAGAAAATTCGGCTTGCTGTCACGTTGACAGCTTTTTACTTGTCCTGGTATTGGTTTAGTAGATTCTCAATGGACAGTACATGTTCTCTGTTTTACATATTTAAGTCGTTTGAATGTCCTTATAAACCCAGGTGTAATTTAGTGCTTGGATATAGTTGTCACTGAAAATTTGGACTAATGTGTGATTATATTTTTTTTTCATTTGCACACAAGAAATCTTGTATATTAATGAAACATCATATTCAAAGGGGAATAACTCAAATTTGAATTCTTCAGGTAGAAACGAATAAAGAGTTATCCCCTTTTCATAATGTTTTTTAGATAAAGTTTCGCCTAAGAACCGTAATTTGTGTTGTTAACCCTCAAAATATTTTTGCTATGAAAGTTACTTGAATATCAGTTTATATTTGATTTTTAAAAATGTCATAATAAACGTGGTTGGAAATCAAAGGGTGAAAAGGAGGATTCAGAGTCTATCATACCGAAATGTTTTTGTTTTTTAAATGGCAACATGTAATTTTTTATGAATAGTTGACCTTCATCTGTATGTCAATATAATGTAAATTTACAGCTGAATCGTGTCTTAAATCCTCTAAGACCTGTATACTTACAATGTTATGACAAGTTGCATCATGGGATAGTGGTGTAAGGTAAATGTAGATCCTGTAAGACCTGTATACGTACAATGTTATGACAAGTTGCATCATGGGATAGTGGTGTAAGGTAAATGTAGATCCTGTAAGACCTGTATACTTACAATGTTATGACAAGTTGCATCATGGGATAGTGGTGTAAGGTAAATGTAGATCCTGTAAGACCTGTATACGTACAATGTTATGACAAGTTGCATCATGGGATAGTGGTGTAAGGTAAATGTAGATCCTGTAAGACCTGTATACGTACAATGTTATGACAAGTTGCATCATGGGATAATGGTGTAAGGTAAATGTTATGTAGGCCATGTTGTTGATTTGAACATATTTTATTGTGTAAGTAACACAAAAGGATCGGAAACAAGTTCTTACAACTTACAAGTTCCTCTCCTAATGATAATACATACAATATATACAATTGTCATAGTACATGTAATATTACATGTTACTTATAGTATTGACTTTATAATAATTAAATTCATGGACATACATTTACAAAGTAATTGCAAATATATAGTAGATAACGTTAATGTACAGTATAGAAAGCAAAAGCAAAAAGGAATTTAATTATTAAATCTTCCAGACTCATTAATGAACTTTTGAACTGCTGAAAAAATAAAGCAGTTTGTATTGTAAGACAAATTGTCACTACCCCAAAGAAGCAAATGTGAGTTAATTAAAATTGTTTCATCAAGCCTATTAAAAAGTAATTCAAAAAGATTGTTTCTTGCATTTACATAATTCTTGCATACAAAGAAAAAGTGATAAATATCCTCCTTTTGACCACAAATACAATTGGATGATTCAATAATGTTTCTTCTATACAGATCATAATTCAAAATACAGTTGTGTCTCAACTTGGTATGTAAAATATTAATAGTGCGTTTACCAAATGAAAAATATTTTGGAGGTTGAGGAATACTTTCAGTAATGTTTTTCTTGAATATGTTGAGAGACGTTGCTTCCCTAACTTCTAATTTGAGAGAATTCCATTTCCGAATGGTGTCAGGTACAAAAGATTTTTTGTAAAGTTCTAATCTGCTGATTGGAACACTATAATTTTCGCTATTTCTTGTGTGATATTTTGAGACATTTTTTGTTACGGGAGGAATAATATTGCTCAAGTACTCAGGTACTTGATTTGTATGAATTTTAAACATGGTTATTAATTTAGCCTTATTTCGTCGACTGACCAGAGATTCCCAGCCAGTTTCTGTGTAGAGAGAATCTGTAGATGCAAAAATGGGTAAACCAGTAACAATCCTTGCAGCACTTAATTGAACTTTTTCTAATCTCTCCATGTCAAACATATTGCAACCGTCCCATACTACAGAAGCATATTCAAGAACTGGTCTGATAAACGTGATATACATTTTTGATAAATTAGTTCTACCTAGAGTAAACTTCAGTTTTTTCAAAAGTCCTAATTTTTTGTATGCACTGTTTACTATATTATTAATATATTGAGACCAACTTAAATCATTAGAAAAAAGTAAACCAAGATGTCTGTGGGTTGAAACATAGTCCAGTTGACACCCTTGAAAAAATAACTTAGGAAATTCTTCTACATGTTTCTTAGTGAAAAAAACAGCTTTTGTTTTAGACGGATTAAATTTCAATAACCACTTGTCAGACCAATCGCTGAGAATTTTCAGATCATGGTTCAATACAATTTCAATGTTTTTAGTATATAAATCACAATGCTGTAATGAATTATCATCAGCATAAAGTCTTTGTTTCGTAAGCGGTCCCTAATTCTCATAGTTTTACGAAGCATCGAGTCGTACCACGGTTTATCGCGGGGGCGTATGGTTATAGTTTTTTCGGGTACACATTCACTAACATATGCCATAAATGTTGAAGTAAACTGTGCAACTGCCGCATCAATATTTGGAGCGCTGTTAATTGTAATATCCCAATCGCAGTTGGAAATTAGAGAGTTTAATTTTTCAAAATCTGCATCTTTATATACCCAAATATTGCGCTCGTATGCACGATTCAGTTCAATGTCGATGGAGAAGGAAATATAAATAGCCTTGTGGTCGCTAACGGACGAGTCTATGTTAAGTACGCCGGACTCGTGTACCTTTACAGCCGGTGTTGACAAAACTAGGTCAATGAGTGTGCTCGAAGTGTTTGTGACACGAGTGGGTTCATTGATATTGTTAACAAAGTTTCCGTTGGACATAATATCGTGAATTACATGAGTTTGTGGAATACTTAACAAATCAACATTTAGATCGCCTATTATAATGATATTGTCTGTGATTTCCCCGACCTTTTCAATGCTCCAAGAAAGACTGGTCCAAAAATTTCCGTCGGAATTTGGGGGTCGATACACGCAACATAGAAAATAACTACAGGTATGGCTTTCAATTTCTATCCATATGCTTTCATTACATGTTGTTTCGAATTCAGGACGCCTTATTGCTCGTAATAAATCTGATAAATATATCATTATCCCTCCCCCAAAACAATTTCTGTCCTTGCGATAAATAGTGTTAAATCCATCTAACATTAAGCTTTCGTTAGTAACATTACGATCTAGATGTGTTTCGGTAAAACAAAGTATATCAAAATCATGCACTATAGTATTAAGATTCGCGACTTTGTTTCTAATACTGCGAATGTTCAAATGTAAAATGTCAAGGACATTGGTCATAATAGGTCCCGGGTTGACTTCAATATCACCGCAGAGAAGTAAAAGAAACATGAAAAATTGTAGATAGAAATTATAAACGACAATGTGACGGCTTAAGTGTTTCATAGCTAATGCAAAAAGACAAATACTTCGAAACATAAAGATCTTAGAAAAAAATGAGAAACCAAAAAAAAAATTTTTTATGAATAGTTGACCTTCATCTGTATGTCAATATAATGTAAATTTACAGCTGAATCGTGTCTTAAATCCTCTAAGACCTGTATACTTACAATGTTATGACAAGTTGCATCATGGGATAGTGGTGTAAGGTAAATGTAGATCCTGTAAGACCTGTATACGTACAATGTTATGACAAGTTGCATCATGGGATAGTGGTGTAAGGTAAATGTAGATCCTGTAAGACCTGTATACTTACAATGTTATGACAAGT
This sequence comes from Magallana gigas, assembly GCF_963853765.1. NCBI lineage: Eukaryota > Metazoa > Mollusca > Bivalvia > Ostreida > Ostreidae > Magallana > Magallana gigas. Next base: position 72,879,412 of record NC_088853.1, on the reverse strand, counting down.
TGCATCATGGGATAGTGGTGTAAGGTAAATGTAGATCCTGTAAGACCTGTATACGTACAATGTTATGACAAGTTGCATCATGGGATAGTGGTGTAAGGTAAATGTAGATCCTGTAAGACCTGTATACGTACAATGTTATGACAAGTTGCATCATGGGATAATGGTGTAAGGTAAATGTTATGTAGGCCATGTTGTTATTCTGTCTGATGCAACTCTTTGTATTGGGTTTATGATGCATTTTGTAAAAATATACCTATATGAATATTATTGTTGGGTTTAGCACATTTCTCCCACATTAAAGAATGAGCTATATTGATCAAGTAGATAGAAAACTCATGTTAATGTAATTAGTTTTTGTGGAATATTGTGACCAAGTTGAAGTGAATTGATTTATTTTTTTTCAATATTTTTTTCTTTGTATTTACGCTTACCATGAAATACATAATACTTATATACAAATGATTTTTTGTGAGTTATAGCAAGCTGTAGATAGAACTCAATAAATGTGATATTTATTCATAGTTTTGTCTATATTCTTAGTAAGACAGTACTGTTATATTTGGTACAGAAAAGAAGAATATGATACAGTAACTTTATGCACAAGAACAAGACAATTCATTGGGGCGAACCAAATAATTGACAAACCAATAGTCCTCTGGATTCACTATAGTTACATGTAGATGTTAGTAGAGGCTAATAAACAATTGAATAAAAAATGAATTTTCCATCCAAGTACTCTAAGTTGTTTCAAGAATTTCATTATTACTGATAGCTTAAATGCTGAGTATTACTATAAAAGCTAAAAAGCTGGGTCGAAAATTAGCACATGATCGTGCAATAAATTCTGCGATGTAGATCTCACTGTAAAAAAATACAACTTATACTAAATATCATCTTCCGGCAATCTTGCACTTTGATAGATGTACTGTTACTGCAATTGTATTTACTACACGTAAACATCCCTGCCTCACAGACACGCACATGAACACAAATAATGGTACACGGAATGAAGAATTCTCACGTCTATGCTGTTACTCTACAATTGCGCAATTTAACCGCATAATACCATACTAATAATTATGCACTTTAATTGCAAATACCGTAACACACTTTAACCCATACACTGTTACACGCAATCGGGTACTTTTACTTATATACCGTTAGTCGCAATTACACACTTTAATGCATATCTGTTACACACATTTTAGCGCATACTGTTACAAGCAATCAGGTACTTTTTTGTCAAAGATACCGTTATACGATATTGCACACGTTAACACAAAATTTCTAATCGCAATCATGCACTTTCACTTAGTACATCTACCGTTACACATAAACAAACACTCTAAAGCAAACACAGTAAAAAACAACTACACATTTTAATGCACACACTGTTACCATTACACACAATCAAACACTTTAACACATACCGATAAACGTATCACACACTTTCACGCACGTACCGTTACACGCACTCACACACTTAAACACATATATCATAACACACAATCACACACTTTAACACAAATATTGTTACACGCAATCACACAGTTAAACACATGTACCATTATACACAACCTTACCACGCGATTTGACGTATATTCTGTTTGTACCGTTGCACACAATCAGGTACTTAACACAATTGCATGCTGTAACACATAACCCCTACAAGCAATCAGGTACCTCAACACACAAAGCTCTTCAATGTGTTATCTTATACACTGCTGCACACAATCACACACTTTTACGCAGACACCACTACATGCGATCACACATTATAACGCACACACTGTTATACGTACTCAAGTACTTTTACACCTATCCCATTAAACATCTCTTTCACTAGATCATGCACTTGAGCACACATACCGTTACACATAATCACACATATTAACAAATATAACTTTATTTACAGTTACATATTTTAAAAAGTATACCGTAACACTCAGTCGGATACTTTAACACATATAACATTAGATAAAATCGCACATTTTAGCACATAACCCCTATTCCCAATCATGCGTTTTAACACTCTGTGAGGATGTGTGAATATGCATCCTGATGAACTTACATTAATCAACAGAACAAGTATGAAATTTTTAACAAAATATTTAATAACAAAATAAAATAAAATTAAACAGAAATAACTCTGTTGCGGAGAATATCGGTGCTGACCGTAATGTTAAATTGTACAATTTGTCATGTAAATTTTAGATTTCATATGAAATTAAGAATATAGAGAGTTTTGATAGGTTGTACTAATTCTCGAATAGAAACTTTCTTACCATGTTTTATGACCATTCTTTATATTTGCACCTGCCGTTCACATGTTAAAATGACATATTTAGACAATCGATATATAGTTTTCATTTGATTATTTTTATCCAATAATTTGATTTACGTTTCATATTTTTTTGTAAATTGGGCAATGAATAATTCAGAAAATATACAAACATGATGCACATATAGTATAAAGGTATATTTGTGTAAGAAATGTCTAGAATTTTAAGCATTTCACCCCCCCCCCCCCCCCCACCCCCCAAACTTCCATGCAAAATATGTGGGATATTTTGAAATTTAAAACTCACTAAGTGAATTATTGACTTTTATATTTTCCTCTTTTTTTATTTCATTTTTTGGGTGAGTGAAAGGTGTTAGCTTAGGTAGTCTAACTAAGGTTAACCACAAAAGTATTTTCAGCATTGTTGAAATGTAAATACCAAAATATGATGAAAGCTCCAACTATGTTTTAAAGTCGTCAAAAGTCCCTAATTTTTTTTAAGTATTAGATAATTTATTTATCATACAACCGATGCAAAACATTGACTCCAGATTAAATAGATTTTATTTCGTAGGTTACATACACATCCTCTTTATTAACTTCAAATTTAGATGAAGCCTCGTTCAATATACTAAATACACATGTAAATGTACTAAGGTAGTTTATGTTGAGTCCACCATACGGCTGACACATACCTTGGATCTGATAATTTTGGTGAAACATTTACAAATAAACGTGCATGCACTTATGGTTTGTATGTACCCTTTCACTTAAATAATTCGAAAAAAACTAACTTCGGGAAAAAAAATTAGACTTGGAATTCATCAATAATTTCCTAGGTCAGTTTTGCTCCACAATTTACATTGACACAAATCTTAATATGAAAGTAATAAATATATTAATCCGAGCCTCTTCGTTTTTTTTTCTTCTTTTTGCATGAAATATTAAAATTTCGTTATTTCAAGTGTCTGTTGTATGGTTATTTATTGTCCAATCCATGGTTAAAAAGCTCATTACTCCATTCATTCGCTATATTTTCTATTTTTAAACAAATTCACTGATTTTCTTTCAATAATATAATAAGAGGAAACCAGAAAATTTAATTAAAAATATTTATACTCGGGCCAAAATTGACGCATGATCAAAAGAGAAATTCCAAGGGTGTTCGAAGCATGGTGAAATCCCCGTAGATATCGATAGCAAAATAGTTCTGTTGAGTTAATAATTTTGAATGAACATATCCTATTTGCTTCATCAAATATATCTTTCAAATGAAACATTTTAGCAAGTTTTGCTGTGTGATTTTGTCACTTAACAGGATAAATATGCCTGCATACTTTACAGTTCTCTCTCTCTCTCTCTCTCTCTCTCTCTCTCTCTCTCTCTCTCTCACGCAAACACAATTGACAAGTTTCTATCTATTTATCTATCTAAAGAATATATATCTATCTATATATCTATTCATCTATCTATCTTCCTTTCTACTGTTTATCATATGTCTGCGCATGTGCATAAGCTCGTTGTCAAGGACGTAAGTCTGGCCTTAACTTAGTCCGATACTAGTGTTTACGGCCAGGCGTACGCCTCTTAGTGAAACGCAGTTTACGCGGGACTAAATTTTGTCGTACGCCCTTAGGCCTAACTTAAGTTTCGTCGTATATTACGCCTTTTAGTGAAACGGGCCCCTGATCATGCAATTAAAGGTATTTGCAGTAAATATTAAACAGCAGATAGGAATTCAAAACGTATACTGCGACATTTAGCGTTTAAATCATTTGTCATTCAATACGTATACGAGTCTTAGGTTCTATCAACATTCAAAACTTCTGTTGATTAAATAGATCAGTGTATGTGATTATCTTTGTTTTACTTCATATAATCATCAATCGACCAAGGACCAAGGTTTGTAGACAATGAATAAAACCTTTAAAACACCAATCATTCCATATTCGGTCATTTAAAGAGTTTAAATCCCTTCACACAATGATCCTGTTGTTCAGAACAAAATGTTTCACAGAAGATGTACGTCGCATGTAGAAAATGTATATAGAAAAAGACAATGTTCCTGACGTCGTTTTGAAGCAGATCGCATTGTAGTCAGAGTTTGTAGATTTTTACTGAGTCTCTAGTACCCGATAAGAATGTGGATTCCTATGAAAAGGTAAAACAGTTTCTCATATACGTGTAGTTAAAAGAAATTTTAATATAAGAATTAAGATAGTGTTTTAAGCATTCACTGAGCGTTTTTCTTCTCACTCAGTTGTAACTGTATAGAAAAATTCAGAAAACACTGTACAGTACTGATGTAAATATGTTTTACTATGAAATGATTTACCATACCAGTTATTATACAACTCTATATATCAATGTAATAAATGCATTAATTAGATCGCAGATTTACTTTTTCACTTGTTTAATCGTGACTAAATTTCTACATTAGAGATTTGTGTTTTGTAAGAGATATTTATACTAAAGATACCTCTGTTTTATTGATAAATTCTTCTTAAAATGAAAAGAATGGATTGGCTACAGTCACTTTTTAATGCAAAATACCTACCGGTTTCTTGTAATAAACGAAAATCTAAAGCAGACTAAATATCATGAATGTGTCTTGTTTACTTCCCAATCTTCATTGTTTAACATAAATTATTTTAAGGAATTTACGCTAAAGTCATTTTACTACGAAGCAGTTACTCTTTGCGCTTATCAATTACGAGTGTTATTTTACACTGTTTTATTGAACACTGGTATCATTTATTTATTTTATTTATTTGTTGCAACGGTATATTTTTTTTAATTAACTCTTTGGACAATTAAGATAAATTGACATTATTTCACTCTCTTCAAATGAAACGTGCATGTAACCTTAATATTTATAGATGAAGCGTATTATATAAATGTATCATGTTAACAAGTATTGATAAGAAAGTCAGAAACAATTATTATAGATTAACAATTAGCTGATACAGGGTGCAAATAAAAAAGCAAGAAAATGTTTCTTTCATGGTGAAGTACTTGATCTTATTGCTAAATCGATGCATGGTATTAAAACAGTGTCTGTAAATGATTGTCTACTCACAATTAATGCAAGAAACGCATCGGTGCGAACACCAAATGAACAATCGCATTCTTACAATTAATATCGATGCCTGGCCCGAGCTGAACAAGATCGCACGCTTGCATCTCATGGACACTCTCAAAACACATGTACTATGTGGTATCGAGATAAAATCTACATGTATACATGTTCATGTCATTTATATAAACATTTTGTTTTGCTATTTCACGTTTAGTCAACACTGGAAGTTCGGTCTGTCTGTCTGTCTTTCTGTGTCTGATGTATCTCTCTCTCTCTCTCTCTCTCTCTCTCTCTCTCTGATGTATCTCTCTCTCTTTTCTTTCGATGAAATATCTTATACATTGCAAAAAAGCGTATGATTGAGTCAGGATTGTTCAAAATAGCGAACAGACACACGTATATCAAATAATGTGCCACCCATTGGCGGTCGGTAAATACATGATTGTATGCGTAATAAGTCCAAAATGCACTCTTTGATGTACGCTATAAACAAGAATGCATTAGTTGTATTGCTTCATACAATTCTGATAATTAGTAAAATCAAGTCAATAACGTGTGCCTTTTAAAGCAATGAAGCTTTTTAATTGTAGTGTACTCCTTTATAAATTTATTTAAAAGTCACAATGTCACGTGGTCTTCCTGTCCTCTATACAATCAGTTAAACAAACCATGTTACAAAGTTTGACAACCCTTGGTATTATCGACATTTTTATCTTTGGTTTAGCCAATACTCAAAAAGATTGTAGAAATAGATAATTTTAAATTGCATTATACCCATTGTTTTAAAAGGACTCCATCCGAAAATGGTTTAATGACCGTTTAATAAAGCCTTACCGACTTGTACACGCGGGAATTCGATGTATCAAACTTCCAACAATTGTTTATCTACTCTAAAAACATTCTTTTTTAAATTTTGCTATTTCGGACTCGGGGTAGATATACTAGTTTGCATACATACATGTTCATCTTATTTATATAAACAAAGATTTTTCTGGCTACTTCACGTTAAGTAAAGACTGTTAAATTCAACTGGACAGTCTGTCTGTCTGTCTGTCTCTCTGTCTGTCCCTCTCTCTCTCTCTCTCTCTCACGCAATAACAACTTAAATTGCATAAGTTGTACTGTTTTATATTGACAATTAATCAAATAAAGTCGATTACAGGTGCCTTTAAAACAATGATGTTCACGATCTTTATTCCAAGAGACAAATATCTCATAGGTTATCCAGTTGAACATATAAATATTAAATACATTAAGACATTCAAATAGTACATAATCAGTTTTGAATTTCCGCATTAAGAGTTCGATGTTTGTTTGCATAATAAAAAAATATTTTCCTTAGTTACACATTTGAAGTATTTGAAGTGGATAGTAACTGTTTAACTTTACATACACTTGGTTTTCGGGAGTAGTATTTTTTGATATATTTAACTCTTAAACTACGAAGTGATGAACATATAAGTAAAACATGGAACTCATCTTTAATTTCATTTAGGGTTTCAAAAGTCACATTTTCGACAATCGTGTGTTTAATTATCAAACCTCCATAAAGAAGAAACATCTTAATATATTTAAAAGTCGTGTACATCGTCACAATATCGTGTGATCTTCCAGTCCTCTATACAATCAGTTTTACAAGTCGTGTTACAACGTTTGACAACCCTTAGTGTTATCGATATATTAATCTTTAGTTAAGCCACTGCTCAAAAAGATCGTAGAACTAGATAAATTTTTCCTTCACACAATGATTAAATGTCCTATTTATATAGTATGGGCGACATTTACACACTGTGATTTGATGTACCAAGTTTCCAACAATTGGTTGTCAAATTCGAGCTATGTTAAGAAACGAAATAATTGAGAATTCTTTATCTCGCTTATATCTCGATATTTGACTTTAAGATTTTGACTAAGCATTCCATTCACCCATATTAACCGTTCATAAAGTCCAAAAAAAAAAAAAAGAAAAAAAAAAAGAAAAAAGAGCTAAAGTGGTGTCTATGCTTCTTTAATAAAGTCTGACTAACACTTACACACGATAATTTTACACATATGCACACTTAAACATGTATCAAACTTTTAAGAATTGTCTTTGTATTGTATACTTTGACAGTTGGTAAAATCAGGTCGATGACGTGTGCCTTTTCAAATATTGAAACATCTTAATATCATATTCTTTTATGGATTGATTTAACAGTCGTGTTCATCGTCACAATACCACGTGGTATCACAGTCCTCTATTTAATAAGTTTAACAAAACATGTTACAGCGTTTGAAAACCCTTGGTATTATCGATATATTAATCTTAAGGTCAGACGACACGTTCCTCAATTTTAGATAACTTTTTCCAGGAATGTGATAATGGTTTACTACTACTTTGACAAGCTTTCTTGCAAAAAATTAGGGTACCTTACCAGGCATTTCTGCAAAATACTAGAGTATGCAGTTTCCTATATAATCTTCTTGAAAATACACTTGAATTGCTGATATAAAAATAAATACAGCACAGCGAAATTCACTAAATTAGAAGTATATCTCCGCCGGGGCGGGGATTTGAACTCACGTCCTCTAGAACCTATACGCTTCTGGAAGTGAGTGGCCACGGTTCTAACCACTCGACCATGTACACATAAAAACAAATTCAAGTAAATTTTGATCATTTGTAACGTAATTATAAAATTAATGTTTTTTATTGGAACTCTTTATTACGAGGAGATACAAAAAAAAATCTCGAGGAACGTGTCGTCTGACCTTAAGCTTAGTCAATGCTAGAAAAAAAGATCTTTAGATAAGATAAACTTAAATTGCATTAAACCCATTGTTTTAAAAAGTCTCCATCACAAAATGTTAAACTGTACTCTTTATAAAGTAAAGGTGACATTTTCACAGGGTAATTTTTTGATTTCATGTAGGAAGCTTCCAACAATTGCTTAGCTATTTAAAAAACATTTTTATGGAACTTTATTCTTTAATATTCATCAACATAAATAAATCATAAAAAAATATAAATCTTATAATTATAGTCTATCCATTAGGCTCGTTCAGTTAAAGTATGAGTTTAGCAACATTATCAGAACATAATTAAATGTCCTGTTATGGACCTAAACACGATTTGAGATTAACATTTACATGTCACTAAGTAAGTATAATACAGTTTAATTGTGAAACGATTTTTTCTCGTTTTTAATGTATAAGATAATTTTAAAATGCATTCTGAATGATTTACAAACAGGATAAATTTATGCAATATGTTCATAGATAAAATATTCGGTAATCAGAAACACTATTAATAAAATATTCGGTAATTAGAAACACTATTCCATTTAAACCCAATAAACATGTTAACAATAACAATACTCGAACTTTGTTTACAAACTAGATAATTGAAAGCGCTCTGCATCTCGCTTGAAACTTGATGCTTGACTTTCAAATTTCGACGAAGCATTTCAATCACCGAAATTAACCTCTCTGGACATAAATACAGAAAACTATAAAAATGAAAAAAAAATTGAACTCAAGTCGTGTCAAGGCATATTTAATCAAGTCTGACTGACATTTCCACGCGGTGATTTTATGCATACATAAATACATTTAAATGTATCAAACATCTAACAAGTGTCTTTATATTCTAAACAATCAGTTTAACTAATCTTGTTACAAAGTATGACAGCCCATAGTGGTATCGATAAATTAATCTAAAAAAAAAGATCGTAGAAATAGATAGATTTGATTTGTATTCTATTATTATACCCACTGCCGAAAAAGATATGCGTATTGTGACATCACCATGATTAATTGTCCTCTTTATAAACTCTGAATGTCATTATCATACGGTAATTTAATTTGATTTGTTTATCTTCTCTAAGTACATTCATAGTCGAAATTTACTTTTTAGGACTCGGCCCGTGGTAAGCAATTTCTATTTTTGTATTTTTGCTGCAATGTAGTATTCTTTAACAAAACTAATCTAATTGAATAAACTTAATTCCTATTAAAATCATATCGTCCATTGAATTTAAAGATTGATGATTGTGACACCATAACAAAATAATAAAATGCCCTGCTATTTAAGTCTGACCGAGTCTTAAACACGATGACATATAAATATTCGAACAACTGTCTTTTACGGTGTGACCACACCCAAAAGACTGTGACAGGACTGGCATTGTGTTGTTGTTCATGTGATACTGTTGGTTCTGTATATCTAAATCGCCATATTCCGCACAAAATATATCACAGACAGGTAAAAATTCGAGGAGAGGGGAGGGTTACTTTTTTGGAAATATATAGGTTTTTTCGAATAACAAATACTGAAAAAAAAAGAAATAAATAACGGACACCTCTCCCATTTTGCGCGCAAAATTAAAAATTAAGGTAAATAAAACTGAAACTTAACACACTGGTCAAATTGCAATAGAAGATAAAACAATCGCCACCTATATACATTAACAGTATTTGATATATATACGTGTATGCACAAGTACAGTATTTATATAGGCGCATGCACACCATTTGTATTAACGTCTGAATGTTCAAACGTTAAATCAATATTGGACATGTGCCTTACTTTATAATCATTTGCAGAGAAATAAAACTAAATGCAGAATTGTGATGACACTTAAACCTTCTACTAAAATTGTAAAATACAAGGCCCCTGCGTCAGGGGTCAAGACTCTAGGGCGTATTGTTAAGGAAAAATATCAACCAATAATTATCATATCCATATAGAGCTGTTTTACTAAATAATGAAATTGATAGTTCCTACATCAGGGATTCAATCCCTTGGCCGATATGGCCACAGATTGATGATGAAACATATTTTTTGATTTATCATATATATTTTTCTGTGCTTTATTGGAACTTCACTTGATGCATTGTTATTGTGTCTATATTGTTGTTTTATTTATTTGAAATTCACTGCCAATGGAGCAGGTGTTAAAGTATGAGATAAATGTGTCCGTTTAATGAACATCTATGTTTGTTAAATCCCTTTTTGTAAAATTCAAAAAATAAAAGCGACGGTAACAGTCAGGGGAGTGTCGAATGTAGTTGCATTTTAAGGACCCCCCCCCTCTCTCTCACCAATCCGAAAAAAATGGATTCCGCATGAGTGCTTGTTTTTAAATCTCAATTTGATTCAGTCTGTTTTGTAAAAAAAAAGTACACCCCTGAGAAATGATGTTTCAATCTAATGATATTAAATACGGACAGATCTCACAGAACTGTTGAATTTTCTTTGGTTTTCCAATATAAAGTCCTATAAACATGCATTTTTATTTATAGCGGTTTCTGAAACATTTATTCCCAAGTGCAGAAAAAACCGTTGTTTTGATTTTCATTTATAGCAGTTTTTTTTCAAAGTAAAAAGAAGATTTTGTCAAATTTGAGTATCATTCATAAAAGACAAACACTGAGTGTTAAGATATCTTACTGCTCATCGTATTTCTCGGGAAGAATATCATTGATCAAAACAAACTTAAAAAATACAAAGGAAAATTAATAAATGTTCATTACACGCGAGAGATAATGTATACTGTCTTAAAGACAAATGAAGCACTAAATATTCTCATATGAAAAAAAAAAACATATTTATGCGCCGTGAATTCACATGTCTTCTGATTTTGTAATATAATAAACAATACTTACTTATGTATTGTGTGTTTCAATGTAACAAAACAAGCGGTTCTAGCCACAAAATAAAAACTTCGTTTGTCTAACACACAACATTTTATTCAGAATGGCAAAATATCAATTTCATAGCGAATACTAAGATGCTGACCATTTCAAACAATACAACCTGAGACCAAGGGCTATTACTGTTTCGAAAATTCATCATCAAAAATAAAATGTTAATAGCTGTCGTATCTGCATGATGTGTCGTTCTTAAGCTCAATGTCAACAATAAACAACGCATTAGAATTGTATTAAAAATCTCAAATGCATGAACTTGTGTCAATGATACGATGATGTGATGATATGATGATATACAATATATTCAAAGTGAAGGTCCTGTCATAGTATTCGCTGACACGATAATGAGCCCCCCCCCCCTCCCCAAGTTCAAAATCAGCAGTGACCAGCATCTAGGTCTATAAATGATGGTTTTCGTTACAGAACATCAGTAAAATTGACCAATATAAATTTTTATCAATAAATATCTGCACTTTACTCATCATAAAATGCAATTAACCAAACTTGTATTTTATGTTCCAAATCGTTGACGTTTAACCGAGTCCATTAGTATTCTTCTGCATTGCATGCACAGATCAAAGCCAGGGTGCTCCCTCCCTCCCTGGCGAATTCGCATAGTATAGATAACGAAAATAGAACTCGGATCCCATGCAATATTCATAGTTCAATGGATGCATTTCTTTTGACTCCAAATCCGCCAATAATTTCTTGTATTCCGTTGGAGGATGTCAGGGAATGTATTGTGACCTAAAAATTATTATTTTGAAACAGTAATAATGACGCTCAATGACTTTGCATAGATGCTGCCATTAATACTAGTGATGCTAAATTAAAAAATAATATTGAGCATTCATTAGAATGTCGACAGCTTTGATTATATAACTATTTATAAACTTAATTACTGAATACACGTGCAATAGTGCTACTTTATTCGAACATGTATTACATAGCAAAATACACATGTAAATAATTCTACTTTACTCTTACGTGTATGCTATATAATAATACACGTGTAGTATTGCGTCCTTACTCTTACATGTATTCCACGGCATGTGTAAAGGTGCTAGTTCACCCCTGCGAATGTGTTAGGAATGTTTCCTTTATCATTGCTAAGTTTTTAATAAATCAAGAGGTGCTCGAATGAAAGTTCTCAAGACTTCCCCGAGATTTGGTCTGTTCCTATGAAATTCCGAGCGGAAGTGTTCGAATAATGTTCTCAAAATACGCAAGTACTGGTCGTTTTTCATTTATATTTCTAAATATTTATTTTTTCATGTTATTCCTTTTTATTTAGTTCAAAATGTCCTATTGTTTACTTCCCCCCTTATTCATATACTTACCATCCTACTGTAAATGCATGCACAATTAGCTTAAAATGTATCGATATGACAGTAAAGTATGGCTCTTGCTAGTATATACATGTATACATAAAATCTCTACATTAAACAAAATTAAAAACAAATCATATGTCAATGAGGCACGTATCGCAGTCTATACTGAAATATCCAGTACACTCATTACAGGATGTTTGATACCCCTCTAAATTTATCGCGGGAAATATAGTGCGAGTGCACTGTGACGTCATCCATAACTTAGTTCGTCTTAAGTTTGTTTACGTTTCTCGACTCAATACGAAAGTATACCGGCAAGTAACATATCTTTTGAGTCTCGCCAAAGCATAAACGGTACTCAAAACGTGTCTTCAGACTTTAAGTCAGCGTAAATTACGAGTTAAAAGTCGGCCATTTTTGGCATAGCACCACGGGTTAAAACATTATAGAGCATTATGGGACTGTAGGTTCAGCTCGTTCTTTTTCCCGCGCACACTGGTTCTTAAAGCTCTCTTCGCTTGCTATAAGAGATTCCAAAGGGGGGGGGGCGCAATTCCATGATAAGCAAATATTTTTAAGCGTAAATTAAAAAAAAATTAAATAGTGAAAGGGGCAAATCAAATGATAAGTCGATTTTCCATGTGTAAATTGAAAAAAAAAATATTTTGTTTAAGGGGGGGGGGGGGTCGGGATGCTCTATAATGATTCAATTCTTATATGTAAGTTTAAGGAAAAAATGTCTACTGCAAAAAAAAAGGGGGGATGAACCGACGTTACAATCACTTTAAAAGGGGAGATACAGTGCAATGAACATTTATATTAAAATCTTTATTATTAAACAACAATGTATCTGATATTAAACAATTGTTTTACTTATAAATTAAAAAATTAAAACAAATCTTATAAACTATGAATAATGAAAATTTACTGAAAAAAGGTATGTTTTATTTTATTTTGCAATCAAATTCATTTACAGTTGTTATTTTTATTTTTATTGATTTATCATAATTTATTATTTGATCGTACTCTGTGCTCGCCCCAACGGTCGCACCGTAAAACATATTAATTTCATTCAATTTTGCGTGTATGATTTTTTTTTGATTGAAATTAGTGCATATGCCGACTATTCATGGCATTTTGTTCAGTGACTTCAGTTCAACAAGTGCGATGTTTGTGCTTCTGAAATAAACGATTTCCGTTGTTATGCAGAACAAGACAGCGTGCTAAATACAAGTCACATAGTACATGTACATGTCATCGGGTTCTGGGTAGGAAGATACAATATAAGAAGTCTTCAAATATCAAAACATATTCTGACCAATGCTAATTGGTTATAATGTAGACATACAGGATTGCTTTAGAAGTCATCTGTGGCATGAGTTCCATCCCTTTATACATGCCACTTTTGTGTTACAGAAGTAGATCCATCATCACACCCACTGTACAGAAATTCCGGGATCCTGGATCCACGCAACCACTACGTAAATTCTGGATCCACCACGCCTTCTTCTTCCTCTAGGTTTGGAATTTTCATATTATTTAGGATGTCGTGTTAACCCCCCCCCCCCCGCCTCACACACACACACACACTAAAAAAAATGTTTTCTTTGAACATATACCGGTAAATAATAAAGATAATGATGAAATACCTTAAAAAGTAATATTCCAATAACTTTTTTTGTATTTTTTAATGATTCATTATCGGGACCAAAACGACTTGGGGTCGAAACTGTTGGATGTCGAAACGACTAACATTACTGTGACGTATAGCCCAATCGCAATCGCAACTTCTCGGGCCTTTCCGGCAGGCTCGAAAATTTTCCAAGCTTGCCGGGAAAGGCCCGAGAAGTTGCGATTGAGCCCAATCGAAGAGCAGGGGATCATGGGACAAGACTGGATAGGTCATAAATTTGATAGAAAGATTTGGAAAGAGAAAAAACGAAGGAGTTTACCCATTTAGGTAGACAATTGGTTGTAGCGCCGCACCGAGCGGTCTTACAACACCTTTCATGTTTTCAGTTTCCATGATCTTAGTTCCTCACATTTTGAAAATAGACGTCAAATTTTTAGTGCACAGTTTATTACATATCACAAATATAAACATTCCAAACAAATAATCTACAGTATAAAATCCAAGTAAACACAATCACATATACACGTAAATCCAAAAAATAGGCGAAATTAATAATCCAAGTGCTAAGTAAGTCCTATCTAAGTAAGTTCTATCTTCTCAGTAAATTGTGTACTAGCTTTTGTCGCGCTATATATATACCAAAGATCCGCTCCTGACGATCAGGAACATATTTTAGGATCCTGACTATCAGGAGTCAATACACTGTATAATTATATAATTAATGGTCAGGGTGGAGTCAGCAGGGGGTGAGGTTAGAGGGGCGATTAAGATACTGATAAGATTTACAGCCTAAGTGTACACAATGTGTAATGTGTAAACAATTAATTAATGAAGAATACTATAATGGAGATAAGATATTCAACCGTTACAACTCCATCTGCCTTAAGATTTAACTCCGTTCAAATATAAAGATAGCGCGTAACAAAATCTTAAAAACTAGGAATATATATACGAATTACGCGCAATAAAAACAAAAGTCAAATTAAAACATGTTACTTCAAAAGCAATATTTACATATTTTATATATGTTACTATCGACATAGTATTAAACACATAGAAGAAAAACAATGTCATACGCAAATTATGTCTCTCTAAATTATTTCGTCGCACAATTTAAATTTCACAATATTTGCATATATAATAATCCACGTAGTAACATCTTGCTTGTTTTATGCGTTATGAAAGAGTGAAGGCAAAATATTTTTTCGGTCTTCTTATTTGACGTCCTGGGCGCGTTGTCTTGGGGACGGAAATTTGGGTGTTGTCAATACAAATTTCGTTAATAAAACCTCGTTCTGATTGGTCATCGGGTACTGTATTGTCCGTAACTTCAGATCCAGCTGTATCGTCTGGTTGTAGCTTCTTGTTTGTCTCGCCGCCGCCATGTAATTCTTCACCACCCGTCATGTTGTCATTATCATCGTCTCGATATAAGTTATCATATGCGGCTCCAGGAACGTTTGTCTTGAACGGCTCAAAGTTGTCAGCATTTACCACTACTAATTTTGATGATTTTGAGTGTTTTATTTGATACAGGACATCACCCAGTCTCTGCACTATGGTCCAAGGGCCTGTCCAAGATCTTGCAAGTTTTGCTTTTGTTCATGTAATTATCTTTGGCTTATTACGACGGACTAGTTCACAAATGTCATAATTTATTCCTCGCACTTTTCTGTCGTAGTATCGTTTCTGGCGTTGAGATATTTTTCCAATAATTTCCCGCAATATTTCACCAGTTGTTGCTAATTCTAGTTCTAATTCTCTTACGTATGCTGATTCATTAGTTGATGGTTCTTCCTCTGTAACATTAATTTCAGTCATTATATTTAAAGGTATGGAAGCTTTACTTTCAAACACCATTCTGTAAGGTGTGATCCCAGTTGTTTCATGGGGGTGGTATTGTAAGCTAGTACTAAACCATCCACGTATCTGTCCCAGTCTGTCTGATGTACTGTTAGATATTTAGATAACATGTCTTTGATGGTTCTATTAAGACGTTCAACAATTTCGTCTGATTGCAGGTGGAAAGCTGTTGTCCGGGTTTTATTTATCTGTAACACTTTACACATTTCTCGGAATAATCGACTTTCAAATTGGCTCCCCTGGTCGGTGTGAATTTCTCCGTACCTTTTGATCCATCCTTTGAAAATTTCATCTGCAACTGTCTCAGCTTCTATGTTTGGTAGTGGAAATATCTCCATAAATTTTGAGAAGTAATCAGCAACCACAAGAATGTAGAGATTTCTGTTCTCTGACTTCGGAAATGGTCCAGTAATGTCAATAGCGATTCGCTCGAACTTTCCACCTGCCAGATATCTTTTCATGTAGGCCCCTTTTCTATAGCTTGGGTTTTTCCTCTCTTCACATATGTCACATGAACTAACATAATCCTGAACATATCGTCGCATATGTGGCCAGTAGTAACAGTTCGCCATAACTTTGCATAGGTTCTTCTTATTCCCAAATGTCCAAATGTTTCAGAATTATGAATATGCCACAACACTACATCACACAATGATTTCGGAGGACATATTTTAAGTTTTTTACAGTTGTTTTCCATCCATCGATAGCACAGGACTCCATTTTTTACATGTAGTAATTCCCATCGTGAAAACCAAAATTAACACAGGGCGAAAAACAATCTTTAAGCAAGTCCTCAAAGGTGGCTTAAAGGTGGCGTAAAGGTGGCTTAAAGGATATACAATCTTTAAGTCACCTTTAATCCACCTTTAAGCATCTTTAAGTGGCATTTACGCTCCCTTTAAGTTGTCTTTAAACCATCTTTAAGTTCCCTTTAAGTCAAGTTTGATCGAACTGAACAATATAAATATATAATAAATGCAAAAGCTCTTTATGGTGATGGGAGGGGGTCATCCGAGTGATTATATAATTTCCAAGGAAGGGGGGGTGTTTCAGGCGGTTTTATTTGTCGCTCCATTAAACACAGATCGCTATCATCAACACCGCTCCGATGGACACAGATGCCGTTATAGAATTCTTTATAATTTTTGGGGGTTTCAAAATTATTGTAGGGGTAAGCGCAGTCTCTATACATGTATCTTAATCTGTGCATGAAACTAATTAAAGTATGTTTGTTTCCTATTATAAATTAATCGAAATATCTGTCTGTCTGTCTCTCTCTCTCTCTCTCTCTCTCTCTCTCTCTCTCTCTCTCTCTGTCTGTCTCTCTCTCTCTCTCTCTCTCTCTCTCTCTCTCTCTCTCTCTCTCTCTCTCTCTCTCTCTCTCTCTCTCAGTTCATTCAGTTATTAAACAAAATAAAGATAATGAACCAAAAATGCATGATTTAATTAATTTGATAATCGGTTTAAGGTTTGTATTTTTTTTTTCAATTTTCATTATTTCTAACTCTAGATCTGCTAGATACATGTTAAAGTGAAAAGACTCTCAACTGCGTTTGTTATATCGGGCAGGATATTACTGCTTTGTTTGTCTAGACATAGTTTTGTTCGTTTGTGTATATCTTATAAGAGTCTATTGTTTGTCCAACTTAAGAAAACCCCTGGAACTAACACAGAATATACAAGATATACACAACAGTTGTGTCGTGTGCCCAGGCGCACGTTTGTGTATATCTAATTAAAGTCTATTGTTTGTCCAACTTATGAAAACCCCTGGAACTAACACAGAATATACAAGATATACCCAACATGTGTGTTGTGTGCCCATGTGCACGTCAGGGTTTCTAAAGGCGTTGAATTTTAGTATGTACGAGTATACGACAAGTCTAGTGAATAAAAGTTAATTTCCATTTGTAATTCATTTTCAAAGTATTATTTCCTAGCTCTGGGTTTCAAAAATGTTACGTCTACAAATTAACGATACATGTATGTAAGAGTAGAATCTTGAGTCTAATTAATTAATGTACCGGTGATCATAAATAGGGGTTAATTTTTTAAATATATGTATAAGGGTAAATATGTCACATACCCGGCCTGGTACATCATACAATTGTATGTACATGCAAGTATATGTATACATCATTTGCAATTGCCACATGCAGTAAATACGTCACCGCTAATTGGTAATATTGTTTGTTATAGAACTAATTGTTTAACAATCATGTATACAATTAAATATTTAAACAGACTGGAACGGCGCCGCGATCATGAAAACCGGGAAATTGCGGGAAATTGAACAAATACCCTAACAGTTTCAATGCATTTAATAAAAGAAATGATTTCATCTTCTTTCTGACATTTCTATAGCTATAAATTAGATGAACGTATATCTACTCGGTTTAAATTTATTAACTAAGAAAGCCTACTAGTTAGCCGAACGGTTTCCATTTAGGTATAATATATTTTTGTTCACTGAAGACCAAGTTCCGTATTTCATTCTAAATACATGCATGCATGTAATTTATAAATTAAATATAATTGATTTTTACAAACTGAATGGTTTGTCAAAATCATTACAAGTAAACACATTCAATACATTGATTCAATATCCACTGATATATAGGATATAAAAACACCCATATATATGAAAGTTACCGTGGTGCAGATGAAGTGTGGTGATGCTAGTAAACAAAGGGTCCTGGGTTCAACTCTCACCGTGGGCGATTTTTTTTGTTTTTTTTTCAATCTATTTTCTAGAACAAAAACCGTTTTTAATACCTTTTCTTTCATAAAGTTAATACATTTTGTTGGTAAATTAAGCACAATATTGAATTAACATTTTTTTTAATGGCATAAAGGTGGCTTAAAGATGGCGTAAAGGTAGCTTAAAGGTGGTTTAACGAAGTGTGGACATTAAGGACCTATAAGTTGTCCTTAAAGGTGGCTTAAAGGTGGCTTAAAGATAGTCTTTAAGCTGCCTTTAAGCCATCTTTACGCTTCCTTTAAGCCACCTTTAAGCAACATATATAGCTGAAAGGTGGCTTAAAGATCGTCTTTAAGCTACCTTTAAACACTTTTAAGCTATCTTTAATGAGAACTTAAAGATGGTCATTCGTCCTGTCTAAAATTCAAAGTTTTTGTTTGAAACTGAGTTAATTGCTGGTTTGTTGGAATTATTTTCTTTGAGTCGGAGAATTTCTGCCAGTCCTTCGTCATTTATTTGATGTTTTCTTATACTTTCATTTTTCAGCTCCATTAGCGGTTGTTTCCTAGATTTTGCCCGTTGGGGTCTATTAGCTCTTTTTTCTTTTCTGTTCTCACATTACGATTTGTCTCGTAGATATACAACAAACGGTATTATCGTTATCGGGATAGATAAGTTTCACAATATCGCAATCTTCATCCTCATGTGAATCACACGTAACAATACACATTTTCCGTAAGTCTTCACTGTTTTTTAACATTCCTCCTCTGAATTCATCTCTGATTGTTACATCCATTTTACACTGTTTGCAATTCCTTTGAATGTATCCGTCCGCATTTACATGGCGTTTCCCAGGTCTATGTTCTATACGGAAATTGTAAGGTCCTAGCTGTTGAATCCATCTTGCTATTTGACCATCGGGTTATTTAAACTTGTGTAACCATACTAAAGATCCATGATCTGTTCGTAGCAGAAATTGGCGTCCTAATAAATACTGCTTAAAATGTTTCACGAAGTACACAAGTGCCAACATCTCTTTCCGGGTCACACAATAATTCATTTCAGCACTACTCAAAGTTCTGCTAGCATAAGCAATGACTGTTTCTTTTCCATCCTGAATTTGTGATAATACGGCTCCAATTGAATGGTAGCTCGCGTCTGTATCTGATACTAACATTCCTCCGTTAACGTCTGGATATCCTAATATAGGGGCCGTCACTAGTTTTTCCTTGAGACATTCAAATGCCTTGTCACACTCTGAAGTCCATTCCCATTTTTCATGTTTACTAGTCAATGCATGTAGGCATTTTGCAATTTTCGCAAAGTCCTTAATGCAGTAGTGTGACACTAATCCTAGAAAACTTCGTAATTCAGATTTATTTGTAGGACGCTTCCAGTCATCCACTGCTTTAGTTTTAGCTGGGTCTGTTTTAATTCCTTTTGATGATACACTGTGTCCGAGGAACGAAACTTCTTTGCAGAAAAAAATTGCACTTCTTTGCTTTGAGTTTGAGATTTGCCTCACTCAAACAATTGATCACCAAATTAAGATTATTCAGGTGTTCCTCAAAATCTCTTCCAACCACTATAATGTCGTCAAGATATAAAAGATTCACTTGCAATTGTAAACCATTCAAAGCTTGCTCAATCACTCTTTGAAAGGTTGCAGGTGCATTATAGAGTCCAAATGGCATGATTCTGTAATGAAAAAGTCCTCCTCTTGGAATCGCAAATGCTGTTTTTTCTTTGTCATGTTCATTCATTGGAATTTGGTGGTAAGCCATGTTCAGGTCTAATGATGTAAACCACTTAAATCCGGTTAGAGAGTCTAAGTCATCCGACACTCTCGGAATGGGGTATGCATCCTTCACTGTGCGGGTATTTAATCTCCTGTAATCAACGCACAACCTCCAACTTTTGTCCTTCTTCTGTACTAGAACTAATGAGGAAGACCATGGACTATTTGATTTTTCTATAAGCCCGTTCTCAAGTAGATTCCCAATTTCTTTGTCCAGAATTTCTCTCTTAAATACTGGAACTTTCCTTGGCGGTTCCTTAAACGGTGTGTCATCTCTAAGTTTAATCGAATGCCCTCCTATCCTCGCCCTTACCATAAACTTATTAGGATCAGTAAATGCAGTTTGGTGCTGTATTCCTTCGGAATTTTTGGGACTGCTCAGGTGACAAGAGTTTGCACCCATCTTTATACAGGTCGCACACATGATCCGTTAATTCCTCGGAAACTCCTGCGGTATTTACACTTTACACATTTTCCGGAACTGAAGCACTCGAACGTAATAAAGGTGAAAACAGCGCTAGATAAATATTCTGTTTCACCTTCACATCGTTATCACTTGGATTAAACACACGCACTATCACATCAATTTCATTACTTTTGACTGATATCAAAGCATGGGCCACCATTATACCATGCTCATGTATAAACTTCTTTAATGGCAGTAACACTCCTTCGCCGTAAACATCTGTGCTGGCCAGTCTTCCTTTCACAATAGCTTCATGTCCTGCTGGAATATCACAATCTTCCACAGACACCACTTTGGAACTCTTATTCATCTTGTTTCTCCTCTTACCCAGCACACAGCTAAGCACTAACCATGTAGTATCATAGTCCCATATACCTCTAAATTCTTCCATGAAATCTTGTCCCAGTAAGTTGCACTTCATTTTTCCCACAAATGCTCGGAAATGAATGTCTAAAACACCAAATGAGAGTAGCATTATGGTTGTACCAAGAACATCTAAATCGCCGCCATCCGCTGAATGAAACTTCTTGTGTGCGCGGTCAAGTACAGGTCTATTTTCTGGTAGAATACCGTAATACGTATCCTCTGTTACATGTGTTTATCGCACCAGTGTCAATTCGAAATTCCAAAGGCGTTCCTTCGACCAATCCTGGAATCTTCATGCCCCGAGTCCCCTTTATGACATGCTGACTTTCTCCGGAACTAGTCCACCTTGTAGTAAAATCACCATGCTCTGCAGTGTTTGTTTTCGTTTCTTTAAATACTGGTCCACAGAATGGAATACAATTGATGCAGATCTGTCGCCTAATTCATTTCCAGTGGAAACGTTACACTTTTTGATATCTGTACTAGGCCTCTCGCGCACCACGACCGACGCACGGCCTACTGCCTCGGTCCTCTCCCGTTTAACTTAAAGTTGATTTTATTTCCAAAATTTCTCTTAGGACAGTCCCGTATCACGTGGTATGGTGAAGCACATTGCTAACATATTCTCTTAGCTTGGTCTTTATTTACAGTGGCAGTTCTCTGGTTTGCTCTATCGTAATTCTGATATGATCTGTTGATTTGATTGTTCATTGGTCTGGCATCACCTTGAATTTGTGTCCCACTTGGAATATGATATACCGGAGGTCTCGGATACCTAACATCCCTCTTCTTTTTTGCTGTCATACTGATGCACTCCTCCTGCATGGCTGACTTTACCGCAACATCTAGCATTCCTGAACGAGTTCTTTTTACAGCTAAACGGAAACCTTCCTTTTCACTGCAGTTGTCCGACAAAGGTCTTGACGCTTCCTTCTTGTGCGTAATCCCGGTTTTCTGGATAAGCTCGGCTATGTAAATCATAAATAGCCTGTTCAAAATCTCTGAAAGATTCAGTATCTCTCTTCTTATGCAGTTTAGCCTCTGTCATGTAACTTTCCTTCAGGTCTTACACAAGGAATTAATTTCACTATATGTTACTATATAGCTTTAATTCAGTTAATTAATTAACTATGCTCTCAGCATATAATTCGTGAAAGAGAAATTTTAGTTAAATGCTTCAAGAAAAATTTTAGATCAGAAAAATAACGCCTAATGCGGTTTCTAAGACTGATAATTGAGAGTAAACATACCTATCCCCAAGTACACGTGGGTTCCACATGTTGACAAACAGGCTCAGCACCATCCAGGAAGTTGCATCATGCGCATCTAAAAGAAATAGTTCCATTGAAATTAGTGTGCCAATTCCCCTAAAGTAATAGTTCTCCTAGCCACTGAGTCCAAAATCAATACTAGTACTATATGCCTAAAATAAGGTGCCAAAAATGGAAGACAGAAAAGAAATTGTCTCTATATATATGAAACTACAATTGACTAAGTTCAGTTTGATTGGCTATTTCCTTGCGTAAGACCTTTAATAGCCTTGTGCCCAGATCTGCTATCCATAGCTTCCTTGATTTGTATCCAGTCGTTCCGCACAGACTCTGGTAATCCGTAGACACAAGTTTCCGCTTGTCCTCGCAAAACTGTAAGAAATACCCTCCGTTTCCTATCAGTGTCCCATGAGTTAAGTTCACTTATATTCTCAAAATAGCGAATAAACTCTGTCCATATATTTGTTCCATCTCCGCTATATGTACGTTTTACGGGAATTTGCAGAGCTGTTCGGTTACAATTGTACACCGGCGAGTCTGATAAAGTAGATTTGTCATATGGTTGAGACGTCGCACTGTCATGCTGAGGGGAAGAGTATCGTCGCATTTGTCCTGATCGTTGATTTAATTTATCCTTTACAATAATTGTAAAAAGTAACAGACACAGAATGACGAGAGCTCCACATATTAGATATTCCTTGGTTAGGCCCAACAACATGTATCCAGGAAAATGTTGGTATAACTCAACACGGTAGCACTACCAAAAATGAACACACATAACCAGGAAACAAATTTGTACACAAATGATTTCTCATTTTCGGTATTTTGGCTCACTGATGTAGAATCCACACAACGAGGGGTACTTGCTTGTAATGGTGTTCCAATAGCGTTCACATCACAAAAAGAATTCATCAAATTTCTGCGCACTACACTGTGATCCTCCCGAGAAACAGATTCACCAATTCTTGGAATTTCTTGTCTAAAAGTGTTAGAAGCTCCAGACGTTATTTCCATATTTACAGGTAATAATCAGTTCGTTCTTGGAACATTTTTAATAGAAGAGCAGTGTGTGCAAACAATGCGTATAAAAAAAAATAATCCAACTTCTTGGAATAATAAATTTTCCGGCACAAACATTTTGATTCGACAACCACATGACGGACACTTGTAAAAACAGTTTAAAATTTTCCCATCCTTTACCAGTTTGTGACGATTTTCACTTTTTATGAAATGTAACAATTTGGGCATTCCTTGCGCAAATAGAAATCTTCCACACGAATCACAAATAATTGTCCATAGTCGTCGTAGTCACAGATGTAAGCCAGTTTCAGCAAGCACTTTGCTCCAGAAATATCCATATTCGACATCACACAAGTCACAAATGAATAAAATTTCAAAAATCACTTATTTCACAAAAAATCCAATGTGAATTTATCCCGCATGAATTGATCCCGCCGCTGCCACCAGTTGTAGCGCCGCACCGAGCGGTCTTACAACACCTTTCATGATTTCAGTTTCCGTGTTCTTAGTTCCTCACATTTTGAAAATAGACGCCAAATTTCTAGTCTACAGTTTATTACACATCACAAATATAAACATTCCAAACAAATAATCCACAATATAAAATCCAAGTAATCACAATCACATGTACACGTAAATCCAAAACATCGACGGAATTAATGATCCAAGTGCTAAGTAAGTCCTATCTAAGTGAGTTCTGTGTCTAAGTACATGTAAGTTCTCCTATCTTCTCAGTTAGTTGTGTACTAGATATTATAGCGCTATATATAACAAAGATCCGCTCCTGACGATCAGGAGCACATTTTAGGATCCTGACTATCCGGAGTCAATACACTGTATAATTATATAATTAATGGTCAGGGTGGAGTCAGCAGGGGGTGAGGTTAGAGGGGCGATTAAGATACTGATAAGATTTACAGCCTAAGTGTTCATAATGTGTAAACAATTATTTAATGAAGAATGCTATAATAGAGATAACATATTAAACCGTTGCATGTTCCCCGTGTAAGATATGAAATTACAGGTTTGTTCAAATGCTGTTTATATTGTTCAATGTGGTCTACCTTTATTATTATATTTTATTATGCCAGCGAACTCGGAACGGTATGTTTCGAATTTCCTCTTAACCAGACTTTGTACTTGTAAATGAATAGGTTTATACGACTGGCACTGTACCAGTTATTGGCTAAATTTTACGTTTTCTTTTGGTGTTAGCTTATTACTTGATATATTTAGATAACACTTGACATATATTAATTGGTAAACTCCTTATTTATCCATCGGTTTAATTATATCATTTTAAGTTAGGAATTTAGAATCCAAAGCATCTTGATTTTGTACCTCTTAGAACGCCCCGAATATGTAGATATTTTACAATTTACTGCACCAGTTATCGGCTTCGTGATAATAACATAGTAGAATCCCGGTACATATTGATATTTAGATAGAATGTTCTATCGTTAAAATGACAGATGTCCCACAGACCCGGTTTAACGATATTTCTCGTCCCATATACTCGCTTCGTAGCAAATAAAAAATTTATACCGAGCTGTATCTCGCCTATGATTCAACACAAATACCTACAATGTTGCTCTTTTATAGTCTCATTTATATATCCTTGGGTGACCCCCAGACCCCTTGAAAAAAATAAATGAAAAAAAAGTATTCTTTTTTTGAAAATGTTGTCGAAGTCACTGGTCAATGTGATTTTAGATCTCATAAGTGTATAATATGAGTAAAATTTAATCTTTAAGTTGACAGACTAAACGTTTATGAAAATACGTCGATGTCGATCTTCCTTACTAATATCAGTTTGAAAAAAAAATAGAAAATGTTTACTAAATTACCACTAAAGCGCATCTTTGCTAGCCAAGATTTTTTGGTCCACTTTGCTCCCCATAAACCCTTGGCGGATTTCATTACGAAAACTCTGTAACAAGCTCCGTTTAATGATTGGCTGCAGCTGCGAGTAGCTGATCCAATCGCAGTGCTTGTAAATATAGACTTTAAAAGAACACATATGTGTGATCTTTGGTAAAACATTTGGTGCTTTTAACAAGTTGAGACACAAGTTCCCGAGTACAGTGTCTCCCCAACGATGGTCTAACCAGATCACATTAAAGACCTATGTATTCTTAGGTCACCTGAGTAAACTCAAGTGACCTATTGCTATCCGTTTCCGTCCGTCGTCATGCGTTAACATTTTAAACTTCTTCTTAAAAACTACAAAGCTGATTGTTACCATTTTTAGCTCACCGAGACGAAGTCAGGGGGAGCTTATGCTATACCCTCGGCGTTGGCGTTCAGACCTGGATAAAGGTTTTGTTGCAGGGCCTGTATATACGCTATTACTTGTCCTATCTTCACAAAACTTGCATGAATGATGCATCTGGACCTACTTATGGACTTGGAAGACTTTGATGCTGACTCTTGGTCCTAAATTTCAGATGCTGGAGGAGGTTAAGGTTTTTGGAGCAGGTTAAAGTTTTTGTTGCAGGTGCCCTTTGATAGCAACATCTAAGTTACTTCTGGCCCTTACTTTACCAAACGTGCATGGATGGTGTGTCTTATGATACTGATGCACCAGACAGGCTTGAACCTGAATCTGAGCTATGGGTTTTGTGATTCTGGAAGAGGTTAAGGTTTTTAGAGCTGGTTAAAGTTTTTGTTGCAGGTGCCCTCTGATGATGATATCTTAATAACTACTTGTCCTTACTTCACCAAACGTACATGGATGGTGCATCTTTTGAAACTCATGCACCAGACAGGCTTGAATGCTGAATCTGAACCATAGGTTTAGATGCTTGATAAGGTTAAGGTTAAGGTTTTGGAACAGGTCACATGTTTAATAGATAATAGTACAATTTCAAACTTGCATAGTTGATTAAACTATAATATGAATGAATCACAGAGGTAGCTTCAGATGCAGAGCTTGATCTCCATTATCAAGGATGCTAAAAAATATATCTTAGTCATTACAGGTTTTAACTTCACCAAACTTGCATAGATGGTGTGTCTTATGATACAGATGCACCTGACAGGCATGGATGCTGCATCTGAGCAATAGGTTTCGGATGCTGGAGGAGGTTAAGGTTTTAATTGCTGGTTAAGGTTTTTGAAACAGGAGCCCTCTGATAATGATATCTTAGTTATTACTGGTCCTAACTTCCCCAAACTTGCATGGATGATGTGTCTTATGATACTGATGCACCTGAGAGGCTTATATGCTAAATCTGAGTCATAGGTTTCGGATGCTAGATACTGTTTAGTTTTTTTTTTGGAACAGGTCACATGTTTTGTAGATAATAGCTTGCATAGTTGATTTAACTATATTATAAATGAAAAAATGAAAGATGCAGAGCCTGATCTCCATTATCAAGGATGCTAAAAAAATCCTCACTCAAACCTGCTCGATAGATAGATGTGTTTGTTGTTAAATGATATAACATGATTCCTATGATATAGTTTATATGATATGATATACTATTGTTTAATATAATGCATAGATAATAATACATACCCTTTTCTATATCACAGCTTGTATTAGCCCGAGACTCCAATATCAGCCCGAGGGATGATATTGGTCGAGGGCTGATGCAAGCTGTGATATGGAAAAAGGTATCTATTATTATATACATTACATACTAAGTAAAAATTTAAAAAAAACCCCATCAACTTGAACAAATTGATTATTCATATTATTTGAAAATAGTCTGGACATGTTCATGTACTAAAAAAAAATATGAGTTCTTGTTTTAACAAACATGAAGCTACATGACGGAATTTCATCAGGTTTTTAAAGTTGGCTGCTTTAAAACATTTGCTAGCATTTTAAATTTTTCAACTGCACTTAAAAATGTCCACAGTAACTGTCACATGTAAACATGCAAAAATGCCGAAGCGAAAAAAGGCAGAGGAGTTCCGCAAGGGATGTGATACGGATCCGTATCAGCCCTGGAGGTCTGATAACCTGTATCAGCCCCGGAGGCCTATACGGATTTTGTAATGCCATCTGTACATGTATCACATGTGCAAAAAACCTGTATTTATTACTAAGTACAGTTAGTTCAAACATATCTTTTACAACAGACACCATAGCATAGCATAACATTGAAATCTCATAGCATAGCATTGGAATCTCATAGCATAGCATTGGAATCTCATAGCATAGCATTGGAATCTCATAGAATCGCATTCGTCATATCATAGCATAGCATAGCATAGCATATCATACAACATTATTTTAACTCGGTTTTAAATGTTTTTATTTGAAAAAATAAATGTTTACATAATAGATTTGTTGTAAACTTTGGCTTCTTATTATTTCACTTCGAAATGTGTGGAACTCTTCTGTGTATGGAGGCGTTTTTGTTCAAATCTCATATCATACCATAGCATAGCATACCATATCATTAAGCCCTTCATTTCAATTTCTCATAGCATAGCATACAAATCTCATAGCATAGCATACAAATCTCATAGCATATCATTAAAATCGCATACCATAGCATAGCATTTTAATTGTAAAAGATATGCATGAAATGACTGTATGTAATAATATACAAATATTGACTGGGGTTGAGGGCAACATTGATTATATTAGCCCCCGAGGGACGAAATATTGCCCAACGCGAAGCGGAGGGCAATATTTTCGTCCCAAGGGGGCTAATATAATCAATGTTGCCCGAAAACACAGTCAACATTTGTTTTGTTATATAAAGAAACAAACCGAAATTTAAGAAAGTAATTGAAAACAGATCGCCGTAATTTTCTCAGCTCAACACAGAATTCACGAATTCAATTTTGTGCAAAGTTCATTTTCAAAATATCCTCAGCATCAAACGATCACTGGTGATATTCCGCCGACCGTAAGAATTAACATACAAATGTTCTACCTGATTTCATTTCACAGTAATTCGCAAATCCTTATATCCGTTATGATAGCAAACCGTCGCATTGCGCGTCCGTTGTTTACTTGCCTTGACTGACAGTCTATTATGACGTCACCTTGTTTTGGAGTCGCGTAGAGTTATTTACGTCATCGTTTACGAATCAACATATCAGAGGCGATTATTTGAAATAGAGGGAATGTTCTCTAGATATTATTCCTAGCCGGTCAATATCAAAAAAATATTGACCGGTCAATATTTTTCGGACGAGCTAATATTACAGTTATTGACTATTTGTCTATATAGAGTTATATAGTGAGAATATACTACTGAATATAACAAAATATTTTGTTATATTCAGTAGTATATTCTCACTATATAACTCTATATAGACGAATAGTCTTTTTTTTTTTTTTTATAATATTTATTATTCAGTTTTTATACAGATAACAATAATTCATAAACAATACAGGAATAAGTTAGGAAAACATAAATCTAGATTTGACGATTAATACATAGATATCTTGTATATTAAGTCGAATAGTCAATAATTGTAATATCAGCTCGTCCGAAAAATATTGACCGGTCAATATTTTTTAGATATTGACCGGCTAGGAATAATATCTAGAGAACATTCCCTCTATTTCAAATAATCGCCTCTGATTTGTTGATTCGTAAACGGTGACGTAAATAATTCTTCGCGACTCCAAAACAAGGTGACGTCATAATAGACAATCAGTCAAGGCAAGTAAACAGCGAACGCACAATGCGACGGTTTGCTATCATGACGGATATAAGGATTTGCGAATTACTGTAAAGTAAAATCAGGTAGAACAACTGTCTGATAATTCTTACGGTCGGCAGAATATCACAAGTGACCGTTTGATGCTGAGGATATTTTGGAAATGAACTTTGCACAAAATTGAATTCGTGAATTCTTTGTTGAGCTGAGAAAATTACGGCGATCTGTTTTCAATTAATTTCCTAAATTTTGGTTTGTTTCTTCATATAACAAAACAAATGTTGACTGTGTTTTCGGGCAACATTGATTATATTAGCCCCCTTGGGACGAAAATATTGCCCTCCGTATCGCGTTATACACTGTATAGTCATGATAATCACATAATACTGTTACATATGATATTGCAATATATTGTATTGTATTGTAAGATACATATTGCATATAATATAATATTATATGATATATGTTACAATATTATGATGTTTTATGTAATATGATATTGTTTTGTATAATATTATATTGTATTATATATAATATTATGATATTGTATTATGTGATTAACAGTAATGTTTAACACAATGCAATGCCATATCATATGTTACAATATAATATATCATCATTGTTTATTACGGTATTTTATTGTATTATATGATCGATATATTTTGTAAGTATGATAGGATGCAATATTGTATTTTATATTATTATATTTACATCTACCAAGTATAATTTCCTCTATTTCTTACGGAAAGTTATAGTTAATTCATAGCTGTAAAGAAACATCCAGACTGAAATCCACACGCCCCATTTAATGATTGGTCGAAATCTACACCAGCTGAAAGTGACAGGACTAAAATGACACGCCCTGTTTATCGATTGGTCTGAAGCTACAGCGATCTAAGTAAACTCACGGACTGCACGAAATAATCTTGATGATGACTCAAAGTCTTAGAGGAAACAATTTGGCTGTTTCTTTTAGCTAACGTACATATGTACATTAACAGTATTATTAAGTGAATTTTACTAACTTGTCATAATCAATTTCTTAATTAGTTAAAGATAAATGTAAAAATAAACAATAAAATGCTTTCTTTTATGATTCATGCAGATTATGAAGATAGCGATCATCGCAGGAAGATTTTACATAACCTGCTGACGCGGGTTATGTATTTTTCCTGCAATGTCGCTACCTTCATATCCCAAATGAATCACAAAAGAAAGCATTTTATTGTTTAAGTATTGATAAATATTGTATCCTATAATACTGTATGAATTGAACATATGATTATCATACAATTTTTTAACAGATCATATACGACATTGTGTCAAAACAGTAAAATCCAAGATCATAAAGTATGATTTTCATATAATATGATAAAGGTGGTCTCATAAAGGTGATGCCTCATGAGGGTGATGCCTCGTCTCGGCGAGCTTCGTAATCTGTGATTACCTATGTTTGGTGTGAGGCATCTCAATGGTAAGAGGAATCTAAATTGTGAAATTCATGGCTCTACCACTCCCCTCTCTATGGTAAGAAGAATCTAAATTGTGAAATTCATGGCTCTACCACCCCCGGGGCGCCACATGTTGGGCCAAATATGCAAAAAAAGAAGCTAAATTTTAAAAAAAATCTTCTTCTCTACTCCTACACATGTAAGGAAAAAACTGGTTGCATAGTTATGATGTCCATGAAACCCTCTATCAAAATTGTGAAATTCATGACCCCTGGGTCAGGGGTTCAGGCTCTAGGGTGGGGCCAAAATGGCCAAAAAGTAAAAATGTATTTAATTTTAGAAAATCTTTT
Source organism: Magallana gigas (assembly GCF_963853765.1). Taxonomy (NCBI): domain Eukaryota; kingdom Metazoa; phylum Mollusca; class Bivalvia; order Ostreida; family Ostreidae; genus Magallana; species Magallana gigas. The sequence goes on along the minus strand of NC_088853.1, from coordinate 72,848,480 downwards.
TTACTCCGATATATATTTGTTAAAAAATAGATGCATGGTTATGGTGTCCATGAAGCCCTGGACCAAAATTGTTAAATTCATGACCCCAGTGTCAGGGGTTCAAGCTCTAGGGTTGGGCCAATATGGCCAAATAGTAAAAATGAATTAAATCTTAGAATATCTTCTTCTCTACTTCCATATACATTTGTAAAAAAAAAACTAAATTCATGATTATGATGTCTATGAAGCCCTCTACCTAAATTATGAAATTCATGACCCCTGGGTCAGGGATTCAGGCTCAAGGGTGGGGCCAATATGGCCATATAGTAAAAATGTTTTAAATCTTAGAAAATCTTCTTATCTACTCCCACACATGTGGGCAAAAAACCGAATAAATGGTTTTGATGTCCACTAACTCCGCTACCCCTAGGTCAGGGTTTCAGGACTTGAGGGGGGGGGGGTATGGCAATATAGTGTAAATTTATATATAATGTTGAAAAATTTTCTTCTCTATTTTCACTCATCTGTATAGAAAACTGACATAATTATGTTTACCAGGAAGTCTTCTACTGAAATTTTAATTTTCATGTCCCCTGGAGTATGGGTTTTGACTCTAGGGCAGGGCTAAAATGGAAAAATAGGTGGTACTGCATATAATGTTAAAAAATTATCCTTTTAGTTACTCCCACACACCCGAAAAAAAAACTGAATTCATGATTTTGTCGACAAGGTCTTCAGGCAGGGAGGTAGTTGTCATTACAAATTTATAATTTTTTTTACGCCAGAATGAAACCTTATTAATTAAATGCATATATGAGACTCTTCAACAAGTTTGTGTATGGGTTATATGCTACTCAGGTGACCGTTAAGGCCAATTGGCTTTTTGTAATGGGATTGAACTAGTTCTACAAACTTTCAAGGCTGGCGTGAACAGCATGAGAAGTAAACCTGGCGAATGTAGAAGTTGCCTATCCCATTAGTATATACGTTCCTGCTTATGGTTATTGCTTTTAAATGTTCAATAAGCTCTGCTTTATTTAATTTTTTTGGTCCGCAATATTCACGACAACCATACCTTGTTTTATGGTATGAACGCTTTCATATAAATTGGCGACTTTTTCACTCCCGGTCCTTATCAAACACGATGAATAAGACATTCTGTGCCTTCCCTAGGTTACAACTTATTTTGTATTTAATAACATTGTTACTTATGTTCCGATATTTGGTAGTCAACATGTTTTCGAGTTGTATTAATGCCGTAGTGTGTACATGTATATATATATAAGTAATATAACCCGTTGTTTAATTTGATTAAAATGTAAATATGCAAGGGGCGCAACTCAAGTAACGCCATCACATCACTGAGTTTTCGTAATGAATTCCGCTAAGGGTTTACGGGGAGCAAAGTAGACTGAAAATCCTTGGCTAGCGAAGATGCTAAACAATAAAGTTACATGTATATAATTATTATAACACTCTGTGCATGATATACTGTAAATTCCTTATTTTGCATATTTAATTTCGCAAATGAACCGTTTTGCATCAAATTGTAAGAGTAAAAAATTGTGAACGCCAAATTTTTATCATAGTTCCATTTTGTTTACATCTGTTCATAAAACAAGAGGAAAATTTTGAAATCCATGAGATGGTCTATTAATTTCTCGCTATTAATTAGGAATCTACAGTATTGAGGTTGAACTTAAGGACAATATCAACTTCAGTGTTTATGTAAATACATTCATGAATTAATGTTGACCTTTATTACTTATTAAAATATCGGAGTTCGAAAAATGGAAATTAATATGATATTGGCACTGAAATATTAATAATACTGGTATATTATAAAATATACCAGTATGTAATATTTTGTGATCTCTTTACAGGTTCCTTGTGTATTGGGGTGCAGTAAACTAATTGACCAAAGAAAGACTATATGTGGTTAGTAGTCATGTGTTGTCACTATTATTATGTAGCTAAACTCTGTATTTTTAGGTCACCTGAGTCACTCAGGAGACCTATTGCTATCACAAGTTTGTTGTCGTGTGTCATTCATAGACATTACAGCATTCATCTCTTAAAAGGGTATGATGGCAGTAGTCATTGCGTTAGCCCTGGGGTAAGAACTGTTGCCCGAAAGCCTAGGTCGAGGACTACATCAATTTTTTTTACCAATAAACTGACAATATTACTACTGCCCTCATCCCCATTTGATGGTTGATATGTAAACAAGAAAAACTTATTCTTGTGGTAATGTCAGGGCTGGATATTGTCAAATTATCTTCCTGGGAGAGATTCAAATAATCAGCCAGGGTAAGGGGGATAGCCAATCATATATCATAGGCCAGTAGTTAATATAAATGACTTCATATATAATTTGGAAAGTTCCCATTTTACATATATTAAAAAAGTAAAAGACAGAGCAGCAAGAGTACAAGAGTTTAACAGAGAGAGAGAGAGAGAGAGAGAGAGAGAGAGAGAAAAAAAACAGATGAGAGAGAGAGGGAGAGAGATAGAGAGAAAGAGTTCACATTAGTTAGACAAAGAGTTATTTCAGGGCTGGGATAATGTCTGATTATCTTCCTGGGAGAGATTCAAATAATCAACCAGGGTAAGAGGGATAACCAATGATATGTCATAAGCCAGCAGTAAATATAAATGACCTCATATTTAATTTTGAAAGTTCCCATTTTAAATATATTAAAGAAGTAAAAGACAGAGCAGTAAGAGTACAAGAGTTTAGCAGAGAGAGAGAGAGAGAAAGAGAGAGAGAGAGAGACTAAAAACAAAAGTGTATGTTTAGCAGAGGGATGAAGAGAGAATGGTGGTATAACACAGAGAAAGAGAGTAAATGTGTTGGAGAGGCAAAGTAAATATGGAAAATATGGAAAGACTGGAAGAAAGAACACATGTATTTCCTTAGCAGAGAATGCCTGAAAATAGTAAATGTCTGAAAGAAAGAGAAAGAGAGAATGTTTGATAAAGAATGTCAGAGATAGAGAGACAAAGAGAGCAACAGTGTATGTTCCTTACAAAAGTAAATGAAAGAGAGAAGGAGAAAGTACACACGGAGAGGGAGTGAGGTGAAGAGAGTGTGAGAGAAAAAGCAACAGCACATGTTTAACAGCAAATGATAGAAAGTAGAAAGAGAGAGAGAGAGTATGTACATACGTCTCCATGAGAGAGAAATAGACACAGAAAGCTGGCATACATGTGGGAAAGACTAGAATAGCACTTGTATTTCTTTGGCAGAGAATGTCTGAAAATAGTAAATATCTGAGAGAGAGAGAGAGAGAGAGAGAGAGAGAGAGAGAGAGAGAGAGAGAGAGAGAGAGAGTTCATGTTAGTGAGACAGAGCAAGAGTTCATGAACATGTTGCAAAAAAAGGGAATGAGAAATAGAAAGAGAGATACTGTAGAATCATTTAAATTCGTGGCCGCCAATTTTCGTGGATTGTGATTTTTTTGCTCATTCGCGGGGATGTAATTTCGTGGATGCGTAGCCTACTGTTTTAGTAACAAAGATAACTTTGTTTTCATTCAGGATTTAAATTTGTGGGGGAGGGCTACGCACAAATACCACGGAAATTGAGCCACCACGAATTCTAATGATTCCACAGTAGACTAAAAACAAAAGTGCATGTTTAGCAGAAGGATGGAGAGAGAATGGTGATATAACACAGAGAAATAGAGTACATGTGTAGGAGAGGCAAAGTAAATCTTTGAGAGAGAAAGAGAGAGGAGAGAGAGAGAGAGAGAGAGAGAGAGAGAGAGAGAGAGAGTTCAAGTGCAAATATAAAGATAACATGTTGAAAACAGAAGAAAGTTTGAGAGAGAGAGAGCACAAACATAGAGAGAACATGTTGCTAATAAAAGTGAAAGAGAGAGAGAGAGAGAGAGAGCGAACGTTTTGGTGAAGCAAAGAAGTAAAAGTGAGTAGCAAGAGTAAATGTTAAGCAGAGGGAGAAAGGGTGAAGGAGAGAGAGAAAACATGTTGGTGGGAAAAAGTGAAAGAAATAAAAAGAAATAAAGATAAAGAAGAGCAAAAGCATGTATATTTAGTAGCAATTACATGGTTTATAAATGTTATAAGGGAAAGAGTTGTAAGAAAGAGAGAAAGTACATAAGTCTGCAAGGGGGGAGAAATATACACAGAATGCTGGCATACATATGTGGGAAAGACTGAAAGAAAGAGCACTTGTATTTCCCTAGCAGTGAATGTCTGAAAATATTAATGTCTTTGAGAGAGAGAGAGAGAGAGAGAGAGAGAGAGATTAATGAAGAATGTCAAAGTTAGTAAGACAAACAGAGCAAGAGTACATGTTGCTGAGAAAAAGGGAATTAGAGAAAGAATAAAAGAAAGTAGATATTTTGGAGAGAGAGAGAGAGTGAGAGAAAGAGCAAGAGTATGTTAAACAGTGAATGTGAGAGAAAGTAAGAGAGAGAGAGAATGTTTAATGAAGAACGTCAGAGATAGTGAGACAAATAGAGCAAGGGTACATGTTTAACAGAAAATTGAATGAGAGAGAGAGAGAGAGAGATGATACGAGAAACAACGATAAGAGCATTCTTAGCAATGAATGTATGATACAGATAGAAAAAAGAGAGAGGGAGAAAGTCACCAATGTTAAGCAGAGAATGTCAGAAAGAGATTTTTTTGTTTCAACAAAAAATTATCTATTGGTTGAGTGTTTTTCTATCTGATGATAATAGGCCATTATTTGTCTATGAATGTCTATGAAAATATATTATTATTTCAAAAGTAAAGTCTGGTTTAAATTGATATATTCCTTGCACACAAAATTATATTATATATTATTATACTTTCATGTTAAATACTGAAATCTGATTGGTTTAGATGCAGTTGATAATTTGTTCTATTACTTTCAACGTTAGCAACACACTTAGCAACGTGTAACACAACGACCTGTTACATGCGCGTAAATTATGCGCGTACGGTTAGCCGTAGAATTCACGTCATTTCTATATAAAAGCAGTAAAAAAATTCTCTATAATTAAGACATTCAGTATAATAAAATAAATTGTGCCTGTGTGGGAGGATAACAATTTGCCAATTTCAACTGTTACCCTCCCAAACAGGCACTATTTATATAATGATATTGTATAAATTTATTTTATCATTAAACAGTTTTGAAAGAATGTGGTTGACATAATTCTAAAACACTTTATTTTTATTTGACAGGTTTTGATTCAAAGATATAGACATGGACACAGCAAGCTCCACATATAGTACACATAAGTGTTCTAAGTGTCCGGGGGACACAGAGTACCATTGTGTATCGTGTCCATGTGATCTGTGTCCCCAGTGTAAAGAGAACCATGTAAAAGATCTCCAAACAATAGACCATGATGTTGTGTCACACCGTGATAAAATCAACTACATTCCAACACAGGAGATCTGTGTGAGACATCCTGGCCATGTTTATATAAAGTACTGTGAACCTTGTCAAGTTCCCGTCTGTTTCCACTGCAGAAAACACAGAACCCACAGACAACTTGATGTTAAAACAGCCTATAAAACAAAGCGACAACAACACAGAGGAACCATTCACACCATCAGAAGTGAGGCTCTCTTTTACAGACCTGTTCTCCTGCCACGAATCAAAACTGATTCCAAAACCTGTCACACAGAATTCTCCCTCTATCAATCAGAGATGTTAACAAAGGCCAAGACACTGAAGAATCTCATTAACAAAGTGAGAAAAGATTTGAAGTACAATGTGTTTTGTGACTTTAATTTAAAACACAGATGTTTAAAACAGGTGATAGAAATGATCAGACATGTACAGCCAGCATTCACATTCAGTGCACTACAATTCCTCTCCTCCATAAAGAAAGCCCTCCCCCAGATACATCTTACACTCCACACCAGCCAGCTCTCCATGACTGAGTCACTAAACAAGGAGGATGTGATGGAGTCACTGAGTGCAATCCAAATCACAGAGAGAGGAAACCGACACGTAGGAAACCAGTGTATGCTGAAACTGATGTCTGGTGCTGAGTTCCATCAATCTCTCACACTGACAGGTGTTGATTGTTGTTATCACATTTCCTGTGTGACATCAGACCGGGTCTGGGTCAGTGATGATGAAAACCATTTCATATTGACAGACACAACAGGTGCCCCTCTACATCGTGTGGAGGATTCATGTAGTGGTTTTGGATTACACACAGTGAACAGTGATAGTGAACTGATTTATATAGATAGGAATTATAACATCAACAAACTGTCAAAGGATAGGACAACAACCACCACATTTATAGAGACAACAGACTCTACATGGAGACCACGGTGTGTGTACTGGTCCCCGTCCACTGGGGATCTACTGGTCGGGATGTATAGAAAGAAACCAGGGAGAGGCAAGGTAACCCGGTACAACCAGAGTGGACAACTGATACAAACCATACAGAATGACTACACAGGTCTTGGACTGTATAGAGAACCTATCTATATAACAGAGAACAACAATGGGAATGTTATGGTGTCTGACTATGATGATGCTGTAGTGGTGACAGAGCGTGGAGGAAGACATCGTTTCTCCTACACAGGAACTCCATCGGGATCAGGACTAAAGCCATGTGGAATCTGTACTGACCCGCTGTCACACATCCTGGTGTGTGATGGTGAAACCAAAACAGTACAGATGTTAGACAGGGACGGTCAGTTCCTGTCACATCTACTGATAAGACCATCAGGGATATTCTCACCATGCAGCCTGAGTTATGATGTCAACACTCACCGTCTCTGGGTCGGATCAGAGGACAACACCACGGTGGTTATATACAGGTATATCACCAGACAGGACGCTCTGACAGGTAAGTCTGATTCAATATTGTAAATTATATAATATGTAGTTACAAGTCAGACATATATAGAATGTGCTCTTTATCACTTGTCATTAAAATGTAAAAACATATTTGTTTATAGACAATCAATATCACATGCATTTAATGAGATGTAAGTGATTACTTGTCTTTAATTGATCAATTACTTAGATACATGAATATGTAGATAATTTCCTGATTAAAAAAATTATTAGATACCTTTACCAGTATATGTTTGTTATTAATTAATAACGGTTCTGTATTAATACATTAACAAACAAACATTGCTGTAACAATCATTATACAAGATGTGATGTTTGTAATCAATCAGTTCCATCTGACTGTTTGTGTCTGATGTTTGTAGATCTGAATCCAGCAAATGCTGATGTGATGGAGTCACTGAGTGAAATCCCAACCACAGGGGCAGAAAAACCACAGCAAGGAAACCAGTGTCTGCTGAAACTGATGTCTCCCCCCGAGTTACTTCCCTCTCTCACAGTGACAGGTGTTGGTCGTTGTTATCACATTTCCTGTGTGACATCAGACCGGATCTGGGTCAGTGATCATAGAAACAATTTCATCTTGACAGACACAACAGGTGTCCCTCTACATCGTGTGGAGGATTCATGTAGTGGTTTTGGATTACACACAGTGAACAGTGATAGTGAACTGATTTATATAGATAGGAATTATAACATCAACAGACTGTCAAAGGATGTAAAAACAACCACCACATTTATAGAGACAACAGACTCTACATGGAGACCACGGAGTGTGTACTGGTCCCCGTCCACTGGGGATCTACTGGTCGGGATGCATAGAAAGATTACAGAGTATTCAGGGAGAGGCAAGGTAACCCGGTACAACCAGAGCGGACAACTGACACAAACCATAGAGAACGACACTAGAGGACTGGGACTGTATAGAGCACCTTACTATATAACAGAGAACAACACTGGGGATGTTATGGTGTCTGATGATGATGCTGTAGTGGTGACAGAGCGTGGAGGAAGACATCGTTTCTCCTACACAGGACATCCATCAGGATCTGGACTAGTTCCATGGGGAATATGTACTGACAAGTTGTCACACATCCTGGTGTGTGATGTTACAACCAAAACAGTACAGATGTTAGACAGGGACGGTCAGTTCCTGTCACATTTAATGATAAGACCATCAGGGATATTCTCACCACGGAGCCTGAGTTATGATGTCAACACTCACCGTCTCTGGATCGGGTCATGGAACAACAATACGGTGGTTATATATAGGTATATCACCAGACAGGACGCTCTGACAGGTAATTCTGAGTCATTATCATTCACATTAATTAGATATAGATAACTAAGACACACAGTCCGTGTTAATTATCAGTCAATAAGATACATGTAAGACATGTTTATCTGTGTGATTGTTTGTTAATATAAACAGCTCATTGTTACAGGGTTAGCTGTATTTATTTTATCAATTAGATAAACATGTCATTGTATTTAGTTAATTAGAAAAAAGGTCATTGTAAATAATTTTTTGTGACACATTTATTTGTAATTATTTATTTTGTTACAAGTTAAATTAATTGGTTTGAAGTTTAAACTGATAACACTGACACATATTTACCCTTTTGTGTCTGTCTGTCCGTCTGTCTGTCTGTCCATAACAAAAATTTCTGTCGCATTTTTCTCATTAGCTATTCATTGTTTTTGAAATTTTAACACACTCTTTGTTAATATTTTTGTACCAATCGGACATCAACTTCCTGTTACAGTCAATTGTATTTATTAGTAGCCTAAATTTTCAAACAAATATTCATAAAAGATTTCTCATCAACTTCTCATTTGCAGATGCTTGATACTTTACACCCTCTTTGTTTAGGCATGCCATATGTTGGGATCTATTTTTGTACAAATGGGACGTCAACTTTGTTTATTTTGTATATTTACATCAGAGCGGGGGTATTACTAGTGAGCATTGGCTCACAGATATCTTGTTTTGCTGGACTTGTCCTCATCTGAGTAATATCATGTTGGTGTTGATCATTAACTACATCATTCATTAGTTTATTCTGTTTCATGTAGATGGGCCAATTTTACCTGACCATGAGGGGAGAAAAAAGAACACCTTCCTTGAAAGCCTTACAGAGGAAGACAGAAAACAGACATTGGCTACGTAGACCACTTAATGCAATATGATGTCTTTATCTTCAAGTACGTACTGACCCGAGTCAGTCAAGTCACCTATTGTAATTGGTTTTTGTCCGTCGTCGTGTGTTGTCCGTCGTGCGTCTTTCCTTTACAATTTTATATTTTTAACTATTTCTTGAAAACTATACGGTCTATTGTCACCATTTTTGGTTTGAAACTTCTCTTGAATAAAAAGAATATGAAATATGAAAATTATGACCCTCATGGTCCCATGGGCGGGGCATAATATCCAAAAAAGGCCATATTTTTATTCTCTGCTCTTTCTATCAAAATATTAACTTTTTGTAAGGGTATAGATGATGTGAGATTTCTCCGACTCTTGAACCCCCCCTTTCATTTTCATGAATAGATATATCGAACAGCAACAAATAAAAGCAGGTTGACAGTCAGAGGAGTCTCAGATTAGAGAGTGAACTACAAAATGAAGCTTACAATACTAACATGAGACTCTCTGACTTGTCAGTTTAAGGGCCATGGTACTCAGGTGATTGTCAAGGCATGTGTGCCTCTTGTCAAATAGTACTCACAGAGCAGATGAAATGCATTTTGAACCATATTTTAATGTTTTTCAATTATAAGGACACATATTTAGATCCTAGATTTTGTGAAGAACAAAATACTTATGAGTTTGAGGAATTGATGTCCACTTTTATTTGTTCATAAGATGTCTGAATCATCGGTACTCCTTTTGTATTTGTATTTTTTTAAAATAATTTATATTCTACCTCTGACATTTAATCAAAAAATGTAAACTTTGTTTGACCCTTATGACATTTTATCACAATTTCAGATTTTTATGGATGTATACCTATTATTTGTCAGAAGATTAAAGTTTGTGAAGTTTCATGAAGATCGAATAACTACAAATATATTTATTTGACTTTTAAAGTTATAGATTTTTTACCTACATGTATGACGTTGTTCACCTTGCCACGTTACGTTATGATCTTATCAACATCATTTTATGTTAAATATAATATGGCCCCATTGTTTTATTTGTTAATCATTACCAATTTTTTTTTTGATAACTTATTAATAACTTAAAATAATAATAATGCATTTATATCAATGTATATTTTTTTTTTACACAATCCGTGCACATTTGTTACAATGTTTATTTGTCGACACGTGATTAAACAAACACGTTACATAGTTGGTTTCGTGTCCGGTTTTTTGTACACAGCGTGATCAATTTCCGGCTATAGTTTTGGGCACATCAGTGATAATTTCAGATGAAATATATTTGATTTAGAGTATTGTACAAGTATGGTTCGGTGACTTATTCTATACAAATAGTGTAATACAGTGAGTTAGCTCGTTTGTTAACATGCATGGGGTATTTGTCGACGCATGAATAATTTAGCGCCTATATATGTAGCTCAATTGTCACGGAGTTTTTAAATAAGCAGCACGCTACCTTTTTTTCATTAAAAACTTCCTTCACGTTCTCTAAAATTACTAATATTTTATCTGCCAGAATGCATCTACATGTATCATAAAAGTGAGCAGGTTACATTCTCATAGCTATTTACAATAGATCTTGTACGCACAATTTACAGGCATATATCCTTTGTCATTTAGGAACTTTTTTCCGAAGAGGTGGGTCAGTACCTCTCCACCTCCTTAAAATAATATATATATATATATATATATATATATATAGAAAGAAATTAGGCTCCCAAAACTTCTGGACAACTAATTTAGATTTGGAAAAAAATTAAAATCAAATCAATTATAAATACTTGTTGTTTAATTTTTTGCACGGACTTGTAATCACTGCCAGCTTTAAATAATCTAAACAAGTACATGTACATCGCTAGCCTACATAAGTAATTGAAATAATAGATCACTTAATCGCTGCACAAATAGATTCTGTAAACGTAATTTCAGAGGTAAATTTGGCCTTTAAAAATTCTTTTTATATTTAAATATTATATATTACAATGATCATGGACGCTGTTTTGAACACATTTTGATAACACAGAGAAAGTAGCCGATTACCGGGTAAATGTTCGTGGTCAATGTTTATCTGTTCCCCACAATTTTGTCAAACTACCGGCAATGAAGAGTTGAAAAAAAAATTATTTCAATTTTTATTCTGAATGATCCACACTTTATAATTACCTATTAAAAAAGACCGCTGTTGTGCCTAAATATGTAACTGATCGACCACAGGAGAATAAAGGGCGGGGCAAAAAATAGGGTAGTGCTTATATTGTATAAATCTATATTCGCAACAATTATTTGACAAACGTAAAGTTAACTTGCGCCTTTGCGCTTAAATCTCTTTGCAACACATTTTGTAGTTTCATGTAACTATTTATTATTTATAACATTCAATTAAAACACTTTTCAGAGTGTATATCTAATATATATAAAATGGATGGATTAAAAAAAGCTTACACCCGAGGAAATGCCATGATTATTTCTTCTTAATGTTTAGCTCACCTGAGCTGAAAGCTCAAGTGAGCTATTCTGATCACATTTTGTCCGTCGTCCGTCTGTCCGTTTGTCCGTCCGTCCGTCTGTTTGTCCGTCTGTAAACTTTTTACATTTTAAACTTCTTCTTTAAAACTGCTTGGCCAATTTAACCAAATTTGGCACAAAGCATTCTTATGGAAATGTAAATATAAATCGCAAAAATGAAAGACAGATCTTCATTCAGAGCGGAGAAATCATCGAAACTGTAGAAAAAGGGGGGGGGCATTTTTAAAAATCTTCTTCTCAAAACCAACTGAGTCAAATTTAATGTAATTTATCATAAGTAATCCTTATGGAAAGGAAAATTTAAATTGCAAAAAGTATGGGCTAATTCTGTTTCAAATCTGAGTTATTACGAAAATAATAAGAAAGAAAAGGCGTGTTTCAAGCAATTTATATCATCCATGAGTCTTGGTAAAATTAGTAGGCATGACCGGGCCAGGGCAAAACAAAAGATTAACACTTATTAATCTTCCAATCTCATTAAAATTTCAAGATATTTACTTGCCAGTATATTTGTATTCGCTGTAAATATTATTGCAAAATAATGCGTAATTGGAATTGACGATTGCCGATCTGCCCCGGCTTTTATTTTGCCCCGGCCCGGGTTTCCTTACCTATTTTACCAGGACTCGTATTCCATAATTCTAAAACGAGGTTCTTTGTTTAAAGCGGTCATGACACTATATGGTAAACGGGTCGATCTGACAATGATGAATGTGTTTGTTGTGCAACAGTTTGTGTACAAAGGGAATCTTTGAAACATACAAAATACATTGGTGCCGATTTTTTGAACTAAATTGAGGCTAAATATTTCAATGCGTTGACAGTTTTCACATATGACGGTGGTGTTAGCTTGTTGTGATTTTTGTTTCGTTTTCATTTATGCTTTGCGTTAACCTGGGAACTGTCGCTTGTATTTCCTGATTTTTACGGATCAAATCAAACAGAGACTTCGGTAAATCAAACACTTTACTGTTTACCTGCGCAAATTAAGCAACATCTGATGTATTAAGAAAGAACTAAAATGCAATTCAACCAGGCTATCGGTAATTCGGTATCATCTTTTGCGTAATGGTAGAATACTGCAATATGTTTTGTTGAGATGCTCGGCATTTTCTCGAGTTTATTCAGTTTAAATAGAGTTTAATATTGCTGACGGAAATATGCAGGTATATATATGTATATGATTCATTTTGAAAAATAAATTGTGTTCTTTATTTGATATAGTGCATGTTTCTTGTGTTTAATTGTTTACAATTTCTTTTTACTTACCATATTTGAGTGTTTAGCTTCGAATTATAAGCAAGATACAGAGATTTGCTCACAATTCTATGTTTGTACACATATCTTTTTTTTCCATTTTAAATGCCGAATAGGAAATACCAAGTTAAAAATCTTAAGCTGAATGCAATAAACTCATGTGAACAAAATATGACTCAAACCTAGCAAAATTTTGAGCTCATCTTGCTTATAATTCTACGATTGACGCTGAAATTTTGGTTGATCATTAGAAATTCTATATGAATTAGAGTATGTTAAATACTTGTACACACAAAAATTAAAGAATGATATGTTGTATATAACTACTCTTTGGGGCCCCCTCTTTATACAATAAATAATGTGAAATGTGAGTAAATAAAAACGACATTGTTAAAACAGTTTCCATAGTTCTGACACATTTCTGTTGCGGGGATAAAATAATTATCGCTATTCCTAAGAAAATATTACAGCGGAAAATTATCCTGGTTTGTAGCCATTTGTTATTTTTGAATAAAAATGAAATTAATGGGTGGGCCATAGTAAATTAGAGTGATGTGCCTGTCAATACGGTAATGTTGATTTTTATAGCTCTTTAACATGTCACGTGACACCATTTTTCATTCCAGTGTATTCATCAATCAAGTGTGAGTAAAGTTATAAAAGTCACGAGTTTACGCGAGGTAAACAACAGTCATTTAATTATAATGGAGAAGACAAATTAAATTGTTGAATATTTTTAATTTGAGAAATTGAGCGCATTGAGGTGCAATTTTCTTCTTCACATATATACATGTAGGATTTTTTTGATAAAATACAATAACTATTATATTTTAAAAAAATACAATAACTAGTAAGTAGTTGAGGAAGAAAATGTATCGATATGCTCTCATATATTTTGATCGTTTTATTAAGTGTGGGAGGGGGCAGAAAGAAAATACATGGAATTAGAAGTTATATAACAGTGTACCCCTACAAAATATTTAGTTCTATATCTTGCGTAGGATTTTCTTATTCTGCATAAAAACAGTATTTCATGAAGGTACAATGTCAAAGATTACGTGTATGCAAAAATAAGTGTAAAATTCGAATACTTTACAATATTCATTTTTTCGTTATTCTACCGAGGGCCATATGGCACGATATCTTTTGACCGCCTATTGTTGCTCAGGTGAGCGATGTGGCCCAATGGGCCTCTTGTTAAACTTGAATAACTGTAAGTTACAGTACAAAAAATGATAAAGCTAAAGTTGAAGTGTATTATTCATACCGAGAATTTAGTTTCATAATGAATTAATCAAATTCAAAATTCATTTAATATTATTTATTTTAAAAAATTAACAAAATGACTTACTAAAAAGCTTACAATTTGGAATAATATCAAGTTATATCAATTGATAAACGTCTGGATCTACAGGTAGTATCAACCTATAGACTAAACACCTATTTTTGATAATAATGCATTCACTAGTCTCTAAAGTTTAGATAAAAAGAACACTCATTAATATTGAACAGATGAAATAAATTAAACATCTTATTCAATATCAATTTCCCCGTGCGGAGCCTCATGGTATTTTCTACAGAAGTTGAATATCTATCTTTTTTCTAACGTGATCATATATAAATGCCTTTATAAACAGTGATTAAAATATCTATCGTGTAATAAAAAGGCTTCATCCAGATTGTTAAGCTTCTTTTTGGACCCAAATCCTCAGAGATTGAAAACCTGTTTAAATGAAAATGGTAGACCTACATGAAGTTAAAGTCGGTCACGCGAGTAAAGCGGATCAACAATTTATAATCGGTAGTGAAAACGTGGTTGTGATTATAATGATTTCTCATGAAGCGGTTACACTAAAATTAAATTATATTCAAAACATTCAAAAGCAGATTCAATACCGCAAGTTAATCCACTGTATGTATATTTTTCAATCGTGCTACATGTATTCTTTCCAATACTGCAGAATGCAGTTCAAGTTTTATTTTATTGTTTTTTTTTATGCGGATGATCAAGAGTTGTCTTTTGTATACGCATCAAACAAGCACGGAACCTTCATACGATCATTGGTTATGAGTAAAATAAAAAAAATATATAAGTATGTTCAATTTATTTATCATAACAGATGGGGCACTGCTAATAAACACGTTTTACCATTAAGACACGCGTTCACAAATAAAGCAAAGTAACTAAAGCGCCGGGCCGCTGTTTTGTACTATCAGACGATGTTTGTTTTTTCTTTAACGTAACTTCATTTCTTTATGACGTTATTTCTCTGTTATATACAAAATGTCATAAGGACCCTTTTCTCATGGGCACAATCATATGTGTATTATGTTTTTGATGGTGTGTGTTAAAAATTGAATATAACTGGATTATCTATGGAGTGACCGATATCTCGACTTGTTTTAAATAACACGTCATTATTTGAACCTGTGTTCTGTGTACATGATCTATACAGTAATTCGATATTATACTTTCTTATCATTTTATTTCACAGTATGTTCTCTTTTAAAAATATGTGGTCTGTGTAAATAAACTATACAGTAATTGATATTTTGCATTGAGATCAATTTTTGAAACTGAGTTTTCCAAAGGAGAAATCCAGTTATTGAAATGGTCAGATGGCATGCAGGCGGGCAGCTGCCAAAAGGATACCCCTATTGTACGGCTTACTCCTCATACAGTTTTTAAGATAGAAAGTTGATTTGCAGATCAATTATACGTATGCAAGAGATGTGAATATTTCTTGGATTTTGATTTTATAATATAAATGAAAAAAAATAACAACTGTTGAACTTAGTCATTTTTCCCGCAGAATATTGCATACAGAGTACCCTTATTGAACTGCTGACTCCTCCTAAAGTTTTTAGATATGAAGTTGTTGATTTGCAGATCAATTATACATATATCAGAGATGTCCATATTACTTGGATTTTGATTTTTGTAAATTTATAGAATAAATACCTGTTGTTGAACTTAGTCATTTTCTCACAGAATATATAATACAGGATACCCCATTGTACGGATAACTCCTCCTACGGATGTTTTGCATATCATTTGAACTTGCATTAGAAATGTGCATATTAATTGGATTTGGATTTTTTAATAATTTATAATAAAACTGATAGCTGTTGAATTAGGTCATTTTTGGCAGATTGTTGCATATAGGGTACTCCATTTTTCTGGATAGGTATTGCTTATCAATTCACGATATATGGATTATGGATACTGTTCACATACAAAAAAAAATTTGGCTTGCTCTCACATTGACAGCTTTCACTTGTCCTGGTATTGGTTTAGTAAATTCTCATTATACAGTACATGTTCTCTGTTTTACATATTTAAGTCTTTTGAATGTTCTTATAAAACCCAGGTGTAATTTAATGCATGGACCATATGAGGCATCCGGCAAATTTAACTATTTGAGCACGCATTGCGCCTTGCACTATTTTATTTACTATGCAATGACAACCTTATTTAAAACTTTAATTAGACGTAGATTACTAAAACAGTAATATTATCCGTTTACCCTGAGAAGAAAACATTTATATAGTATAATGATTCAAATCACGTGTTTTTCACATATGCGTAGGAATATTAGTCGGAAGTATAATTCGCCTACTAAAAGTAAAGCTCATTCATGCCTTGCCATTTCAGAAATCAATAAAACGGTGCTATATATAGTTTACAGCATGTTGCGTAAATTCAAACAATAAAATGCTTTTTTTAATGATTCATTTGGGATATGAAGGTAGCGACATTGCAGAAAAAAATACATAACCAGCGTTATCGGGTAATGTGAATTTTTTCTGCAATGATCGCTTCCTTCATTGCCCGAATGAATCATCAAAGAAAGCATTTTTTGTTTATATCAACATCTTTCTTTTAGCAAATTGATAAATTGATTATGAAAAGTAAGTAAAATTCACTAAATTACTGTTAATTTTCGTAAGTACATTAACTAAAAGAAACAGCCAAATCGTCTCCTATGAGACTTTGAGTCTGACTTTGTCATGATTTTGTCGTTTAGACCGTGATTTTTTCTAGGTAGTTGTAGGTCTCGTCCAATCGATAAAGGTTTAAAGT
Organism: Magallana gigas; assembly: GCF_963853765.1. NCBI lineage: Eukaryota > Metazoa > Mollusca > Bivalvia > Ostreida > Ostreidae > Magallana > Magallana gigas. Next base: position 72,831,630 of record NC_088853.1, on the reverse strand, counting down.
AAATGTTATGGAGGCCATGTTGTTAATCTGTCTGATGTAACTCTATGTTTTGGGTTTATGATGCATTTTGTAAAAGTATACATATATGTATATTATTGGTGGGTTTATCACATTTCTCCCACTTAAAACACTGAGCTATATTGATCAAGTAGATAGAAAACTCGTGTTTATGTAAATAGATTTTTAGGAATATTGTGACTAAGTTGAAGTGTACTGATTTTTTTCTTCAAAAATTATTTTTTTCTTTGTATTTACGCTTACCATGAAATACATTATACTTATATATAAATGATTTTTTGGGAGTTGTAGCAAGCTGTAGATAGAAATCAATACATGTGATATTTGTTCTTATTAAACTTTCATGTACAATACTAAAATCTGATTGGTTAAGACACAGTTGATAATCCATTCTATTACCCTCAGCGTTAGCAACACACTTTGCAACGGGCTTACACAACAAATTGTAACGTAAATTATGCGCGTACGGTTCGCCAAAGAATTCACGTCATTTTTATTTTTTAAATTATTTTTTAAATTAAGACATTCAGTATAATGAAATAAATAGTGCCTGTTTTGGAGGATAAGAGTTGAAAATAACACCCCGAGAAGACCATTGTTAACCTCCGCTTTGCGTCGGTTGACAATGGTTTTCTCGGGGTGTCAATTTCAACTCTTACCCTCCAAAACAGGCACTATTTATATTATAGTTTTGTCTTTTTTCACAGTAAGACAATGCTGTAATATTTGGTACAAAAAGAAGAAAATGATGCTGTAACTTTATATACAAGAACAAGACAATTATGAATTGGGGCGAACCAAATTCATGAAAATCAATTTCCTTTAGGATTCACTACTGGCACTGTACCAGTTATCGGCTAAAATTTAACGTTTTCTTGTCGTATTTCCTTATTTCTTGATATTTTTGGATAAAACTTGCCATACTTTAAATAATGAACTCCTTATTTATCAATCTGTTAGTTTATATCATTTTTTAGAACCAAGAACATCTTGTTTTGTGTTTTTTAGCAAGCCCCAAATTTGCCGAGTTTTTACGATTTACTGTACCAGTTATCGGCTTCGTGATAATAACATAGAAAAATCACTGTACATGTTGATTTTATACTCTGCTAAATGAAATTTGAATTATGCCCCTTGTAAGGTCAGATTAAAGTAGTCGGGGTTTTGATACATTATAAACAAAACTCGTAAAATTATTCGTGTATTATCATACGGTGTTTCACCAAATTGTAGATTATTCAATACATTATTGTGCAATCAGGCATTTAACTGCGCTACGAATCTCTCAGAAATTAATGAATTCCTTTTGTTTATACATGTTATATGTATTGATATTATATGTCAAATCAAAGAAGGGATATAATTCCGAATCATAAAGGGGTAATATTCTATTTTTAACTTATTACGTCAGTTCCCCCACGGCTGAAAGTGCAAAGTTGTAAAATCAGCGGTAAACAATTATCGTTTAAGCTCATGTATAAAACATATTCAAGAAAGTTTTGAAGCAAAGTTACTTTTCTTTATTCGAAAAAGACGACTGAATTAAAAAATCTTGGATTGTTCCGTGCTATAAACCCGAACTCTCAGTTTGGTCTTGGCCGATAACTGGTACAGTACCAGTATAGTTAGATGTTAATAGAGACTAGTCAACAATATATTACCAAATGAATTTTCAATCCAAGTACTAAGATAACTCTTCAAAACAGGAGGTTCGTGGGCAAAATCGCTCACCTGAGCAACGATAAACGTGAAAAATCAGTTTAATGGAGTAATACAAAATATCTAATCAGTATGGTACAATACATGTAGATCCTGTAATATTTGCATTCGTTGTTTTCGACAAGTGTGGCAAGTACATGTTACATTTCGACACAATGCGTTTATTCTGCGGCACACAGATATGATAAGACAATAGGTATAAGTAAATTGATCATTTTCCAACTATCTCGTCGGAAATGGTTAATTGAAGAAATTGGAATAATTGTTTAAAACATAGTTTGAACCAAGAACCTCCGACAAATCCAAGATTGCGTATGTCGTCCCTTTACTTATTTTAACGTACATTGAATACACTTTTTTAACATGATTGAAACGGGTTTTTAGTGAATGTTTAAATGCAATGCACTGAAATACACTTATTGCTAATCTTAATCATTTTTGTCTTCGGGAACAAATGAAGAACTTCACTATCCGACAACCGAGCCCCCCCCCCCCCCCCTGTGATTACCCCCCCCCCCCTCCCCCAGGTTACAGAAAGCATCGTAGAACTTGAATGCATCATTTTTATTTTTGATATTATACAACATGATTAACTTAGTTAATTGGATTCTTCGTTATTTTTGTCAAAAAAGCCCGATGATTTATTATGATATTAGAAAAAAAAATGAGTTATTCAAATTCAGCTTAGAAACTACAGGACATACAAAATTACATGTCGTTGATTTTAAAATAAATAATAATCAATAAAACCAACACCCATCGGAACTTCCTTTATTACTTTAATTCACTGATGTATTACAAACATTTCTCGCAATCAAAAAAAAGTCCGAGGAGATACGAGTAGATGATGATTGTGATGGCACCCGTTAGTTTCGAAATTCAATGCGGGGGAAAGTGAAATCTGCCGGTTAATATGTTCGAAGACCTTGGGCGAAAATGACGGACATTTTTTTTTTTTGGTTGAAACTATTTGAACAGATTAGAGGGTTTTGTTAACGTAATAATGCGCATACGTAGATTAAACATGTCCATAGTGGTAGTTATGAACAATCAAATACTGAAACACTCTGACAAATATCAAACAGCTAGCCTTGAATTGTTTGCGACCCCAGTTCGTAATAGCTGACCTTTCGGAACGACATTTAATAGAACAATTGTCGTTACACATGATATATGGAGCTTCATGTCAATTTCTAATCTAGCTATCTAACAGACGGCCAAATTTTTCAGGATCAAACAGAACTTGAAACAAATCAAACAGATTATTTTGTACAATGCATACTGAAATGAACTATTTATTCCATATTCCATAGTTAAAAGCAATAAACTTAACATTAAATGAATATATAAAAATTCGAATTATTAAAAGCAAAACCAGCTACATCCTGGGGTAAAAGTTTATCAGTAATAATATTATTATCTGACTGATGCTTGTATCTTTCACCTTTTATATATTAGGAATGCACGCGCGCGCGTTCATTTTCCTGCAAGTAAAGACAATCAGTCATGAAGACCCTGTTCTTTGTCATTGGTCTCTGCATCCCGTTCACCAAGTCACGTGAGTTTTTTCTCTCTCTCTCTCTCTCTCTCTGTATAGGTACATGTATATGTATCATTTTCACTGTACGTTAACGTTGAGTCGTGTATTTTTGTCTATCGGTCTATCCACTTTCCTGTCCATCTGTCTATCCACCATTTTTTCTATCTGTCTGCCATTACATGCATAAACATGTATAAATTCTTTCATAGATTGGGTTATGTAGTTTTCTTTATATGTTCTTCTGTCTGTCTTGTCTTTTGTCCATCTATCTCTGTTCTGTCTGTCTTTCGTTTGTCCGTCTATCTCTGTTCTGTCTGTCTTGTCTTTTGTCCGTCTATCTGTCTGTCTAGTCTTCTGTCTGTCTTGTCTTTTGTCCGTCTATCTCTGTTCTGTCTGTCTTGTCTTTTGTCCGTCTATCTCTGTTCTGTCTGTCTTGTCTTTTGTCCGTCTATCTGTCTGTCTAGTCTTCTGTCTGTCTTGTCTTTTGTCCGTCTATCTCTGTTCTGTCTGTCTTGTCTTTTGTCCGTCTATCTGTCTGTCTAGTCTTCTGTCTTTTGTCCGTCTATCTCTGTTCTGTCTGCCTTGTCTTTTGTCCGTCCATCTCTGTTCTGTCTGTCTTGTCTTTTGTCCGTCTATCTGTCTGTCTAGTCTTCTGTCTGTCTTGTCTTTTGTCCGTCTATCTCTGTTCTGTCTGTCTTGTCTTTTGTCCGTCTATCTAGTCTTCTGTCTGTCTTGTCTTTTGTCCGTCTATCTGTCTGTCTAGTCTTCTGTCTGTCTTGTCTTTTGTCCATCTATCTGTCTGTCTAGTCTTCTGTCTGTCTTGTCTTTTGTCCGTCTATCTGTCTGTCTAGTCTTCTGTCTATCTTGTCTTTTGTCCGTCTATCTGTCTGTCTAGTCTTCTGTCTGTCTTGTCTTTTGTCCGTCTATCTGTCTGTCTAGTCTTCTGTCTGTCTTGTCTTTTGTCCGTCTATCTGTCTGTCTAGTCTTCTGTCTGTCTTGTCTTTTGTCCGTCTATCTGTCTGTCTAGTCTTCTGTCTGTCTTGTCTTTTGTCCGTCTATCTCTGTTCTGTCTGTCTTGTCTTTTGTCCGTCTATCTGTCTGTCTAGTCTTCTGTCTTTTGTCCGTCTATCTCTGTTCTGTCTGTCTTGTCTTTTGTCCGTCCATCTCTGTTCTGTCTGTCTTGTCTTTTGTCCGTCTATCTGTCTGTCTAGTCTTCTGTCTGTCTTGTCTTTTGTCCGTCTATCTGTCTGTCTAGTCTTCTGTCTGTCTTGTCTTTTGTCCGTCTATCTGTCTGTCTAGTCTTCTGTCTGTCTTGTCTTTTGTCCGTCTATCTGTCTGTCTAGTCTTCTGTCTGTCTTGTCTTTTGTCCGTCTATCTGTCTGTCTAGTCTTCTGTCTGTCTTGTCTTTTGTCCGTCTATCTGTCTGTCTACTCTTCTGTCTGTCTTGTCTTTTGTCCGTCTATCTCTGTTCTGTTTGTCTTCCCGTCTGATTTTTAACTTTTTTGTGCATGCATCAAGAGCATATCTCTGAAGCTCGAGTTGTCTCTCTTTGTCTTCCAGTCAACCGTTTTGTTTCTACGTCCGTCCTTATACATTTTGTATATATATGTTTATATACCATTTTTGAATAAGTTTTCTCGTTATGTCACAAATGAGATAATTTTATTACTATGCCCTGAAAATTGCTGAATCACACCGGAAACAGTTATATTGCCCTCCCGGAAACAGTTATATTTCACAGGAAATAGTTATATTGCCCTCCCAAAACTGTAATATCACCATCGCGTGCAAGAGTTCTGCATATTAATTACGTCGGGTTCGAAATTCAACTAGCCAGTTGCTAAGCAAACGTAAACAGATCCGCGAATTTTAACATGTCAGGCCAACGTCTGCGGTTTGTTAATCTAAATTCAAATGAACTCGATAGTTCAATTGATGAAAAAGATTCATAACACTCCAGGGCTTCCCTGTCACCTCGGGGCAAATATTCTAGTATGTCGCCCTCGAAGCCATGTACTATATGTATAATATAGATCGCTCTGTAGCTTGAGTTGTCTCTCTTTATCAAGCTGTATTTTCTGTATATTTGCCCGTCATCACACGTATATCCCTATATACATCAAGCTAGAAATTAAAATCAATTACAAGTTTGTTGTTAAATCGCCATTTGTGTAGTGTCTGTATGTGTTTATATTTACATGTGTGCACAAATATTCTTGCAAAATCGCAATACATTCCGGCTTTATATTATTTTGTAAGGGATCAATTCAATTAAAATCAATATCGGTTTGAATTGAAGATTCTCTACGGTCCTACATGGAGAGTGATTGTTCTGACCTAGAGGAAAGTGCTATAGATGAATGCTTCAAACCACGAGACCCCTGCTTCTATCTGGCGACACGTATGGAGTGCGCTACAAGATATCTAACTGATCAGTATATGTGGGAGAGAGAGAGAGAGAGAGAGAGAGAGAGAGAGAGAGAGAGAGAGAGAGAGAGAGTATCATACCAATTGATTCTGTGTCAAAAAAATCCTAGAACTTACAGAGTAACTACCCTTTGAGTAGGAAATGCTTGTTATCGCTACTCCTCTGAAACCGTAAGAGATATAAACCTTGAACTTATGCCAATGTCTTTAGTACAATTAAAGCGTTCTACAATCTATTCATACCGAAAGAATCTGAGGCCCCCTTCTGGTAGTTATTGCCCCTGAAAGTATTTAAATTTTCATAAAATAACTTCCAACTTTTTTATTACTTATCATAGAGACTTCGGACTACTTGGGACGGAAACGTCTACCATGGCAAACAAAGTGACATAAAGGTCAAAGGTCTAGGTCATTTGGAAACCTGTTATTAACGAGTTTTAGGTCTTTTTGTTTAAGGTACTATACAAAAAAACTTTTTATGGACGTAGTAGGACACCTTTTATAAAAGACATTTAAAAATATAGCCTCTTGACTCACACTTTTGAATAATCACAGAGGTAATGACCTTATTAAACTAAATACTTGTTCTCGCTACTCCTCTGAAACCATAATGGATTGAGACTTGAAACGTTTATCAATGTATTTAGTACACTCATAGGGTTCTTCAGTCTATCAGACCGAAATGATCTGAAGCCCCCTTCTAGCAGTAATTGTCCCTAAAAGTATTGAAAATTCGATCAAAACACTTCAATTGTTTTTTTTTAAATATTTATCATAGAGACTTTGGACCACTTGGAATAAAGGCATCTACTTGGCCAAACAAACTGGCATAAAGGTCAAAGGTCAAGGTCATTTGGAAACCTGTTAATGAACGAGTTTTCAGATCTCTGTTGTTTAGAGTGCTAGAGGAAAACTTTTAAATGGACATAGTAGGACACTTTAAGACGTTTAAAAATATAGCCCCTTGACTCATACTTTTGAATAATCACAGAGTTATTGAACCTATCAAACTAAAAACTTGGTATCGCTACTCCTCTGAAACCATAAAAGATAGAGACTATCAATGTATCTAATACACTAGGAGGGTTCTTCAATCTAATTTTTTTTGTACTATTTATCATAGAGACTTCTGACCATTTAGAAAAAAAGCGTCTACCTTGGCCAAACAAACTGAAACAAACAAGGTCATTGTCATTTAGAAATATATTAACTAATAAAATGTTCATATCTTTTGAAATACAGAATTAAAGTAAGGGTTTTAATAGCTTGCTGGATTGCGCAATAAGGTATTTAATTGGATCAGCCAAGTATCACATCAAGTCATGTGGCTACCCAAGTGTTTTTACAGTCAACCCATTCATTTTGTACAAAGACAGCTAGCCTCTTGAACACTCTCTTATATTGTTTAGTTTACTGCTTATACGGTTGTGTAAAGTATATTCTCATGGCTTAGTTTTGTTCTGAGTGATTGGAAAAAAGAATCAGAAAATTAATTTAATAAATGTATAGAATATGTACAACATTGAATTATTAAAGAAATAGCTTGAAAAAAAACCCTCATTAAAATCATTTCTCATTTTTATGGCTTTGTAGTTTTCCCATTTTATAGTACAACATATATGATTTATATAAACATTTTTTGTATACCTTAATTATTGAGCAGTCTAGCAATTCATTAAAAATATTAAGGTGGAAAGACCTCTATTTGTTTGATAACAATTAGCCTACTAGTTTCTATTTAGTGGTTGCTGAAAACTAAGTTCGTTTATATTTTGAAAACAATTTGTGTTAATGCAATGATGTGATAATTTTGCATTTTGTATGAATTTATGCACTTCTTTTTATCTCAGCAAGTTTTCTTTTACAATGAGCACACGACGGGTGCGACCGATCAACAAGGGATGCTTACTCCTCCTGGGCTTCTGATCCCTCCTATATCTTTTAGAGGTCTGTGTTGCTATGCTTTGAATTTATTTTAATAATTACGATGATAATTATTGATAAATATTAAACAGTTTGGTAAAGCGTTATCCATGTATACTTAAAACAGCAAATATTCAGTTCTATATTTGGTTTTAGTTGTTGATTGGCTGTCAGAATTTATCTGCTGTGCGTGTCAGATTTTTATAGGGCAAGTAAGTGCAGGACGATGTGCATATCATATGTTATTTTCATTATACAGACTTGATTTGAGACGACGTCTGACATAACTAATGTAAGTTCAAATCTACGCTTAAACTCTCATTAAATAACGAAATAGTTTTTTCTTTGTATAGTGTTTAGATCAACCCTAATCAACGAGAGTGCATTTCGTAAATACAGATAGTGATATTTTGTTGGTAATTATTAAAATTAGTTATATTTGTTGATATTAATCGAAGTTTTCTATACACTTATATAATTGTTTAACAGGATCCTGACTTTCAATTTTAAATACGTGAATTAATGATTGATAGGATCTAAGACCCACCGTCACCAACTTTTTTCAAGACATTACCCAACCTCAAATCTGAGTTTTGAACTCAAATGCATTCACTTTTCTTTTAAAAAGTTGGGTTGAGGGTTAATATGATTGAGTTGAAAATGTTGGTTTTCTTTGCTTTTTTCCCCTCCATGTATTTGTTGTAAGCGTATTTACTAAGCAATAGCAAATGCAGGTGTTTAAAAGGTTGTATATCACGGAGTTAAATTAAATATAATTTTTGGTTATTTTTGGAGTGAACATTTTAAATCAGGGAATAAGTTACTGTCACATGTTATCGTTTAACTTGAATTGATACACAGATACAAAAGCAAACATCAATCTTAAGCAAACTGTAAATGATATAATCTTGCGATTAAGCAAATAATTTTGGTAGACTTTGCCCGCCTGCATTGCTGATAAGTTCAGCTGTGATGTTTAAAAGCTTATTGCAGAGATCAAGCATTACCTTGCGCTGCGTCACTCGATAATGCACAAAAGCCAATGAGAATGCACTGGAACATATTGATCCATTTTTTAAAAAATAAAACATTATCATAGTAAAACGTAAATGATAGCAATTTATTTTTAAATGCAAAATAGTATTACAGCCATACAAATGCACATGGAGCTTCTAGTGCAAGGGTTGTTCGGAAATTATTGAGACAACTTGAATACCGGTATTTTTTCCTTTAATTGACGAATTTTGGTGAATATTGGCATAGACACTGAAGAAACCTCAACAAATAATAAAACAAAGTAATATTAAAAGAATATTTACTATTTTGTTTTAGACGATAGATAAACAAGTCGGTGGTCGGGATACCCGGCGCAGCCATGAACTCGGAGATTTAACAACTTTAAAATCTACTTTATAAGTGTCCGTAGATTTACAGTTAATGATAAAAGAAATCAAATAAAATATGTTCATTTTGCTATTTTTTTGTTACTAATTTTTGAAAAAGTGTCACTGATGTTCGAGTTGGTACACATATATTTATCAAACAATAGATATCTGACAACAACCTAATTAACATTGAATTTTTACGTCAAAGCGGCGCATTAAAGGCCACGAAATTGCTTTAAAACTATACGATGACAAGACAAGTTATAGAGCTTCAGCTCATCATATTTTTTTACTGATTGTTTAACTAGAATTAGGCTTAATTAGGGACTAATTATCAAGTACTCTTGACGCACAAACTGTTTTCAACAGTTCTAAAATATAGATATAAAACATGACTGCAGGAGACATTCACAGTAATTAGACTTTCGGAAAAAATAACTCGATAACCAATATTAAATCTCATGTGGAATATTTTGGAGCTATAAATCAATTATTACAATCAACAGTACCAACTTGCAGGACACACTGTTATCGTAATTTTAGAAATTATGTTTCAATAAATACTTTATTGATACTTAAATCATAATGCTAACAACTAAAGGCTGGGGACACACCGGGTGGTACAGGTAAATCTCAGGTAAGGGCGGAGATAATTTTTTATAGATGTAAAAGCCTTCAGGGTATACAGTCTTTTAGCGTTCAGGAACACTGCTACTTCCTAATGTATAAAAAACAAATTAAAAATCAAAGTATTGAAGTACTGTCGGGAGTTGATTTTATTGATTATTATCAATTTTAAAATCAACGATATGTTATTTTGCCTGGCACATTTTTATAATATGAATTCTCGAACTTTTCCGACAAGAATTTTGAGAAAACCCCATCCATATGAATCATGTTGTGTAATATTTAAAGATATAATTAATTCCATCAAACTGTGTGTCAGTAATCGAAATGTTTCTAAAAATTGTACACGTCTGGATTCAAGCAATATTGAACTCTAGTCTCATTCAACCAGACGCTCGGCTGTCTCCGTTAATCTCCGACTACCAAGGGAGACTATCTGCTTGTCGAAGATTTACGGAGACAGCCAAGCGTCTGGTTGAACGAGACTATATTGAACTCTGGCGTAGGGGGCTCCACTACTTATAAAGGCTAAAAATATCTTTTGTTACGCGAACAATTCATCGCGAGTTGCAGTAAGTATGTAGCTACATTCATAAGCGAACGTCATCCGGTAGATGTAAAATAAATGACGCAGCTTGCCGAACAATTTATCGAGGCGCACGGTACCTCTTCATTTACTTATGACCGCAGAACTCAGCGTCCGTTTAACATATCAGAAGATGCGAAGCAACCTACTGGAAATCAACAAAATTCTGGCATGGGTCCGGATAGGAATGATAGAAAATGTTACAAGTGTGGCCTTGTAGGTCAAATAGCAAAGAACTGTTTTAATAGATTTAGTCAGGGAAATCGTACCCACAAAGGTGCTATGTTAATGACTTCCTCAAATCCTAGTGACAATTCGTACAGGTCGCAGAGAACAATGGCTGGTACTACCAAAGACAATTTTCAGGGGAATCAAATATACAGCACAGGTAATCATATTGGTTCTTTGTGCATTCTTTCAGAAAAGCTTAAATGGTGTTGCATGCAAAACAATGAAGTGACGCTATGCTGTGGGCATATTTTACCTGTTATAGGAGGTGCATGTCGTATTTGTCACAAAATACCTGAGTGTATAAGAAGGATATGTAAATTCAAGTACCGTTAAAGTATTGCGTGATAGTAGTTGCAGCGGTGTGGTAGTTAAAAGTGAGCTTGTTTCTGAAGAACAGTTTACAGGCAGATAAATTGAATGTGTTCTGGTGGACGATACTGTAAGAAAAGTTCCCGAGGCAGTTATTAGTTTGCAGACGCCATTTTTGTCAGGTAAGGTGAAAGCTCTATGTATGACTAATCCAGTGTATGACCTTATTATAGGCAACATTGATGGCGCAAGAGACCCGTCAAATCCTGATAGACACTAGATAATACAATGGAAAACCAAGAGTGATAAGGTATCTGTCGAGGGTCTAGTTGTGCAAACTAGAGGCCAAGCAAAGCAAGAAAGGGAGAAATTCGAGACTCTTAAGGTACCAAGTATTTCTGGAAATATTGTTTCAGTTGATGACATAAGAATTGCCCAAAGGAATTACATCACATTAGAAACATATCGTGAGTAAGCAAATTCTGGTGCTCGAAAATTTACAGGACAACAAAATGTGTCATGGTTTGTCATGGATGATGATTTACTCTTCATATACTTTCAGACCCCAAAGGTGAGTAACAACAAAATCTTCAAACAGTTGGTAGTTCCTGTGCCGCATCGTATTATTGTTGTGAAAATTGCACATGATTGTGTTCTATCTGGTCACTGAGGCATTTAGAAAACGAATGATAGGGTATTGTCAAACTTTTACTGGCCAGGGGTACAAGGAGATATAAGTAGATTCTGTAGGTCATTTGACGTTTGCCAACGAACTTTGTCAAAAGGTAACGTAACTCCAATTCCATTCGAGTCAATGTCTCTCATTGATACTCCATTTGAGCGAGTTGCTGTTGACTTAGTTGGTCCCATATTCCCAGCAACAGATCGTAGCAATAGGTATACTCTTACCATGGTAGATTACAGTACACGATATCCAGAGGCAACAGCACTTAAAGGTATCGAGACAGAATGTGTTGCTGAAGCTCTGTTTGAATTTTTCACCAGAGTAGGTATTCCTAAGGAAAGACTATCAGATATGGGAACCCAGATCACATCAAATCTTATGAAAGAGGTAGCTCGTTTGCTATCACTTGCTCAACTTTAAACAAGTCCTTACCTTCAAGCTTGCAATGGTCTGGTTGAAAAATTTAACGAAACACTCAAACAAATGTTAAAAGACACGGCTGCTGAGAGACGCAAAAACTGGGACAGGTTCATTACTCCTTTGGTTTTTGCTTATAGGGAAGTTCCGCGGGAGAAAATGGGCTTTTCTTCCTTCAAGTTGTTATATGGGAACTGTACGTGGACCAATGTCAATTTTGTGTGAGATGTGGACTAGTGAACCAAACGATCCGGAAGTCAAGAGTACTTACCAATACGTTATAGACTTAAAAGATCGCATTGCAGAAACATGACTTAGCAAAAGAAAATTTACAGAAATCGAGTCAACGCTACAAGAAATACTATGATCGGAAAACAAAGCGTCGATCATTAAATTTGCTGGACAGTGTTGATCCTTCTTACTACAGATAACAATAAACTACTCATGCAGTGGAAAGGTCCGTTTACTGTTGGAAAGGTTGGTATATCCGATTACAGGGTAGATGTACAGGGCAAACCAAAGGCTTTCCACGCTAACCTTTTGAAGAGATACCTGGAAAGAGATCTTCCTACAATCATAAGCTGTCATGAGGAAGAAACAACGGAGAGTGAGCATTTAAAAAGTGATTTCCCGCTGGAACCTCCTCCATCAATAGCCACAGAAACATACCAAGATGTGAAATTCTTAATCTTACAAATCTTGCACAGCATGAGATTCACTTTACAACAACAGATCCGATCCGAAAGAAGCCGCATTAAATCCCGTTTGCTTTGCGCTACGTGGTTCGAGACGAAATAAAGAAAGTGATTGGAAGGGGTATAATAAAATCTTCAGAATCTCAATACGCGAGTTTGATTGTCGTGGCGAAAAAAGTCAGATGGCTCGATAAGAATATGCATTGATTTCAAAAAGCCTAGAGGTCTACTGTTTATATGCATTTTAGAAAGGACGCATCGGAATGAGAATGCATATGTATATAAATTTCATTTAACGACTTAAAAATATATAATTTGGGGTCTATTTAATGGTGCTGCTTATCTCTTTTTAACCAGCTAAGTAACAACTCTTTCCAAAAACATTTTTTATAATTCTGTTTGAATAACAACCAATTTTTTCTACATTTTGGAGATTTTGAGTTTTAGAACTGATTCTAAAATCTATAGCAATTTTGTGTCAGTTCTAATTGGTCTCTGATAAGTTTTCCCACGCAAGTAGATCTGAGTGCTCTGATCAATCAAACACAACCATTTTGAGACCCCATGAATATATATTTTTGTACAGTTGTATGTTTCTTTATTCTAAGACCTTTACAACCCAACACAAATAAAAAATTTCATTTTTCAACGCTTTTAAACATTCAGTTTTGGGGTTTGTTAGTGCTGGTATCAACTGATTTATTGTTGGTATTTTAAGTGCCTTTATGACCGCTATGTGAACATTCTTGACTTCCATGGATTTAGAAATTTAATTTGACTATATACAAAATAAGTCAAATTTGGCCCCCATTTTTCGCTATTTTTAAAATGATTCAGGTACATTAATGTTAATTTATAAAAGAGTTGACATAAAATATGTTTTTCACCTATTTTATTTTGATTTATATGCACTCACTGGCAGTATATGAAGTCAGAAGTGTCGCCATTTTTATAATTCAATCAAAATCAGTCAAAAATTAACATTTTTCTTTTCTTTTTTCGAATGGGAAATATAGAGACTCTTAGAACAAAAACGAACTTTCTGTCACCTATAAGTATTGGAGAAATTCATCTTTGGTGAAAAATTTGTGTTTGTTCAAGCGGTCGCTCAATGTTTCCTCAAAGAAAAACTGCTTCAAAACAAGCCGTTTTATGCTAAAAATGAGAAATTGGCGGGAAAAGGTAAACTTAATGATGTCATATTTTTAAATTGTGGGCACTACAATCAAAAGTTTATCATAATTTGAGAAAAAGTTTGAGACTGTTAAATAATTTCATAACATGTTGTATTGGTAATGGATAAAAATAGCGTTTTATCAGTGCAGAAAGGTCAAAATATCAATTAGGTGAAGAAATTGTAACACTTTTCTTTATGATAATTTTAACTCAATTTATTTTGAATAGTATAAATTTGTAATTGGTGCCATTGTTCATTCCGATTATAAAATACAGAGGGAAGAGCGATTAATATGCAATCTGCACTTTCAGTGCAGAAAGGTCATATTGAATACACCGTAGTGCTAAATGAAGCATATAGACCCCAACATTTTGTTTTCAATTTTGGTTAAGCTATGTCTGTAGATTTTTAAAAATACTTTAGGAAAAAACTTTAAGACTTTTGATCGCAGGATCCAACGTTCTTAAAATCAAAACTTATAAAACAAAGGTCTGATCAAAGCCATTTTCTAATTCAACATAGGGTATTTTGTTGTTAGAATTTCAGTTATCAACAAAAACAATCTAATTTGATCTGTTTAGAAAGGCTTTTCCTTTTCCTTTTTTTTTTTAATCCGAAAAACGTCTTTATTAATTTCAAAATTTCTATCCTCGATTTTGTGTTATTGAAAATCTTTATAATTTGTTGTCCGTCTCTATAATAATATTACTAAATTGAAATCACTTCAAAATATCACATGCTTTTACACATGTAAAAATGCAAATATAATATACCATATGTTTATTTAAATTTCCAGATCTTAAAATAAATTGATATACTTTTTCAATGAAAGAGTAATTGATGCATCATCAATTATTATACAGTCAGCATCAATATCAATTTATGAACAACAAAGAAGATAACTACAGATGTAGTGGTTTCCAAATAATGTTACAGTTTTAACTACTTTGATATAAATTGTAGAATTGCTTTCAGGTTTTGTACCAAGTATAAATCAAGACGGTATTCAAATATATTACATACACATTATCGATATAACCTTCTAAAGAACAACTGCTATTATTTTTTTTTTTGGCAGAATTTACACTTAACGAACCGAGACAAAAATAGGAAATGTCATGCACATTACATGTACTATATTACGTACTACCGATGCAGACGATGCAAAAACACTAAACTTGAACAATTATAGGGCAAAATCACAGGAGACCTATGATATCTAGCTGGACAAAGAAAAAAAGAAAAGAAATGAAGAAATATACCTAGTATTGGCATTATCATTTCTGGTTGGATCGGTCATATTTTACCAAACTTATCCATTTTTTGGTCATATTCACTCTAAAACTTTGTGATGGATTCCTCGAAATTTGAAATGACAACGATAGAAGAACAATGCAAGGAATATAAACATATGCTGAAACTGATGCCTTCTGCAACCTTACATCAATTTATCAAGGCGAAAGACTTTGTATGTTTATTTCACATTGTTTGTTTGACATCAGACAAAGTATGGACCAGTGGCTATAGCGAAATTGTCTTGATTAACACATCAGGAGCAATATTACATCGCATTAAAGACGCATGTTCTAGTTTGATTTCTGGTCCGCATACTGTAAATCATGCGGCTGAACTAATTTACATTGATAAACTTTATAACATCAACAAACTGTCGAATGATATGAAGACAGTTACAACATTCATTAAAAGTACAGGTCATAATTGGCGACCACAATGTATGCACTGTTCCGCTTTAACGGGAGATTTACTGGTTGGATTGAAGAAATATGATTCAGAATCATTTATAAAAACGCGAAAAAACCTCAATGAACAATTACTACAGGATGTACCAAGGGACCATACGGGAAAAGAACTGTATCGTACTTCATCGGGAATTGGCAAGGTTTTAAGGTATAACCAATTCGGACAACTGACACAAATCATACAGCACGACACCAGAGGCTGGAAAATTTATAGGCATCCTAGTTATATTACAGAAAACAAGAATGGGGATGTCGTGGTTTCTGACTCTGACTGGCCTGGTGCTGTTTTTGTCACAGACAGTGATGGAAAAATCCGTTTCGTGTACACAGGGCATCCAGCAGGACCGGGACTTGAGCCATGGGGAGTTTGCACGGACGCGCTATTACATATCCTCGTCTGCGATGGAAACACCCACACAGTTCAGATGATTAATAGTGATGGCCAATTTCTTTCACATCTGCTTATAAGACCACCGGGAATATTATCGCCATGTAGTCTGGCGTATGATTTTAACACTCACCGTCTCTGGGTCGGGCCAACTGACAAGATCAATATGTGTATCTACAGTTATATAACTCAACAGCAAGTTAATGGTAGGTATGATTTAATTTATACATATTCCAAATACACATACAAACATAGATACACACATACACGAGAGAGAGAGAGAGAGAGAGAGAGAGAGAGAGAGAGAGAGAGAGAGAGAGAGAGAGAGAGAGTGAGAGAGAGAGAGAGAGAGAGATTATGATTATTATTCAAGTATGAAAAAAAAAACAATATTATAAATATTGAGAAGAAGTTATCTTGAGCGCATTATGTTTATTTTTTTTCCTTAGCAGTAGAGGTTCAACAACAAACCACTACTGATCATGATGAGGACGATGTTAGCATTGCTATTAAAAGGCTAGAAAAACCACACGAAGAATTTGAGAATCTGCGTGAACAAAAATATGAAACAGATTTAATCCAATCATTGATACTTGAATCTGTCAATAGCTGTAATCACATTGCATGTGTAACCCCAAACACGCTCTGGGTTTGTGACAACAAAGACAATCTTACATTGATACACATAAACGGCGATGTTCTATATGAAATAAAAGAACGAGAACAAGGTTTTTTGCGCCAAGGACTGCACACAGTGAATGGACAAGGTGAATTAATTTACATTGATAAGTTTTATGACATTAACAAACTGTCAAACAATATGCTGACAATCACAACGTTTATAGGCAGAACAGATAGAGAAGGGCAACCGTGGTGTTTGTACTGGTCTCCCTTTTCAAGTGATCTCCTAGTTGTTATATGGGGAGGTTCATGGGAAAGCAAGGTAGCCCGCTACAATAAGAGTGGTCATCTGATACACACAACACAGTACGATGATAAAGGGCTAGACATCTATTTTAGACCAGATTATATAACAGAGAACACCAATGGGGAAGTCGTGGTGTCGGACCACGGTGCTGTAGTGGTGACAAGTCGTGAAGGAAAATATCGTTTTTCCTACACAGGGCATCCACCATTATCTGGTTTTGAACCAAAAGGAATATGCACCGATGAGTTATCACACATCCTTGTGTGTGATGATAAAACAAACACAGTGCAAATATTGGACAAAAACGGCCAGTTTCTCTCCAATCTTCTATCAAAGCAAAGCTGGATAAGAAGTCCAAGTTGCCTGTGTTATGATGTCAAAACCCATTGTCTTTGGGTTGGTTCCTGCAGCAACAACAGATTGAACGTTTTTAGGTATAAAACCAAATTTATAAACAAGAATGGTAAGTAATATAATTAATTATACTTAAGAACTAATCAATACCTAGTCATTGTTTCTGGCAAAATAAGACATCATTTTATTGATAAGGTTTCGCTAAAAAGAATTTGTTGTAGCAATATTTTAATCAAAGTTAACATTCGACATTTATCGTCAATTTTCATCATGCTTATATGACTCTTTTGAAAATAAAACAGCCCCATGCATGATATATCAAAATATAAAGCATTATTAATAAAAAATAGTATTTATTTACCACAGAAACATTGGGTTTGTTTCAAATATGTTTTCCAGCAGAGTCGGGTGATAATTTGAGAAGCCAGTCGAATGTTGACAATGACGGACATCCAATAAATACGGCTGCAGAGGTATAATATTGACACTGCTCCGAACTATAAATACTATTAAATAATTTGCCCATTTTATAAAATTTTATTATACATAATAGAATAGTTTTTAGCCATCCCCACGTTTTGAATCTTTATACAAATATTCACAGAACAGTCCAATACGTGCTGGGACATTAAGGTCACACGATGAGGTTACAGAACAAAGTAATTTACGACACAGCGATATTCTGGATACATTGACTGCACTTAAAGAGGATCTTAAGGTGTTTTATAAGTTTAGACGCATAATAAAATAATTTATGATTATATTTTTTTATCACGATTTATAAAAGAAGTATGCATATGTTTTAATTACTATATATCGCAGACTGTGAAGTTGAAAAAAAAATATGTGTTCTTTAAATATATTTTGCTGATCAATCACAACAATTGTCACTTTTAGGAGAAAGTGAGACAGTTACCTGGCGAGAGTTGTCGCCAACTCATACTGCAATTGTGTAAAAAAAATTCATCTGT
Organism: Magallana gigas; assembly: GCF_963853765.1. NCBI lineage: Eukaryota > Metazoa > Mollusca > Bivalvia > Ostreida > Ostreidae > Magallana > Magallana gigas. The sequence goes on along the minus strand of NC_088853.1, from coordinate 72,813,490 downwards.
GGTTTATGGTGCATTGCGAGCTTTAACCAATCATATTTCACGGCAAGAAGAACAGCACACAACTGAAGGTGATACATCGTCTCATATGGATAATGTTTCAGCCATGTCAGCAGATTGTTGAAGACTGTTTTCTCTATGATAGTTAGCATATGCTTAGGTATGTTTAAATAGGAACGACCATAACAAAAAAACAAAAACAAAAAAAAAACAAAAAAAAAAAAACAACAAAAAAACAAAAAACAAAAAACAAAACCTAACAACATTTGTATATTCATTAAAATTTCTTTTTCTGTTCTTTTTGCAATTACTTTAAACATATGTTAGGGAAAGGGAGTGATCGTGTCATATAAATATTTCAATTAAAACGCTGTTTTCTTAAATTTCATCATTACAAAGGTTATGATAATATTTTGAGTTTTTCTTTAAAGATGATATGTTCTGTCATACTGTTTTTTATTTCTAGAATATTGCTATAGATTTTTATTCTTTTCAAGTAGTCAGATCTAATGGTTAATTAAGAACTATGATACCAAAAAAAAAACCTAATTAACGGGAAAAATCTAGAACTTTCAAGTCAGACGTCTGCAAAAAACGTCGTGGATAATTTTTGTCAATTCAAACATGTATGTCTTTGTGAAAAAAATGATTCGAGTTTAAAAAACACTAATGAGACTTACCTACATACCTTGTTCACATAGAGGCACACAGGGCAGGGACTAGGATTTCCATTCTCTCCAATTATTGGCTTTTCATTTCTCCCCAGGGAAGATTTATGTAATATAGTCTTTTTTTCAACGGTTTGCATCCATGTTGATTTTGGTCGGTCTCTCCTCTTCTTGCGTTCTGGGGTTCATTTTAGTGCTTCTGTTGTATTGGCTTCCTTAATACATGACCTATCTATATCCTCATAACCGTTGATTGTATTGTATGATTTCGTGTAGGTATCTGTTGGTAATTTGTGCTGGCCAGAATATCCTCTAGACCTTTTTGAGGCAACTATTATTGAAAATTTATAGCCTGTTTATGTCCCTTTATATCATCTTCCAGCATTCAGCACCATGCATTATGACAGATTGCATGCAGCTATTATATAAATATTAATATAAGTGCGACTGTTGAAGTCATTTGGTTTTCATAAATTCCTAAGCTTGACAAAGGCTCCTCTGGCTTTATCTAATCTTTCTTGTATATTTCTGTAAGCACAGCCCTTATATGTCACTACGCATCGAAGGTATGTAAAATGGGTTGTGCTTTTATCATCTTTTCCATTCACTTGTAATTTTGGTTGGCATTTTCTTTAGAGACATTAGCCTACCTCTGTTAATTTATGCTGATGTTTAAACCGAATTATCTGGTGTTAATTTGTAAATTAGAATTCTTTCTTTGCATCTGCGTTTCAAGATGCGACAGTTAAGGTAGGTCATCTGCATAGTTCTCTTGATGCTGAAAGTAGTACACCTGATACCTGTGTTGTCTTTATTGCGGATTGATCGCATTACCCAGTCTACTTCTACACTGTACACGAATTTGTACGTTTGGCTACTTTAAAGACGCTCGTTCCTTTGAATTTTAATAACCATTTTGGGTCACCTCTAGTCTGAAAACTCTGCATCAAATATTAATTCTTCTCATAAATTTATATTTAAGTAAGGTAAACTATATTGAATTAATTGGTTAAAGGAAAATTACACATCTACAGATCTAGTAAGATACTACAATTTGTGGCATAAGATTTTTAATAGGAAAATGAATACTTTTTATAGCTCAATTATTTTAGAGTTATGTTACCTTAGCTTCCTAATATCAGTGTAGACCAGATTGTTCGTGCATTTCTTTATCTTCATTTTGTTCCAAAAACCAGATTTGAACATTTTTAAAACCGAGCAGAAGGGAGGCAGATGGTGATTTCAGTCGATTTGTTAAATAGATAAATAAAGCATTGACCTATTAACAAAGAAATAATACATAAGACATAAAATACAGTTTTACATGTACATTTTATATGTATTGCTTCTGAAATCTTTGACAATAAGCAACCGTCACTCCAGTATTCATTTATAATATAAAAACATGGTTTGTAAAAATTTAACATTCGAACTTACAAACAAGTTTTAGAAACTACTATGACAAGTTTAACTGCAAAAATACGATAAGGTATAATATTTGCAATTAAAATAAAATGCCCTAATTACTAACATGGTAGCAATGAAATATTTAAGTAAATATAATATTAACATACCGCAAGATGCAACAGATATACGCTGGATTGACCGATGATGTTGAAAATGAAATACTGCCAAATTTTACTTAGTTTGAACGGTTACTTATATCAAATAGAGAATTAAATTTATTGGATAATGAAAATAAGAAAGACCAATGAAATTAGAGAACCAATAAAAACGTAAGACTTTACTCAGCCCACTCAATCCAGTTGCGCAGTGTAACTGGCGGTTATTTAAAATTTAAGACTGTGTTTAACAAAAACGGATAATAAAATAGATAAAACGAATTAATACATTTAGACATATGTTTGATACTATTATACATTTCTTTTGATATATTTAGCATATTTAGCTTATAATTGATAAACGTTAAAAAAAATGTCGCAAATGTTTGCATAAGATTAACCTATTCCTTGCCATACCTCACATTTTTTGAAATATGACCCCTACTTATTTTACATGAATATTTAGTTTTATGTGTATTTGTTTAATATTTTTGGAAGGACAGTATAGGTTATAATATTTTATATGCGTAATAATTTGATTTTCCTTAATTTTGTAACAATTTAAACATCAGCTGATTTGTTAATTATGAAATGGCATTTGAAGCCACCAGTAAAGCAAACATTTTTTTTTAAAGAGTATGGTCACGGTTTTGGTCAAATTTCTTTTTTTCTGTTCTTATTATTTACAATGCTTAAGGGATTCTGAAATTTAAATGAAATTTAAGACTCATTCGTTTAATCATGACAAGATACATGGGTCACAATTCTTCGTCATGTAATCAAGGCTTTTGTCCTGTTTTTGTTAATACAGGATCAATATACAAGTAACAAATTTGTTTTTAGCTAATTTGTTTATCTACTTTGTTTAATGTTAAGCATACGTAAACGGTTATTTACACTAAACAGAATCATATTAGGTATAAACTTGATTTTGTACTTCAACATTCAAAATGTAAACCTTTTCTACATAGAGAAGAACTGTAAGTTCCGTGATTCGCTTTTAACAAATGACAATCAACTTTTGGTTGCCTATGAAAATGCCTTTCCAAAGCGTTGTAATAATAAACATTTGAAACAAATAATTGTTGACCAAAATCGTAATCATGCCCTTTAACTCTGACTTAAACATTACTATAATATTCACCGCATTATATTCAACTTTATTTTGTATTCCTATCACATTGAACTTATAGAGAAGGAAAAATGGCGTGTGACATGGGTTTCAAATGAAACAGATGAATAATCTAAATCCCAATCTTTATTTCTAAATGGTTTTTAGATGCTGCCATTACTTGTATTTCAGTTGTAAATCTCCTTCACATGAACTTCAGTTTTCCATTTGTTTTGAATTTTGTTCGAATAAACACGTTGAAGCCAATTTGTAAACATATTTCCAGCCTCCAAATTTCATTTTCCTGCTTTTTTACTATTTCATTTCTGTTGGGTTGATCTTTGGCTTTGTTGTAAGTAAACAAGAGTTTCTTTGAATTTAAGTCCAGCCATCGGTCAATGTTGATTTTATATGACGCATTGGTACTTATCCCTAAAAAAAAATATTGGAGGGTTTGTTGTCGTCCGTACATCAGATAGTATGGCGAATAACTAGTCGATTCTTCTGGTATAACAGTAAATAAAAACACAAGTGTTTTAATGTACTCGGGCTACGTAAGTTTCCTGGCTGGTGGTAAAGAGCGAAGGAGGCCGAGTGACGTTTTACTTAAACATTCGCAATGCCCGTTGCCTTGAGGATGGTATGCTATAGATCTCGACATTTTGATGTTTAACTGATTTTATTAAAGGAACACAACTATTAGATGATTTCAGCTTCAAAGCACTTTATTTGATCGAAGTTGATATGCTTACGTATGCCAAATGCACAAAAAGAGTCGATTTACTAGCATTTTCGCTACGGTTTTACATGTTTGTTCTTTTGTTGGAACTGCAATTGTCCTTTTTCTAAACACAATTGCTACTACGATTACATTTTGGAATCCCTGGGATTTTTCAAGTAAATTAAAGTATATTGCAATACACCCCATGGAGATTCTGATGCACTGAAATGGCATATGCTTGTGTTAGCAGTCGGTGGCGTAATTGTTGAAATTGCAATTTCCAACATTTTTGATTATAAAAAAAATTTAAGCTAGTACATCATATGTAACATCTTTGTCGGATTATGTATAAAGTTCTCTCAATTTCCTGATGTTCTTTCTCATCGTTTACACTTTGTAAAACATCTTTTGAAAACATTCCCAAAGTACAATCTGACCCATGTCGCTGGGCTACAACCCAATAATTATGTTTAGAATACCACGTAAACAAACGTCATTTATGCTAAGTTGGAAAATTCCTCGGATAGATTGATTTGCCTTTTGTCTGCATCCTTTGATTATAGATAGCAACTTCAAAAAAAGCTCGCTTTCAAACTACACAACAACAAGACTAACTGTTGAAATGACAGTGTCAATAACTCTTCTAAGATGTTGATGATTGTGGGTTCTTTTGTTTTAGTTTTGTAAAAACTTTAAGTTAAAAATTAACAATAATTCTTTGTTCAGATATTGATTTGTAAATGCTTCAATTATAATTATGATAATTATAGAATACTTATATTATATGTTATATTATTTTTTTTATATAATATGATAAGATTATAATTTCGACTGTCTAGCCAATACGCTATTTTTTTTTAAATTGTATTGTTATGATTAAAAACATTCATACATTTGATATGTGTATCATTTAGAACTATGTTACGAACAAAAAGCTCATTCATCAATCTGGCTTAATTCCGATTGGCAAAAATCATATTAAGTTTAAATCTACAATAACACGTTTGAACAATGCTATAAGGATTACTGTTTATGAATGGTTAATTTGTTAGTAATACAGTCCTGTGACTTATATTTTTCTACCTTTTTTTTCCGTGTCTTATCTGTGATAACACTACTAATCGAATTTGAAATGTATGTTCAAAACGCAATTCATATGAATTAATATTTAACATTTAATCGGACAGTTTCTGAGAATCTTATAAATATTTATGAATTTTTCTTTGAATATCATAAAGTGATGAGATAAGTCTGGCAGGATCAAATCTATCACGTAATCATTGGGCTTATAAAAATTAAATACTGATCAGAACATATTTTTAATGCAAATCATTACATATATGTTTTTTTCATAAACATGATGTATACATTAAGAGTTAATTCGAAAAAAAAATTGACCTGCACAGTGTTGCTGATTTTTGGTCAAATTTGTGTTTTTTTCTTATATCTGAACACTTTGAAGCGTTTATTATGCTTCAGTTGCGATTTTTAAAAAATATACATATTTATTAAGTTAATTTGGTTTGATTGAATAAATATAAAAATAATAGCGTTCTGTTTTTTTTATTTAATTGTTAAAAAATGAAACCAAAATTTGGCTTATGAAACCTATGGTATGGTCATTGTACAATCATTACCACAGAGTAAAAAGAAATTAGGAATGAAGTGCAACTACTCAGAATTCAAATCTTTTAAAAAACAAAAATAAATGACACAATTGAACTAAAAATATGTTGATCACACAATGTCTAAAGGAGACCAATATACATTTACGCTTCAGAAGAAGTTTAAGACATCAAAGAAATCGAATATCTAAACTGTACGAGACTTGGTGACCAGGAATATAAGGAAATGTAGTGTTCTGACAAGGGTAGCTTTTGCTTCCTTTGTTCAGACTAGATGATATGCAAAGACAAAGCTGTTAGGTATAAATCTGAAGCCAATATCTACTTTATATATATTCATGAATTTTTTATTCTAAAGAATAAAAATTGAATCAATGAATAATTAATATCAATCATATCAATTAGTAAAAATAAAGGTGGGTCAAGTTTTGATGCCATAGAACTACATTATCATGTTTTATTTATTATGATATGTCTAATTCATGACTATGTTATAAAATGATAATACTGTTATCAATAGTCATGCTCCTATATTATTGGAAAGTGCTGCTTATCAAGTATTTGTTTGGTTTTTTTTTTAATTTTCTGTGGATGTCACTAGTACATTAAACATACATATTGTTGGATTGTTCATATGTACGATCAATTAGAAAATACCCCAGTAGAGTTCCCCTTTTCATCGAAGAAAAATTAACTCTTTCAACAACATATAACACAACACACAAGTCATATCTTTTTTTTGAATGAGTTGCTTAGTTGTAGTGTTTTTTTTTTTTAATTTAAAAAGGAAAATCCAAATGCTTGAAAGACGAAAACTACACATATGAAATTAGTGCTCTCTGAAACTTATGTGTGGTGCTGATTTTGCTTCAAACTATCACAGTGAAAGGTCTCCAACAAAACGAATTATCAAATTTTCCTCCATATAAAATATCAGACTTGGTCTGTATAGGGAAAAACAGACACAATTTTATCTTAATAATCAAGAAGGTGACATCTTACAAAATATAATACAATGCATATCCATTGGCAATTTAAAAGACAACCATAAAATATAGGGAACATTAATTGTAACAATTTTGCAGTATAATGTTGTGATTATAAAAAAACAGATGTCATTATATAACCCGGATAAAAATGTCCTCGAATCTTAAACTGAAAAGCAGTGACGATTCTCTTTTTCTTGAACATAACAAAACAATTTGGACACTCTCGTCGGTCACCTACGTTAACTTGTCCAAAGAGAATGAAATTAACATTTTCTACAATGCCATAATAGTTTACTTATCTTTGTCGTCCTTGATAATCCATCACTATGCATTAATAAATCTCTCCCCCCCCCCCCCAAAAAAAAAATTATAATTCCACACGTCAAAAGTTAATAAAATATTTTAAAGATTTTCACTTTAATCCATTACACCACTATTGTAATTGTATAAGAATAAGTCTGAATTGAGCTCACAATTTTAATAAAGGGATCAATTCGAGAAACACAAATAATAAACACAGCATTCATATACATCCAATTCATTCAAAACTTGTGCATTTCGACTTTGAATTGCTAACCTACTACTCTGCTAAATAATACCACCCGCACTGAACTTAGGTCAATCTCTCTTTATCAATATGACATTGGGTGCCCGGCAGGTGTGACCGGTCAGCAGAGGATGCTTACTCCTCCTATGCACCTGATCCTACATTGTACCTCTATCATTTTGGAGGTCCGTGTTGCTCTGCTTTGATTTATATTTCATTTTATTGACTTTTGAAATTGAAATAGTTGACGATTTGTTGTAATTTTTTACTGTAAATGTTTTTTTTTTTTTTTTTTTTTTTTTTTTTGCATATTTCAGTAAAAGTTCATTATGAAATCATACCATAGTATTTTTGTTTAAAGGTATGTTTTACATACTTGTTACATTTGTCATTATATAATCATACATTAATATTTTTATGTTTGTTTAACCTGTTTTTATTTTAATTTTCTTTTTTTTTACCAAATTTTTAGAACAATTTTTCGTAATATAATTTGGTGATTTGTTTTTATATACCATTTATGATTTGGACAAATAATCAAATGAAGGGTAATTTTCTGTTTTCTGTTCATGATGACAGAGGAAGGCAATCGATATATTAAAGTTGATATCTTCTATCCTATCATTAGTTTCAGGTCTGCTTACAATTAAATAGATAAATGAGTTTTAATATACGAGTGTATGATTGCACCAGCTACCCCGATCACGGACTTGTTAATGTACCGATGAAAAGAATATACATATTTTTTCATTTCTTTGCTTAATTACATGAATTTTTAGGGGCCTCTTCAATGTTTTTGCCAATGTTCTCAAAAGATTGTCACTTAGAATTAGAAAAATAGACTAATATTGTTTCCATCTAATAAATTTATACACAAATAACACGGTCGTAAAAAACGAGTAAAAATCGATATAAAAATGTATATTTTTTAAAAGTACAAATTAGGCGTTGTTAGCAAGATATAGATAAATAAGTAAATGTATATATAATACATGTACCATGGGTAAACCGGTATAGAAGGACAGTACACACCATATTCCCCGAGTGAAGGACATATACATAAAGGTAGAATTTAAATGTCTAGATTATCAATAATCACAATTTTCTGTGTTCGTTGTTATGTTTTGTTGTAGATGTCGAACATTTTATTATATTATATGATGCAATTCATACCCCTTTTTGATGATTCTTTACCTATGCTACCAGACTTTGAGAAGCCGTAATTTTCTGTACAATTTTATGGAAAATTTGAAAGTAATTGAATTTATAAGCAACATAAGATATAATATTATTCAACGATCGTACCTTACTATAATTGTCAGAAAAGACCCTTTATTCGTATGTTTAATCCTAATAACTAATTGAACAATTGTAAACAATGTTGACCACATTTCTGTGACATTGCCACATTCAAAAATTAAATGTTTAATATGTTCTGTTAAATCTTGACACTAATTACAACATGTGTTTGGTCTCAACTTACACTAATGTAAAATAAATTTCAGCTCAAAATATAAAATCATTTGTTAATTTGTAATTCTTATAACAAATCCAACAAATCAAACAATTTTTTTTAATGTTAATAATGTAAAGACTATTCCAGTTTTCTTTTGGAAAGTTTATTGTTTTTTCTTAATATGGGAGTTGGAATTGCGTTTCTGAGTGTTAGCGATCAAATCATTTTTATAGAACAATTTACAATCTTTATTCTTGTTAGTGTTTGAAATCCTACGTGAAAATTATAGTTTTTCGCAATATTAGTTGTCTTGGATTGAATTCATGTCATATCAGAATGTACACATCATTTCTTTCAATATTTTCTATAATATTACATTACATTCACATAACCAGTTACATTTTTACGACAAAATAAAGTCTTCATTTTATCTTACAGTGATCTTTTACATGTGCTTCACTGCGTTTTATTCATCATTTAAAAACCCACATTCTTTTGCCTTTATACTTATTCCATCAGTTTGTTGTCCCTTTTCGGTTGGTATGCGAATTTTACATTTTACATTGTAAGAATATCTGCCTTTTTTAAAGTCCTGTAAAACAACTTAATATTGTTTGATTAAATATAAAAAGACTGTAAATAACTGTCAAATTTTGTATATACATGTACATATCTCAGATGATGATATTATTCTGCTAAAATAAAGTTAGTTGACCTCATCAATCAAACATGGTCTTAACCATTGATGCTTTCAAGACTTATAACTTTAGTCTCGACTCTCCATATGTTAGAACGGTTCCACCTTCATTTATTTTTTCTTAATTAAGTGTTTCGTTTCTTTATGTTATTTTTGTACCAAATTAAATTAACAATCGTTCCATTGACTTTCTGAATAAAATCAATTTTCGGAAGGTGAGGAAAAGATACGGTGTAAATTTGTTTTTACACGGCTCAATTATTAACACATGATTTGCTAAATATAGTTAGTTTTCTTTTTTTCATTTTAAGATTCGAAGAGTTTTTTCATCTCACGGGAAATTTTTGTCCAGTTTATATAATGACATCATTTTTTTTATAATGACAGAAGAACTTTTTAAGCATGATACTGCATAATTGTTACAGTTACTGTTTCCTATTTTATGGTTGTCTTTTAAATTGCCAATAGATACAGTGCTGCTATCCTGAAAGTTGACAAAACTATCCTATCCTATCCTATATCCTGTATCCTGCATCCTATCCTGCAAATAAGCTCTATCCTATCCTATCCTATCCCATATTTTAAAAATATAGGAATGCAAGTTAAATGAAACGAAATTTTTAAATAAAATGATTTTATCAATTAATGTAGTACTCAAAATGAATAATTAAATTTTAAAACCGAATATTCATCGAGCGGGATAACTTACTTACCTGTGCTACGGTAAAATTAAATCGTACGCGGGATAGACATACTAACATAAACAAACAGGTAAGCGATTAGATTTTTGATTTAATTATATGTATGCATAAAAAACAGATAAATAACTTCGATCCACTTATTGAGGAACTGTTTAGTCACATTTTTTTATCAAATTATTTTCTTATCACATATAACTGAGCGTAATTCTCATTATTCGAGCGATTCGTTCGGCGATAAATGTAAACACGATCTGAAAATAAATAATTCCTTTAGGAAGTTTATATCGTTTATAGTTAAACCACTCGGAGTTGTGTTTAAAGTATAAATTCTTAAGCATTTATAGCTATCTTACATTTATTAATTCGATATGTTCAGGTTAATATCGGACAGAAATATGCGTCCCTGTTATTGGGCATCGAAGATATTATATGAAACGTGAAGCAATGTCTGTCTCTTGTATAAATGTTTATCTTTTAAAATGCCAAATTAGTCGTTTATAAATTCAAGCTTTTATTAATTTGCAGACTTTAAATGAAGTAAATACAGAAATCTATTTCTGACGTTGTCAGATGTTGCAACGAATTCTCGCAGGAACTCGGTACTTGCTTACGAATTGACAAAGATGTAGCGCCGTCATTTTAGCGTGCATTAATGTTATGTACCGCGTTCTTGATATAATAATTATTCTTAAATGGTTTAACTTGTAAAACGTATTAAATTGACATTGAAAATACATTGTTTAGCCAATTTTCTTTTCGCAAAATAACTCTGAAATTTATACTCGAATCTGATTGGCTACAGGATGCAGGATAGGATAGGATAGGATAGGATAGGATAGGACTTAACTTTTATATTTCTATCATGTATCGTGCATCCTGCATCCTATCCTATCCTATCCTTGTCAACTTTCAGGATAGCAGCACTGTATGCATTATATCAAATTTTGTAAGATGTCACTCTCCTTGATTATTAAGATAAAATTGTTTCTATTGTTCCTTTTACAGACTAAGTTTGATGTTAAATATGAAAGAAAATTTGATATAAATTCGTTTTATTGGAAACCTGTCACTGTGATAGTTTGAGGTGAACGCGGGTATGATAAGGCAGGTCTCAGCATTCGATTGAGTATAAATTCCTCTGTTCGATATAGCGTCACAATAAGATTTTAACCAGAAACATGCCAATTTTAACTTTATTTCTATTAAATTATAAAAACTACAGACGTAAAAAGTCATTTGAAACTCTTCTAACTGAATATATCTTCGATTTTTCTATATTACGTATAATTATCGTTGATGACGTCACATGCATGGTTAAAAGGGAAGATCAATGTCTGGAGACACATCATTGGAATGCAGGGTAAACAATTCCGAAATAAGACTTATTTAATACACCTATCCAAAATTCAGAAGTTATTGCCCCTTAAAGTATTTACTTTTCTATAAAATCACATAACTTTTTTTGTTTTTGTCTTGGAGACCTCGGACCACTTAAGATGGAAGCGTCTACCTTGGCGAAACAAAATGACATAAAGGTCAAAGGTAAAGGTGATTTGAAAATCTGTTAAATATTAAGGTTTTAGATCTCTTTTGTTTGAGGTGGTAGAGAAAAACTTATCCATTGATGTATTAGGACTTCCTAAGACATTTCAAAATATAACCCTTTAGTTCCTATATTGAAAAAAAATTATAGAGTTATTGCCCCTATTGTACGAATTACTTGTTATCGCTACTTCTCATAAACCGTTAAAGATAGATACTTCAAACTTTTACTATTGTATTCAGTATTTTTAGGGACTTCTTCAATCTATTCATACCGAAAAGGCCCAAGGCCCCCTTCTAGCAGTTATCGCCCCTAACAGTTTCTACAACTGCTGAACCTTACATCGTAGGGTCATCAAACCACTCTTAATTGAAATGTTGACATTTACCAATCAATATGACATAAAGGTCAAAGATCAAGCTTATTCAAATAAAAGTGTTTGACCTTTTTTTTGTTTTTTATAAAGTAACGCAGTGAAAATGTTTTATTAATTATGTTGAAACAAAACATAAAAAAATAAGGTGTTTTGTTTTAAAACAATTATTCTTCTTGTTTGTAATTTATCATTGTTTTGCCTCTGTTGTGTTTTTAAATAATTGGAGTCTGACCACTTTATATATCACGATTACAATATTTTTATCGGTAAAATATTAAATGTTTATGTAAAAAATAAACAATTAGTAAATGAAACATTAAACTTTAATCGTTAATATACAAATATTTTAATAACAAACCGTCAAACATCCATAAAACGAAATACAAATTCAAAGCAGATGAAAAAACGAGTATGGTATATGTATGAACTTCGTATATTAACTATTGTTGATATTATGGTGACGCTCCTACAAAACATAATACGAATATGAACTTAACAATAGTTAAGCATCACAATTAATTGAATTACTATAATGACACATATGTTTAATTACAATATATTATTTTTCTACTTATCTTATATTTAATAGATGATGTCATAAAAAGAAATAACCCTATTACAATATTGAATATGCAATGTTGCAGATTAAAAATATACTCTGACAAAATGTAAATGCCATAATCAATAATTTTTCAAGTACACATGTACCTACACTAAATAAGGGTGAAAGGAACTGTATACAACTGCACTGGTAGGTAATGTCTGAAACAAACCATTTAGACATGTAACTATGCAAAATATGTATGTTTATAATTGTCTAAAAATATATGTATGCAAATCATGAGTACAAATCACCGTGAAACCTTTAATCTTTGTAAACTTTCTTAATAATTTCAACATATACTCTCATCTGTGATAAAATGATTACTTTGATACAATTACTGATAAAAACTTCACAATCAATACAATATTGTGCAGTACAATTAATTTACTTACAAAAATAATAACCTTAGCAATGGCCACAAACAAAATGGCTATTGTCCGAATTTTTTAATTTCTATGATATTATATTCCAACCCTCATACATCCAGTCTAAGAATGAAGAAACTAAACATTTCAAACACTAGATACTTCATTGTTAAACATTTTTTTTATTTTGCGGACTTAACAAAACAATAAAACGACATTGTTTCCGTATCATGGAAGGAGCACGTGGTGTTTCTCGCGGGCTGATTTGATTGACAGGCCTAGGGATAGCACGTGGACTCTGACTGCATATATTCTATCACAATTTTAGGGAAAAGGGTTCAATATAATGGAAACTATAAATCTAACTTATTAGACTTAATTACAAGTAAAATGTACTTGAATTATACTCAACTGGTATTCTCTCTCTCTCTCTCTCTCTCTCTCTCTCTCTCTCTCATATGACGATCATTAAACAATCAAACAGTAATTATTGCAATACTGAGTAGTTTCTTGGAACACAAATAATTCCTAAACTCAAGTTGCTTATAAATAAAGATGAAATAAAAAATTATCAAGTACCGATCCACGGATTCTAAGCGCTGTGAATATGAACCGTGCAGTACTACATAGACAAGTACATCACACATATGTATACAAGAAAGAAAATTTGAAAATATATTAAATATTTAGGCTGTATAATTATATTATTTAGAAAAAATACATTTGTTTTTAACAAATCGTTAGATTTGTTATCGTTGAATAGAGTATAAGTGAAAACAGATCACAGTTATGATTCTATGCACTATTGAAACTGCCAAACTACAGTAACTACGATTACTACTACGTTTAAAAACGGACTGAAACAGACACTTATGGAACCGTGGATTTTAATTTCAAAAAGGAAAAGAAAGTGTTAGTGTTTTAATTGATCAAACCTTTATTTGGGCGATATCAATTTATTTTGTTCTTAATATCAACAAAAATCAACCGTAACAATCGCATACTCTGAAAATTGCGTGCCTAAACATTTTATTTATTTCTATTTCTTTGTCTTTTTCTTTGATTCTCTTACGTACATCAATAAATATTTTATTCTTTATAAGTTCTATTCCTAAATTCTCCTTTTTTTTTACAGGTACAATGTAAATACTGCGTGTTACACCGTGTAACTGTCCGTGTTGCATCGCGTTACACCGTGTCGCACCGTGTTTTTCTCGTTTCTTGGCCGTAACAGAGAACAATAGATCAAAGGTACCGACACTTCCACGCTCAGCGTGGACTTTCAAACACGGTGGTCGGTGTTTTTGTCGGGATACTCGTGAGCTGTACTGTATATTTTAAAAGCAAGACTACATTGTACAATCTAACTCAGATTATAATTGTAAAACCTCTCCTCCAAACGACACGCCAAATTAGTAACGATTTAACAACTCTCCGTACAAGGTCACATCAGCGCAACCAATCTTAGTCTAATTTGGATTAGATCGACATGTATGTAGTAATAAATACAGTGGCAAAAAACGATTTGAATGTTGTAAAACATTTTTTTCGAAAAGTATGACTGTCAGGAATGAACCAATACAATACAATAGTGGTGTAGAAACAGTCTAAAAGTGAAACTCAATTTGCAAATCTAAAAAAAAATGTGATTGTCACTTTAACTGTTATGAAACAAAAATCCAAAGAAATGCTTAAAATCAAAGTACTAAAAGTACTGACAAGCGCTAATCTAGCTTGGTTCTAAAGGAAGTTTACTTTGTGCAAACTAAGTTGGAAATGAGACTTATTGACATTATGTTAATTAATATCAATTGAAAGTATCCAATGCCAAAGGGGTCAAAATGACGTTGAAGTTGTACTCATCCAAATTTAACCGTATTCAATTTAATTTTGATTAAGAAAATTTGGTCAAAATTACTTCATTAAATATACATTTATATCTTGATTTATCATATACGCTAAATTTGATTTAAATCAAAGCTGAACACGACTTGTAAATGGACACTTGCCTGAATCATGATATATAAAAAAGCCTTTGATTTTATTTCACTTTATTTCACATCTGGACCGTGTGTGCAACGTGTTGAGTACGTTTGTTTGTCTATGTTTGTACTTTTATATTGTGGTTATACGTGCATTTTCTTTATAAATGTATTGCATTGACCATTATAATTGATGTTCTGAATCTTCTTGTGCATATGTACTACATTTAGCTGGTAAGTTGTTGCGTCTAAGTAAAAATGAAGTCGACGTAAATTAACGTCCACACAGATAAGATCTACTATGCAAAGTATTTAGTCAGTTCCTTATATATGTGCTGTGAGGAGAGGTGCGAACATCAATATCTACTTCATGCAAGCGTATTTGAAGTTTCATCAAGACTTAATTAATCATCCCGCGGGCTGACTAATCACTGCGTAGCAGCCCCTGCAATGATGTACGTAAGTCCTGCACATAAGATGCACAATAGACCGTGCAGTTATGTGCGTAAACCCCTGAAACTGGTTCCCCAATCAATTTAAATGATGTATATTTCTGTTTATAGGGGTCATTTATTCGATGCGCCGGAAGTAGAAGTCTAACGACAATAAAGCCCTGAGCTATGCTTAGCGCTTAAAAATTGTGCATAGAATAGGCGAACAAATTTTAATTTGTTTAAAATCTTAAGCAGGCATACATGTACACGATGCCTTGATTGAATAGAAGTGTAGATTCAGCAGGTGGGTTTGGCTTTTGTAATATGTTTACATTTGGCATGTCCTTTCTGTAGTATTTGATGCACTTAATTTAGTATGAATGAATCCATTCAAACAATAAACATAAACAAAAGGTAACGATCAAAAAAAAAAAAACCCAACCTGCGTTCTGCATTGTCGCCCTCTTCATAACACGCATATATCACCCAAATTTTTTTCATTGTTCATATCAACATATTTCTTTATACAAAATAATGATTGAACTGATCGTTAAAAGTAAGTAAAAGTAACTTAATTATTGTTAATGTACATCAGTACGTTAGATAAAGGAAATAACCAGGTATATTTTATTGATATTTTAGTCTGAACATATATGATTAACTCGTGCACTTCGTGATTTTCTAAGATTGCTAAGGGAGTCTACCGATCGATAAACGGGGTGTGAAGATTTTAGTCCTGTTACTTTCAGTACAGCTGTGAATTACAATTATTTACATATATACAATGATTCACAGTGAGTCGCATTTAATTTTCGTAAGAAATACTCAGTAGAGGGAACCATACATAGTTGATGTAAACATAAATCTATAAAATAAAATGGAATTGTTGTTAGAATTGTTTCTAAACAATCAACTGTGCACAGTTTTGTGATTGTGACTTTACAATGAGGCAGTCAAAACTGATTTGTTTACAGGTAATTTTATAAGAAGTGTTGATAACTTAAAAAAGAGTAAAGGAATTAGGAATATGATTAAACTATAAACTGCAAATTCAAACCGATATTGATTTTAAACTTGCTTCAGGGCGATAAAGATTCTTAAAAAGTAATATCGGTAATTATAAGTATGCAAAAACTATCGATGCAAAGAATTAAGTATTTTTTGAAACATTTTATTGAAACTCTTTTACAAATTCACATGGTACAGAAAACAAATTAATATGTAGCATAATATTTTGCAAAAGAGTTATATATGAGAGAGAAAGAAAAATAAGAGAAAAAAAAGAAAAACAGGCAATCACATATTGTACATCAACTATATCTATTTTACTTATAATTATAACGATTTTAATGAATATTGGGTTCCTTTGTACTATAATAGCTAATATATATGATACATACAGTAGCAGAGTTTTTTAAATAGCATACATTTCTGAATAAGGAATCTGTCGGCAATTATGTTACTTATATGGACTGAGAGACAATTTGACATCAAACATTTTATTTTTATTATTTACACATCAAATGGTTTACTGGTGCATTTTAAATGATTGCCCAACATATTGAATATTAAAGTCCAGTTATAAGTAAGATACAGGGGTAAGAATCGATTGTTATGTAAAAAAAGCTCGAGTATTATAGTTGTTTACAAAAAAGTAATGTAAATAAATACAATTTTTTAGACAAAATAACATGTAAAAAACAATTTAAACTAATTCAATGTCTTCATAGATACTATTATCAACAAAAAGAAAGTTACACGCGATCATGTTAAGGTTTCCCGATGGATTTTACAGCAGTATGTAGAAAGTCACTTGTCTGTACTTCATACGATATGACGCCATACTTAACTTTGTCATCACGAACTGCATTCCTGTCGATAGTTCTCAGGGAATGTATTTTAACTTTAAAAATAAATTAGATTAAACCAGTATAATACCGCATGATTCCTTTACATAGATGCTGCCATTAATGCTAGACGTACAGAATTCATTCATATTAAAAATCAGAAAGAACGGCAGTTTTAAAGCTTCGATTTAAGTAAAAGACTATTTTCAAACTAGTGGTTTGGAGACTCTTCCTGTACGTGTAAACATCTGAATGAAGAAATATTAGTGCATGTAAAACCAGCTTTGCACAGGTGAAAGTTCAACAAAATTTTAGAATATTTAACGTAAAATTGGTAGAAAATATAAATACCAATGTGAATCGTGCTTGGGAAACCTACGGATTTACCCCATTTTTTTATAAATCGCTTTTGATTAGTAAAAATGTGCATTATTTTGATGATTTTATGGAAGGTTTCCACAATATCTCATAAACGAAATATTCATCTCTTTCCCAAGCAAGAACTTCAAAGTATATGACTTAACAAAGGATTTTTCTGTCAAAAATGTATGATTTAATTTCATTAATTACCTGCGCCGATGCGATTTAAATAAATCATTTGCAATATTAGGATTCGCCTATCACGTGATTACGAAGTACAAATGGCGTCACAGAAATGCATCAAATATAATGTTTAACATCGGGGTTAATAAATGTAACATAGATTTTCAGAAATACTCCCGGTCAAAGTATTTTTGCGATGATTTAAATAATATCGTTTTCCAGCCGTATTTTAGCAACAGGACGTCTTAACATTCCTGCGCATTTGATCGAAACTTCCTCTAATACAACAAATATGTAAAAATGACAATATTCGAGTATTGTTTACAAAACAAAGAATTATGAACCCTGAATCTTGCTTATAACTTAAAAAATGACTTTCAGTTTTTGACATAGCATTATGAACTTCTATAGCTATCATTATAAATATTATAATTGGAAAAAAAAATAGAAAATGTTAAGTCAAATTCAATCTAAGTCCCTTTAAACTAAATTAAAAGTCAAAGCTTTGGATAGGTTTGAATTTACAGGAAAAAATGTATTGTTTTACAATAAGTATCAACAAGTTCTCAACTCTGTATTATTTATTATTGTTGTATATACCGAAAAGTATGCTACTTTTATAAAAAAAAAAAAATAGAAACATTTTATTTTGTTACGTACACCTCTTCAATTATGTACCATATATCCTTAACTTCAGGGCATTGAATTATTTTACTATAAACAAGTTTTAAGGAAGTACTGAAGAAAAAATATAAGGCAAAACAAAATTTGACGTTTGTGACCTAGTGGCGTTTACGACGAGCTACGTCAAAGAAGTGTTTAAATTGTTATGAAAAGCTTGAAACATACAATATCGTACAAATCTTTGTTTATATGTATTTAGAAAGAGTTGACCAATCGGAATCGAAAAAAAAAGTGAGTTTGGGAAATGATGACCTTAATGGCCCTTTTCTTGAGTTGGCAGTTGGCAGAAGTCAACAATTTGCACTTTCAATATTATGCAGAAATATTTTTGAGATAGATAAAAGACATTAAAAAAAAACCCAATTTTTTCCCGATTACAAGTACAGTGCCAGTAAAGATTGCAATGATGTTATAATATTATAGTTTATTACATTATCTATTTTTTGTTTATATAAAATAGAAGGGGGTCTTTATCAGAAGGGCCAGATACTATTTTATTTCAGGTGTAAGAGTGTTGGTTGGACACATTTAAATCACTCTTAGTTCCTAATTTGAGGGGCTATCCCTTTTTTCTTCATAATAATTAATATTACTTATTGGGTTTGTTCCTTACTGTTTACAACAAATGTACCCACCCCACAAATGTCTATAAACAGTCGGTAACAAATGTATTAAGTGTTTTCTTTTGTCGAAGACCTAAAGTTTGAAATGTAAACACGAAAATATAATTTATAACAATAAAATTCATTGGCTAATTCTCAAATTTTCTACCTTCCTTGTCTGTACAAACCTAGATGCCATTGTATGATAGTTTTTTTTCCGTCACGGGCAAAGGGGGGGGGGGGGGGGGGTCACTCTAAATATTTTGTTATTCTTAAAAATTAAAGGTATGGTTTAACGCTTTGTGTAAAAAAATCAGCTCATATAACGTTACGTCTGCCATGTTGTCGTATAAATTTAGATACCCGACGTGTAAAGAAATTTATAAGGCAATCACGTGACACGATTCATCCAATGACGTCGATACATTCTAGTTCGAGGCAAAACAAAAGGTTTTATAATTAACAAACTGTTCAAAAAGTGTTTAACAGTTTGTTTCAATTCTTACAATATCTGGAATGAATTAAACCTGCATTTGGACCCTAATTTAAGGATCTTACTCCTTTTTTCTCCATATTAAATAAAAGGACATTTAAAACTAAACACAGTTTGTTCATCAAGTGTATAGACATTCGTTACTATTCTTGAGATATCTGAGAAACAGGGTTTTAGGGCCGATCACTTATCTGCTAATTGGGGCTGCTTTGCTGTTAAAATATTGTTCAGTAAACTATTGATCAAAGTTATTATAATCTGACCCCAAAAGACACCTAATTACTTAACACGTAAGAAAATTATTATATTGTGTGGGTACATAACAGTAAGATAAACAAATTTTGCTTCTATGCTCTATTACAAAATATCCCCGAGTAAAGCGCTATAACTATAATCTTTTGACCCATCTGGTTCCCTTTTTTCCTTGTATTGACCAACAGGTCATTTAAAACTAAACACATTCTGTTCAACAAGCATTCAAGAATTTGCTACTGTTCTTGAGATATCTGAGAAAGAAGGTTTTTGTGGCTGACCCCTTATGACCTTATTGGGGCCGTTTAACGATATGTTCATGGTTTAGTATTGTTAAGTTATTATTATTAACATGTTTCCTTCTATACTGTTTATCTAAATATTTTTACGATCAAAGTTTTGATATTCGGCCCCCTAAAAACCCTAATTACGTAACACACAAGACAATTATTATATTGTGTGGGTGCTTACATGTAACAGAAAGATTATCATGTCTGTTTCAATGATCTATTACAAAATATTCCCTAGTAGAGAGCTATAGATAACATATTTAGACCCCTCTAGTTCCTTTATTTTAGGAGCCAGCTCGATTTTTAACGATATTAAACGAAGGGTCTTGTAAATAATAACTTTTTACATTACATGTTTTAAAATAATATTTTTCAGAAATGATTTAAATAAAGAAAACTATGAAAACTTACGACATTTTTTTAATCTAAATTTTCGGGACCAGCCAGGCGAGCTTTAACACTCTTCAAGCATAGCAAATATAAATGCCAAAAAAGCACAGCTTGATTTTTTTGTCTACAATCTCTGAAAGTTTGAACTTAATATCTTTTACTGCTAAGGAGGAGATCCCTGGAAAAACCTTTGATATTCGCTTAACGTCTCTATCTCAAAAACGTAAATGACGTCATTAAATTAAAAAAAAGGATTTTAAGTTCAGATCAATATCTATTCGACCTGAAAGTTTCATGAAAATCAGCCAAGCCGTTTTCAAGAAATCATATGTACAAATTGTGTTATAAAAAGTAGTATAATAGGTAACTAGAGCAAAACTCGTTGCAAAGCAACGAGTGGATCTTCCGTTAATGTCAAAAGTAAACCTAGAAGTTCATCTAAGGAGCAGAGTTTCTAAACCAGTAAACATTAGAAACAACAAGAAAAAGAAAAAAAAAACCCATATAATTCTTGGTCCGAGTTAACAAACTTTGAATGGTTCTAAGTATGAATTAAAAAAAAAAATTGCTTTTCAAATTATTTCTCCTTTCGAGTTATAAATGATCAGAGTTTTGGACTTCCTGCCTATTGAAACCTATTGAAACCTCTAACTACGTAATATAAGACTTGGGTATGGTACTGTATAGCTAAACAGTTAAACAATGAACACTTTTGCTTCCTAAATTAGTAAAAAAAATACTTTAGAGCCCTCTTCGCCATTACTGTGAGGGACCATTCCTTTTTTCTTGATATCAATAAAAGGTCCTGTAAATATTAACACATTTTGTTCAACAAATGTCTAGAAATTGTCGACCGTTCTAAGATATCTGAAAAACTGTGTTTTAGGATACAATCCTTCAACTCTTTACCGGGGTCACCCAAGTTTTAAACTACCTGCCCCCTGAAATTCCTAAATACGTTACATATTACTGAAATATAGTACTGTATAGATTAACAGCTGTGCAATTAACAGTTTTGCTTCTATAATTAATAAGACATTATTGTTCAGTAAAGAGTATAATAAGACTTTAGAGCCCTCTTGGTCCTTATTTGAGTGGCAAGATTTTCTTGATATCATAGGAAAGCCTATGCAAATTGAAACAACTTTTGCATTACATGTCTTAACAAATTATTTATACATCAACAGATTTTACAGAACATGCTTGAACATTTCGTGAAAAAAAATTGGTGTTAATTTATATGATCAAGCGAGCTTCGAGGCCATAAGCAATTTCCATAATTGGACATAAATGTCAAGCTTCTATCTCGGTTAGTTTTGGAGGAGATGCATGAACAAAATAGTTATAACATAACCAATATCTGAAACTGGAAGTAACGATATCACTTGAAAATTATATATGAGGTAGGGTAGATAACGTTCTTTTTATTAGTGCTGAAATTTCTTTGCAATTCAGTTGGATAGTCTTTGAGAAATAACGCTCCAAAATAGTGAGAAAAAGAAAAAAACGTTATACGAATACAGAAAAAGAAACCGTAGAATAACAATAGGGTCTTCCGTTGGAAAAGGAATACCCCCCCCCCCCCAAACAAAAAAAAAATAAAGAGAAACCGTAGAATAACAAGAGGGTCTTCCGTTGTAAATGGACGACCCTAAAGAGAAACCGAACGAAAACAATAAGGTCTTCTGTTGGAAACAGAAGACCTTAATTATATAAATAGTTTATATAAACCGATAGATGATAGTTTATGCAAGTTTTGCGCGTAGTTTTTTTATGCAACTGCTTATCTCAATTTTACACCGTTTCCTTGCAAATAAATCATGCGTAGGTTGTATCAACAGTGTATCAGTTTTTCCCCACCGAAAAAAAAAACAAAACAAAAAACTATTTACTAACCTGAGTGGTCACCTGTGTATACGCGTAGTTTGTGTTAGACTTACTACTAACAATTATTGCCTGGGATGTCTAATTTCATAAAAACGCTTCACAAAAATATGCATATGGTTTCAAGAAAAGATATCTTCATGTAGTTTGATATAAAATGAGAACAAGCAGTTAAAAAAAATCTACATATGAATAATAGCGGGAAAATGTATGTTTTATCAAAATGTTTTTATAAACAAAAATATAAAAACAAATAATTCTTAATTGCAAAGAACATTTTTTTATAGCCAACATACATTAAGCTTCACTCGTTTACGGGGAATGCTCACTATTTGAACTTCTAAAAAATGCAGTAAATCGTGCTAAAACTAAAGCATTTTCCAATATTTGTTAATTTACAAAAGAATGGGTCTAATTTTTAAGAGAAATGCAACAAAACGTACCACGTATGAATGAAATATATTTATGGAAATAAAAAGCTTATAGTATACCAGTTAAGAATACTTTTGCAAGAAAATTCATCATAGAAAATACATGTACAATGATCATTATTTAAAGTGGCATTAATAAGTCAATGATTCCTATTGTTTACCACTCTGAATTGCACACTTGTAAAATAAATGTAATTACTGAGAAGTACTTAACTAATTAATTCTGAACTACAGTGAATACTGTGATTACTCATACAAATTTAAAACAAGTGAATACTCAATCACTTTTCATTTGATTATATAAACACTAATCATGTATACTAACTTCTATCAGGCTTGAAAATACTTTTTAAAAAAATCGCTAATCATCGTTGAAATTATGGTGTCTTAAAATAGACAGTTAAAAATGTCATTTTTATAGCATAACAATCAAAAAACTTATAAATAATTGTAACATTTGCGTAAATCATATCTCAACAAAAATAGCAAAATTAAACTTATTGAGTTGATCTCCTGCTATGCATGTTCAACAACAAAAAGTATTTCTGACAAATATAACTTAAACATTAAGTCAGAAATACAGAAATAAAGACAAGGGAATTGCAAATATATAAAAGAAAAAATCACAAATAAGCAGAATACATCAATTGACAACATAACCAAATTATGAACTGTTATTGGCATGCATAACAAACTATTTTTTTGATTAAATCTAAACGCATCAACTCAACTTTGATAATAAATCCAAGTATGAATTTGGCTGTATCATGAAGTATTGTACAATTAGATTGCTTATAACGTGATAATTAATCGCCAAGTTGCTCATTGTGCTCTTGTTGCGGTGGCAGTAACTCGCTCATCGCATCAAGTACCAACGATGGATTTGATTCGCAAATTCTGATAACTAGTTCACGACATTCCTGTTCGGATAAACGTGCCGCTCTTTCCTATAAAACGATATTTAAAATTATAAAATAGTATTAACAGGGGAAAAGATAAGGGTATGGTTGTAAAAAAATGAATAGTAGTATATATTGTAACGCTACCCCATTATTACAATCGTACTCACATGCATGAATAACGTATCATTAGTGCAACACTTCGACGCAATGTATCAACTAACCTTTCTACCAAACAAAACCAAACCAAAAGTAATATTTGTAACGATCTTCTTCTTTAATGAGTAAAACATTAAAAACTGTAAACGTTAAAACTTGGATTGGTTAATATTTAAAACTATACTCTTAGGAAACCACGATATCATGTTCTTTGCTATTATTGCATGCCTCAAAATATGTTTGTTGTGTAAGATGTCATCACAATTACTTCTTCAATGTTAGTTCTTGACCTGGATGTATTATCCTTAAAATTCAAGCATTTCCTTGTTATTGTACACGTATGCATTAAACATGAAGTTACTGTATTAAATACTAGAATATTTAGGGTTTTTTCAAAAGCTGTATTTAAGAAGTTTTCAAACGTTAGTCTCATGATATCGCATATTACACCCTACGCCAGAGAGAGAGAGAGAGAGAGAGAGAGAGAGAGAGAGAGAGAGAGAGAGAGAGAGAGAGAGAGAGAGAGAGAGAGAGCGGAATTCCAACATGCCTCTAATTCTCTGTGTGATGTGTCAGTAGTCCTCGCATTTGATATTAGTCCACCGCTTGCGGTTGGGTGCCATCTCCTTGAATTTCCAGCATTTCTCTGTATTTAAATCACATATCTCAATGTCACAACATCAAACTGACTCAAAAAGTCAGGCTTTATTTTTGAAGCAGGTATAAGTGGCAGAAGGTATATGATAGTCCTTAGGTAATGTAGAATATATGTTAAATCAATTTTTCTCTCTTACAGTAGATCTCTGCATAAAAAGCTGTTTAAAACCAATTAGATTACTTGGCATTTGCGGGATTCTCCAAAGCTGTATTCGGGAATTTTTCAGACTTCAGTCTCATGAAATTACATAACTACTTCTGTGCTAGAGAGAGAGAGAGAGAGAGAGAGAGAGAGAAAGAAAAAGAGAGAGAGAGAGAGAAAGATTTCAACATGCCTCTGATTCTCTGTTTGATGTGTCAGTAGTCATTGCATTTGATCGTAGTCCCCATCCTACGGTTGGATGCCATATCCTTGAATTTCCAGCATTTCTCTGTATTTAAATCACATATCTCAATGTCACAACATCAAATTGATTAAAAAAGTCAGACTGTATTTTTGAAGCAGATATTTGCAGCAGGATGCATTAGATAGTCTTTTCTTAACGAAGGATTTATGTAAAATCAATTTCCTTATAGTAAATCTATGTATAAATAGATGCATGCAATCAGTTAAAATATTTGCGAGATTCTTAAAAGCTGTATTCAGGATTTTCACACTTCTTTTTCTTAATATTACATAGCTCTTACACAGAGAGAGAGAGAGAGAGAGAGAGAGAGAGAGAGAGAGAGAGAGAGAGAGAGAGAGAGAGAGAGAAGATTTGATAACAGGGTAAAAGACGTATGGATGTGATGATCACAGTAGAGCAGTATAAAAATCTTAACGATGTTTGTACAATTCAAAACTAAGATGAAGTAATTGGTTGTTGTTGAAACAACTTTTGTAATCGATTGTCAAAATGCGGTTGTTAATAGCACACATTAAACCAAACCTATGACTTTTTTTGGAGGGGTGATATAATAAAAACAAATTGTTGATGTTTTCAATTTCTACATTATACGAAATTTTATTTGACAACATTTTAAAACGTGGATCATTTTATAAAAACTTAGATTATATATGAATAGATGTATTGTTATCAAATTTACACTTGTAGTTTTCAAAGAATTGTACTAATTATCATTGACGACATTATTCTGTTTTACGTATTATTTACGTATTATTGGTAGTTTTGTGTGTCTATTATATATGGGCACCATCAAATCAACGATGGATATGTTGTCTATTGCGTAAGTTAACATTTTGCCTGTGTGTCGGAAAATAGAATTTTGGATTTAAAAACCATATTATATTATTATTTCTGCACTAGATTAAACTTTGAAGTCAAGCTCTAAACATGTGCATATTCAGTTAAATGTTGAACACGTGACACGACAACGGGTGGCTGATTACGTGATGACGATTACATTGGTATGATTTTGTGAATGAACAAAACAGTGGAAATGTATTTGAATATGCTAAGATTTAGGAAATGAATCAATATTTTTTTTTGCATAAGATATGATATTCATCTCCCTATTCGCTTCTGAACTAATTTTTGTTTGCCAAAAAATCGTTCTCGTGTATATAAGATTTGTTTTGGCAATTTCTGATTACGTCAACAACTTGTGTATTATATACTGCAGTACAAAGAGTGGTATGTAATTATGATGATTTGAAATGAGTTTACAAGAATTACATCTACATACTTTTTGCTTTGAACTTTTTTCCAACAGAAATAAAAAAATGCTAGTTAAAAATAATCCGTCGTTTATCTTAACACATAAAGCTCATTGTACTAATTTGCAGTGATCTACGTAATTTTACAATTTTTCTCTCAGTCTCATTTCAGTTGACTAAATGGCACAGCTTCATCCTGTGGTTGTCATTTTAAGACGCCATCGGTAATACACGTTTTCAGTATAAATACAAGTTGGCCGTAACACAAATAACGTAGTCTATATACGTATAGTTTTGTATGTAAACTCTAGGCGATGTATAATTAGCATTTCTTATTAAAACATAAAATTACGGTATATACTTTGGTGAGTAAAGTTGTGTTGAAATAGAGTTATATTTTTCTTTTTCATACTTGGTCTTTTCTTCGTATAAAATGTCTTTTTAGTAATTTTACGAAAAATAATGTCATTTTTATGTAACGTTTTTAATTCAAACATTTATTCTGGGTTTTTTTTTGTTTTTTTTTTGATTTTTATTTTTACTTGAAACATTTATATATATCTAAAAAAAATGGAAGCTGACCAAAAAACGCAGTAATTTATGGTTATGCATCACATAAAGCGTCATATATAATTTCGAGAAAAACAAGAGTCTAATCGGACACATTTCTCACCTGAACAACAATACGCTTAATACATTCAGCTAAACAGAGTCATAATACAAAACATCTGGACAATGTGGTATGATACTAGTTAAACTTGTATAAATAACATTTCCCACCTGGATATTCTTATGGCTTTAATCACGTTCCTTTTCTAACAGGATAATTTTTTAGTCAAAGCACATATTGAGCATTGCAGTTCTAAAACAACTAAACAAAATCCCAAACAATTGTTTATATATGGGATTTAATACATCTGGTCTAAACAATTGTCAATATGTCAAAATGCTTCGATATAAGTAAAAACATATGTAACTAGATACGATCTCGTTACGAGTAACGAGTAGGTCTTCCGTTCAACGACACGAAAGATGTAAGATTTTAGTCCCCTAAAATCCATATTTACGTCATCAATTGGTTTGGCAATGAGTTTTACAAACTGATATTATTAGGACCAACAACTTTGTTTCTGTAATGCATTACAAAATCTGTATCGTTTTTAAGGTATAAGAAATAGACTTTACGAGTGTCCTGGCCCCTAATTTACGGAGCCAGCCCTTTTTTCATTTGAAAGGTCCTACGAATACTAACATTTTTTGTTCTTACACTTATCTAGAATTGTTGTTTATTTTTGAGATACAAATGACTGAATATTTTATGGGTTAGCCCTCTAGATTCTTAATGGGAACAGACTTTGGTGTTGATTAATGGAATTGATTAAAGTCATCAATGCAAACATTTTCTCTTCTACAATGCTTAACAAAATATGTCGCCTTTTCAAGATATATTGCGTCAAAGTT
Organism: Magallana gigas; assembly: GCF_963853765.1. Taxonomy (NCBI): domain Eukaryota; kingdom Metazoa; phylum Mollusca; class Bivalvia; order Ostreida; family Ostreidae; genus Magallana; species Magallana gigas. The sequence goes on along the minus strand of NC_088853.1, from coordinate 72,785,863 downwards.
TAAGTACTTTGGCCCCTAAAAATCCCTAATGACGTAATAAATGGGCATGGGAATGATTTTACCTGATATATATTGTAACGATTAACAATATTGCTTCTATAATATGTGAAATAAAGTTTACGAGTGTCTTGGCCCCTAATCTAAGGGGCCAGCCCCTTTTACCTGAGATCATTCGAAAGGTCCCACGAATACTTACATTTTTTTTGTTATCAAGAATTGTTGTTCAATTTTGAGATACAAATAATTGAATAATTTAGGGGCCAGCCCTCTAGATCCTTAATGGGGACAGACTTTGGCGTTTTGATTAATGGAATCGATTAGAATCATCAATGCAAACATTTTCTCTTCTACAATGCTTAACAAAATATGTCTCCTTTTGAAGATATATTGTGTCAAAGTTTAAGTACTTACGCCCCTAAAAATCCCTAATTATGTAATAAATGGGCGTGGCAATGATTTTAGCTGATAGATATTGTAACGATCAACAACTTTGATTATATAATGAATTACAAAATCTTTATTGTTTTTCAGTTATTTGGAATAGAGTTTACAAGTGTCTTGGCCCCTAATTAAAAGGGCCAGCTCCTTTTTTTTTTATATTTTTGGTAGGAAAATTTTGATTATCTACTACTTTTGTTATATATGTCTTAACAAAATATCAACTGATAAAAAAAAATACAGATCATAACGTATAAAATTTTTGAACAAAAATTCGTACCCAATTTTCGTGCCTAGGCGAGCTAAAAAAAATGGCTCCATTGGCGTAAAGCAACATCATAGTGCACAACTTCAAACTATAGACTACATATTCTGAAAATGTCAAAGTCATATCTCTGATAGTTTCTGAGATCAGCTCTGCACAAAATAGGTCGTAAAAAATAGAAAATCCGCCGTTACTCGGTACCGGAAGTGCCGATTTCAAAATCTCAAAAAATGTCTAAAATTATGACCTCTGGCAATAATCTGTGAAGAAAAAAGTTAAAATCGGCCGAATAGTTTTCGAGAAATCGCGTGCACAAAATTTGTGGAAAAAAAATGATAAGAAACAGTACGAAAACAATAAGGTCTTCCGTTGGAAACGGAAGACCTTAATAAGGAAAAATATTGAAATCACGCGTTCTTCGTAAATTTACTCGCACAGTTTGAAAGTGAAGCTTTCCATATTTTATCTATATAATGATTAACGTTATGCGCAGACCTAGAAAGGGTCTTGGGAATAAAACTGCCAAAAATTAAGGGTTTTGAGGGGACCAACCCCCCCCCCCCCCTATTTGTAACTTTTATACTATTCATCTGATTTTTAAAATCTTTTCGGTTTAATATACAGAGGAGAAAGTACAATTTTAAAAAAAAATGTGGTCCGGGGTTACTTTTTGACACCTTTTAGGAATTTTAGGGGACTAAAAATGATTATTGAATCTTTAGCTGCCGTGTATGGCTTGATCTGTAGAGGAAAACATTTAAAACTCCCGATCCTTTCACTCAATTTTAATAAAACGCATGTGAATGTACATTGGACCTCATTCTTATTGTCGGCCAAATCTTAAGGAGAATGAACAATTTATAATTAAAACCCTGAAATCAAACAGCACGTATTGATTGTACGGGGAATCAAAATGTACACAGTGCACGGGATGTAAGCAAACGTATAACTATTCAGATGCATGTATATTTTTTGTATTTTGTTAAATCAGAAAGCATATGCATTATTTCTGCATTATGCATTTAATGTTGAAACTGTGAAAATTACAGTCATCGATTTTATACTGAATAAATTTACATGTTACGTGTTTCGTCATTTCTTCATTTATCAAGCATTATTATATCAATTCCATTTAATTCAAACAGTAGATTATTCTTGTAAACGACGTGAAAAATAACTTTAAAGGCAGAAATACTTGTGCAGAATGCATAACTAATAATTATTGTTAATCGACTTCCTTGCGTTGGTGGAAACTGAACCCGCGATTTCTACTTTCGGTTTGCTTTCCGATCGCAGCTTTTGAAACTGACATGTTCCCCAGTGTTCAATCAATTACTAACATTATTTAAACCTGGCCTTTCTATTTATGTCCTTAACGTGGCATTAACGCACTCTCACGTCCATGAATTAAGTGTTTTTGATGGCACTCTCTGCAATGAAATTCGTACGCGCTAACCCAAAGGTGCGTTCAAATCCAACCTTAGACGATTTCTGGAGAAGATTGTGCAGGATTTGGTATCACTAGATACGACATCGGTACGAGTAACGAGTAGGTCCTCCGTCCGATTTTTTTTTTAGTTTAAATGATACCATGAAATGTCGAAACAATTTCAAAATTACCCCCCCCTCCAAATTTTTAGATAAAGAATAAAAACCCTAATTACGTCAAACATGGGCCTGACGATGACTTTTTCAAACCGATAATGTAGAGATCAGCAACTTTGATTTTATAATGAATAACAAAATATTTATCGTTTTCAAGTTATTCGTAATAGATTTTACGAGTCTCTTGGTCCCTATTTAAGGGGACAAGCCCCTTTTTCATGATTTTATTGGATAGAACTTTTGATGTTCTACTACTTTTGTTCTATATGTCTTAACAAAACATCAACTGATAAACAGATACGGATCAAAACATATGAAAATTTTGATTTAAAATTTGTACCCCATTTTCGTGCCTAAGCGAGCTTCAAGGAATAGCGCCACTGGTGCAAAACAACTAAATAGTGCACAACTTCAAACCATGCTCTACCTATCCTGAAAATTTCAAAGTCATATCTCTTATAGTTTTTGAGATCAGCTCTGCACAAACTTAGTCGTAAAAAATTACAAAATCGACCGCGTGCACAAAATTTGGAGAAAAAAAAAATAATAAAAAGTACGAAAACAATAAGGTCTTTCGTTGGAAACGGAAGACCTTAAGGGTGTTGTTTACTCAGGGTTTGAGTTCTCAAATTCCGATTGTTATAAAGTTCAATGAAATGAGTAAAATTTGTTCTGAACACAAACAGTATTTATAAAATGAATAAGTATTGACAAAACATTCAATATTTCTACTTTATTATGGAATTAGGCTCAAAGAAAAATTGACTTTTAGCCAAACAGAGGAAATTCGGACTAAATTTTGAAGATTTTGTGTTCCGCTAAAAGTTTATTGGCAATAGTCTAATATTAAAAGTAAGGATTTTATATTTAAGTCTATGTAATTTTGTATATTTTCCGTTGGTTTTACCTCACTTGTTCATTAAAATAATCTTATGGCACGAATTATAAGAATATTGAAAAATGCTTAAAAACGATAAAAGACACATTATCTCAAAATTTTGATCATTGACCTCATATAAATTTTATGCCAACAGAATAAGGTCAATATAAGTAGTTTAAAACCATAAATGTTTTTGTATCATCATGATTCAATTTTTTTGTAAAATTGGAGCAAAAATGGGTAGGGATTTGAAAACTGATAGAGGAAATTCGGACTGGATTATTTCTAAAATTGTTGCTGAAATCTTAATGCTGTATACTTATTTAGTGCCACTACCATTCATAAACTGTATCTTATTTTTAAAGTGTTTACTTATTTGTAATATTTTTATAATAAAGAAAATCTCAAAGAGTAAAATTTTATGGGACTTTTCTTGATTTTTCTATAAATATTCAATGACCATAAAATCAAAAAGTAGGTCATTGACCTACTTTTCTGAAAGTGAAAAATAACAATACAAGCAAAGGTCTATAAAACACAATATATGGTTTTTCATTATCATCAGTGGATTTTTTTTTCATTCTGAGTAAACGTCATCCTTAATAAGAAACAGTACGAAAACAAAAAGGTCTTCCGTTGGAAACGGAAGACCTTAACTATTACATTTCTTGTGTGAAAAATATGAACATATTTTCCTTTGTACAATTTCATAACCATTATTGCCCTACAAAACTCCTCCATATTTTCATTTTAACCAATTTGAATCTACACTATCTGAAGTTGTTTCCTCTAACGGTATAGTTTTTTTACGCAAATGGTTTTTTAAAGATTTTCAAAGATCCCTATGTAAAGATCTCCCCCTCTCCCTTTTTGATCCCATCATACCGGAGATAAAAATTTATAGACATTCGAATTAGCTTAACCTGATGATGCTTCCACTTAAGTTTAAGTTTTCCTGGTTGAACGGTTTCTGAAAGGAAGATTTTTAAAGATTTATTCGACCCCAAATTGTGGTCCCACTCTATCCCGGGGGTTTGATTTTCAAAGTGTTGAATGTACATTACCTGAAAATGCTTCCACACACAAGTTTCAGCTTTTGTAGCTGCTTGGTTTCTGAGAAAGAGGTTTCGTAAATATTTACTTTGTACTTTCCTATGTAAAAATTAAATCCTCATTGTGGCCTAACCCTACCGCCAGGGGTCATGATTTTCATAATGTTGAATCTACTCTACCTGAGGATTCTTCCACTTAAGTTTAGGTGTCCTAGCTGATTGGTTTCTGAGAAGAAAAATTGCAAAGATTGACTATATATATTACTTTTTAAAAATTGACCTTTCGTTGTGGCCCCAGCCTAACCTCAGGGACATGCTTTTCACATCAATGACTCTAGAATGAAGATGCTTCCATAAAAGTTTAACTTGCCTGGCTGATTGGTTTCTGAGAAGATTTATTTAAATATTGACGTTATATATTCCTATGTAAAGATATCAAACCCCCATTGTAGCCCAACCCTATCCCTGGGGGTCATAATTATCACAATCTAAAGTACCAAAGGATGCCCCCACTTTAGTTTCAGCTTTCCTGGCTGATTGGTGTTCAAGAAGAAGATTTTTAAAGATTAACTCTATATATTTCTATGTAAAAATATCAACCCCATTTTGGCGCAAACCTACAACGAAGGGGTCATGATTTTTATAACTGTTAATCTACACAACATGGGGATGCTTCCACATACGTTTCAGCTCTCTTAACCTCTTGAGAATTGTTCTTGAGAAGATGATTTTTGAAAATGTGACAAAACTTTTAATATCTGATTTGTTTTTCCCTTTAAAAGGGCGTGGTCTTTAATTTTCACAGCCTTAAATTCCCTTGGCAAAGGGTACAGTGTGCTTAGTTTTGTATAGCATTGAATCATGATTTTTTGAAGTATACACTCTCATAACTGCCGAGGTGTGTGCATACAAATTGAGTAACGCGCGTTAGCGCGTTATGAAAATTTGTATGCACACACCGCGGCATACTTCAAATACTTCAAAACATCATGATTTAATGCTTATACGAGGGTCAATCAAAAAATACGAAGACTTTTGTCATAGCTATGTTACTTAACGTCATATCATTACTAAATTTGGTAGACATAATTTAGCAATAGTTTCAGACAATTTGCAAGAAAAAAAGTTAATAAATTTCTTTATTTCTAAGAATTATTTAGAATTTAATCCTGCAAAAATGAGGTCACGGCGCACGGTCAAAATGTGTGTTATGTCAACAATAAACCATATAATGTTGAAAGTAATATCTCTATAAATTTGGCTTAAAACCAAATTGTATTGAAACTTCAAATTTAGTATAGTCATGGTATTCTATGTACCAAATAATAATGGGATGTATTGTTTTGTCGAACAGATATTAGCAACTAAAGTCAGATAGTCCTCTTTAGAATTGACTAAAAACATCGACGTCGCCTGACGTCACGGCGCAACGAGAAGTACAAATAAAATGGATTTAACTCAGGAAAAAGTTGATTCAAGCTGTGAAAATGCTCAATGGTGCAAAAAATAAGTCAACAATTATTTGCAAGTTTGTGTTTAACTGTAATAAAATTTGTGGGGGTGGTGGTCATTGTATTTTGAATATAAAACAGTCCGAAAGAGAGTAGAATATCTGTAAATATTTGGTCATAAAAGAAGTAACGTCAATCGACGTTCAGGGTTATCCTTACTGTAAACTAAGATATACACGGTTAGAAAATGAAAACATTGAAGAAGTAACTTATGATTCTCGAGCAAATGTGTGCAAATAAGATGTTAAGTGGTTCAGTGCCATTTTAAATTGTAAGAAGAAAGGCACAAGAGACTAAGCGTGATATAAAGATGGGGTATATCTATAAACTGTGCATGTTTAAGTTTGACGTCATGTTTTGAACGTTACCGTGCGCCGTGGTGACAAAACATGTTGTTTTTAAAAAGGGGTAACAAAAATACCCTTTCATCAAATTGACTAAAACTTCGCATATCAATAACATAAGTGTTGGTGCACAGATTAAACTGTTAAGTATGATTTTCATGAAAAATATATGATAGACAGCCACATTGTCTTCGTATTTTTTGATTGACCCTCGTATTTACATTTTATAACTTCTTGCCTTGTATGCAAAAGTGAATTATACCTTAAAATTCCGATCTTATCCTAAGGGTAAGTTAATATTAATGGAAGAGCCACAGTAACAGCCACAGGCATGAACTTTGATGCTCGCTCGTGACGTTGCAGTTTACAGCGTTCAACGTTTGTGACGTCATAATAAAACTCCTCAATTTGACCTTTGATTACTTGTTGCATTTAGAGGTATTTAAAGATCACAGAATTTAATGGAAAAACACAGTAGAATGTAAATATTTGAAATTGGCCCAGTTGTTCTTGAGAAGATGTTAAAAATGTGAAAAGTTTACAGACAGACAGACGGGCGACACGCAAAATTTCAGGAAAGTACATGAAACATGTCTCGGTTTTTAACATTTTAAAAAGAATTCTTGAGTGTAAATATTTTCGAATTTGGCGCATTGAGCAGTTAATTTTACAAATATGGCTATTTTTATTGAACATATTATGCCAAATGTTGTTCCTTGGCCTAAAAAGCCAAAACCACACAATGATATTAAAAAAAAACATAAATCAGTTAAGAATTATCTACAATATTGACCGTTTTTTAACTTCCTGGTTTTAAAAATATTAATTTAAAGAAGTATAATAAACTAGATACGATCTCGTTAAGAGTAGGTAATTCGTTCAATTTTTTAAACAATTCGATTAAAATATCAATGAAATTTCAGAATTTCCCCTCAAACCCTTCCTTTCAGATAATGTATTCGATTGTCAATATCCTTTAAAATGCTTACCAAAGTGTTTTGCTTTTTAAAATACGCCACATTAAAGATTTAAGATTTTAGTCTGACGTAATCCCTAATTACGTCATAAGTGGATGTCAGATGCGTTTTACAAACTTACTTTGCTACGATCAACAACTTTGCTTCTATAATGCATTACAAAATCTTGATCGTTTTTAAGGTATGTGTAAAAGACTAATTTAAGGAGCCAACCCCCTTTTGTATAAGTTTATTCAAAAGGTCTCACAAATACTAACATTTTTTGTTCTTAAACCCATCTAAAATTGTCGTTCATTTTTGAGATACAAATGATTGAATATTTTAGGGGCCAGTCCTCTAGATCCTTAATGGGAACAGACATTGGTGTTTTGATTAGTGAAATCGATTAGAATCACCAATGCAAACATTTTCCCTTCTACAGTGATTTTTTCTGATAGATATTGATAGGATCAACAACTTTGCTTCTATAATGCATCACAAAATCTTGATCGTTTTTAGGGTATTTGTAATAGATTATATGAGTGTCTTGACCCCAAAATAAATGGGCCAGTCCCTTTTTCTTGATTTCAATGAAAAACCCTTAGGAATACTTACTTTTTTTGTTCTTACATCTATCTAAAATTGTTGTTCGTTTTTGAGATACAAATGATTGGATATTTTAGAGAGCAGCCCTTTAGTTACTTAATGGGGACAAACATTGGTGTTTTGATTAGTGAAATCGATTAGAAACATCAATGCAAACATTTTCTCTTCTACATTGCCTAACAATATATGTCTTCTTTCTTAGATATATTGTGTCAAAGTTTAAGTACTTTGGCCCCTAAGAATTCCTAATTACGTAATAAATGGGCGCGGTAGATAAAACTGATAGATATTGTTAGGATCAACAACTTTGCTTCTGTAATGCAAACCCAAGTTTCGTGCCTAAGCGAGCTCCAAGAAATTGCGCCAATGGTGTAAAACAACATAATACTTCACAACTTCAAACTATAGACTACCTATCCTGAAAATTTCGTATTCATATCTCTAATAGTTTCTGAGATCAGCTCTGCACAAAATAGGTCGTAAAAACAGAAAATCGGCCGTAACTCGTTACTGGAAGTGACGTTTTCTGTGAAAAAATGGTCAAAATCGGCCAAATAGTTTCTGAGAGATCGCGTACACAAAATTTGTGGAAAAAAATAATAATAAAAAACAGTACGAAAACAATAAGGTATTCCATTGGAAACCTAAGACCTTAAGACTAATTCTATGTAAGAATCAAAATTCGGTGGCCACGCATAGTCACGGATTTTCTTCATACTTGACAATTTGATAGACTTTGGTGAGTAAAAAAGCCTTACACCATTTGTTTGTTGCTATGTGGTCCCATTGCCATGGTAACCGAGGGTAAAGATGTAAAAATGGCATTTTCTAATGCTTATTTAAGAAGACATTGTGAGTAATGTGCAAAACTTGGGGTTTCCAGGGTAGAACATATTATTAAAAAATAGTTGTCATTTTTCAAAGTAAAGAAAATGTTTTATGTAGAAACGCATATTTTTACAGCGTTTCCATGGTAACAGAATTTTTAAAATCTGTTTTCTTCATTCAATTTGAATAAAAAGTTAAAATCTTGGATTTTTCGGTTCACATTATTATGATTGTGCAATTAAGAATTTATATATGAAAATTGAGAACCGTTGCTATGGTAACAAGCTTAAAAATAAGGAAAATTATAATAGTTTTAGGCATCTTTGAATGGATATTATTCACTTATAATGAATAAATATATAAAATCAAATGGTGAGAAAAAATAAAGTATGTCCTTAATTTTAATGACACTTCAAAAACGTCTGAAATTTCCTAAAAATAACTGCCGTTGCTATGGACTTTTCAAAAAGTAAGAATTATGTGTGATTTTTTACGCAACTTAATTTTCCATAGCAACAACACCTTTTGTGGTTTATAATGAAAAATAACATATATTTTTACAAGTTCCTACTAAAAAAAAATTGCCAAAAAAATATAAAATCCGGAATTAAAGCATATCAAAATCATCTTAAATTTCTCAGTTTTTCCTACCTTTTGGCTTTGTTGCCGTAGCAACGGATGTCAATTTTCATAAAAAAATATTAATGGCATGGATAATTATATGGCTGTAAAAAATTAAGTTTCCCATTTCGGCTTATTAAAAACCGCAAAAAACTGATTTCAAAAATTTATAACGATTTCCATGATAATATTTTATAAGTTTTGATTTCTCCATCAATTTTATTAAATAATAAAATAATTGAAAGTAGGACAAAGACTGTTTTATGTCTTTGATAGTTTACATTAGTGGGCAAAACCTTCTAATATGGCTTTAAAGTAGGGAAGTTTTGCTATTTTTTCATCTCTAGCCTCAATTACTATGGCAACGGTTACCCCTAGCAACCAACTTTTAGTAGCTTTTTTGCGTTTTACACCTAGGTGTGTCCATGTATGAAATACAAGAAAAATTGGTGACTATGCGTGGCCAGACCCTTTTATAAATCTTTGATTCTTACATAGAATTGATCTTAATAAGAAACAGTACAAAAACAATAAGGTCTTCCGTTGGAAACGGAAGACCTTAATAATTAAGTTTGAAATAAAAATTGAAACATTTATATATGATGCCAAAGTTCAGCGGTCACTACGATGTTCGATGGTTTGTCACACCAAATGCTGTTTGAGTAATAGTACATCTGTTACGTCAGGTCATGGTAACGTCATTGGTGACATTGCTGCTATCTTCATGCATTAAAAATTCAACAATCAAACATTGTCGATAGAGTAAGAGACAGTAGTGAAAAATAATAAGCAGGGGGAGGTCTTAACAACGCAAAACTGTATTGGTCCCTGTTGTATTTAAATACATTGTATGTTTTGTGCCAAAGTATGCTGTGATAAATAGGTGATGAATGAATTAAAACGTCAATGATGAACAAATCTAAGCAATTAAACCAAGCGGGACAGTTTATAAAGTAGTTTTCATCCCATTTAGGCGACTGCACGTGCATCATCAGACGTCTGCATGTCAAACCATCACTTTTTGGCTTGAAAATCAATCTTTATTAGGATCCTATTTCACTTTGGATTCCTAGATATAGATTATCAAATTTTATGGAACATACCTGTAATTCATCGGGGTCTGCTGTAGAAATATTTCGGAAGTGTATTTCATTTGATTGCTGTCTCCGTCCTCTGGTCTGATCCATTGTTGAAAAATTTGATCTTCTCTATGTATCAGTAAAGCAATTTTTTAATGAATATTTATTACTATTTTATTAGCACACTGTTTCGTGGAATGATTAGATATTGTGATGGACTTGGTGAGACATCTCATTTACCAAATAATATTTCCCACACAAAATAATAGAATGGTTTTAAAGTAATTCCCCCTTTCCCTTTTGTAGATAAAAGAAAAAAAAGACAATGTATATCCACGATCCTGCAAAATCTGAGAATCATACAAACAGTGGTCCCTATGTTATGTTTCCAGAACATTCAGAAATTAAACAAGAGACCAAGTGGCCAAATAGTTCACCTAAGCAACAAAAGATAATCAAATCAGCATTACAGATTTCTAACATTCTAATATTTCAGCAAACAAAGTAGGATTTGAACGATTTTTTGTTTAAATTAGTTAATTCTTATACACGTTTTCATGGTGAATACCAAGCCCCTTTTTGTTGTTTTAATAATTTTGAAGATTTTTCTCCACTCCTTTGCATGAGCTCTGATTTAAAAAATATTCTCTCTCAGTGTGGCCCCATTTTTCCTTTAAGGATTTGTTTGCATATCTCCCATTGTATAATTTGACACCACCCATTGTGGCTCAACCCTTCTCGTTAAACCACAATTTTAACAATTATCATTGTACATGTCTACATGAGGATGCTTTCAGAAACATTTAAGATTTTCTTGCCAAAAGTTTTTTGAGATGAATACTTTTAAATAGTTTCTCTACAAAGTCTTATGTTAAACAATGCTGTCCATGGGGACCTTACCGGGGACCATACTTGAAACAAAATTGAGTCTTCACTACCTGAGTATGCTTCAATACAAATTTAATATATTTTGTGCCGAAAGTGTTATTGAAAAATATTTTTTTTAAAGTTTTTTTTTGTAAAACTTCACCATCACTCCTCCTCCCGCCCATTGTGGACCACAAAACCCTTAAGACTGTGGTTTGAACAGACTTGATTCTATACTACCTGGATATACTTTGACACCAACTTTAGCTTTTATGGATTTCCGAGTAATGTTTTTGAAACATACCAACACATTTTCAATAATTCTTAATTGTCGACCCTTTAATAAGGATATGGCCCTTCAATTGAAACAACTTGAATCCCCATTACCACATGATGCATTCGCCAAGTTTGTTTTGAATTTGTCAAGTGGTCCTTACAACTAAGCCTACAACGACGCCAACGACGAGAGACAACGAATCAATCTTGATCAGTAAAGCTCACTTGATAGATATTAATGAAACCAAAATAAATATCAAATGGGTACTATCTCTAACAAATTGCAATTTTGGTATATTACACGGTGGTCTGGATTTTGAAGGTTCCGTGTCATTTCATCAGACTCAACTTCGTGTTCTGTGCTCTTGTCCTCTATTTCTAAAAGTATTCTGCCAATATCCTTCAGCCTCTACAAGTTAAATATATAAATAAATTTCCTTATTTGTCTTAATAAACGAAATTTAAGCACACTATTCCTTCTTGAATTTAAAAAAAATGTTAAATAAATAGTGAACATGCTTACATGAAATCCGTTTAGTCTGTTTTTCCCGTAATACGGAACATTGAAAATTTGCATGCGGCAGTTGATATGTTTACAAAAGTATAAATAAGGATTATAATTTTTTTGTTTGAAAAGCTAAATATTATAAAACCCCATGAAGGATTCCAACTCGTTACCAACAAATTTGTACCAAGCGCTTCTGATCATACGTACTTTATGGAGGTATCCCATATCACCTTAGGGATTGTGTTTAATATATATATTTATACTGAAACAGAAGAAGCTTGGGCTAACTTTAACGGCATTCATAATACGTTTTCATTGGGAAATAATGCCACTGATATATGAAATGATCGTTTCGATTGTCTCAATTTGATCGATAATATGAAAGTACTATATTTAGACAGTGGTAATGATTTTCAATTAATGATTTGTGCCTAGATCCAAACATTGTTTGTCTTGTGTATTTTCATAATACAGGTGTATAAAATTAACTCCCAAATGGCCCACATATATCTATGTACCAAGTGTGCAATAAAGCTGCAACTGCACATTATAAAAAAATAGGGAAGATAGCACAAGGTGTTACCTGAACAAATAGGGTAATTTACCAGGTGTTTTATTTTGATTCAATTATGTGCGTAAAAAACTTTTCAAAACTCTTAAAAACTAAAACAAGAGGCCCAATGGGCCACACCGATCACCTGAGCAACACTTGCTTTATGTGGGCGTTCAAAGGATATTGTGTCATATGGCCCCTCGGTAGATTCCCCAAAATGAATATCCAAATTTTACACTCATTTTTGCATATACTTAATCTTTGACATATTTACCTCTATGAATAGCACAACAAAGCTAACTCCATCTAGTGAACAATGTGCCATTTTTAGACCTTGGAAAATCCCCAACATTCGATAATGGCGGAGGTGTTGAAGAAGGCACATTATATTTAAACAAGTAGTAATCACTCTCTCTTTATGCATTTATTACCGGTTTGTAAACCCAGTTTCAATATATCTCAATCATAAGTTAAGTCCTTTAACCGTTAACCACATCTGCTCCCTTGCTGATATTGATGTCGATCGAAGTTAGCGGCGCTCTCTGCAGGTAGCAACGGTTTTATGAAGATTGAACGGAATAACGACAATCTTACATCTACCAATCACTGCTAAGATTTGAAATAATTGGAAAAAGATTGTTTGGTTATAATACATTTAAGAGCATGGCGGCACTGTGTGATGCAATGCGGGGGTTATACCTCTACGCAAAAACGGCCTGGGGAAAGCACTGCATATAATATTCATTCGCGTTAGATTTTGAGTTTATTTAAACAAAGTTAATCCATATAGGAAACAATAATGTAAGTGATAATTAACACACGGAAAATTATAATCTTGCCTAAAGATATTTATTACGAAAAACAAACAGTTAACTCTGCAACATTCGAATAGTATTTTGTGTCGCCCATGTTCAGATAATTGTGAATTTGCCATAAAGATTATCCGGTAACTAGATGGCCGTAAGCCATAAAAATCCTATATGTGAAAGAAAGAAAAGTGTACCTTAACACACCAGTATAAATGCGCTCAATTACCAAAATTAAAAACATTGAAAAATTTAATTGGCCTTCTCAATTAAAAATAATTGTCGTTTACTAGGTATGAATTCATTTCGTATGGCGTTTCATAGCCTTACTCACTTGACTGATGAATAAACTTAACCGAAAACACATATGTTTAAGAGCTTTAATTCAAATCAATGTATTGGCAGGCATGTTGCTCTATTGTACCAAGGTCCATCCATTATTTTCATCTTTATTAAAAATCAACAAATGTCTACAAACAAAGATGATTTACCGTCGCGATTTTCTTTTAAGAGAAATGATAATGCTTTTATCCTCAAAATAAAAATATGTCAGGACTATGGAAACTGTTTAAAATACGTCGTTTTTATTTACTTGTGTTCAAAAAGCTATAACAATTTTACATAGATTTTATGCATTTCATCGTTTAAAAAGGGACACCAGAAAGTAGTTACAGCATATAATCTTTTTAGCAAGACATTCTATTGATCAACCAAAAGTTCAACGTCAATCATAGAATTATAAGCAAGATACATATATTGGTTTGAGTCATGTTTTGTTCACATGAGTTTATTACATTCAACTTAAGATTTTTAAACTTGGTATTTCCTATTCAGCATAGCTGCATTTAAAATATAAATAAACTAAAGCATGACCTTAGCTTTGTGTACAAATATACAGTAGCATTGTGCTCAAAGCTCTCTATCTTGCTTATAACTCGAAGCTTGACTCTCAAGTTAGTAAATAGAAATTTGTAAACAAATAAAACAAGAGATCAATGCACTAAAACAAAGAAACATACACAATTTATTTTTTCATCATATAAATACTTATGTCATTCTAGAAGCGAGAATATTCTCTGTTTAGATTGAACTTACTGGGCATCTTAATATCATGTTGCATTAATTAACCATTATGTAGAGATCGTACAGAATTACATGTACCAACATAATGTATAGTATTTTATAATATGTTGTTTAGTGCATCATCTTTAGCGCAGGTACATGTAAACAATCAGCTGTCTGATTTACCGGTCTAACGTTACACGTAAAAATTTTAAATTCTAAAATAAAGACGATGGTTCCTCTTAAGTTAAAATAAAAGAAACTATAACATGCTAAACGAAAATCAAAACAAGCTAAAACCACTGCACAAATGTAAATGTCAACGAACTGAAATATTTAATCTCAATTTACGTAACATAAACGGCATAAATGCATTTTGGATGTTTCAAATATTCTCTTCACAGTAAACTGTTGCACAACAAGCAAATTCATCTCTGTTTAAGATAGCTGCTTCTAACATAGACTGGTCCTCTAAACTGGTTTTCGATATATGAAATATCAAGCCAGAAGTTAAACTGATTGACCCCCATTCCCTCTGTCTTATTATTGTTTTCGTAAATTACTCAAATTTGTAAAAAGAATTAGTTCTCAATTTTTGCAATTTATAGTTTCCTTCCGATACGGATTATTTATGACACATTACGTTGAACGTGACTCAGTAGTTCTTGAAAAAAAGATTTTTTAAAATGCACCCACTTTTTCTACAGTTTTTATGTTTTCTCTGCTTTGAATAAAGATCGGTCTTTTTTTCTGCAATTTATATTCATCTTTCCATAAGGATGCTCTGTGCCAAATTTGGTTGAAATTGGCCATGCGGTTTTAGAGGAGAAGTTCAATATGAAAAGAGTTTACAGACGGACGGACGGACGACGGACAAAATGTGATCAGAATAGCCCCATTCAGCTTTCAGCTTAGATGAGTTAAAAAAAATTGCATTTAATAAATTATGGACAACTTTTTTGTTTGTTTGTTTTGTTTTTGTTATAGTTTTTTTTTTTTTTTAAATATTCTTTTACGTTATTTTATTCGTTTTGGAACAATGTAAAAATGAAAATAACTTCAGTGGGGTTCAAAATGTCATTTTGTATAGTTTGTCTCTGTTTATATCAGTTAGATTTTTTTTATTACCGGCTAATGTAAAAAAAAATACAATATCAATTCTTAATAAGATACCTCATACAATTTGACTTTGACCTCACATATTTTGTTTGACCTACTGGAACATAGTTAGGTTTAGGGTTATGGTTAGTTTTATGGTTGTAAGCAATTGGTGATTTTGTGTTCCTTAGAGTCAAATATTGTAATATCTTATCAAAAAATAGGACGATTCCAGAGAAAATATGAAGATTAAATTTGAGTTAAAACTTTATACCACTTTGACGTTATAACCGTTCAGTTGAATATATAAATTCGTACTTTTTTCGTTATTTACCAGACCCATACTTCTTATTTCTAATTTGCAATAACTTTAAAATAGGTATAATAAATGCATTGAGTTATTTTTACTATGATTTAAATAAAAATGAAATAAAGTCAATAAACAAGAAAAGTTAAATCTTGACCTTGTTATTTGAAACTGAATTTTAAACATCAACACTAGGATTATCATAGCAAAAAAATAATATTAGAACATGCCTCTAATTCCTCCTCGCTTGAATTTATTATCAAGAATAAACGAAGTTTTCTTTCATCATGCTGCCGACGTTGTCCTCTGCATCGACCCATTGTCCTCGCACGTCGTGATCTTCCCTAATTGTAAATACATGTTAATCTTAAAAAAAGTTCTTTGCTTAATTTATTGGTCATCAAAAAATATCTTTACTATTACAACTCTCTGGTTTATTCATTATATATATATATATATATATATATATATATATATATATATATATATATATATATATATATATATATATATATATATATATATATATATATATATTGAAGCACAATAAAGTCCACAGTGGTCGGCGAGTTATAGATAAAAAGTAAAATAAGAAAAGACGAAAAACGTTCAACATTGCTTTAGCACTTTCATTTTAAAAAGTACACGCCATGTTTGACACAAAAATCATGTGTCTCTTGATTACGTTATATATTTTCGTCTAATACACCGTGAGTGATACAATACCATCTGCTTACCATACTGTTTACTTTATTCAATTGTTGTCATTTCGTCCATACTTTACGCAAACGCAAACCAGCGTACTCTGTATTCCCTCCATCTTTCATATTTCCAGAGAATATTATACCCATCTTTACCGTAGTGCCCCTTCACTTCCTTGTCATTGTTTATCTTAGTTACGGAAGCACTTACCCGTTGTGCACCTTCCCAAATCTAATGTGTAACCCGATATATGCGTATTATATTCCTTATATCTATTTTGTTCTGACAGTTATAATTGAATTGTTATCCACGTAGGATAATACCAGTGCAAAGCGCCAACCTGACAAAATTCAACCTTCCGCATTCTAGGAAGGTGCCTTTCGCGTACTGGCGTTGTTTATCATTGTATTATCAGTATAATAAATATGTGTATACCTTTTTCATTGTGTTGTTTTGTCAACTGATTAAAGGTACAAAGCCCTCGTAGTTTAGTAACAAAAGGGAAACTATTCATCTATAGCATTTGTATTTCAAACCCCCTTTTCCCGTTACAGTATATAACATTTTAGCTTCTAAATACGCAATATATTTTCTCATTATTTCGTGGCAGCCCCAGCAATGACATATGTACGCCCCGTATATTAAATTCACAATAGCCCGTATACTTGCCCGTTCAGTTATGTGCACAAACGTCTGAAACTGGTTCCCTTACCAATTTAAATGATGTAAACTTCTGCTCATAGGGGACGGTTATTCGTCGCAGCGGAAGTAGAAGTCTAACGACAATAAAGCGCTGAGCAATGCTAAGCGCTTTCAAATGGCACTAGGCTTCCAAATGTTCTTTTTTTCTCAGTATTCATATACGAAAATGTGGGTTTTTTTTCAAGTATATATAAAACAAAAATAGTAAAAATGTTTTCAAATATTTTGGTGCTTTTGAGATTTTAAATTATATTTTGACGAACAATAATTATTTTAAAAATTTTTTTTCCCTAATTGTCAGGCAAATATCTTTCAATTCAAAAGATTCTGTATTTGAAAAATACAATTTATTTTTTAATGCTACCGAGCCGGATTTGGCATATGTTCGGGGATTAAACGGCTCATTCTGTTTTTACCAGATCAGAACAAAACAAATTTAGAACGATTTAGTAATTCTTATTCTAATATATATATTATAGCTAACGTTAGACTAGAAATTTTTTTTTACTTAAAATCATCAAAACTATCTTACACGTGTATATCAGACGTATCTATTTTGTATATTTACCGTATGTGATGAAATACCTCTGTTGACTCCAAAAAATCTTTCTTCCGAATGCATGGTTGATGTTGCTACAATGATAAAATGAAGTCACGACGACTAGAACAATGGGCATTTTATAACCACCAAACTCTGGTATTTACAAAATGATATTTTAAGATTTGTTTTCAGGAAAAAAAGAAAATAGTTGCAGGTCTTATTAATTGATATCAGATCTTTTGAAAAAATAAATATACCGGAATTGATATCATGCTCTTGATATCTGTAAACACATATTCTGTTATTTGAATGCGATCCAATCCATAAACTGTGGGTATTTACATCATAGCTTAAGCAGCATGGGTTTTTTATCCAGTTTTGTTTCGATAAAAGATTTAATAGGAATTGACCATCATTGTCTATAATTTGTACTGAATTAGTTCTATCATCACATACAAGAATATGTGACAACTCATCACTACATATTCCTTGAGGATCTATTCCCGCTTCACGTGGATGTCCTGTGTAGGAGAAACGATAACTTCCTTCATAACTTGTCACCACTACACCACTGAGGTCAGACACTACGACATTACCGTTGGTGTTTTCTGTTATATACTTTGGTCTAAAATATATTTCCTGTCCTGAACTGTCGAATTGTGTTGTGTGTATCATTCGACCAGTTTGATTGTACCGGGCTACTTTGCTTTCCCATGGAAGCCTCCACAAAGCGACTAGGAGATCACCTGAAAACGGGGACCAGTGCAGACACCACGGATGCCATGATTTATCTGTTTTCCCTATGAAGGTTGTGATTGTTTCCATATCATTTGAAAGTTTGTTAATGTCATCAAACTTATCAACATAAAACAGTTCACCGTGATTATTCACTGCGTGTAGTCCTTGACGCGAATGACTTGTTTCGCAAAAATCTTCTACGTAATGTAGAGCCTCACCAACTGTGTTTATTAATAAAAGGTTATGGTCTTTATCAGATATCCATATCTCATCTGATGTTAGCGATGAAATATGACTAGAACCATTTATTTCAGTGAGTGATAGGGATAGATGTAGGTCAGGATGCAACATCGACTTCTCTGTCTCTGTGTTCGAAAGATTACACTGCGAATTCATTACGTCATTATTTTGATCTACAATTAACAGAGAGGTATAGCTTATTTATTTAAACATAACTAGTTTGGATTTTTATCTCCTGGAACATGTCAAGTACATATGTTTCTTATACATTAAAAGAAATGCCATCAGGTTAAGATTGTTTTTTAATTTAATTAAGGATAACGTTTACTCAGATGGCGCAAAAATTCTACTTATAGGAACAAAAAACCAACAATAGTGCATTAAAGAACACCACCAGGGGTGTCATTTTTCAAGTTGAGATAAGTAGGTCCATGACCTACTTATCTCGCTACTGGCCTCCGAGTTTTTCTCGCAAAATTCATCTAATTTTGACACAATGGTCAAGTTTTTCCTTTTAAGCAAAATATTAGCGTAAACAGAAACTGTTTTGTATATAAAAGTTGTAGAATAGGGTCAGTGATTTCATATATGAACAAATAACGAAATGTTGTTAAACAGATCAAAAATTATTTACGTCCGAATTTCCACTGTCATTTTTGAAATATCACCAGTTTTTATCCAACAATTAAAAAATATTTACTAATAAGAACCATATAAAAATTGTAGGCTAATAAGGTTGAAATCCTCTTTATTCTATTGATATAATTTGCATATGGGGTCAATGATAACATTTTGAGAAATTTCTATTTGAAAGAGTGCAATTTTTTAGTCAACTTCTCTCATTTGCTGATTCTTTACACCTGAATTCAAAATGATAAATTAGGATATCAAATCAGGTTTTTGAATAAATTCTTTTTAAATACATCAAGACGTAGATAAAAACAACTTTAGTAAAAATATTATTACAACAAATTCATAGTTTTCAACTCCAAAAAATTAACCAAGAGACCCATGGGACCACATCGCTCACCTGAGCAACAATGGTTTTATATGGGTGTACAGAGGATAGTGTGCCATATGGCCCCTCGGTGGAAAAAAAATCCCATAAAATAAAATATATCCAAATTTTACACTTATTTTCCTACACTTAATCTTTGACATTGTACCCTTATTGAATATCATTTTTAACAAAAATAAGATCTTATGCAAGATATAAAACTAAATGTTTGGTAGGGGTATACTGTTAACTCTACTTCCCTTTATTTTAGTTCTGCCCCCTTACTTAAAAAAAAAAACACCGATCAAATCATATATGAAAATATGCATATATATAGGTACATATTTATCTTCAACTACATTGTACTAGCCAGTTATTGTATTTTATTAAAAAAAATTCCTACATGTGAAAGAAGAAAATTGTACCTCAAGGCGCTCAAATTAAGAACATTCAAAAATGTGATTGGTCTTCCGCATTATAAACGATTTTTGTTTACCAGGCGTGAACTCGTACGGCGTTTTATAACTTTACTCACTTGTCCGATGAATACACTCGAATGAAATATGTTATCATGTGATATGTTAAAATGCTATTAAATGTACATG
The DNA here is from genome assembly GCF_963853765.1 of Magallana gigas. Lineage (NCBI taxonomy): Eukaryota > Metazoa > Mollusca > Bivalvia > Ostreida > Ostreidae > Magallana > Magallana gigas. The sequence continues at coordinate 72,765,676 of NC_088853.1, read as the reverse complement.
TATAATCAATGCATAGGCGTCGGAACTGGAGGGAGAAGGGGGGGGGGGGGGCTCCCAACTTTTTTGGACAAAGTTAGACATAGCCGTACTCAAAATCTTCTTGTTTGTCAAGATTTCAGATAAGGTCTAGCCCCCCCCCCCCTTCAATGAGCCTCAGACTGCAATGTATTGACAGGCATATCGCTCTATTTTACTAAGGCCCACCCTTTATTTTCATCTTTATTCAAAATCAACATTAACAACTGGCTGAGATGATTTCCCGCTGTAAATTTTTTCTTAGGAATAGCGATAATACATTTATTCCCGTAACAGTAATTTTTTAAACTGTTTTTAAAGAGGTCGTTTTTTTAATTATGTCTGAAAAACTAACAAAGTTGGTTTAGATTCATCGTATAAGGAGGGCGCCTTAAACAGTTGTCACAGCATATCATCCTCTAAAATTTTCTGTACAAGTATTTAACGTTTAGTGAGGCATTTCTAGTGATAAATCAAAATTAAAGCGTCAATCGTAGAATTATAAGCAAGATACAGAACTCAATTTTTTGTTCACAAGAGTTAATTACATTCAATTTAAGATTTTTAAACTTGGTATTTCCTATTTAGAATGAACAAAAGCATGGCCTCAGTTCTGTGAGCAAAGCTCTGTATCTTGCTTATAATTCGAAACTTGACACAGCTGAATATGGTTTGCAAAGAGAAAATTGTAAACAATTAAAATGGAATAAATATGCACTAAAAGAAAGAGCACAATTTATTTTTCATAATATATATATATATATATATATATATATATATATATATATATATATATATATATATATATATATATATATATATATATATATATATATATATATATATATATATATTTTTTTTTTTTAGCAGTAAAAAATCCCGGTTGAGACCATGAATTGCACAGCATCTTAACAAAACACGTTGCATTATAATCAACTATTACGTAGAGATCGTACCGAATTACCAATAGAATGTATAGTATTTATAGTATAATATTTTGTTAGTGTATCAGATTTTGCTCATTTTGCGCAGGAAAACAATTAACTATCTAATTTACTGAAGTCTATATTTAATTCGATACGTAAAAATTCCAAAATACAGGCGATATTTCCCCCTAAGTTAAAAAGCATAAACGAAATTCAAAACAACGTAAAACCACGGTTACGAGTGAAAATGTCAACGCATTGAAATATTTAACCTCAATTCACTTCCCGAAATCGGCACAAAGATGTCTAGCATGTTTCAAGTATCCCTTTGCACGTAAACTGTTGCAGAACAAGTAAATTCATCTTTGTCAGTTTGACCCGTTTGTCATGCGTCGACAATCAAACATGGCTGCTTTATACAAAGAACTTTCGTTTTCGATATGGAATACCGAACCCGAAGTTATAAACTGATCGACCGCGATTGTCTCTATTTTTATTTTTGTAAATTACTCAAATTTGAAATAAAATTCACCAATATTTTTTGCAATATATATTTTCCCTTCCATAAGGATTGTTAAGCAAAATTACGTTGAATTTGACTCAGTTGTTCTTGAGAAAAAAATTGTTTAAAATGCACACCCCTTTTTCTCTAGTTTCGAGGTTTTCTCCGTTTTAAATAAAGATCGGTCTTTCATTTCTGCAATTTATAATCATCTTTCTATAGGGATGCTTTGTGCCAAATTTGATTGAAATTGGTTCGGTGGTTTTAGAGAAGAAGTTCAAAATGTGAAAAGTTTACAGACGGACAGATGGACAGACGGAAGACGGACAAAATGTGATCAGAATAGCTCACTTGAGCTTTCAGCTCAGGTGAGCTAAAAAAAAATTATCAGAATTTCCTCTGTCATAACTTCATTAACAAGTAGTACAATATGCATCAACATTCTGATATGTAATATTATAGCTTTTAATTTTTTTGAAATGTTTATATTTATCATATTTCATGAATTAATTTATCAACAATGTGTTATTTTATTAAAAAAAAGTATATTCAATTGTTAATAATATAATAAATCCAGTATATCTTCTATGCATAAATGTTATCTTAACATGTAAAACTGCATGGCATAAAAATAAGAACAGGTCGATTCATATATCAAATTTAACAAGACGCTGATTCTTATAATCTGATAATAAAGTTGTGAAAACTTTCCATGAAATGTGGTGATAACTATAAAGTTAACAAGGTTCAAAATCAAAAGTCCAATGACAAAATACAAACAGGAGCAAAGCAACATGTAACACAGACCTCTACGAAAGTTACAACAATAGTACATCTTATAAATATCAATATTTAAGCTCTAATACATGATTATGTAATTATCATAATTACATTTTATTATAACAAGCTACTCAGGTTGTACACTAAATATTACATGTAAGATAACATTTTAGTGGACAATTGAATTCACATATGAACAATTACTTAACTGCCACTAATCGATTAAAATCAGATTCAATCCTTCTCTAAACAATAATACAAACATCAAAATATGCATGTGTTTATCGAGAATATTAAATTTCTACGACATGTCATTGGTAGATGTAGATGACCTTTAAAGGCTCACTGTGACATAAACAAGATCTATGATATAAACTAATTGGTTTATAAACACATTAGATAATATAAATGTCACAGGTGGTGAACAGTCAAATCTCAACCGGGACTCGAACCCAGGGCCTCTGGCGTACCGTGCCAGCGCTCTAAACACTGAGCTATTGAGACCCGATATATTGACTGACAGTCACACACCTGTGAACCTGGTGACATACTCCCCCTCTTGGTAGAAATTCGTCCTCGAATTTACGAGTAGAACTCTACGAGTGAAGGAAATGTTGTGAAACATGTTCCTAGGGAGTGACCGTGGGTTTTGTACGTTGGGCGCCAAATGTCACAGGTGGTGAAAAGTCAAATCTCAACCGGGACTCGAACCCAGGGCCTCTGGCGTACCGTGCCAGCGCTCTAACCACTGAGCTATTGAGACCCGATATATTGACTGACAGTCACACACCTGTGAACCCGGTGACATACTCCCCCTCTTGGTAGAAATTCGTCCTCGAATTTACGAGTAGAACTCTACGAGTGAAGGAAATGTTGTGAAACATGTTCCTAGGGAGTGACCGTGGGTTTTGTACGTTGGGCGCCAAATGTCACAGGTGGTGAAAAGTCAAATCTCAACCGGGACTCGAACCCAGGGCCTCTGGCGTACCGTGCCAGCGCTCTAACCACTGAGCTATTGAGACCCGATATATTGACTGACAGTCACACACCTGTGAACCCGGTGACATAAAGTATGAAATTGAATCCATTTTACTTCTGACAAGGCACTAATTAAACAATACACAAAATCTAACTCTCATTTAATGACCAAAAAAATGAGTTCACTGCTTCAATAACTTTGCTAGACTTAGTCACTCTAACAGAACCATTGCTGCACACTTCAGTAAACAATACTCTTACACCATTATGATCAGCTCTTGAGTGAGCTAGTTTCAAACTATCAAAATTCAACGCACTTCCAGCAATTTTGTTTGCCATACAAAGACTCAACACTTTTTTCTCAACAAGAATCTGTAGGGAAGGAACATTTTCCTCTACTTCCTTTTGGTACAACAAAGCATTTAATGCGTAACAATTGAAAATGTAGCATTCTTGTATTTTACATCAGATGGATCCACCTTTTGCAATGCTAAAATATCTTCTAGAGCATAGTGCGCTTCATATGTACAACCAAGAAGTCTTGCTACAAGACTCTGCTGACTGTATGAGCTTAGGTTCAGATGTGATATCCGAAATAACAGCTTGGTATCTAAGAATCCGTTAACCTTTCTTGAAAACCTTGACAACAAAGAACAGGATCCAAGAGCTCTAAAAAAGCACTGGACAATCAAAACTCTTAATATTGTCACCAAGTAAGATGACACTATGGTACTTTTCAAGAAATTTCAGAAAAGAATCCAAGCAGTTATCAGAAAAGTAGCATTCATTTCTTTCTGTAGGTGGTAGTTTTTCATTCCTTACGACCAGACCTGTTATCTCTGAAGCTGTGGGTGTTATGGGTCTCTTAGGGGTGACATAGGCTGAAAATTTATCCTCACCATGAACATCTGCTAGCTGAATAATATGAGAAGTGCGAGCTAAACAAATTAAAACATATCCAATGTTAGACTTTGCACAATAATTATCATACATGTATTATATTATTACAAGAGGCTTGGGGCCTGTACTGTCACCAGACTAAAATGCAGTTCTAAGAATTTAAATGTTAATTAAAATGGCATATATGTTCAAAATAGTTAAAATATTGCATATAAATTGTTTTAGTTTATTCAATTAAAGGATGTCCAGTGACAAGTCAACAAGCTATTTATAAAACATACCTAAACATAAGGCATTTTCAATATTTATTTTTTCATATTATGGTGCTGAATTTGACATGTCTAATACAAGTTAACATTTTACAAATAAATTCTTAGCATAAAATTATAATAGTATTTATGTATGACTACCTTGACCTGTAGTTTCCAAATCAAATAGAACTAGTGCATGATCCTCAACAACTTCTGTTTCAATCTGATGTTTTACATTTGGGCCTGGAAATAGAATGGTGAGGAGCTAAGCCTATGCCAGGCTTATAAGTAGAGCCCTCCTGCATTTCCCCGCTTGCAGTGCTCTGGGATCTTAATGAAGAAAGCAGACTTATTAGTATATATATTTTCATTTAAAAATATGTGACTTTATATAATATACTGAAAATTAACCTATAGAACAGCAAAAGCATTCATTACTAACAATAGTAATAGACAGCAATGTTCAGGCTTTATGTATATCTCAAGGGAAATAGACTAGTTAATTAAGAAATGAACTCAATGTCTACCCAAGTTATACTCGTATAACCTGGGTTGGGGCAATTTACGCTTTATAATTCGCGGATTATAAAAAAGCGTAAATTGCTCCAACCCAGGTTATACGAGTATAACTTGGGTAGATATTGAGTTCATTCCTTATAATTTAATTTTCTAGAATTTGCTGTACAAATTGAGTCCGTTTTACTTTTAAAAATGATATAAATCTGTTCAAAATTCAAACGTAACGTCAAGTGAATTAGTACGTTGGTGCATTGTGACGTGTCTTGTGACGTGCAAACCAGGTTATACAAATTAAACTAAATTTTTCTATCCAATCAAATGCCGCGTTACAACCAGAATTAAATTATTATGCATATATATGTATGCATATTGATATCACCTTCTAGCCTTTAGTTCAAGACGTATTCGATTAGCTTCCTTGGATTTCGCAATGACCTTACTCATCCTAGATTGTGACTCTCTGATTGAGCATAGCCTTTTTGTGAACTTTATGGGAGATAATCCAATTTTTCTGTTAACCTGTTTAACATAATTAATATTTTTAATTCATTAAAATAAAAATGATAGCAATACTAGCATCATAATTGTAAAGAATGAAATGATGATACATGCACACATCGTCATATATTTTAAAATGTAACTTTATAACTTTAACATTATACATGTATATTTACATTTATAAATATGTTTCCTTATATGAACCTACAGAAGAGCGAAAACATTTCGTGCGAACTTTTTCATGACGTCAAAAAGATAATGACATGCGCTTATCCCTTGCATTATTGCAAGTACATGCATTAAAAACATGGTTATTTTAATGATTCTGAATAGTTTGCCTTTTACACACAAAAATATAGGTAACTAGAGCAAAGCTCGTTGCAAAGCAACGAGTGGGTCTTCCGTTCATGTCGAGAGTAAAGACATGTAAGTTCCTGTAAGAAGCAGAGTTTTTAACCCAATAACAATGGTAACTTAAAAAAAAAAAAATCGAGTAACTCTTAGTACGACTTAACAAAATCCAAATGATTCGGAATACGAATTAACAAAATCCTTTACTATTTCAAGAACAACTTAACCAAAAAAAAATCCAAAGTAAGACTTAACAATATTCAAACTATTTTTGGTACGAGTTTGATTCACACCGAACATTACGCTATTTTTAAACCTAGAACGCAGGATCAAAATTTCCGGAAAAAAACCCGATTTTTAATCCCAAATATCTCTGCAATGCATCGTCAAAAAAAATCACCATGGCAAATTGTATAATACTGTAGTATTGTATTATTTTGTTAAAAAAAATGAAAATTTCTAAAATAAAATTAGAACTACTTCCGGTTTTGAGCAAAATTAATGAATACAATTTTAACCCCCCCCCCCCCTCCGCCCCAATACATTATAGAATTGAGACACCTATCATCAGTAAAAATTTCAAAGCGATAGCTTTTAAGTGTACGAAGATATCTTCCGTACAAAATCACTTTTTTTAAAAATTAGAAATGGCCGCTAAATTTGAACGGAAGTGACGTTAATGCTGAAACCTTAACATCGTTGAGGCACGTTTACTTTAAAAAAAAACTCCGAAAATGTCATTGAAATCGGATGAAAACTTTTTAAGATATAAAGCCGAAAAGGAGTCAGAAAAAAAATTAAAAATAAAATAATAAGTTCACTAGGATATGGACTTGATTGGTACATGATCATATATACTGAGAAGCCCTTTGAACTTCACAGGATTTGATCTTGTGACCAACCAAGTTCATATCCTGATGAACTTTTTTAAATTGCTCTTTATTTCTTAATCAACATGGTCAAAATTTGAATATATACTGACTGCAATGAGGTAAGAATCTCCTGATTTTTTTTCTGCCACAGTTGCTGCTACCCTGTAATTCAAACTAACTGAGCCACTAAAATGATGTTTTTTTTTAGCTTTCAATGACACAAAACCTGTTGAAAGACTCATTAGGTTGAGTGCTTCGCAGTCTTGACAGCTTACAGCTATTCTGCTTCCACTGGTTGCATAACATGTGAAGAGAATCTTGCAGCTGTGAATCTTTTAGTGGCTTCCCATACGGCAGAGAGGAGTATCTTTGCTGCGGATCATTGATATGGGGACACCAGGAATCACTGCAAAACTCATGATTTCCAATAGGGTGTTGCCAGAGAGCATCAAGCGCCTTTTCTATTCCATTTGAATTCCCTTGGTTTTGAGCAAGAAGATACTTGAAGCGTTTTAGAAGATATTGGATGATTCGTGTAGACAAAGACTTGTGCTTTTTCTTAAAATCATAAAGGCAAGAGGAAAAATTTTTCATTTCGTGGTTTCTGTCACTTTTCTTTTGAATGGCCGGATTCACATTTTGTCTAAGTCGTGAGATGGTGATAGTGTCATCATCTGCTATGATTGTGGACACCTTAACTCATTCGTCCATTTCTTTTCTTCACCATACTGACCACCATACTATGCTCCATAGATTTCGAACTTCCTAAAAGTACAATAAATTTCATGTGCACAATTTAGGAAATTGGATTTGATCTACAATATATGCATATTGTTATAGTTGAGCAATGTTCATCAAAGTCTTGTATTTTTAAAAATATCTACGTACAAAAGATCTTGGTGACTATTTTATTTTAAATTATTATGCTGGCAAAATCCTTATAAGTGAACTTGGAATACCAAGTTTCAAATATACTATATACAAAGTATACACCTGTATATTATTTATAAATTACCATGATATGATATATATATTTGAGGCTATAATCTAAAAACCAGAACCACACATAAATGTCACTGAATACTGCTGACCCTTAACATTCTATTACTTGACATACATTGATATGGTTTTAAGACAGTACACACTTTGCCAATTTTGTCTACAGGCATGATCCTTTGCCTGTTTCTTATTCCTCTCAGCACTTTGACATATTCTGCACACCTCACTGCGAACCTCATAGCCAAGAACTTTCATAGTCTGTGCACCAACCATCGAACAATGTCCTATTATTAGAAACAAGATAATAATGATAAGGAGTTGCATGCACAAAACAAATATATTAATTTTGACATTACTTATATCATCAATTCATTAAATGCTTACCCAAGAGACTATCAAATGAGCGCCCACTGCCACCCAGCATCTACACTCACAGGTTATTCTTCTGCTCCATTTCTGTGAAAGAAAAGAAAGCCAAGTAAAATAAAACAGCCTAACAATTAATGTTACTATTTCTTATTTTAAAATTAAAATTTGTGGAAATCCATACACACAATTATACAGGTTTATAATATATTTCCTGTAAATGTTACATTGCATTATTATATAAACTGGAAGTACAATTAAATTCATTTAAAATTATAATTTTATACATACTCAGCTGTTGCTTGGATTTCATCTTTAAAAACATTTTGAATAGTGTCCTCTGCAACTTTTTCGATGGCTGACCCTGTCTCCATATGTCTTTTCTGAATGGTCTTTAAACTTATGGCAGGGATGTTCAAAGTTGTTAAAAGGCCGCTAATATGGGCTGGGCCATTTCCAGTATGAATCATTCCTATTGAATATTTTTTTTTAAATTAAGAAAAATTCACAAATGTATAATTTAAATATATAAATTTAATCTTTTCATCCTAATGGAATTCATAGCCATTTAAAATGGAATATTTTATATTAGCTACTTGTCATTAAAAAAAGATATCATTTCATAAAAGATATGATTTTATATTTGTTTATATTTTATTTGCATGCACATTGTAAGTATCAGTATATATCCACTTGTTAAATCTAATAGTGATTTTGTTTATACCTGTGGCTAGCATCCCAAATGCGACCATTGCCTTTTCCTGTTGGAATGACATTCTCATGACTACACCATAAATTCCGACATCTAACCTGGAGAAAGCTTCCTAGGCCACAATCACGTATGCCTTGGGTGTGAGACAACGCATTCTTTGCATCCAGCTAATCCATGAGCCAGAACCCCAAACCCAACCACTCGTCTCCCTTCCCTCCATGATGTGTCATATCTATCTATATATATATATATATATATATATATATATATATATATATATATATATATATATATATATATATATATATATATGTAAAACTAATAGTAAGTAACACACATGCAGATATATAATATTATACATGTAGATATATAACTTCGGCACAATTATGCTGATTTTTGGTATGATATACTTGTAGTTGTATTTGGAAAAAAAAACTTTAGGGTATGTGCTATATGAAACAGTATGATTGTATCCTTTTTAGTGATTTCAATTGACTGATCCAAATGTGCAAGCATGGTTACACAAGTTCTTATCTAATTTACACATAACATTTTACACATTTTTTTTTAGAACTTGCTCTATTACAATCAGCTCAATATTATTTATTCAGACATATATGTAAATAGTTTATAGAATTTAGACCAACCTGTGAATGATTTTAAAAATTTATGCAGACTATTATCTGACATTATTTAAGTTATACCGGTTAACTCATCACTTTTTTTTGTAAGTTCTAAATTTCATGTAAGCATAAACATATTACATGTTGTAACTGCATTGAAGGAAGCACCGTTCTCTCTCTGTCGAGAGAGACTCTCTCTCTCTCTCTCTCTCTCTCTCTCTCTCTGAGACTGGCCTCTCTCTGACATGTTATATGGTTTTAAATTTCTAAATATATAGTCAAAGCATATAACTTTCTAGTATTTATAATGTCCGACTTTAAATTTAAGCAACTTCAGCTATAAGTTTTAGTAAATGCACTTCTAATCTTTACAACACATACTCTTACCTAGTGCCAAAAGTATGTCATTTTTTTTTCTTTCATTGAAAACGTTTTGAATTGTTAAAAAATAATCCTTTGATCTAATTTAAAAAGACTTGGATTGAATGATTGATAAATTCATAGTTCCTCTAGCTCTTTCTGTATCATATTTAAATATTTATCCATGCATTTTTGCCTTCAGTTCTTGAGATCAGATATTCACAATCCAAAGTAAAATTTTTTGGCTTGTATATTGCAAAATATATGTAGTAGAACACTTAAAAAATATCTTCGTGTTATGTTATACTTGGAAATATTAAATTTCACAGATGACTTCCAAAAAAAACCAAAACACTATTTCAATGTATGTCAAAAAGTGCACTTTAAATCTTTATTTAACAAATTGAATTTCTTCAAAATTTGAACCCCCCCCCCCCAAAAAAAAAAATAATAATGACAAAAAAAGCCCTTTTAAATATATTTTTTGTTTTCAATGGAATATGTAGGCCAAAAAGAAAAGTTTACATACTTTTGGTACGTAAGTGTACTTTTTTCAATTTATAGCTGTCACTTTTTTATAGTACAAACGGTACATAATTATCATGAACATAATAATTCAAGGAAACCTCTCCCACTGACAAAAGTTGGACAATTTAATTTTCTTGTGCTTACCCTGAATTTTCTGCATTAATTATGACAATACACCCTGCTGGTCTGGACACCTCGATCTGATGATTTACAGAATCAACGTTAGGTTCGATTGTGTCTTCGTAAGAAGTTTGAGACTGGTCTGTCCTGGAGTAGGAATGGTCCTCTGGCGCTCTTGAAGACGTTTCTATCTACATTTCAGTGTTTCTGTTACCTTCTTGTATTTTTCGTTTTGTTTACAAAACACTGCCGTTTCCATCTCGCCATTTATTTGACAGACGACTGTTTATATTGGCCGCGAAATTTTCGGCATGTCGTAAACAGCGACTAAGTGTTTTCAGATTGAACAGATATGAATATAGATATTCAGCTTGATGTAATATTTGAACAATAACACTTAAGTAAATTTATTTGTACATTTTTAATAAACTGCGACTCTATGGTTTTACAACATTAAATTCTACGGCGACCCGTTTGTGTCAACTAAAACGCTGAGTAAACGTAATCCTTAAAAGAAATATATATCATAAAACTTACCAATTTCAGATTCCTGTTCACTAGCTATATACCTGTATACGCATACTTTAGTCATATCAGTAGATCCGATCCAGAGACAGTGAGTGTCATCATTATAAGCCAGTCCACATGGAGATAATATTCCCAGTGGTCTTATCAATAGATGTTTCTTAAACTGACCGTTAGCGTCAATCATTTGGACCGTGTGGGTGCTTCCATCACAGACCAATATGTGAGACAGTGCATCCGTGCATATTCCCCATGGTATAAGGCTTGGCCCAAGTGGGTGCCCTGTGTAGGTGAAACGATGATGTCCTCCACTGTCTGCGACAAAGACAGCACCAGGCCAGTCAGAGTCAGCCACCACGACATCCCCATTGTTATTCTCTGTAATGCGGGAAGGATTTCTATACATGTAAAATCCAGAACCGTCATGTAGAATTGTTTGTTTCTGTTGTCCAGATTGATTGTACCTGATAATTTTACCTATCCCTGACAAATTGTTATAAAACTGTTGCCCAGTGTGATCTCGTTGAATACGATCACTATTTTCTTCTACCTTTTTGCGTTTGATTTCATAGCCTGTCTTTAAATCATATTTAATCATCGAAACCAATAAATCCCCATTCAATTTCGAACAGTAAACACTGTGTGGTCTCCAATCTGACTTTGGCTTCTGCATAATTGTAGCTGTTGTACAATAACTCCTCGACAGTTTGTTAATGTTATAATTTACATCTATGTAAATCAATTCGCCCTCACTATTCAATGTTTGCAGACCTGTAAACGTGTTTTTACACAAATCGTCCATTAAATGAAGAATATTTCCCGCTGTGTTTATCAGGATACTTTTACCGTATCCATCATTGACCCAAACCTGGTCAGATGTCAAACAAGAGATATGATGACAACTGCGTATATCTGTTGCTCTAAAAGATTTATGCATTGCAGGAACATGCATCAATTTTAGGGTTTTTTTCATCAGTTGCGTTTCCTGTTGCTTGATTTGGATTCCCTACCAAAAACAATGAAATACCTGAAGAATTTGATTAGTTTCAGCACAGGAACAAATGTTGTTATCTTTCTCTGATTTGTTTTGAAATAATGATCTATTTTTCAGTAAAATATCCGGTCGTTAACATACGGCTATGGGTTCTATATAAAAAGTAGCCTTTGTAGTTAAACTCACAAAACTAAATGTAAATATATCATTTTCTTATCTATGACATTGTATTCGGATTGAAAGGATTGTAAAAGGATTAAAAATACACAATATAGCAAATTGATGCTACGCAGTTAAGCACAAAATGTTGTGTTTTTAAAAACATTGGCGGTTTAAGTTTACAATGGAAGCTCAGAATGTATGTCGTGTCGCATAAACGGCAGAAATGATAACAATTTTACACGGGATCAAATAAACAAACTGAGTAAAAACTAGTATACTAATTGTTCTCGACTTATTAAAGAAGAGGTATTTTTATCTTTTTAAAAAAAAAAATAATGTTTTAACACTTTTGTTTCAATTGAAATGATGAAGAGCTCTCTTTGACTTTTAATGTTCATGACATTTTGATTGAACAGGATAAACTTTATATTTCTTAAAAGTCCGATATCTCTACGATGTATAACTTTTTTTTAAATTAAGAATCCTTCGGGAAAATACCTGCTTTATGGCACATCGGATCCTATAATGTATGAAAATATTAAATACAATTTTTAAAACTAATTGAACTCATAGGTAAAAATTTAATCTGTCTAGGATAACAAACAGTTTGTACAAAAGGTACAGTAACCTCTGTCTTTTAATTCTTTCGCTAGCCAAGGGCTTGGGTGCACTCCGCTCTCCATAAACCCTTGGCAGATTTCATTACAAAAGTTCGGTAATGCAGTGAGGCAATCTAACAATCTAGCAAGAAACTTGTTTGTGCCCCTTGCGTATTTTAGTTTTAATCGCGTGAAACAACGGTTAATATACACGCAATGTTATAAATACAGCTTGAAAACATGACCAGCGAGAATCGGAACATACGTGAGAATGATATGAAATAGGAATGAAGATATAACCTAGAGAGAGTTTTATCTAAAGTGTCTGTAGGGACCTGTATCGGGAGTAAAAAAAAAAGCATAATCATATGCATTATATTATATCGTTTTTTTTTAAAGCAATCTAGATAAACAGTCGTTAAGAATGCACTGTACTTGAGCACTAGTGCCCCAGCTTGTCAAAAAATTCGAATGTGCGATCAAAGATCACAAGTGTTTTCCTTCTTAGGTTTATTAGGGCTTTTCGACTTTCGGTCGAAAAGATCTATTGTTTTCGTCTTTTTAGCGATTTTTTAAAAAGCTGTCAGATATATGGGTTCAATTATGCAACTGTTATACAGCAAACCTTTCAATCTATTGAATGTAAGGTTTTGGACTTCCGGTTCCGGTACTTCCGGAACCTAGAGGGACACTTCTAAAAATTAAAGAAAATGCAATATTTTGTTTATTTTTTAAGTTTGAACGTTAAAATTTTAGAATTAGATGAACCTTGTCTAGCCTTACAAAATTGTGAGCGTTGACAATCATCTATATCTGACAATTTTTGAAATATAAAGCCCACAAATTTAGAAAAGGGGGGATGAAAAAACAAAAACATTCAAATGACCATTAAAATTTGAGTTGATGCCTGCACATTATTAAGGTATAGAAATTGATATACATTCCGAGTTTCATAAAAATATGTTGACTACTTCCGGTTTAATAGGTCAATGAAAATCGACTATGGGAGTTTCAATGTTAAAAAAAATCACGCGTCATTCGTTTTTTTCGAAAACGTTGTGAGTTAAATGTTACAATATTTCATCTATATAATGACACACACAGTGCGCAGACCGGAAAAAGGTTTGGTAGACAATTTGAAAAAAATAAGGGGTCTGCAGAGGCCAACGTTTAAAACAGCCCTTTAGCTGTAACTTTTTTATTTTTGGTCCGATTTTAAAAATCTTTTCAGTTAATTGTTCAGAATGAAAAGTACAATTTTAAAATTATGGTCATAAGGGCTACTTTTTGGCTTCTTATAGGGGTTTGAAAGGCCTAAAGATCACAACTTGTTTAATTTTTTTTTTTAGAAAGAGTTATCTTTGCTCTAAGAATGTAAAGCATAAATATTGTAGGCATACCAAGTTTTGTGTCCCAGTAATGAATATTTACTTCAATATGATTTTTTGAAAATATTCTTCTAAAAATTAGAAGTGTAGGTACTTGTAAACTTCTAGAGTTATCTTAATTATGACATTACATTACTCATAAGTTCCTATCTATGCAACTGGTTATACCAAGGCGTTCAGAAATAGAGATGAAGTTTTTGACATTTAAAAAAAAGGGGGGAAATGGGATGTCGAAAAGCCCGTACTTTTTGTTGAAGACGAAAAAAGTTCTAATTTACAATTAATTTTCTGTTCTAAACCCTGCACCTGGATCAGTAAATCGCCACTGAAGCCAATCACAAAGCGGAATTTTAAAAAAAAATTGAGTTCTGCCAAGGGTTTATGGCAAGCAGAACAAAAACTTCTTGGCTAGCGAAGATGATTGTGTACCCTCCAAAGACATTTTTTCGAGCTTTAAGTAACGTTAACGAAATGTACATATTTCTTGTTGATAGCAAACGAAGATTTCATATAAAAAAAAAATTACCGTTAGAATAACACTGCAAATAACACTTCAAATTTGCAAATCGAAAATGGGTTATTTTTTAGGAAGTTTTGCCAAATAAATGTACACTGCATGACTAGAATAGTACATACAATGGTGTTTCAAACAATTCTGCATATGTCCTTATTTTAGTATAAATTGTACTCTATAAAATACAGCAAGTATTGTGTACATATTAGCATGGTTTATTTTATAGATCATATTCTTTTGTTAGATAAACTGCAAAAGGAGATTGGACTGACGGAAGTAGCACTCTCATACATGAAATTATGTGATTAACCGCCATGGACTTCACATGTTCTCAACTTTACAACCGATTGAGCGTGAAAGACTCAGCTATGCCAACAGCATATAAATTGCATAGCAACTGTTTGATCTTGAGTGACAGTGAACAAGCTCAAACTAAACGACGCAAACACTGACGTAATGGTAGGAGCTAGTTCCCAAAACCAGTCAACAACCATCTTGCATAATTTTGATTTTTTAAATAAGTTTTTTTTTTATTTGGCATTTTTATGTGTGAGGTTTTCTGTTCTCAATTTATCAATAATAATGACATCTGTAGTGTGTTTTCACAGAAAACGTACTGAAAAAAAGGTGGGAAAAAAAGCTAAACAATGTATTCAAAACTGAAAAAAAAATATTGATTATTTACACTGCTACAACATAAATAATAGTTTATAAAGACACATAATTTACACTTAACGTAGATGAGACCTATCCTGATTACAAGTAAATGCTAAAGAGAGCATAATTAGGTCAATTTATTTGATGTTCTGTCACAAAATGATTTTTTTTAATAATATTTTCTATAATCATCTATAGCTATTGATCTTATTGAATTTGCAGGGTAGTGCATGTGTGTATCATATCTTAGTTTTGAACTCAAATGGTACTCTTCAGTGGCCACGTTTTAAATTACATATCTTATTTTCTTGAAAATATTTTTTTCTTTACTTATTAATATTATAAAATCTGCAGGCCAGTGCATAAAGACATGTAATTTCAGTTTTGAATTCAAATGGTGCTCTTGAGTGGCCACGGTTTTATTCTAGAAAATGTTGCAGCAAACTAGATTATGAATATATCGAGATATGTCCAAGACACAATGTAGTATTGATATCGTATTGCATACATACACAACTGAAACTATTGAGTCGTCTCTCATTTTTACTAAGCATCCCTTTATTTTCTATTAATATTGACACAACTGTATTTTGATATATCAATCTATAATCGTAAAGTAGCATTGTATATAAGTAGGCATTGGTGTTGTTTTACCTTGATGTCGATATCGTAGATAACAACAATATCGTATTGATATCCGTTTTTCCATGTTTAAAACTGAAGCAGTCTGTACTTAACGTCGGTATCATAGATATCGACAACATCTAATTAATATTGATTCGGATAAGGTGCATTACGTAGTTAATTATAAAGAACATTTGTACAAAACGTTTTTTTTATTTGTTGTCAATATCGACGATATCGTGTCAAAATTGAATCCCATGATGCAAAACGTTAACAAGTACTTCCTAAATTTGTGCCAGGTGTATCTAAACTATTGTCAATATTGCGGTGGTTTTGCAACTTGTCATTAATAGACATCGTAGCTTGCTTTGCATTTTATAAACGTCAACTTCGATAGCAAAATGTATCTTATACATGTACGCCAAATTTTGCTAAAATGGACAGCTCATTGGGGTGGATGGGGGGGGGGGGTTATACACCAGTTTGCTAAATATATGACTAGGTCCGATTCATACTTTTCATTTTTAATCTAGATAAACAAGATAAAAGAAAGCAAGGCGTGCACTAAGTCGATATTTCTGAAACATACCTCTAATTCTTTATTGTCTGGATTTGGAATATCCCGGATATATATCACACTTTCATTTGATTGTCTGTTGTGCTGATCTACGACTCTTAATGTGTCTGTCAGATTTGGTCGTTCCTGTGAAACAAAAACATTAATGTCAATATCAAAATATGATTCCCATTATATGATGCAGTCTTTCATATTGTTTATTAGAGAATTGCAGAATTTTATAATGCTTAACATCATAGTTGATAAATGAAATAAAAGCAGCTGATAAAGTACAGCCATATGTATCTTTTATCATCTGCAATGAGACTGGAAGTGATCTCAACAATATTTAGTCTACATCAAACCTGTCCAACATTTCAAAAGATCAATTGCTGACGTAATTCATCTTTTTAAAAGATTCGTTTGATTTTGTTTTTGATTAACACTTAACATTGGAAAATATATAACGCAACAAAAGCCAGAATGCGATGTATGATGAATCAAAGCATTGAGCGTACTGAAAAGTTGTGTTATATCATGTTTTGTGAACAATATTTGCGTATTATCCTACTTGTCTAACATTTTTTTGATACCTTAACTTTATAAAATTCTATAAAAGGCTATAAAGCGGTTTCAAGTAATTGTCCTATCAAGCTTCTTTATTTATTACTAATATATAAATATCCATAAAGAAAATTTGCAAAAGTACAATGCAACAGTAAATTCAGGAAGTGGTCTTTATCAGATGAAAAGAACATTTAAACAAGAGGCCCATGGGCTACATCGCTCGACCAAGCAACATAAGACATGATAACATAATACAAAATATGTAGACAATGAGGTATAATATATGAGGATCCTGATAAAAATCATTTTCCTCTTGGCTATTCTTATATTTATAATCTAGTCCTTTTTCTTTCTTGATTGTATCGTCATATCACATTTTGAGCTTAGCATTTCTAAAAAAATCATGAACAACTGTTTATATAAGGGATATGACCTAACATCAAACTCTGAATCCCATGTGAGACCTACCAATCGTCAAAAGTCAAAAGTCTTAACATTTTTTATAAACCAGCAATATATAAAAATGCTTGTATATAGTTAAAAGCATATATGATTTAAGTTTTTGTGAATAAGTGTAATGTTTCCTTTTTGCGTGGACCCTGAGGTCCACGCAGAAAATATATAAGCGAGGTTAAACCGGATGCTATGGGGGAAATTCAGCCTGCGCATGAGCTAGACTGGTTCCTGTGCGTAATGGGTAGCTCAGGAAACCAGGCAATCACACGTTTATCTGAATCGGGATCGGGATTATATGCCATATGCACACATGTATAAGTTCAAAGGCGCTGTAATTGTAAAATAAAGTTGTCAGTAAACAGTACAGAAAGAAATTATTCCTTTCAAAGAAATGATCGGCTTGTGATATGTCAGTATCATAAAATAAGATAATGTTATGCCGAAACTACAACATGCAATGCAGCATCAAATAGCATATTTACAATGTTTCGTTGTTTTCCGAATACACATGTAACTTAAGTTTACTTTTATAGTAGGCGAGGCTAGAGTACTTCCCGATTAAATTTTTTAAGCATTTAAGTATGATTGCATAATTATGTCATTGTATTATAATAAAAGTTAAATAATTATCTTAGAAGTATGAACCCTTTATATTCTGAGATAAAATGTCAGGGCTATACATAATACGTAATACAACGTACAAATTGAGTGGTTAAAAGCAGGGGGCTAGAGTGGGTGGAATCTCTAAAAATCTTAAGGCTTTCACGTGGAAACAAATGCAAATTGTCCACGTATTGTAGTCATTTTTTAAAGGACAGCAACTGGTGTAAAATATTTAATCCGCAATGTGGCTTCACCTTATTGTTTTTTTTATTTTTTATTTACTAATTTCACTAAATTGAGTCTACCCTATCTGAGTTGTACACACTAAATTTACAGCTTTGATATGTTTTTTAGAAGAAAAGATTTTCTTATACATTCCTATGTAAAAATTACCCTACCCCAACCCTACCCCGGGGATCATGGTTTTAACAAACTTGAATCTAATTTACCCGAGGATGCTTTCAAATAAGTTTCAGCTTTCTTGCTGGATTGGTAATTGGGAAGAGAAGAGGATTTTAAAAGATTAACTATATATATCCTTGTGTAAAAAAATTCGACCCCCAGATTATGGCCAGATTCTATCCGCCACATCATGGTTTGAGCAAAAGTGAATCGACTATATATGAAGATGCTTCCACATAAGTTTCAGCTGCCCTATCTGATCGGTTTCTTAAGATTTGAAATGATTTACTTTATATATTTTTTTGTTTTTGTTTTTGATAATTTATGTATTGACAAGAACAAACAAAGTATACAATAACTTCAATCACAAAAATCTAGCTATCTAGACATTGTCTTACCTAACATACTATGGTTATTATTTTTGTCATCTAATTTGATATTGCTTATGAAAAAATACTTTAATGAGTATTCAGAAATGTATAGATTCACACGTATATACAATTAGCAAAGGTTCATAAAGCACGTACAAAAATGTACAAATAAGGCTAAATTATCAATGTATAGAGATTTAAATAAATGCACAAGTAATATCTTGCCTAACCCGGTTGACAACATTAACAATCACATAGTCTCCGGGTGAAGAGATATATAGGCAGACCCTATGTATCCATGGTGTATAACAGTCTACTTCATTACAATTGTTCACTGTAGTTGTCTATAATATTAAGTTATAACAAGAGACCCATAGGCCACATCGCTTACCTAAGGAACAATAGGTATGATAAAGTTAGCTTAATGGAGTCATAATACAAACAATCTGGACAATGTACAATAATACATGTAGATCCTGTATAAATAAAATCAATCCCCCCCCCCCCCCTGGAACTCGGATATCCCTGATTGCTGCCAATATTTACAAGAGCAGACTTTAATCACCGCTCCTGCACATATATAGGGACTCAACATTACGCAGGCAGGGATGACCGCACACCGACGCAACTCAACAGGTACCAACGTTAACGCAAGCAGAGATAACGCAAGCAGAGATGACCGCACACTTGCGCCAACAGCTCATCCTAATGCAGGGAGTGCTGCACACTTGCCCTAGAAAGCCAGGAACACCAGCAGGGATGAACATACACTAGTGCTCCGCCGCAACCACCATCAATACAATCAAGTATGACCTCACACTTGTATCAATGCGATACAGGGCAGGAATGACCGCACACTCTGTGTCGTAGGTCAGAAAAACTCGAAGATTAGATAGAGCAGGGATGTCCACACACTCAATCAATCCGTACCTATTCAAGTTTAACCCCAAACAGTCACTCGTCGTAAGGCAATAGACACTGTCCCTATACATGTTCCGGCCTAAAATAATTCATAGTATCTAAAAATTGGAAATCAAAAATAAACAAACTAATCTGGCCTAACCCAAAATTACTTATGCAGAACAACTTTTATACATTGAATATTTATTATTGTATAAAAATAATCATCACAATAATTGGTTAACAGTGGATGCATTAATTAAAATAATCAAGAATCAATAAATCAAGGGCAATAACTCAAAACAGTAATACAAAAAGATTCTAATTAAAAAATAGCTGCCTGCTTCGATTTTATAGTCATATCATATGTTGAGTATTGCAGTTCTCAAAAAGATCCTTTACAATTGTTTATATATGGGATATTTAGCTACATCAAACTCTGAACCTTCTTGTGAGGACGAAGAATTGTCCTGGAGCCAAAGTCTTAACAATTAAGAATCATCTTGCTGATTAGTTTCTGAGAAGAAGAGTTTTTAAAGATTTACTCTATATATTCCTATGTAAAACTTCGACCCCCCATGGTGCCCCACTTTACCCCCAGGGATCATGATTTTCACAACTTTGAATCTACATTACCTGAGGATGCTTCCACACAAGTTTCAGCTTTCCGACTGATTAGTTTCTGAGAAAAAGATTTTTAAAGATTTACTCTATATATTCCTATGTAAAATTTTAACACCCCCCCCCCCCCCAATGTGGCCTCACCCTACCCCCAGGGATCATGATTTTCACAACTTTGAATCTACACTACCTGAGGATGCTTCCACAAAAGTTTCAGCTATCCTAGCTGATTAGTTTCTGAGAAGAAGATTTTTAAATATTTACTTTTTATATTCCTATGTAAAACTTCGACCCCCCATGGTGCCCCACCTTACACCCAAGGATCATGATTTTCACAACTTTGAATCTACATTACCTGAGGATGCTTCCACACAAGTTTCAGCTTTCCGACTGATTAGTTTCTGAGAAGAAGATTTTTAAAGATTTACTCTAAATATTCCTTTGTAAAATTTTAACACCCCCCCCAATGTGGCCTCACCCTACCCCCAGGGATCATGATTTTCACAACGTTGAATCTACACTACCTGAGGATGCTTCCACACAAGTTTCAGCTTTCCTGGATGAGAATTTCTGAGAAGAAGATTTTTAAAGATTTACTCTATATATTCCTATGTAAAACTTTGACCCCCATTGTGGCCCCACCCTACCCCCGGGGGTCATGATTTTTACAACTTTTAATCTACACTACCTGAGAATGCTTCCACACAAGCTTCAGCTTTCCTGGCTTTCTGGTTCTTGAGAAGAAGATTTTTGAAAATTTCTCAAAATTTTTCATTAATTTCTAATTATCTCCCCTTGAAAATGGTTGTGGCCCTTAATTTTCACAACTTTGAATCCCCTTAGCCTAAGAATAATTTGTGCCAAGTTTGGTTGAATTTGGCCAAGTAGTTCTTGAGAAGATGTTGAAAATGTGAAAAGTTTACGGACGGACGACAGACAAAATGTGATCAGAATAGCTCACTTGAGCTTTCAGCTCAGGTGAGCTAAAAAGCAAGGGGAAAAAGGTTTGCTGTCTAAATTAGGAGGTTCTACCTTGTTTTACAGCCCATACCCCCCCCCCCCCCCTTTTTATGACAGCTCTACTGGAAGACAGGTCTCTTCTCAGTAGTTTTAGGATAATATAATATTTAACACTATGATAATAAGACATATCACATCATCTTTGACAGATTTTCAAAAAACTAGCACTCAGCATTTGCATTTAAAAAACGTAAAACTGAGGCATCAAAACAAGTGGATTTTTTAACATGATTATATAAAATACATTCAGTTCCATTCATAGAATCCAATCTACAAAGCATTTTCTGTTTGTAAATTCTATAAGCTACATAAGTGATAAGTAAATTTAGAGATTTAGTTTTATCGCTTTTTTCATAAAAGAGACCAACAACAATATGTTTCCATTGTATTTTGAATGACAATAAATAACAAACAGTATTCCATATGGTTTTAACATTGTTAAATTCAAAAAGCAAATGTTTTATATTTTCTATTTGTTTACAGTGTACACATTGATTTGATATATCTTTTTTCCCATTTACTCACATATACATTATTACATAATGTATTATTTAAAAGCTTGTAACTGAATTCTACGGAAGCCGAGAAGGATCATTTAAGATTCGAGATTCGAAATACGAGATTCGAAATACGACATTCGAGATTCGAAATTCGAGATTCAATATCTAAATTAACCAATCGAATCATGGATCTGAAACCTGTATCCTAGCAACATCAAACTGTTCTAAATAAAGATCATTTGTACATGCTCTTTCCTACAAATAAATGTCTTAATAGCTCTTATATAGTGGTTATAACATGGTTAAATTAACATTGATGAATTAACCCCACACAGTATAAACAATTAAATTAGAAATAACACTGTTGGCTTTGCGAATCTAAGTGGTTTTGTTTGCCCTGTATGTATTTCCCCCCGAACAATTTTAACCCGAAGTGTATTCGCCCCAACTGTGTAAAAATCGGCTCGCGAAGAAAGATCTGTTTAATCTAAACGTTTTAGCTATGAAACAAAACTCAATGAAATAATCGACATGTCAAAAGGTTATGATAAAGTTTTAAACCATAGAAGATATAATGATTTACAACCTCAAAGACAAAAATCCAGATAAGAATTTGTCGAGATGAGAGAGAGAGAGAGAGAGAGAGAGAGAGAGAGAGAGAGACAGACAGACAGACAGACAGACAGACAGACAGACAGACACAGAGAAAGTTTTGTAGTGTCAAATTCAGTTTTGATTTAGAATTTGAAATTGATTTGATTTGTTACAAGCATATATGGACAATAATTAAGCCCCTAAAAAGGAGAAAAGAGAGGAGGTAGCTAGGGTAGGGCAGACCAACAAGCAAGCTTTTATTTTAACGGTGTTAGCGCACCTGTGACTTACATCGACTCTTTCTCTCTCTCTCTCTCTCTCTCTCTCTCTCTCTCTCTCTCTCTCTCTCTCTCTCTCTCTCTCTCTCTCTCTCTCTCTCTCTCTCTCATCACCTAGCATTTCCTTTTTCGTGAGGGGGTTTGGGGTATTTGTGATGTCTTACATTAGCTAGCGAAAATGATAAAAAAAAATGAAATTTTCTTTAAATATTGTGTGTGGATGTTGTACTCCAATAATCTGGGGGGGGGGGGGGGGGGGGGGTATAAAGTCCTAATTAGTTTGCCAGTTATTCTGTCCCAACTTTGTTTTCTCTTCGTTTTCCTGGTTTTTTTTATTTGACTCGGCAAATTAATATAAAACTTTTTGTGTAGCTCCATAACGATGCACTGTAGATAAATTATGAGTAGTTTTACTTTTGATAAACAGGTACATATCGGTACTTGATTTTTAATTTGACTCTTATAATCGGATTTAATATTCCAATAAATATAGGGTAGGAAATAGTAGACGGGACTTTTTTGCGCATATCCTACTGTACCATTCATTCAACACAGGTATTAGCACTCATCGAGTTCGACTTGCTTTCCTTTTTTTCATCCACTGGATTTAAAGCTATTAATTTTTTAAAATATTTTGAATTTATGGCCTGATTATATATAAATAAGAGCTGCGCTGGTGCATCTATTTACCCAAATGGACCAAAATATAACCAATGAATCTAAAAATTTTGACAAAATTAGTTTTAAACGTACGACTCTTTCAATTATAATCGGGTATGTCCTTTAGAAAAATCTTGAATCACACACATTTTAGCAAATAAAACGACAATTGTTTCATTTTTTTATGGGGAGGAGGGTGGTGCTGGTAAAGGACATGTATTGCTTGTGGCAGTTGGGCTATACTCTCATTTGTTATAATAGGTAATACTACATATTGATATAAAATGAAAGTTTCAAATTACACTGTACATAACTTCTATCATGCATTTTGACCCGTGCGATAGTTTAAAACAATTTTCAAAGCATTTAATGTAATTCAACCGATCGTTTTTGAAATTTAATTGTCTGGATCTCCGCCTGATACGTCCGCCTTTTTGTATATTAGAATTACATGTACGTTGACCATAGTACACATTAACTTAATCGGCTATGATATGGGACGATAGCATTTTTTATCAATGTTTTTGCAGGGTATGTAACAAATAACAGTCTATTTGTTGGTTTTTGCACTGATTATTTGAGATAATTTTATAATAATTTTATGCATTCTACACTCTTCTCACAGTTTCTTTATTTGGTGTTCTGTGTGTATGGCGACAAATTGGTAAATTTGCACCACTCACCCCTTGTAGCTTCATCCTGATTACATTTGATCTGGCTAAGTGTAATGTAGTAGTATATTAAATACAAAAATCTTTGTTTGCAGTGCTTATTTACATCTTTAGATATTTACTTAACAAAAAAGTAAACATTTGTATGACTTATATGTTATTATTGTCAATTTTGGTGCGGGGGGGGGGGGGGGGTAGAAAACTACAGAGAAACTTAACTTGGCTGTGAAACATATGCTTTTAATCTTTCTTATTGATATATCAATGAATGAATTATAACAAAATACATGTACAACAATTACAACAAATATTCATGCACAAATTTTTAAAAAGTTTTACTGCTCTCTGCACAAGAAATCGGCAATGTGAACAAATTGGCACCCTATCATCCCTACCTTTAATTGTAGAGAGTAGGTATCCTTCTATATTGAAAACAATTCCAAAAGTAAGACTCATAATAAGTTGTTTACTGAGGAAAAGGAAAAAAAAATTGTATTTATTAATAATTCCGTATAATGTGATAATATCTCAATTATTTGCTTATAATTATAGTACTAGTATATCACTGTATGCATACATAAAAACGATAAGTAATGCTTATATTTATTAGTGAAACAGGACAGGTTATTTATATTTAGATTATTTAGATACATGTACTAATCTTCATGCGGGGATCTAGAAAGGAGGGGGTCAGAGAATTTGGACCCCCTCCTCGGGAAAATTGGAGCTTATTAAATTTACATAGTAATTTTTTTTAAAATTGGCCTAGGACCCCCTGCAGAAAAAATTAGCTACGCTTATGAAGTTCTCTACCATAACCGCATTTTTACACAAAAGGGGTGAATAAACCCGGTTTTTAAACTATTACTGGTGGTGAAATACCCCAGGGTTCAAACGCATCAGGTGGAAATGCACCAGGACAAACAAAATCACTTAGATCCGCGAAGCAAACTGCAATATTACTAGTCTACTTAGATATTCTGTGTAAAAGTAAATAATTATCAAGTTAGGTAGGGAGAAGTGAACATAGCATTTACTAAGAGCTATAAAGACATTTATTTGTAGGAAAGAGCATGTACGAATGATCTTTATTTAGAACAGTTTGATGTTGCTAGGATACAGGTTTCAGATCAATGATTTGATTGGTTAATTTAGATATTGAATCTCGAATTTCGAATCTCGAATCTCGTATTTCGAATCTCGTATTTCGAATCTCGAATCTCGAATGATCCTTCTCGGCTTTCGTAGAATTCGGTTAAATGTTTATCTTTTATATTTTTAATCTTGCATTCATAAATATTTTTCCAACTCTTCTCATCATATATTTCAAATTCTTTAAGCAGTATTGATCAAAAACAAGGCTTACAAAACTTTTTTTTCCTTGGGATTTTTATAGAAAAAATTACCAGATTTACCAGTCAAGTTGTAATATCCCAGAGGGAAGTTAAAACTCATTACTCTTTGTATGTTTAATAAATTTACATTGCTGAATGAGTAAAGTCTTCGAATTGATTTAGTTATTTGAAAAAAAAACTATTGTATTTACATAACCAGTTAGATTTATTGATAGTATTTGCATAATGTTCTAATCGTCTGAAGTTACCCTCGTCGTCAAACAAGTCTTTAATGTATAGAAATCCTGATTTAATCCGGGTTTCTAGTAAAACGGAGTTTCCCTTATATACTAAATTACAATTATTCCATATTAGTTGTTATAAAATATCATCAGATGATCTTTTTTTCAAAGTGCAGTTCACATTTACATTCATTAAAACAACAAAATATTTCATTGTAGAATAGGGGTAATTTTATGCTATCTAAGGTCTCTGTTTAGTAGTAGAGCACTTTAAAAGAAAGTGTTTTTTTTTTACATTGGTTACTAAGAATATCAAATAGGATGTCTTTTGAGTTAAGTAATCTTGGAATCCACGCTGCTTTTATTGATTTTAATTTACAATCTATGATTACTATAGATAATCCACTTTTGCTATGTCTCCAATTAAAGTATTTTGTTTGATTCTTCAAATGAAGTTAAAAATCAATCTCTGTAATTTTTTAATAAAATTGCTATCAGGAAGACAACGCATTGACGAAATATATACAAGTTTTGAAATAGCTCAAGTCCGAATAATACATGCTTTTCCAAAGAGTGTTAATTTTCTTCGTTTCCAGAATTCAAATAGTTTTTCCATGTCATGATAAATTCTCATCCAATTTTTATTATAGCATTCTTCCTTATCATGGCCTACATAAATACCTAAACATTTAATTGCTTTATTTGTTACTCTGAGTCCATGACGCTCTTCAAATTTGTTTTTCATATTTCCTAATAATACATGTATGCATTCAGTTTTCTTAGTATTAATTTTTGACCCAGCACATTCACAAAATGCTTTATTAACATCTATAGTATTATTCATTGAGATTTCGTCATTCAAAGCCACTGTTAAATCATCTGCATGTTGTATACTTTTAATTTTATAGTTATTTATTTTAATGCCATTTCTGTTTTGATGATTTTTTTTTAGTTGCCAATATTTCTGCAACAAACAGAAATAAGAGAGCTGGTAAAGGCCATCCTTGTCTTATTCCTCTTGTCATTGAACATGCTTTTGAAAGCCAGCCGCTGTTTTTCATTTTAAAAATAGGGTTTGTATACAAAATGTTTGCCCATGTGATAAACTTTTTTCGATATAAAACTGTTTTAAAGTTTTAAAAAGACAATTCCATTCAACCGAATCAAATGTTTTTTTTTTCAAAATCTGAAAATAACAGAATTCCCCCCCCCCCCCACCTTTTCTGATTCGCAAAATTCAAATATATCTAGTATAAGCCGGGCATTTTCTCCAATGTATCTTCCTTTTATATATGCAGTTTGTCTTTTAGGATCTTCTGTAGTCTGTTTGCCAAAACAAAAGCTATGATTTTGTAATCAGTATTTGTTAGACTAATTGGACGATAATTCTTTAAAGAATTCTTTTCTCCTTTTCGTAAATACTAACGATACTATTGATAGCCGCTGTGTGTGTGTCATCATTTCAGTTTCATAAATATCTTTAAGAGCATCGTAAAAATAAGGGCCAATTACATTCCAAAAACATTAATAGAATTCACTTGGTAATCCATCAAGGCCAGGCGATTTATCGTGTTTCATACTATTGGCAGCTTCCGTACATTCCTCGAACGTCGGAAATTTATCTAGCATACGTTTATTATCCTCACGTATTACTCGTACATTGATGTCAGATAAGTAATCATCAATTATTTTATTATCAATATTTTTACTTGCGTATAAACTCTGGTAAAATTTAAACATTTTCCTTATAATTGAATTGGTATTATGAATTTGTTCATTGTTTGAAGTCAAAAGTTCCGTTATTACGTTTGATGATTGATGTTGCTTTTCTAAATTTAGAAAATATGATGTGGGTTTTTTTCGCCATTTTCTATACATTTTGCTTTAGATCTAGTATGTGCACCTTTTGATTGTTTATCATAAATAGAATTTAATTCTGCTTCTGTGTAAGCTTTTTATAATCGAATTCCTCAGTTTTAATACTTTCATATATTTTCATTTTCTATCTCAATTTCTTTTTTCCGTTTCTAAATTCATCTCTGTTGATATTTCGAAAAATTAATAGAAAATTCTTTTATCTTACGTTTAATACATTAACATTTGTCGACTGGGTTCAAGGAGTTATCTAAATTATCAATGATTTTATGAATCCCCTTTTCATATTTATTGTTTTTTATATTTGATACATTTAACTTCCAGTAGCCTCTTTTTTTACATGATAAAATCAGGTGAAATTTTAAAAACCTATTGTCAGACATGCGATTTCCTTTAGAATGAGTGCCAGGAAATTTCCTGATTATTAATCCACCAAATGTACGATATATATTTTCATTTAATAGTACATAATCTATCCGACTTTAAGGGTTGTTTTCTGCATCACACCATGTTAGACCAATTAACTCGGGGAATTCACCTTTCCAAAAGTCAATTAAGTTGAATTTGTTTATGATATTTTTTAAAACGTGTAAACTGTTTTTACTTGTATCATTAATTTGACAATTAAAGTCCTCACAAAGAATTATGTTGTCATTTAAGCAATTTTATTCTAAACAAGATTTTAATTTTGTAAAGAAAATGTGTCTGTTGTTTAAAACATTAGGATCGTAAACATTAATGATGGAGAAAATTTCACCATTTTTATCAACGTTTAACAACATTTTCCTTCCATCTAATGACTTTTTAAAGTTCATGACCTTTATATATTTTTTTTGTTAAATGTGGACCCCCATTATGACCAAATCCTACCCCCTGGCTGAGTTTTTTAGAAGAATAGATTTAAATATTTAATGTATATGTTCCTATAGAAAAAAATTGAACCCCCCCCCCTCCAATTGAGACCCCGTCCTATCCCCTTTGTCATATTTTCACAATTTTGAATCAACACTACCCGGGAATGCTTCCACATAAGTTTGTTAAGGTTTATCCTCCATATTCATATGTCAATATTCGACCCCCTCCCATTATATCCCAATCCTACCCCCGGAGTCATAATTTAACAACTTTGAATCAAAACTACCTGAGGATGTCTCCACATAATTTAAACCTTTTCAAGCTGATTGGTTTCTTATAAGACGATTTTAAAAGGTTTATATTAATTTGTAGATATTTGTCTCAAATTTAACATTTTGCAATCAAAATATACATATAACTAGTCTGACAAAACAAAATACAACATACTTCTAATTCCTGGTTGTGTGCCCTTGGAATATCATTTTCATTTAATCGACGTATTTGTCCACTGGTCTGATCAATTGTTCTCGGTGTTCCAGTAAACCTAGATCTTCCCTTAATATCAGAAAGAAATATTTAAAAATATTTCCAATTTACATTAATTGAGAATTACAGTGATATAATATTTAGAAAGATAGTCAATTAATACTTACCACTTAGAAATGTTTTATTTGTATGCAATATAGAATTGTATTGTAAACACTTAATATGATAATTTCACGCAATGGTCAGTTTAATTATGTCTTTCAACCACTAGGAATGTTAGTAAGATTTTGTGTGATCACCAATATAAATAGATCTCGTTACGAGTAACGAGTAGGTCTTCCGTCTGATTTGTTTTATATGATACAATGAAATATCGATACTTTGCCGCATCTGAGGTCTTGTTGAAACTAAGTTTTTTGTCTCAGTGTCGGAAACGGACGAACGGAAGTGAGTAATGGAAATAAAAGCTAGTATATCTTGCACATTTGCTTAATGTACGTCACTGTTTATCAGTTATAACATTTATTTGATGAAAGGTCTTTTCTGCGTTCAAAATAAAATCCACGTTTCCACTGCATTGCCGAAATCTGAACCGATATTTACGTCGTAAAATAAGATTTTTGTGTTAAATTAACTTTACATTATCATTCATGTTATCGTTTTATTTCAAAAGAAACTATGAAATTCATGGCCACAATAAATTTTATTGTTAAATGCATACGAATGTAACCAACATATTTCACGACCGCGAATTGGTTTACGTCATTCAGAGTTGTGCTGAACATTCAAAAGCCTGAGTCTTTACTTCTCTAAACGTAGCATTTATTTCACATTTTGGGGGTTATATTAGGCAATTTTAATTTTGGTTTCTTATAAATATTAAAGTAAGACATCTACTATGACGCTTTATAAAAATCTCACTTCTAATTCTCGGTTGTCTACATTTGGAATTTCTTGGAAGGATAACCGACTTTCATTGGATCGTTTTCCTCGTCCTTCAGTGGCTCTATCTATTGTCCGTGGTATACTAAAACTTGGTATTCCCTGTGTAAATATAATACATATGTCAACATCGATTTCATTCATACTACTTCAGGTTAGTATTTTATAAAGCAATAGGATAGATCTTGAACTAGAGAATCTTTAAAATCTAACACCATTGCCAATATTTTTTAAAACCAAAATAAGCCACTACGAAGGACTTGCTCATAACTTGTTTTTCGCCCTGTGTACAAATGTGATAAAGATTGAATAAGTGTATCTTCATTAAATATAAACACATGTTTTACTGACTGGAAACAACACAAAGTTTTGTCGAAAACAACCGCAATTTATACTGCATATCGTACTTTGTGTCGTTTGATGCTGATTTTAAATAACATAGCTAAACATATAAGACATATTTGTACTTTTTTTGTAAATCCGAGTGGACTTTTTTTTTATATAAAAATCATACATTGCTAATTGTACGTAGATACCTTGAAAACTTTTTGTGGATCCATCTACGTAACAATGCCTACCGTCACATACGTATTGGTTAAAAACGTAAAATAAAAAGAACGATATACATATTGTAGAAAAGATAGAAATATTGAAAATTTAATACCACTTAAATAATACTTCATTTTTGATTTCTTTTGAATATTGTTAAAGTTTAGAAAACTTAGTAAAAACATTTTCTTTTATATATATATATATATATATATATATATATATATATATATATATATATATATATATATATATATATACTATTCTTTTGTACAACGATTGCATTTGTTTTTACATGTAATTTTGCAATTAAATAAATATTTGTTTATTCATACAAATTCTATGGACTATCCTATATTCCAACCATAATATTTTACTGTCTTTTCTACAATTAAAAAGTGCATAATACTTTGGTTTCCAACTAAATGTATCATCTTACTCAAGTATAGTTTCCAATTTATGTTCATGTTTAGCACAAAAATGGATATCTAGAATAAACACATTTTACACTTCTTTGTTATATCTTTGTAAAATATTTATAGATGCTGGTAGGAGAGGAAATTGCCTATGTGCATAATAGTTGTCATTAATATGTAGACAAATGACTTTTTTTTAATCCAAGTACAGTGGTAAATAGCAAATTAACACTAAACTCATCAAGCTGGATAAACTCTCCAAGATCATTAAATAAATCAGACAAATACATAAAGCCTTTTTTATATAAACTTTCAAAAAACAGTGATTTTTTTTTATCAATTTTGATTTCAGGATTAAACGAGACAGGAATGTGTTGTGCATCCAATGATTTATGCACAATGTCAATGTAATCACTATATGACATTAAAGTTGTTTCTTTCCAATATAAGTTGTTAATACTATTTGAGAGATTTTTTGGATAATCAGATCCTAATTGCAAAAGTTTAGATATTGTACTTCTTGTGATTACGATATAGAGAGTACTCAGTAGATTATCTGTTGATTGTAAAATTCCCCTGAGCCAAGACAGTTTCAGTGATTTGATGTAGGAATCTAAATGTACCATTTGGAGCCCCTCATCAGTATACTTCTGAATTAATAATGCTCTTGATATTTTATCACTTTTTCTATTCCGAATGAATTGGAAAAAAAACCGTATTTCCAGTTGTTTTAACCACTCTTTCCTTGTTGTAGGCAACGTTATGAAAAGATCTGTCAATTTAGGTAAAAATATTGACATTATATAAGGAATAAGGAATTATTCTTTGAGTATTATGAGGTGATAATTTTGGTCGGGGCTTTATGATAGATTTGATCACGCCTCGACCGAAATTATCACCTCATAATATTCAAAGAATGATTCCTTATTACTCATATTTATATAATGTTTAGCCATCATACGATTAAAATATTTAAATATAAACAAGCAAACCCCAATGACGCCTCAATTTGGCGTCATTTGTGTTATGGGTTATATAGTACATAATCGATACGTAGTGTTATCACAGGCAAAGACACTAGATGATGTAAATATAACAGTTATCTTGTCTAAGGGAGTTAACTGCCTTTAATTCCAGTTATTCATTTCTTTGATTATCAAAGAAAGTTTATGATTATTTTTTTTTTTTGGTAATATTATTTAGACTTGAGTTGAATTTAATTCCTTATACATTGAAATCCTCGTTTGTCTATTGCATTTTAAAACTAGAGCATAAAATATCCTTGTTTCCTTACTTTGACAATATACAAATGGCCTTGGTTTTTCCGAAGTTTGATTGTAACCCTGACTATTTTGAAAATTGATCTAAAGCTGATTTTAAACTGTTGTTCTGTTCCATCTAAAAACATAATTTTATCATCCGCATATTGAAACAAACAGAAATCTCTTTGTATGTGTATTCCTTTGATATGTCTATTTTGTCTTATCATAATACCCATGATTTCTACACATATATTAAAAAGATATAGTGAAATAGGATCTCCTTGTCGATATCCGCTCCCAATATTGAAAAAAATCTGTGAAAACTCCATTTTAAATCACACATAACTTAGAGTGTTTTCACCCACCCAATACTATTTGGACTAAAATTAAAAAATTTAGGTGCTTTGAATATAAAAGACCATGATATCGAGCCGAAAGCTTTTTCAAAATCAATAAGTAATATCATTCCAGGAATTTGACTTATTTTTGTTTCATTAATAATATCATAATCAAAACGGGTGTTTTCTCCGATAAACCTACCCTTTAAAAAAACCTTTAGATTTCCATTTATAATGTAGTCTAGTACTTGTTTTAGTCTATTTGCGATACATGCTGATATTAGTTTATAAGATAAATTTAAAAGTGATATTGGTCTTCATTTTTTAAAAAATATTCTCTACATTTATCTTCTTTTGGCAAGATGGATATTATTCCTAGTTTCTGAGTTGTTGATAGTAGTCCCTTTTCAAAGCTTTCATTAGCTGACATTAATCAGAAGTGGCATATATCTTTCCAGAAAAATTTACAAAATTCGGCGGTAAAGCCATCTGAACCTGGTGATTTATCGTTTTTCATATTTTTAAAGTTTCTAAGGCTTCTGTATAGGTTATTTTTCCTTCTAGTTTTACACGCATATTACTATCAAGTATGTTTACCAAGCTTTTATCAATAATTTCTTCTATAGCGAAATCATTCAAGTCATTATCTTTATTCCTATATAAGGTTTGATAAAAGTATTTAATTTCATTAAGTATTTCTTGTTGGTTTGTGATTAAAACTCGACTGTCATTGGCAATTTTGGATACTGTTTTGTTTATATAATTTCGTTTTTCAAGTGCAAGGAAATATTTAGTTGGTTGTTCGCTCTCTTCAATCCATTTAGCACGAGCTCTTATTATTAAACCTTTCATGTGTTCTTTTCTGATTAATTCTAACTCAATAAGTTTACCATTATTAGTTACATATTCATTATTTCTTATAGTATTCATCTTTTCTTCTATTTCTTTTTGCTTGTTTACTCTATTTCTTTTTTTTTCTCAAGCTGTACTCAATTGTATATCCTCTACTATGGAGTAAGATCTGCTCAAAGAAGGACTGGTAATCAATAGTAAGAGATAACAGGGCATCAGGTATTTGTTCTATAGCTTCCAGTGAGTCTGATTTTTTTGCATACTGATGTTTTAGAAAAACTATAACTTTTTTCACCCCAACTACATATTCTTTATCTTTCAACAAAGAATTATTAAATTTTCAAAATCCCTTCCCCCTGACAACATGTGAGAAAACAATATCAATAAGTACAATAGAGTGATCTGACCTATACCTTTTATCTAATTTTGCTTTATGTACAAAATTTAAAAATTGTGAAGAGACAAAAAAAAATCTATTCCACATTTTTATTGAATGGATCAAACCATGTATACTGTTTTTGATCTTCGTGCAAACTTCTCCATGGGTCTTTTAAGTTAAGTTTTTCTATTAATTATAAAACTATTTTTCTTGCTTTTGGATTTCCTATGAATGTGTAGTTATAATAATCTAGAGATATTTCTTGAACTAAATTGAAATCTCCACCTATAACAACAAAGTTTCCATAACAGTTTCCAACCTTACTTTGAATATTTTCATAAAAATACAAATATATTGATCTATAGAATGACCTGATGTTCAATACCCTAAAGTAATACTATTCGTTTATTTTTGTATTCAAACGTGTGTACAAATTAATGATCACCACTAAATATAATTATATAGGTTATTTTTTATAAGCAAACGTTTTTTGGATTTTTTATTCTGTGAAAAATATATTTTTGGCAGACGTTATTTCCACGTAAACATTTTAAGAGGATGCATACATGCATTATATCTCAATCTTTTAAGTTTCAAACAAGTATCCTGTGTTGTTAATAACAAGTGTGACAATGACTAAAATAACAATTACGACTTTTGCCAATATTAACGAACATGTTTGATGTTACATATGTGCTAAAGCAAACAATCTGTGTAAAATAAAGAGGTATGCAATAAAGCAGTGCACTGTACTCAACGATAAAACATATGAAATGTGTTTTATTTTAAACTCGAGATTGTTTATCTTTTTATTTAAGTTTTACAGGTCCTGCAATCAGGTCACTGAATTAAAAATATTACGTCTCTTTCATTAATTTCAGTTTCAATGATTGATGAAAATGCAAGATAGCAAGAAATGTACGTGCTCAACACTTTTGGAACATACCTCTAATTCCTCGCCGCCTGTACCTGAAATTTCTTGAAAGTATGTTCTTTCATTTAGCTGTTGTAGTCGTTCATTGTTCTGATCTATTGTTCTTATTATGTCAGCCATCTGTTCCTGTCCCAAAAAGGAATATAATTGTTAACATCAATTTCATTCAATTTATTTCAGGTTGACAATGTATAAAGCAAAATGTTATGATAAGCCTTGAAAATATAAGTGATGAAAAAGTACTTTTAAAACTTTGCTTTTAACAATATAAATACCTTTACTGTTGAATAACTGTAAAACATGTTGACACACAAAAGGTATAAATTTTATTTTTTAATCGATAACATGGAAATCAATGTTAATGAATTACATATGTTAAGTACATTTAAATGCATCCACATTAATAAGGCTGTTGCATTAGGAGGTGTATATGAATACCGAATATAATTTAAAAACACATTAGAATTTGAATACTAATTTTTAAACTTCTTTTAAATAATGATTAAAATCTATTTTTTTTTTACAGAAATACTGTTTCATAAAAAAATCTGATGTTTAAATATCCAAAAACATTACTGTTAATCAATTTTTGTATTTAAGCATTAAGAAAATACATGATCATTGCTTAATATAGATTTATATTTGAATTTATACTGGTAGTTTTTTTTTTATTAGTAAAACACAGTTTGGCCAATGTTATTATCTCATATACATTTTATAAGAGGGTGCATAAATGCAATATATCTCAGTCTCATAAGTTTCAAATGATTTTCAAGTGTTGTTTATCAAAATTGTGACAAATACTAGAAAACCCATATCAAATTATATAATATTAACGATTAAAGCATGTTGAATGGAACAGTGTGAACAAAAAATAATATGCAAAGAAGCAGTACACTGTAACTTACGATAAAACATATGATATTTTTTTTAATCAGCCTTTGTTTAAAAATAGCTCATTTTGACGATTTGTGTCGCTAACTTATTAAATTCAAAATAATTCGTATCTTTATTCATTTCAGTTTCAATAATTGGGAAAAAGCAAACAAAGCAAGGAATGTACGCAATCGACACTTTTGGAACAAACCTCTAATTCCTGTGGCCCTGCACATGGACTTTCTCGAAAATATGTTGAACTGTTGTTTGATTGTTGTAGTCGTTCATTGTTATGATCTATTGCTCTTATTATTTCAGCCAAAATTCCCTGTCCAAAATTGGGATATAAATGTTAACATCAATTCTATTTACACGAATTTAGGTTCACATTATATAAAGCAAACTTTCTGATTGTACATGGAATTTTAAAACAAGGAAAACTACTGACAACCAAGTTGATAAAACAATATATTAACAGTCTAGAATAAGGCCATCATTTGTAGGTTCTATGGTCGATAAAACGACCACGACAGCAAAAGCTATTTTTCGTTAGATTTAACGCTGACGGATACATTTTGTATTTCTTGTTAGATCATAATTAGTCACCAAATCGGCTACAGATTTTTTTTTTCTGTTTTCCCGATTTAAAGTAATAGAACACGGCAAGTGTGACCTGTCATCTGAATTGCTCTCTTCTTAATGGCACTTGGCTCCGTTTTCACAAAAAAACTTAAGTCAAATCTCAGACTTAAGTCTGAGTTTTTTCTCAGATATTTGAGTTTTTTCTCAAATTTGAGAAAACTCAAACCTCTGCATTTCACAAAAAAAATCTTGGTCGTGTTTTTTACTCAATTTGAGAAAAAAATAACTTACCTTCATAGCAGACCTTAGTCAAATCTCAAATATGAATATGTCATTATCATCATTAATACAGTATTATATTGTGTGTAATGTTCATTTCTTATGTCTATTCCACTCAATAATTAGCGTATATGCAATATTTCATGCATGTTTGATAAATATTTTTTTCATCAAAAAATTATAATTTTGGTGGAGTTATCTCCCTTGACAAAAATGTAAACAAAGGGAACTAATTCATTTGTTTGTGTTAAATGGAATAATTGTGCAGTGATTCTACTTTCTAATGATTTTAAGGTAACCATAATGTATTAAATGTGGTCTTTTGTTTGCTATATACAATATCATGTAGATATGTCATCAATACTTAGCATAACAAAGTGTTCATTTCATGACTGATTTAAATTGTATGACTCTTGTTAATTGAATCCGATTTTCCTCTGTTGAAAACATCAGCAGACGACTGTTTTTATTAAGAATAAATAAAAAAAAAACAGGAGAAGTGGAACGGGGCAACTTGTGACAATGAAAATTCTTGACTCAGCTAAGTAGAAAATTCAACTCAGCTGAGAAATGAGTAAGTTTGATTTGTGAAATGCAGTTTGAGAAAAATCTCAGCTGAGTAAATTCTCAGGATTTGAGATTAAACTTAAGCAAAAACTTAAGTTTTTTGTGAAATCAGAGCCTGATTTTACTTCTTGTTTTTAAAGTGGTCCTTGTAGTTTGCTCTGCTTTGGATTTTTCTTCTTTTGTCTTTGAAATTTTGGTTTTGAACATAGTTCGCTAACACCCCATTTCATGAGAAAATCTCTTTTATATATAAATTTTACACAATTTTCAAATTTAAATTCTATACAGTACAAGATGTAGTGGTTTCACTCTCTATAAATTGCAAACAACTTTAAAATCTTTAGGTTTTACTACAAAATTTGAATTTGTAAAAAACAAAGGCCTACAAATTTAAGTACTCAACACATAATAATCATTTAAAAGTTCCAAACCGTTGCATTACAAAACTATAAGGAACAAAATAAATCCAAAATACTATCAACAATCATATGATATCAAGAGTTCACAGCCTCCTATTGGTCACAGTATTGCGAATATCTGAAAAAGTGTTTGCGCATTCAAATTGTTTACTGTCATTATGGGGTCTTTCATTTAATTACTTAGCCCTAAAACAAAACAGATAATTTCTTGTCAGTGGAAATGAATTATTGAGAAGCTGTTGTTCTTGTGATGTATTTGCAAACTCGATCAACAATTGCATGCATTGTTTCATAATAATTCACATGTTCTTAGGAAAAAATTCAAATATCTGTACTTGTTACTCAAGGAATGTTATGTTTTAGGCTAAATTCCACACGCAGAAATTAAATTTCTTACTTCGAAATGATGTACACTAGTTAAACTTTAAAAGCATCCTTTAAGTTGATTTTGAGTTATAAATATTGTATACAACAGTTAAAAACAGTTACCAAAAATCTGTCCATATTACAAGTATTGTATGATTGTACACATGTTTTCCGGCTAAATGGCCCTAGCAGTATACAGATGTGAAATGGTTCAGCGCAAAACAGTTGTATGTACATTTAAAGACTACTAAAATTGTTATTCGGCTTTGAGCGATAAAGTATGCTTACATATGTTGAATATACTATTCTTGTTAAAACCTTGTCTTTTGTATTATAGAGGTTATTTTTAAAAAAAAATCACCAACCCGGATAACATCTCGTAGAGAAACTGCATACCAAGGGCACTGCTAAGCGGAGCATTTCGTCATGAATTATCCATGGGAAAACATGACAATTATATACTTTTATGATTAAGGAGACCAAATATATTTTTAAAAAATGGGGCGTATATTAACAAGAGATGAATATATCTTAATTTAGATTGGATATGACTTGGTTTAGGAAGGGCAAAAACTTCTGATATCGACAATACAACGTCAAATTAATGTCATGTGGTTGAGGTCATGTTCATATCTGTTTGATCTCCCGTTTCTAGAATCGTTCGTTCCATGTTTGACGGGTTTAAGCTTCGCAGTGTTAATTTAAACATATATATGCTTGTCTTGGTTATGCAAGCAAAATGTATTTTGATTCTAATTGTGCAGACTTTGACTTAAACTAATTACTTAAAGTTCAATTTTTTAAAACAAAAATATTTAGAAAAAAAGAATTCAGTTAAATAGGCTTTCAAAAGTACTAGAACATACCTCTAATTCCTGGTTATCTGCCTTTAGAATATCCCTTTCATTTGACCGCCACATATTAGCACTGCTCTGACTTTCTGATCGTGGTGGTCCAGCAAAATTGAGTCCTTCCTGTGTTACAGAAAGAAATATGTAAACATCAACTTAGTTTACTTTGTTAACATTAATTTATATGCAAATAATCTAATATTATCCGGCTAAAAAATGGGCAATTACAGTGTTATCTTTTTGAAAAAAAAAATCATTCATGCATTAAAAATATTGTTTTTCGTTTTCTAACGAAAGAGTTTAAGTACATTGTCAACATTTTAAAGGTACTATTGTTTTTATGTTATGGGGGGGGGGGGTGAAGGTTAATAGGAATCTTTACTTTTAATTCAACTGTTTTATTTTTGATTTTGAACAACTAAAACACATGAAAGACAACTACTTTGGCAAAACAAATTGAAATTGCCTCGAATTCCTGGCTGTGGGCCCTTTGAAAATTCCTTTCATTTGACCACCGTCTTCGTTCACTGGTCTGATCTACTGATTGTGGTTGTCTAGCAACATTTGTTCTCTGTGGGTAAAAAAAGAATTACTCAAATACACTAGTTATTTTTCATATATGCAAACACTAATGAGAAAATATTTACAATGGTAAAATTAATTTTTAAATCCAGAAAAAAAGCTGAAACTTTGATTTAAATGAAAACCAATAAAGTTATTGAACGATACAATGCATATTGAGTTCTTACATGATTCCCTGTATTTTGTATATTTTGAATGTTGTGTGTTCTTTCATCTTTTGTGGTCTTGTCCTCATGCTTTGAGAGAATTCTGGAAACTTCTTTTAATCTCTGCAAGTTTTGAACATGATGATTAACCATGTCCTGTTTGACTTTAGATATAATAGTGTGCGTGTTTACTTGCAATCAGTCTTGTTTTTTTTTTGTGCACTGTCATGTTTTGATTTAAAAATACTTACTAAAGTTATTTTTTTTTCAATTTTAAAACAATCGACATAAAAACACAGATACCTGTTTCGATATTTATATACATCTTCACAAGTATTGGTATTTAGTTTAATAATCAAGTCTACATGCAGTCCAGTGTATCAGATAAATGATCAAATAAGTAGAGCAAATCAAAATTGAAACGAAATGTGTGCATACACTTGCCTCTAATTCCTGTTCGTTTGCATTTATGATAAAATGAATACGTGTTTTTTTTTCATCATGCTGCCTCCATTTTCCTCTGCATCGACCTAGTCTTCCAGAACGTCGTGGTCTTCTCTATTTGGTAAGTACATGATGACTCAAAAAAGTTATTGTGCTTAAGAGACTGCTTTTAAAATATCAATTAAAACTACTTATGTTAAATGATTATAAGCATTACACAGCAAAATGTAATAGCTACATTTACTTTTCAGGAGACTTAAAATATGTATAACAAATACAAATCAAATATGAATATTCATAATGTGTTGTTTTTATTTCATTGTGAATATGCATTTTAAATAATAGGTTAAACATATGATTGTAAACGCATTATCAAATCTTTATAAGTGCATTGTATTTTACTTTTCCCCCCAATTTACACAAGTCATGTGTTAGATAAATAGATTGTAGGTAAGTATTGCTGATTGATTTAATCGGTTATATTTAACGAAGCATTAATTGCACATCGTGGGTTTGTTTTTTTTTTCTCTAATTGTCTCTTCATTAGGAAAAATGATGTGACGACATACACAAATGATTTGGTTCAACATAGAATTACATCATATCTAAAGCGTTCTGATGCTTGACAAATAACTCTCCTTCCAAAATATTACGTTGCAATTGCCAACAAATTTTATAGTTCTATATCAATAACTTTTCGAGGGATATAATTTGTAATTATCAGTACTATTATACAAATACGCATCTGTTAAATTAAAATGAAACACTTTAACGAATAAATAAACTTAGTTCCAATCAATGCAACTATACAAGATGTGTCATTTTTCTAACGCAAAGTCACCACCCTTATCATTCAGTTGCATTTTTTTCAGTAACATTCTGTATATCAACTTTCATTGGCGAGCGCAAAATGTTTGCGAGGTTGGCGAGAGCCCTTACACAGGACATGTTTTCACCGTGAACAAGTCATTGTTATATTTTTTATAACAACACTTATCCCAATAAGGCTTCATCACGAACATTAGACGCTGCGAATCGATAGATAAGCAGTTAATTGCAAAATAAGGTTAACGCGAATAAAATTTGATTTACATTATCCGATTTTAAATGATTTCGGTTGTGATTATATTTAAATATTAAATATAAGTATAAAACTATTTACCATAATTGGACTTCTGTTGAATGTAGAAAATCCTTCTTCCGAAAAAAGTGTAGAGTTTGCTGCAATAATGTAGTTGAAAATATGCCAGGACATGTTTAATATTAAAAAAAAAAAGATATGGCAACATGTTGAATGATTCATTTATGGTGTCCGGTTAAAGGTTGCAGTAGACACTAGTCCCAAAGACCCATATTGTAAAGAATTCGTGTCCTGGATAATAGCCTAATATTTTCCTGTTATACTGCACGCAGAAACATATTCATTTAATTAACATTTTCAATAATTATATTCTTTTCATAGCAATGTCAAAGTTAATTGATATATTGTTCATTAACATTAACAGCACAACAGCGTGACATTTTTTTTTCACGACATCTTGTGTTAAATTATAAATGGCTTTACAAATGGCCGTATACGAACATCACTTTTGGCACTCTAACATATAACTATAACGATTGAAAAAGAGAAAGTTCTTTTGTATCGAATTTTCTATTGCAAAGGTTGTCTATTACTTAAGTATTAGTATAGTGTCTTGATTGTAACGTCTTTGATTTGATAAAATAGCTGTCATCCTTTTCCTTAAAACTTGGTTTAAAAAAACTGTTATTTTAGCAGACAAGCGAAATAGCATCAAACTAAACGATTTATAATTATTCCTATCAGAGTATAAATGATTAACATACCAGAAAGAATGTCCTGTTCATTATACTTGTAAACATATATTCTATTATTTTCATTCGATCCAACCCATAGAGTGTGAGTGTTGACATCATAACACAAGCAGCAAGGATTTTTTATCCAGTTTTGTTCTGATAGAAGATTGGAGAGGAAATGACCATTCTTGTCTATAATCTGAACGGTATTTGTGTTTTTATCACACACTAAAATGTGTGAAAATTCATCTGTACATATCCCTAATGGATCTAAACCTTCTTCTTGTGGATGCCCTGTGTAGGAAAAACGATATTTTCCTTCACAACTCGTCACAACTACAGCACCTTTGTCAGACACCACGATATCCCTATTACAGTTTTCTGTTATATAAATTGGCCTGTAATAAATTTCTTGTCCTGTACTATCAAACTGTGTTGTGTGAATCAGTTGCCCAGTCCTGTTGTATCGGTCTACCTTGCTTGCCCATGGAAGCCTCCACTTAACGACAAGTAGGTTATCTGAGAACGGAGACCAGTACAAACACCATGGATCCCATGATTCATCAGATTTTCCTATAAATGTTGTGATTGTTTCCATATCAAATGACAGTTTGTTAATGTCATTAAACTTGTCGACATAAAATAATTCCCCAGAGCAGTTCACTGTGTGAAGCCCTTGACGCAAATAACTTATATCATGAAAATCTTCTACGTAAAATAGAGCGTCGCCAACTGTGTTAGTTAATAAAAGGTTATTTTCTTTATCGGATATCCATAACTCATCTGATGTTACACATGAAATGTGTTTACAATCATTTATGCTGGTCAGTGTAAGGGACTGATTTATGTCCGGAGGAGACATTGAGTTATTTATCTCTATGCTATTGCTCTGCGAATCCACTACGGCATTCTTTTGATCTACAACCAATAAGAAGATATAGCTGACTTTTTTGAACATTTATCATATTGATTCGTTCAGGCCTTAAGAATGCAAAAATACTAACACACACAGATATATATATATATATATATATATATATATATATATATATATATATATATATATATATATATATATATATATATATATATATATATATATATTGTAATTTAGGAAGCATAAGCAAAGTATAATTGCCATATTCACGAAGAGTTGCACGGGATAAAGCTCTGCCATTCAGTCAACTGAATGTTAACTGAATTGTTTTAAAAGGTGACTGATGGCAGAGCCATGCCATTCAGCCACATTTCAGTTAACTTTCAGTCACATTTCATTTGACTGAATGACAGAGATTCATCCTGTGAATTGGTTGTTTTTTGAACGTTTTGACGAGAAGATGTTAACTTTTTTGCCTTTTGTTTTAAATCAACTTTGGAAGATTCGAAACTTGAAATTAAAAGTTTAAACGAAGATTGCTTATATATTTTTATCGCATACGTGTGGTGTATATTACCCGTCTGATAAACCTTTGCTATATCAAACGGGTGATGCTTTATCAAATACTTCCGGTCCGAACTATTTTTGACACAACCCCTCGCTTCAAAGTTTAAGTGACCTATTTTCGAAGATTTGCTAGTATTTTCAACATAACTATATCTACTACAAAAATTAATATAAAATTGATTTTGTTAAAGATTTAAATTACAAATATGAAGGACAACACATAACTGCGCAGCACAGGCGTCGGAACCGATGGCTATTGTGAGTGAGGGGAGGGGGGGGGGTTAGCCCCCCTCCCCCACCTTTTTTGCAAAGTTATTCATAAACGTAACCACAAGACCCTTTTTCTTGTTTGTCAAGATTTTTGATAAGTTTAACCCACTTCCAGCTTTTAATTTGCTTTCTGAAGTTTATAGAACTTCCAATTACGTTTACTATCTTGACGACGCGATGAAAACAGAGCGCTTTGGTTGTGTTTATATACAAGGACTTACCGAAATAATGTTTCATAAAACTTTTATTCCACCGCCAGTAAGCATCCTTATTCACTAATTAATTTCGAATCATAAAGCTAGCCTAGTGTTTGTTTTATTAAACATCAATAACTGTTCCTCGTTCGAGTCAATTCAAACTAACGAGCATTCGCAACTTTGTGTAACATATGTCAACAATTTTGATTATTCAGGTCTCTAATCGGATTTTCCATTTAATCAAGTGAATAAGCTCTAAGAAAAATTTATTGGAGCTTAAAAAATTATTTTAAGGTTTGTTTCAGTGAAACTTTACATGAAAACAGTTAGATTTATCTCAGAACTGACATACTAAATTGCATTGCGCAAGGTCACAATAGCCGCATAAAACAATGTTGCATCATCGTTTTTACTCTTTGAAAAAAAAAACAATTCTCGTCACATTAGGGACTGTCTCAAAAGTTTCATAATATAAATCAAACTGTATGAGATAAAAAGAACCACTATAATTGTGTGATTCACACAATATAGATATCTTATATATATATATATATATATATATATATATATATATATATATATATATATATATATATATATATATATATATATATATATATATATATATATATATATAATCAAGAAAAGAAAAAGAAAATGAACAGTTCCAAAGTTTCTATTCACTAGCGCTTTCTGGATTTACATCCTTCTTCAGGTGAATGTACATAAGTTATATATATATATATGCGTCAAGCCTCTTTGTTAAACACGTGAATAAAACAAGAAATGAATGAAACCAGCAGACTTACCCAATGCGGAGTCCTGTTCTCTAATTATATATTTGTATACGCATATTTTAGTCATATCAGTTGATCCGACCCAGAGACAGTGAGTGGTAACATTATAAGCCAGTCCACATGGAGATAATATCCCCAATGGTCTTATCAATAGATGTTTCTGGTACTGACCCTTACTGTCAATTACTTGGACTGTCTGAGTGCTTGCATCACACACCAATATGTGAGACAGTGCATCCGTGCATATTCCCCATGGTATAAGGCTTGGTCCAAGTGGGTGCCCTGTGTAGGTGAAACGATATTTCCCTCCACTGTCTGTGACAAAAACAGCACCGGGCCAGTCAGAGTCAGACACCACGACATCGCCATTGTTATTCTCTGTAATGCGGGAAGGATTTCTATACATGTAAAATCCAGAACCGTCGTGTAGAATTGTTTGTATTTGCTGCCCCGATTGATTGTACCTGATAATTTTACCTATCCCTGACGTACTACTATAGAACTTTCGCCCAGTGTGGTCACGTGGAACATTTTCGTCATTTTCTTTTGGTTTATTGCGTTTTATTTCATCGCCTGTCTTTAAATCACATTTAATCATCGCGACCAATAAATCTCCATTCAATTTGGAACAGTAAACACTGTGTGGTCTCCAATCTGACCTTGGTTTCTCTATGAATGAATGAGTTGTGC
The DNA here is from genome assembly GCF_963853765.1 of Magallana gigas. NCBI lineage: Eukaryota > Metazoa > Mollusca > Bivalvia > Ostreida > Ostreidae > Magallana > Magallana gigas. The sequence goes on along the minus strand of NC_088853.1, from coordinate 72,720,925 downwards.
AAAAACTCTTTGACAGTTTGCTTATGTTATAATTTGCATCTATGTAAATTAACTCGCCCTCAGTGTTCACTGTTTGCAATCCAGTAAATGTGTTTTTACACAAATTATCCGTAACATGTAGAGTATTCCCGGCTGTGTTTATCAATATACTTTTACCATATCCATCATTGACCCAAATTCGGTCAGATGTCACACAAGAAATATGATGACAGCTATGTACTTCATTTGCTCTAAAGGATTGGTGGATTGTAGGTACAGGCGTCAGTTTTAGTTTTTTTTCCATCTTTCGCTTTTCCCTTTGTTTGATTCTGATTCCACTGAGCAAATTTTTCATTCTTGTTTTGTCTATCCATTCATTTATACTAAATATGAGGTGTTGTTTAATCTGAGGAGCTTTAGTTAGACAGGTTTGGTGTTTTTTTATCAGAACAAGAAATTTTACCGGGGTTTTTGATGAGTTCTCGTAGGTTTTTTCAAAGTTCTGTACGTTGAGAATATTTCTATTCTGTTGTTCCCCCTGTAACGCGCATCTGTGTTTGATATCAAATCCCGACAACACATTATCAGTATGATCCATAAGAGACTGAGCTTTTTTAAGCATTTTTTCTTGTAAGCGAGAAAAGTATATGTGACATTTTTCAACATCAGTTTTAGTTTCTACGAGTAGAACAGGTCTGTAAAAAAGAGCATGACTTCTGATGTTGCGTAAGGTTTCTCGATGTTTTTTTCGCCATTGTTTGTAAGCTTTTGGTAATTCTTGTTCTGAAATACGCCTGAATTTATCACGGTAAACAACAACATTATGGTCGATGGTCACAAAATCCTGAACATGTTTCTCCTTGCATTGAAGACAAAAATCACAACGGCACAATTTACAGTAGAACTCAGCGTTTTCTTGACATTTAGAACAGTTCCGTACTTTGCATTTACTGCTCGCTTTGTTCATGATAGATTTTTATTGAAACAATTGATGTTATTTTTTTTTTTTTTTTTTGTATTTTTTCATAAAAGTAGAAACTAACTATACACAATTGCATGATAGTAAGTCAAACCAAGCAAACTCTGCATGACCACCATTACGAGACCCTGAAAAGAAATGAAATTTTCAAAAAAGGCTTAACATTAAGTTTAAAAGAAAAGCAAGGATACACTAAATGAGTTTGGCGGCATGCTAAGGCTGTCCGAAGCTGAATTTATATTGATAAACGATACTATTTCAATAATGTTAAAAAGGGTAACTGGACGATTAAAAAAAAATCATATTATATAATTCTCAGCGATATACAACAGTATATTCGATGCATTTTTATGACATCATATTAACTTAAACCTATGACTTGTGTATCACAAAACGGCAAATAATCAAAAAATATCGCATCGGCACAACTCACTATGACATTTTTATTTTCTTAAACCCTTCCATTAATTGTGTATTGTGAAATTATTGCTGGGTGTTCACATAAATCAATATTTCGTTTATTTGACATGTTTCACCATTATTGAAATTAAGTATTGTAACCATTTATGATCAATTTACACAAACTAGTGTCTATTGATAGGTTTTTCTTCAGCATTTTTTGCTGAATTATTTTCTCTCCCTAATTTAGGTAAAATATAATTCCAAGATTGTATTGATCTTTCACTCGTGCAGAGCTTTTTTGAGTGCATAAAATATCTTCATTCATTAGTTTACACGTAGCGGAGTCTTCAAACCTTTAGTTTTAAAAAAGTTATTTACCTACTAAGACACTTTTTAACTGATATTTTTTAACTCAATATTGATACTATTGGATTTAGTATCACTTGTATTTACAACAGCGTCTATGTATAGAAGTTAAACGGTTTTATAATGTTAAATATAATTTACTTTTAAGTTACGATGCATTCCTTGAGCACGAATTTCGATGATGCTGCTAAATGTATTGACAATATTTCAAATAAACGAAATACTTATATTAACCCGAAGAGAGAACTGCAAAAAGTTACTTATCGAAGGATTTTTCATAATGTTCTTGATTCAATGTCATTATTAATCTGTTCCAATGCGATTTATATCGATCTTTATCGTTTTAGGATACGCACGTCATATCCATTGGAAAAAAAAACTTGTGATGTCACAAAAATGCATCAAATATAGTTTTGGAAACAGCTCTAAATTTATGAAAAAGAAATGCAAAATATTATTTGTAGACTAATTATTCTTGCACAAATGAAGGGTTTTCCTAATCTTATTATTTCTATGTTTACAGAGAGTGATTTTAACGAAAGTTCGATACTTTCAGGGGCAAGAACTGCTAGAAGGACGCATCAGATCAGTTCGTTATGAATAAACTGAAGAACGCTCTAAGTGTACTGAAAACATCATTGAAAGTTCAAAGATTATATCATTTATGGTTTCAAAAGAGTAGCGATGGCAAGCATTTCTTACAATAGGGGTAATAACTTTTTTACTGTTTAAAGGTAGGAGATAATTTTGAAATGTCTAAAGGTTACCAACTACATAAATAAAACTCATTCATTAACATATTTTTAAAAAAAAAGACCTTGACCTTTGATATTTTGTCATTTTGTTTGGTCAAAGTAGACGCTTCTATTCAAAGTGGTCCGAAGTTTTTATGATAAATACTAAGAAAATTTTAAGCGATCTCATGGAAATTCAGATACTTTCAGGAGCAAAAACTGCTAGAAGGGGGCCTCAGATCCTCTAAGTGTAATAAGGACATTGGTAAAATCTCTTGTTGTTTCAGAAGAGTGGGGATGACAAGCATGACAAGTTCGGGGAGTTTTTAGACAATGGGTCAATTGGTACCATATCTTTAAATGATCAATTACATAAAGGTGAAAGTTTGTTTGGATAATTTTGATGATAAAAAATAAACCTCGAGCTAAATAGAAATAAGAATAATAAGGTGGTCCTACGATGTAACGTTTAACAGTTTTAAGTGTTTTTAACAAAAGAAGAAAATTTCAGGGGCAATAACTGCTATAAGGTGTCGTTAAATCCTTTTGATATGAAGAGATTAAAAGAACTTTAAAGTCAACTAAAAAATTGATAAAAGTTTTAAGGCTTTAGATTTAACGGTTTAAAAAAGTAGCGATAACCAGCATTTTGCACAAAACTCTTTAACATTATCAAGGGGGACTAATGGGCAATATTTTAAATGTCTTATTAAGTCATACTACATTCAAAATAATGTTAACACATTAGTAAAAGTTTCAAGTTGCTACCTCAAACGATTTAAGAGGAGTAGTAAAAACAGGCATTTTATTCACAGGGGCAATAACTTTGTAAGTTCTCGAAGTAATTATCCAATAGGTCATTTCGTACCATAACTTTCAACTGTCAATAACAAAGAGAAAAACTGTTTTAATATCTCTAGAAACAAAAAAGCTGACCGTGAATAAAAGAAAAGAAAAAGATTTTTAAAAAAAACCCATAAGAAATACAAAAGTTGGAAAGACCTAATAAAAATTATTAGACTGATTATTTTCGAACAATTAGAGGTATTATTTAACCTAAATACGTTATAACTTTCTAGATTGCTCAATAAGGTGTACTATTTGGTCAGCAAGGGATGACATTTGGTTTTGAATGATGTCATTTAATTACCTTAATCAGGTATGACAACAATAAAGTGAGATACTTCTAGTTAACATTTGCCGTTTGTTGTAATTATTTATACCACATTTCATCAAAGAGTGTTGCTGAAGTTTGAACTATTTAAACAATCATATCTCTAAAAAAAAATCTAGAGATTTTTGTGAAATGATGTGCTCTCCAGGTGAATAATTTAACACAAGACTATAAAAGAGAATAGGCTAATACACGAAGGCATCGTTGATTTAAAAATACAATGGTCCGAAAAACAGATGTAAAAGAAATCGTCGCTTCTTTTGTTTCCAAATTGAAAAATGAAATAAAAAGCAAAATCCTAGTCGAGATTACGGCCAGTATCATGCCCGAATTAACCCATAGTGTGACACACAACATCAACACATTGGTTTATGACAAAATATACACTAAAACAGAAGAATTTGAACATCAAACAAAAGAAATATTTGACAACTTTCAAACTGAATTTGAAACTCTGCGAGAAAAATGTTCATAAGAGAAAAAAGGCAAAAGAGCACAGAAAACGTTTTACAACACTTAAAGCAATGTCAACACGTAGCCGACCCTGCAGTTGTCCTAGTCAACAGCAACTAGCAATATTCGCAGATAAACAATATTAAATTCATTAATTGGCAGGAGAGCGATCATAAAAACCCTCCTTCCGATCTCGGTAGAATGCTGAAGGAGACAGTCAACGCGTCTGACGTATTAGCCTTACATAGAGTACCGGGGGAACTGCGCCCCGTCATTTCGAAGTTCTCCGACACAGACACAAAAATTAAAGTGATCAAAATCGCTCCAAAGATGAAATTTTATTTAAATCTTATTCTAATGGTGTCAGTCTGCTTTTTAATAACAATTCTGAGTTTAAAATACACATTGAAATGAGGGACGACGATGAAAACTTATTGGCTACTAATACTTCCATTGAAGACAATCTTAATGTTACTTTTAAAAATAGAGTATATGGCCCAAATGCAGATAATCCGGGATTTTATGAAAAAGTTAGAGATACCTTTATGAATTTAGACAACGATTATTTTTTATTATGCTGAGACTTTAATCTTCTTCTGAACCCAAAGTAGGATACATTCAATTATTGTAACATTGATAACCCAAAAGCAAGAGAAAATGTATAAGCTAGTATTAAAGATATTCAGATAGTTGATTACTATAAGATGCTGACAGAATAATATATACATGGCGGAAAGAAAATCTTCTTAAGCAAAGGCGCTTGGACTACATTTTAATATCAGAAAGTTTAACAAATATGGTAGACAAGTTCTCGAGTATATATCTGATTATTCAGCTGTGGTTTTTAGAGCTGAATTTTTTTTAATTTACAAGAGGTTGTGGGCTCTAGAAATTCAGAAATCGTCTTCTAACAGATCAATTTATGTTAAAAAAGAAAAAAAAATGATTTTTAAGTACAAAATCAACATTTACAATGTTACAATGGAAATAAATTTAAAAATTACGGCTTATTTCTTGAAGTTCTTCTCATGGACATTTGCAGCATCACTATCTCATACAAGAAAAAAAGAGAGAGTGATCAATTTTAAAAAAAAACTGGCTTAAAGAAATAGAAACTATAAAGGCTATGTGTAACATAGACTTTGATCTTTTAGAGGAAAAGAAGTTGAAATTCGAAAAGTTAAGGAGAAAAATATTACAGAGTCATATCATTAGATCATTAGATAAAAATACCATTGATAGTAACTTGGAGGATTTTACACAAAATGTTGGTGTTCCAAAGTTGGACAAAATCACCTCTAAAGTTTAGAGGGTAGTATTTCTGATAATGAAATACTTACTGTTTTAAAAAATCTGAAAAATAACAAATCACCAGGAAGTGACGGCTTAACAGTAAAACCTTTTAAGTTTTTCCGGAAGAACTTCAAATATTAAATATTTTTAGCTGTTAATCATATACTTGTTAGCAGGTAGCTGCCCATATCGCAAAGACATGGAATCATTAAATGTCTTCCGAAAGGTGACAAATTTAGACAATTTTGAAAAAATAAACCGGTGCCCAATTACTCTTTTGAATGTTCTCTATCAACTTATTTCAGAGTGCCTTATTTATAGAATTAAATCCTCCTTAGATTGTTTATTATCCAAAACCAAATCTGGCTCCATTAAGGATCGATATATTGGTGAAAATACTAGGTTCTCTATGATTTATTATTCTACACAGAGTCCAAAATTATACCTGGTTACTGGTGCTCATAGACTTTGAAAAAGCTTTTGATTCTATCTCCTGGAACTTTATTTACAAAGTTTTAAAATATTTTGGTTTTGCTAAAATCACAAAAACTTGGATAAAAAGCCTAAACAACAAGATTACAGCTTCTGTTTTACAGTGTGGTGTGCGATCTGAACAATTTATAAATATGTCTGTTTGTCGGTGTAACTGGTCTGTACATGTGCATTTTATCTTCGGTATGTGACTGTGTCTATATTATACATTTATCTTAAATCTTAAATGAAGTGAATATGTGATGTGTATGCACTGTAAACTAAATATATAAGAAGATTTGAATAATTTGTACATGAAAGTTTGAATAAAAAAAAATATACTCAGCTATATTAAGGAAGGTATCAGAATTCCACCACGTGTGATTTAGAAAAAATGCATAAGCCCCGCCCCTTATTTATAAGATTTTACAAAATATGGGTATTTCGTTAATTGATAAACATCTACCAAATTAAATATGATTAATTATTGGGTTAGATTGTTTCCTGAATTGTGTACCTAAATAAAAACATCAATTATTCTTAATATCTTGCCAAATCATGAAATTCGTCTGATGACGTGTCGAGGTTGACTACGTCACATCGGCGCTTGCAGCTGTGATCAGAGTAAACATGTTAACTCCATTGATAATGGAATTTAACTCATTTACAGTCAACGTGGACGGAAATCGACATAGGATTCAACAGAACAAGGTAGGATTTCCCTAGATATTGTTTTAAATTATTTAATTCTGTTGTATGAAACAGAAACAAAGCGAAATTCACCGGCTTCGATTTTGTTTCTTGTTCACATTTGTTTTTCATGTAAAATTGTGTTTAAATATCAGTTTGTTGACTCGATCAGGCAAAGTAAATGTTCTTCGTTTCCCTAATTTTGATCATAAAGAGAATTGAGGCTCGTAATAGCTTTTTACTGATCTCATATCGCGATAATATTGTAGCTCGCATTTCCCCCATGTTTAAAGAAAATGTAAACAATGGAAAGTTCAAACACTGTTTCTGCTAGCACTACACAGATTACTGTGAGGATCTCGAATACAAGACTGTATTGTAATTCGAAATATGTTATTTTATTTAGCCTTATTTTATGAAGAGTGCATGTATGATTAAACAAAATTTAAGTGTTGTACAAATAGAATTCCAACATATTTTAAAGAAATATTGAATAAACATTTAATTATGCCTGTTGTGATATTGATGAAATTAATCTGCTATTTAGTATGCACAATAATTGAGTAATTTTCCTTTATTATGTTATATTTAGAACAACAGTTTACTAATTATGACATGTCATTCATTTTCAGGGTTGTTTAAACAGTAAGTAGTCCACTGGAGACATTTTTGGGGGTGGTGATAAAAAGTAAGTACTCTATAAAAAAAAATCTTTTACTCACTAACTTCATGTATTTTTTTTTTAAATCTTATTACTATATAATGTAACCTATCATAATATTTTTCATTGATACCTAATGAGTTAAATTTGATATTCATAAATATTCATCATTTCAGGCAATGGTTTTCTTATTAACTACAGTGCCTCTTAATATCAAAATGACAGAAGAAAAGAACATGTACTGTGCAAGAAGAATGGTCAATGTCCACACATTCCACATTATGACTAAATAATGCTGAAAATCAGAAAACACAAGTCTTGTTGAAGAGTTTGTCACAGAAAGGCAATCTCTATAGTATTTGTCAAGTTGATTATTATAATAAATTCTTGATAAATATTTGTAAGAGGGCAAAGTATATTTAACATCGGGTTCGAAATTCACATTTACATTTTTTTATTAAAGTTAAGATTTGGAAATGAAAAAGTATTTTGATGTTTTTATCCTAATTGAATAACTGTAATTATATCAGTATTTGGTTATAAGTAATTTTTATTATTATTAATTTTTTTACACTTGTGAATCTGTCCATTGATTGGTCAATTTACGGTATAGAAAGTAGGCCATCTTTTGGCGGCATTTTCGCCGTAGATGTTGACAAGGGAATACGTGTTGTACCTTTTGTCTGATAATGATAGTAATGATAGTTTTGTCTTACATTCATATTAGATCAGATACTTATGTTACAAGTGGATGATTTTTCTATTTACATTGTATAATCATATTTTGTGGAATAATAAGTTCTGTGTAATTAAACGATCGAAAGTTGTATATTTCTAGTCCGCGAATGATGTGATGTTGACATCTAGTCATTTGTGTATAAGTACGTTTTTAGGTTAAAATAATAGATGTCCTGGTGTTATAAATGATTGTTTGATACAAAACGTTTTTATTACAATAGTGGTTCTTTATCAAATATGTTTAGTTTTTTGTAAATTGATAAGTAAGACCTGGTATATTTATATTGACCAGTCCTCTTGTATGATGACGTCACAGTGACCGGAAGCCCTAATACAGCATGCCTTACTTAGGTTTGTGAACTGTGTACATTATTATTACATTATTTATACTTCACATTATTTCTCACTTAGATGTTATGTTGTATGATGAAGTGTAATAGCAAGAGGTCATAAATATTTTTTTATAAAATAATCTCAAAGGGTGTATGTATGACTATCACTTTTAATTGTATATATTGTTTATTTTAGGACCACTGGCAATATTAAACAATCAACTTAAGAATAAAAGAACGGTAAAACATCACAAGGACCATTTAATTATTCCTTTGTTACATATTGATTTTTCTTGCTTTCCTTATTTATTACAAAAATGTAAATCTTTATTACAAGTAAGCCTGGACATATATTAAAAGTATTTCTTATTTTTTTTACCCGAAAAATAACATATACCATTATGAAACATACATGTGTAAATTACAAACTTAACAATTAACAATGTTATCACCCGCCTGTCCTTATGAAGGCAAAAGATGAATTTATTTTTCCAGTGTAAACAATTTGGTAATGATCACTGGAGTTAACAGAATTTCTTTTTTTTATTTCTGCAATATGAATCTGTTCCTCTGTAAGATTGTTTTCAATAGCTTTGTTTCTAAATTTCTAAGCGTTTTGAAACTTAAATTTCAGCAAAGTAGCTTCGCTCGTTTGTTTTTGTTTTTTTTCGGGGTTTTTTTTTCTATTTTTATTCTTGCTTTATCTAATTACTTGTATACGAATGTATTTTTTCTTGCTTCTCTTTGTTATTATATCAAATGCTGCTTTATCGATAGTATTCATATATATCTATCGCGTTTATCAAGAGCATGCAACATTGTTGATGTTTTTTTTGTCCGTGCATGTCAATCGAACAATTTTTTGAAGTCATTGCGAAAATAATCTAATGGTATTGCATTAACTTGCAACACTTTTATGTATAAGAAACATGATATTTTTTTAATGCATATGAATTTCCTGTCAGTCGGATTAATACAAATTCGTCGCTGAAATTTAAATTTTAAAACAAGCAACTTGAAATTCTCGACTGCATAAGAAATTAGAAATCGGTCAATAATAAAAATATTATATAATAACCTGTAAATATTTTTCGGAGGAACCAATTTTACGATTATTGATTACACACTATAACAAAAACATTAAGAGCTGTTTGAGTCAATTTGCATGTAATCCTAAAAACTAAAAAAATCGAGGACATTCGATTATAATGATAACATTGACGAATATTAAGTTTGCTTTTGAATATTAAATCAGGCTACAGATCTAACCATCCTATTGTTATTTTAGAACTAAAGTTTAACCCTTTTGAAAGAGGTAGGGGGCTTTGGAAATTTAAAAATAGTTTAATGACTGACATGGTTTTCATTGATAAGGTTAAGGAAACTATAGACGGAGTAAAGAGTCAGTATGCATACAGTGCTCATATTCATACATGTTTTAGTAAGGATATAGATGACAGTGTATTCCTAGAGGTGCTTCTTATGGAAATAAGGGGTCTTTCTATTTCATATTCATCTCAAAAAAAAAGGAAAGAGAAAAGAATGAAATATCCCTAGTTAAGGAAATAACATCATTAGAATCTCTCAAGGACATTCATTTTCAACTAATATAGCAAAAAAAATCAAATCTTGAAAATTTAAGAAAACATAAACTTCAAGGTCATTTTTCATCAGCAAGATGGATCGAGCAGGGAGAAAAACCAACAAAATATTTTTCTAAATTTAGAGTCTCGGAATTTTCTGAACAAAATTTTCAAAAAAGTAGAACTTCAAGAAGGGGAAATTATACACAAGCAATCGAACATATTGAATCATGTCAAAGAATTCTATGAAAAACTATATACATGTGATGATTCAGATTTAATAAACATAAACCTTTAAGAAATTGTTTAAGTAGAAATTCCTAAGTCAGAACCTGATATATCTAGCTTGTTAGAAGCTGAAATCTTTGAAAAAGAAGTTCTTGAGGTTCTAAAAAATATGAAAAATAACAAATCACCAGGTAGTGATGGTTTAAAGTTTAAATTATTTAGATTCTTTTGGATGGATCTAAAAAAAATCATATTAAATGTAATCAACAATATTGTTTTCTGAAAAAGGAGCTTCCTATTCCCCAAAGATTGGAAACTATATAATGTTTACCAGAAAACCGAGACAGTATTTGAAAAACTGGAGACTCTTCACTCTTCTGAATGTTCTCTATAAGCTTATATCAGGATGTATTAGTTATCGAATAAAGTCTACACTAGACTACATTATATCTAATATACAAACAGGCTTTCTTTAAGGAAGATGTATTAAAGAAAATACTAGAATTATTTATGATTAAATGTCGTTCACTGAAAAGGAAAACATACCAGGTCTTTTAGTTCTTATTGACTTTGAGAAAGCCTTCGATTCTGATTCATGGTCCTTTATATACAAAACTCTAGAATTCTTTGGATTTAAAAATAATATTATAAATTGGATAAAAATTCTCATCAAAGATGTTAAGGCTTCTGTTTTACAATGTGGCTTTCTGTCAGAACAGTTCAAAATCCAAAATGGATGTAGACAGGGGGACCCAGTAGCCCCTTACTTATTCTTGATATATGCAGAAATTTTAGCTATTCTCATAAAACGAAACTTTGATATTAGAGGTATTATTGTCAACGGCAATAAACATAAGATTTCTCAGTGTGCATATGATACTTCACTCATCTTAGATGGTTCACCAATGTCACTTCTTGCAGCTTTTGGTACTTTAGAAATTGTTTCACACATTTCAAGTTTGAAGATAAACAGCTCTAAAACAAAATTGTATGGATAGGTTCTAAAAAAATTCTAACAAAGTTGTTCACCATTCACGTTGGAAACTTGATTGGGGGCTCCACTACTTTTAATTTACTTGGAATATAATTTTCTGTTGATTTAGATAAAATGAAATAAATTACAAGAAACAAAAAAAAGTTTTTTTTTCTTTTATTTAACAATGGAGGAGGAGAATGTTAGCTCCCATTGGTCGTATCACAGTTCCAATAATTATTTATTTTAAAGGAATGATAGGCAATAATGATACATAGATAGCTAAAAGCAATCAACATGATCAGTTGGATGTAAAATAAATTTGAAAAGTACTGTATTTTTACAAAATATAGAATATAATAAATATGTACACCACAATTTCATCATTATAAACCGTCAACAAATTTAATTTTGAAATTAATTTGGTGAAAGCCGTTCGTAAACTCCCTGACTAGTTTTATATTTTGAACGTAATTATTCAATGTTAATGTATCTTCTATTTCTTCAGAATACTGAGTAAGGCTATTCAAAGAGCATTAACACGTATACGAAGAAAAAGTTGTATTAATAAAATTTAATGCGACTGAAAAACATTGTATGCCATCATGACTTGCTATTGAGGTCGCATTATTACGAAACCTTGTTTTTAAATCCAGCCATCTTCCTAGCTACTATTATGCAACATCAATAAATCGAGGTCAGTTCATGGAGCATCTTTTCATGATCGAGGTCAGTTCATCGAGGTCAACTGCTTTACTGAATGAATCTTTCGATCGAAATTCTTACGCGTGAGACAAAATGTGCATTCCTGAATTAACAGGTCGAACTGTATTTAATGTATGTTTGCATCTCTTAAGGTAAATGAATTGAAATAAAACTGAGTAAAATGTTATATAAATACTAAACCAAAGCTTTTATAAGAATTACTTATGCAAGCGGAATGCGTGCGCACGTGGAAGCATTTGCCGGATGCCTCACATGGACACAACAGCGATAGACCGAAGCCGATCACAAAAAGTTTGATTATTCCAAAAATTAACCACTTGTTTATTTCACTTCAAAACAAGATGTAATTCTATCCCTTAGTAAGAGCCTGTTAGAATTCATGTGGAATTCAAAATGTGATAAAATTAAGAGAGGAATTGTTACTCTCGATAACATAAAGGGTGGTTTAAAAATGGTTCACATTTCTTACTTCATGGCATCTCTTCAATGTTCATATATTAAGAAATTAACTCAAGGCTACAAGCAATCGATGGACTTTTTTTTTATTGATGACTTTTCTATCATGCATGGTTGTTAAAAGAAACAATATTTTTTGGCAAGATGTTTTTAATTCTTGGCTCTGCTATACTAAGAAAATGATTAAAAGCTCATTAAATACCAAAAATGTTTCAATATTCCTGTGTGGTCCAACTCTAATATAAAAATTGCATGTAAATATGTATTTATCAAAGATTATTATATGAAAGGGGTTAAATCATTGGAAATGTTTTGAATGAAAATGGAAACATATTGTCAAGAATAGATTTTACTGAAAGATTCCATTGTTCATATATACCTCTAATATTATATAATAGTGTTATATATGCAATATCAAAATACTTGACATATTTGTCTATTGATAAGTCTACTGTCAAGAAAGACTGCACTACATTTATGCCATTTTATTATGAGTCTATTTTTTTTTAAAGAAAAAGTAACAAAACATATATACATATGTTTAACCTCAAATGAGTGTGTACCTACAGCTATCAACAAATGGAATGCTGAGCTATGTGATGTTTTCCCAAATGATCTCTGTGTACAGGATGTGTTTAAAATACGTTTTAGAACAACCAATGATTTAACTATTAATTGGTTACAATATAGAATTCTCCATAGATTGTTCCTGTTAAATATTATCTTAAGAAAATCAGAATTACTACATCTGACTGTTGTACTTTTTGTAATGATATGCCTGAAACTATAAAACATGTTTTTGCAACTTGCAAGAAAACCCAGCCTCTATGGAATGCACTTACACAGCAAAATGTGCCACATTCGTTTCACATACGTTAAACATGTTTGATACGTATGTGGCCTCACGTATGTTTAACGTGATTTAAGTATAACGTGTGTTTAACGTACGTTAATGAACATATGTGAAACGTATACACGTGTGTTAGACATACGTGATACATTTCATACTTTTAACGTATGTGGATCCAACGTACGTTTTTTCACATGAATTACATACATATCACATGTAAATTGCTTAAAATTAAATTACTTGAACATTTTTTTTAATTTTCCAGTTCATTCTTGATATACTTTATCTTGCTGCTTGAATCACTTCAATTTATCACTCAGTAACTTCAGTGGATCTTTCGAAACATCCATTTTGCATTTCCAGCTACTTGTTAATCTAAAATTAGAGTTACAGAAAAAAGACAAGTTTTGAGATTAGAAATGAATTTAATTCCTTGATTGATTACATTAAGATTTATTTTGTTGTCATTCTTTTGTGCTTTAATAGTTTCTGAAAAAGAAAAACAAAGAATTTAACATTAAATTTCATTTCATGATAAAGTAGATTTACAAATGCCTCAGTTGCTTTTTTATTCAACAATATTGTTAAAGAATAACATGATCCATTTATATTTTATTGCAAATACATCATGGAGAAAGTTTACAATTGTTAATAATTTTGTCTTTTATTTGCAAGCTCTCAGAGAGAGAGAGAGAGAGAGAGAGAGAGAGAGAGAGAGAGAGAGAGAGAGAGAGAGAGAGGGTGGGGGCAAAATAGAAGGTCAATCACAAATATTAATTTGTCAAAATAAATTTTTACCTCTAGTATATTCATCCGGATTTTTGTCCACCTCCAACTTCTTTCTTTTTGATGTTTTCCCAGGACAATGCTTGTTCAAACTTCTTTCTAGAATATTAATACAAACTTAAATACATACAATCATTAGAGTTTTTTAATAAATAATAAAAAAAAATATAATTTATACATGTAAGCGGAAAACAACGTATGCAGGTAAATATTTTTTTTTAAGCAAATAAGCTTGAATCATTAGGGTGAAATGATTTCTAAAGTACACTTACACTTGCTGCAAAAAAAAAATGAGGGGGGGGGGGTATGGGGTTGGGGGGTATGGGATGACTGGATACATGCCTGTATAAATCCTTATCTAAATTGAATTACCTTAATGTGTCACTGAATTAACGACCACATTGCAACTGTCTTTGAACTCCGCGAAGAACTTTTGGATCCTGGATCATTCATTACAAAATCTTCAGGCTACATTAAAACAGTTCTTTGAAACTTCTGTATTATATCCATTTGCTACGAAATATAATACATGCATTAGATAAATAGATATATCAAAATTTTAAACTTACTTAATAAGAAATACAAATGTAGGTGTCATGCAACAGATTATAATTAATGATCCTGAACACCTAGTGACTTCTACTTTTAATGAAGTATGTCATAGAAATCCATACCTTTGAGTTATTTATTAGGTTGGATTTGTATGGGAAAAAAATTCCCAGCGGTGTTGATGGCCCTTAAAATATGTTTTAAGTGTGAAATGCAATGGTATGTGTACTTACATTATTACATTTTTTATCAATTCAAACAGACATCTGTCATTGACTGTGTTAGCTAGTTGATGTCCTCTTCCAGGGATATGTCAAGCAGCCAATGCATGCCTATAAAAAAGTTTCAATTACCATGCAATAAGAATACAACTTAAATAATAGAGGCAATTCAATAATCATTTCACTTAGTTGCAATGGAAGACCTACTCGTTACTTTGTATAGGCTTTGCTTTAGTTTTTCTCTACTTTCAAATATTTCAGTTTTCAAATGCGTCTTATCCAAGATCGACATATATTTTATTGGTTTTAATAAGTATTGATTCTTCTAAATTAACTAAACCAAATAGCTGCTTAGTTGTAGCTCTCTGGGGAAACATCATTTTTATCGTCATTAATTCAACCCGGAGAACACAGTTACAGCTCCGTGCTACATGTTTACTCTTTTGACATCGGTAATTGTAAGATATAATTTTCAAATGCAAGTAAACAAAAACGAATGCTTGACAATCATTACCTCTGCTAAATTCATCCTGCAGTTCGATCTTCTGCCTCCGTGACGTAAAAATGTGACGTATATTTTGTCATTGACAAAACTAAAACCGATTTCGTATTAATTCCGGATTTGTTATCGATTTAATTTTAAGAAGACAATGGCTTCTGTCAATGAAACAACTTTATTTATGAATAACTACATATAAAATTTAAACCAATAAACATGCACAGTAGCAAGGATTTTCCTCACACATGTTCACATGCATTCATTTCAGAGACATAAGTGAATGAGTGATAAAGCAACATCAGACATGTACATGCAGATCATGCGCGGATCCAGAAACAATTTTTCCGGGGGGGGGGGTGAGGGGGTCTGAAGGATAATTGTATATGCCCGGGGGGGGGGGGGGGGGTCCGAGGCATATTTGTGATAATTTTACTGTATAAATTTCATTAACTTTCATTTTACGGGGGGGGGGGGGAGGTGGGATCCCTCCGACCTCCCCCCACCCCCCCCCCCGCCCACTTAGATCCGCGCATGCAGATAATTTTAATGTAAAGTTATTCAAATGCATGCCTTCACACATATGTAAAACATATATATTATTAACGCACGTGTAACATATGGTTTTTAGAACCCATGTTAAGCATGTGTTTATTAACATATGTGTAACATGTGGTTGACATCTACATATGTAAAACATATGGTTCACATATGTTTAACATATGTAAAATCCAACGCATGTTAAACATATATGATGTTGAACGTATGTTATCACACGTATGTTAACCATGCGTTTCTCAACATATGTAACGTACGGTTTGACTTCACATATGTGTAACGTATGTTTAACGTATGTTGTACGTGTGTTAAGTTCAAACATATGTGAAGCGTTTGTGGCACAATTAGCTGTGTAGTATACTTATATATGAGAAATGCAACAACAATGTTAGTTTTGATGTCTGTAATGTATCATTTGGTGTTTACCCCTTGATTGGGAGAAAACATTCTAAACTTTGTAATCCTATATACAAAGCAATATTTATGTTTATGTTTAAAACAAAATAAGAAGCAAAATTCTTTAGGGCTTTTACACTATTTCAATCAAAGATACAAGATTGAAAAGTATATTTATATTAAGAAGTCAGAAATTGATGAATTAGAAAAAACATGGTCTCCTTCGAATGATTTTAGTAATCACCTGGCAGTTTAGAACTAACATGTGTACAATAATGCATCAATTTAATATTTCTTATGTTTTTGTTTTTGTTTTTTTTTCTTTGGTTTGCTTGTTTGTTTTTTTCTCCATGGATTGCAGTTGTACTGTTTAAGCATAACTATCACAAGCAACTACCATACTCTTTATTTTATATTAAACTATATGATGAAAATGTCAGTATCTGAGAAGTGAGAGAGTGAATATTTCATGAAATGAACTATATATTCAACCTTTCTTTACAAAAAAAAAATTAACATACAATAAAATAAAAAGTTTGCTTTTAAATAATCATTTCGCTGATATAAACGTTATCTTTATCATCAGTCAGTAGTATGTATTGTTATATTAAGTAGTATATTTTCGTTCTTTAACTTTTTATTGACAATTAGTCAAATATAAGAGCATTAGCTTAACCACAAAAATAGTGACCGAATAATATGAAAAATAATAGTTCTCCTGCTTCAATTATTCGCTCCTGATTTTTGAACTTTACGATGGCAACGTATACAAATTTTCGCGCAAAAAAGATTATGTTATCATAATTAGGCAATCGTTTAAAGCAAGTTAACAAGGATGCATAATGCAGCAGTTTGCTTGAAAAACAGATTAAATGATTATTGAGAAATAAAAACAGGTCAAATAACTCTAGCGTAGTTTCTACGGGCGGCAGAATATCAACAGTGATTGTTTAATGCCAAGGAAATGGACTTGCCACACAAATGAATGTGAATTCTATGTAAATTTGAGAAAATTACAGTTTGATTGTGGTTTGTTTCATTATATAAAGTACATTTTGTACTAACAATTTGTATTGATATGATCATTGGCGACTTATTTTATCCTTTACAATGTGATTTTCATTGAAATTCACGAACATTGATACCCATGAATATAAAGAATGCAATATTACTAGTCTTAGATAGCCTGTCGATATCTTGTGATTAGTTGTTACTCAAAAGGAGGTATTAGTTTCTGATATGATTTTTTTTTTATTTAAAACATGTAACCTTTGTTAGGTAAATGAGTGAACACTGTTATTTACTCAATAAAGTTATCTTTTAAATATAATCAAATCAATGCATTTTCCTCGCCATTTAGAAATTGGCATATATTATAACGTGTACAGTTTTAATAATTCAAAATGTGTAACGACAACATCAAGCGATATGTTATCAGACTTGAATTAAAAAAAAATGGTGAATAACCGAGCAGGAGATCAATATTGGCTTCTGGAAGAAAACCGAACATATTTTTTTTTAGAATAATAGAAAGGTATTCTGATGGAAAAAGGAAGACCCTTATTAAACAGCTATGAAATATCGAACGTCTTACAGCAAAATCCATAAGCGTATTTTAAACATCATTGTTGAAGTCGAAAACCTAGCAACTTATGCAACTTGATAAAAACATCGAATGCTTTATCAGAAATCACGCACCTGTGTTTACTTTCAACCACAGAGTTGACATGCTAAAATGTAGGTATAATATAAACCTTGGCAAGTTCATCATTATAACGCCGCCGCGGTTAATCAAAGAACAGAACTTTTCATTAATTGTTTTGAAGTGAGATCTGCCAAGCATAAGTCGGGAACAGGGTTGACCAAAACCTGTTCAATAGCGTAAGAAGGATCATGAGTCCATAATAACAGATCAATTTAAGCAATTTTAAAGCCCGCCCAAAGATTAAATAAAACATATGCACGCATTAGCATTTTCTTGACTGATGAAAAAACATGTTCATCAACACCTGCATTTTTAAGAAGATGGAAATGGTAGTATCGTCCTTTATTTTAATTAATAGAAAATAATGTCACATTAGGATTTTTTCTAAGTATTTACACGTTGTTTGTTTTGAAGTTGCATATTTGCTCATTTTTTCTTCAATGTCGTATCAGGAAAATGTCAAGAGAATGAACTTTGAATCATAGTCATATTTAGATAATCAACAAACCCTATCTCGCTGAATAAACATTAAAAATAGATAATTATTTCATAATCAAAGAAAACAAATAATGTAATGGAATAAAGTCTAGAATAACAATCTAGTATGAACATTGCCTAGAGTGTTTTATCTAGCACGTTCTAGTTTTGATAGAGTGTTATAATACATTGTTTCATAACAAAGTTACTAAAATAAACATAAATAAGCGTGCGTATCATATCCTACAGAAAAACACTGTGATTAAAAACGTAATAACAACACGACATAGAATGATTTCCTTTCAAAGAATTTTATCGAATTATTATTGAATTTGAAAATATCTGAATAGTAAAATGCTTCTTCAAATAGAAAAAAACAATATTATTATTTTTTATTTGATTTATCTAATTTACTTTATAGTAATTTTTAGACAACCTAGTGTATTCCTTTAACCGATTCATAAAATTTAAATGATAAATTAATACACTTGTAGAACGTATATGCTGTCCAAAAATAACCAATTTGCAAGGATGAATAATTGATGTTCCGTTAACCATCGAAATAATAAAACAAATTTTGATTGGGGCACAATGTTAAATTATATTTTGAGAGTATTTTGTCCAATCATTTAAAGTTTTTTTGTGCCCGCAATTATAAAAACAAATTAACGTCAAGTAACATAGGCTAGCAACATAAAACACAATTTGCTAAAGTCACACACAAATACTATTATTTGTCGAAATGTCAACATATTAATCCACATTTAATGCCCAGACACATTGTACGGGTCCAACTAACTATTGCTAACAAGATATAAGAGCATTGGTTAAGTTTTCTGGTTAATTATGCTTTTAAACGTGATTTAAATAATTGAATAGAACTATTGAATACACACTGTAAAAAATATACTTTAAAACAGCCATACCATGTTTTTTATCTTTAGTCTTGTAGAAACACAAGCCAACAAAAAAAAAATAATTGCCATGCACATGGTTCTCTAGTCAGTAATTTTTACACTACGTACATTAAAAATTGTTCACATACGTATAGGAACCAAAAAATTCGTATATGTTGTTTTATTGGTTAACATTTACAAAGTGCGGCACTTCTTCCACTAAAATTGCAATAAAACTGTTTCAAATTAACTAAAGCAGTTAAGGAAACTGTTAATACAGTTTTGCTGCTGTTAACTGGGTGGGTGCTTGACTCAAAATACCCTGACAACAACTGATTCTGAACACATATGGTCAATTAAATACGAACAGTTTCTTTTTAAGAAGTAATTAGTACATTTAATACCATATTTTTATGTTTAAGTATAATATTTCTTGCTTAATTTTCATTCAAGACAGTTGTATTATTTAAAAATGGGGTATAAAAGTTGAACTTCATGATTCAAATAGTAAATATATATTCATATCGAAGACTATTGGAATGACGATAAATAAAGTCTACTCACTGAAGAATATCCATGCGTCATTAAAGTGGAATTCTTCTGTGTATTTTTCGTTTAGGTTTCTAGTGCAACACCTTTTTGCGACGTTTCATCAATGTACCTAGATTTTATCCACTTTATTATTGACGTATTGGCAATGCAAACAGATAAAGTTCGCATTACATAACTGATATCAATAACGGCGTAATAAAATTGCTCTCTCTCTCTCTCTCTCTCTCTCTCTCTCTCTCTCTCTCTCTGTAAAACTTCTTAGGCTAAATGTATAGAAAACACGAGTTCTACATTTACATGTATGTTGTGTATGTTCTGAACAGGGCTGCCGAATGATAAAGGTAATAAAAATTAGGATTGCATGTTTACTTATTAGGAAATTAATTCCAGGGTAAACTATATAATTAATAAATTTAATTCAAAATCAATTCAAACTCTCTCTCTCATTCTCAAACTCACTCAAACTAACTCGCTCTCTCTCTCTCTATTTCTCTCTCTCTTTCTCTCTCATGACTCATCAGGGTTTTTTCACCTTATTCTGTTCACTGGCAATTAATTAACTTATCCTTGATATCTTCCACTTTGCAGTAAGATGATGTATGACAATTAGATTTTGGAAATTAATGAAATTGATTCTGAGATTAAAACATCAGGTTAAATTCAATTCAAGAGTCCAATAAGCCGGTCAGAAACGTATTGAACAAACATACTAAAATAATTTTTTAGACAAACTTATATATATATATATATATATATATATATATATATATATATATATATATATATATATATATATATATATATATAAATATAAAAAGCACTAAAAATGGCTAACGACACGAACAATAGAAATTGTCAAATTTTCGGGACAACCAGTCCCTTCTTCAGGACCAAAAAATAAATTACATGAGTACAAAACAAAGAAAACAAAATCTAAAGCTACTACTAAACTACTAAAGAAACTATAAAAAAGAACAGCTACATTATAAACATTTGTTCACATTCTTAAAGAAGGTGTTGCTACTGTCGCCGATCGCTCTAAAGTCAATTCAATCCTTCAATCCTGGAATACCCTGGCTTTAGAGCGATCGGCGACAGTAGCAACACCTTCTTTAAGAATGTGAACAAATGTTTATAATGTAGCTGTTCTTTTTTATAGTTTCTTTAGTAGTTTAGTAGTAGCTTTAGATTTTGTTTTCTTTGTTTTGTACTCATGTAATTTATTTTTTGGTCCTGAAGAAGGGACTGGTTGTCCCGAAAATTTGACAATTTCTATTGTTCGTGTCGTTAGCCATTTTTAGTGCTTTTTATATTCAGTTTACTGGCTTAGTATCTATATATTAGATCCGACACTTTAAAGATGCCTAGTGTTGTTGATTCTATTCAGTGCTTTATATATATATATATATATATATATATATATATATATATATATATATATATATATATATATATATATATATATATATATATATATATATATATATATAAGCTATTGAAGCTTTATTTTGCTATTCACGGGAAATTAATAAAGGTATAACCAAGAACCTGGTTAGAAAAAAGGAGAAAGGTGTACTCTATCGTTACATAGATATTTATAAATTCTATATTCTGACTGATTTAATGGTTTTAAGTGCGCTCCTATCTGTTTAGATATTATACAAAATTAAAAACCATGTGCCGCGCTAGATCTTAGTTTCTAGTCTGTTGTTTATAACCAAGAATCATATAATTTATAGGCTTAAGATATTCATAAGTAAAGTGAACATATATCTGTAGACAATTTAAAAATAAAATAATTCACTCTATGTTGTACTTTATACCTGTTTTTCAAACATTAGGGAGTAGCGATGTTCCCGAGCTCCAAAGGACTACATGCCCTGAGGGATTGCAAACCTAATATACAAAATAATTCCCACCCTCACCTGAGGTTTACCACCCGGTGAATTCAAATCTTTAGTTGTTAGCATGATTTTTTAAAGTATTAATAAATGATCAATTAAAACATGTGATTTCTTAATTACGATAACAGTGTGTCTTGTGATTTGGCGCTGTTGACTGAAAATATTGACATATAGCTCAAAATATAACACATGTGATTTCAATAGTTGAATTAAGAAAATGATATTGAAAAAAAACCGCAGTCAAAAGCCGTACAGGGGATGTCAGAGGCATGCACAGGGGTATGCAGTGGCTTACAGGGGATGACAGGGGCGTGCAGGGGGTGACAGGGGCTTACAGTGGCACACAGGGTTTGTGTACAGGGGCACACAGGGGATGACAGGGTATACAGGGGCTCTGTACAGTGGCACACAGGGGATGTACAGGGGATGACAGTGAAAACACAGGGGGTGACAGGGGAAGATAGGGGATTTTCATACGGACAGAGGTTTTTGGAGCCAGTAGTGAGTCTTAAATTTGCCGTCGATATCTTGTGATTAGTTATTATTCAAAAAGAGGCATTAGTTTCTGGGATTTGATATTTAACGCCAACATCATGCAATATGTTGTCTACGATGTCATAGTTATGCAACAACTTGTCAGATCATCATGTCGACTTGTCAGATTTTGATACCGACTTTCAGATACGTATGTTGACTTTTCAGATCTTTATGTCCTCTTGTCAGTTAAAAATGTGTTTAAAAAATTCAACACTTAAACATTACCACGCACAGTTTGGGCCATCCAGTTGGCAAAATATTTTCTAACAAGTCAACATAATTATCTGACAAGTCGACATCATTATTTGGCAAGTCAACATAACATTTTCTTACAAGTCGATATCATTTTCTGACAAGTCGACATCAAATTTGAAATATAATTTTCTTCATTTTATTTTTCCTGTCAAATAAATATGTTAACTTGTCAGATCACTATGTCGACTTGTGAGATACTTGTGTTACCTTATCAGCTCTTTATATCTGCTTGTCAGATAATTAAGGTTTTCCGTTTCCAACGGAAGACCTTATAGTTTTCGTACTGTTTTTTGTGCAGACATAAACTCAGAGACTATCAGAGATGTGAATATAAAATTTTCAGGATAGGTAGACCATAGTTTGAAGTTGTGCACAATGCAGTTTTTTTACGCCAGTGGTGCAAAGTTTAGGAGCTCGCCCGGGCTCGAAAATTGGATACATATTTTGAATCAAAATTTTCATACGTTTTGATCTATATCTTTTTATCAGTTGATATTATCATAAGACATATATAATAAAAGTGGTAGAGAATTAAAAGTTCTTTTCCACAAAACAAAGAAAAAGGCGCTGGCCCCTTAAATTAGGGGCCAAGACACTCGTAATTTTTTGATTTTTTAAATATTTTGATGACAATTTAATGACGTTAGTGTCACTAACCGCTTTAAAAACAAAACATTTGTATTCAATATGATAACTTTCTAACAAGTGAACACAAAGATTTGACAAGTTGATTAAAATACCTTACAAGTCGATATAATCATCTAAGAAGTCAACTTAGTTATCTGACGAGTGATGGCATATCCGTGCCATCATAGTTATCAGACCTAAACATTTCAAAAGAATCGGTTTTTGGATCAATATTGGCGTCTGAAAAAAAAGAACATATTCTTTTTTTTAACAGATACTAAGATCTTCCGATGCGTTATGTAAGACCCTAAGTATTTACACGTTGTTTGTTTTGAAGTTGCATATTTGCTCATTTTTTCTTCAATGTCGTATCAGGAAAATGTCAAGAGAATGAACTTTGAATCATAGTCATATTTAGATAATCAACAAAACCTATCTCGCTGAATAAACATTACAAATAGATAATTATTTCATAATCAAAGAAAACAAATAATGTAATGGAATAAAGTCTAGAATAACAATCTAGTATGAACATTGCCTAGAGTGTTTTATCTAGCACGTTCTAGTTTTGTTAGAGTGTTATAATACATTGTTTCATAATTAAGTCACTAAAATAAACATAAATAGGCGTGCATATCATATCCTACAGAAAAACATTGTGATTAAAAACGTAACAATAACAACACGACATAGAATGCTTTCCTTTCATAGAGAATTTTATCGAATTACTATTGAATTTGAAAATATCTGAATAGTAAAATGCTTCTTCAAATAGAAAAAAAACAATATTATTATTTTTTATTTGATTTATCTAATTTACTTTATAGTAATTTTTAGACAACCAAGTGTGTTCCTTTAACCGATTCATAAAATTTAAATGATAAATTAATACAGTTGTAGAACGTATATGCTGTCCAAAAATAACCAATTTGCCAGGATGAATAATTGATGTTCCGTTGACCATCGAAATAATAAAACAAATTTTGATTGGGGCACAATGTTATATTATATTTTGAGAGTATTTTGTCCAATCATTTAAAGTTATTTTGTGCCCGCAATTATAAAAACAAATTAACGTCAAGTAACATAGGCTAGCAACATAAAACACAATTTGCTAAAGTCATACACAAATACTATTATTTGTCGAAATGTCAACATATTAATCCACATTTAATGTCCAGACACATTGTACGGGTCCAACTAACTATTGCTAACAAGATATAAGAGCATTGGTTAAGTTTTCTGGTTAATTATGCTTTTAAAACGTGATTCAAATAATTGAATAGAACTATTGAATACACACTGTAAAAAATATACTTTAAAACAGCCATACCATGTTATTTATCTTTAGTCTTGTAGAAACACAAGCCAACAAAAAAAAAATAATTGCCATGCACATGGTTCTCTAGTCAGTAATTTTTACACTGCGTACATTAAAAATTGTTCACATACGTATAGGAACCAAAAAATTCGTATATGTTGTTTTATTGGTTAACATTTACAAAGTGCGGCACTTCTTCCACTAAAATTGCAATAAAACTGTTTCAAATTAACTAAAACAGTTTAGGAAACTGTTAAGGTATCCGATCTACAATTGACCAAAAAATGATGCCTGGTAAGGTATATATTCAGTGTACTCGTTTGATAGGTAAGGATATGTAGTTTCTAAAAATAGATGTTTTTCCCGCCAAATCACTATGGGGAAGTAACTCTAGCTCTGCAAATCACGCATGGCAAAATACTACTTTTCTTTGACGAAAACATGTGTAATCATTATTAATATTTATCAAATAAAAATTGCCAACATATTTGAATAAAAATAACGTTTTAAAATGAATTAACTACCTTTATCAATATCTTTTTAATTTTTACGATTTTTTTTACAATGACCATGACGACTCCCGCGATTTTTACAGCCCCCCCCCCCCCCTCCACGTCAGCTGTCGCATTCATAATCCAACGCATATTCCCGTTACCTGGTAAGTTTCATGTTATTCCTTTACGATTGAGAACTTGTAATTTTAGAATTAAAAATCTTAATTGTTCAGAGGTTTTTTTTTCATTCAGCAAAATGTTTGCACAAAAAATATTGTTATTACTACACGGAAGTCGTGAATTGCGGGTCACATCAGATGTGTAAAGCGTTACGAACAAAGCGTGCGAGAACCGTGTGAAATGTTTTATTAGAATTCATTCCAAACTTTTTACTCGTAGAAAACAATATACACTGTATTATCTTTTACTCAAAATTGTATTTTTTTTTTCAACAAAAAAATTAAGTCAGTTTTAAAAATGGAGACTGCCGATAAAGTCTGAAAACGATGTTTCCGTATCGGTACAATTGTGGAATGCACAATATATCGACATGCTTTACACAGTTATAACAAAATATGAATCAACCATAAATGACGCTGTGATGTTGTAATAAGCAAGCATTTTTTACACGATAAGATTGTGTACAAATACCACACATAACATGCACCGGACATCGGCTATCTGGTTGAACCTGTCAATCAAATTTCGAGTAATTGATTTCATTGGATGGTGACGCGCCTCTTTTATGTAAACAGCAACATGAAACGAATTGACTTTAAAGCAATCGGAATCAGTATCTAATAGTATTATTTGAATGATATAAAATCCAGCGATTTTGAAAAAGAGTAAAATATGTACCGTTCATGCACATACATGTAATATGAAATGCGAGAAGAAAATTATTTGGAATCCCGATGCAAAAATAAATCAATGATTAGAAATTTCATTATTTGACTCTTGTTAACTTGAAAACAGAAAATAACAAGGATATGTTTTAACACAATAATTACAATAAACGTGTACAAGCATTTTAACCACGAAATCCGTATGCATGGTACTTATTAAAAATGCTTAGTAGTAAATACACGTACGCCGTTATACAAATGTTAGGTCCAAAACACTCTGTATGTATAATGAAATTAGGTAAACAAAATTGAACAAATTGAATAGCGTATTACCCGACTACCCCAATTCAAGTTATGCACAGTCACAATATCTACGAAATCAATGATTAAAACGACCTACTCAGTATTTTTCGACGAAATACGTGACTTGTGCACTGCAACTTTTACTCTATATATTAGGATTTTTTTTCTTCACGTTACTGCAAGAGCTCTGCGGGAAAAAAAATAACGTCATACAACGGCAAATGACGTAAAGCTGATACAACGTCACAATCAGCGTAAGGGGGAAAAGTTAAAATAACTCGTTTTAAAATTAAGAAAAATATTGCTTGACTTTATGCATCATTTGTTTATTCTTTATCGTTTATTATGTCAGATCAAAAATAGTGCGACTTTTTGAAAATTTATTTCAAGCTCCGTAATCTACCGAGCTCATCCCGGAAAATCTCGAGCTCTCTGGCTCAATTGTACATCGGATACCTTAAATGGGTTGGGGCTTGACTCAAAATAACCTGACAATAACTGATTCTGAACACATGTGGTCAATTAAATACGAACATTTTGTTTTAAAGAAATAATTAGTACATTTAATACCATATTTTTATGTTTATGTATAATATTTCTTGCTTAATTTTCATTCAAGACAGTTGTATAATTTAAAAATGGGGTATAAAAGTTGAACTTCATGATTCAAATAGTAAATGTATATTCATATCAAAGACTTTTGGAATGACGATAAATAAAGTCTACTCACTGAAGAATATCCATGCGTCATTAAAGTGGAATTCTTCTGTGTATTTTTCGTTTAGGTGTCTAGTGCAACATCTTTTTGCGACGTTTCATCAATGTACCTAGATTTTATCCACTTTATCATTGACGTATTGGCAATGCAAACAGATAAAGTTCGCATTACATAACTGACATCAATAACGGCGTCATAAAATTGCTGCTTCTCTCTCTCTCTCTCTCTCTCTCTCTCTCTCTCTATATATATATATATATATATATATATATTAAAGTATTGAATCATTATTTTTGAAAAATGGTGTCTAATAACTGCAATATGTGCATACAAATTGAAGAACGCGCGCTAGCGCGTTATGAAAAATTATTTGCACACACCGTTGCAGTTATTAGATCACATCTTTCAAAAAATAATGATTCAATGCTTATATTTACGTTTTATTAGGGACTTCCGTCTTCAGCGGAAGACCCTGGTATTATTCTATTGTGTCACTTTTTTTTATCAAAGGGTACCTGCAGCCCAGCTGATGTGAAACATATGTTAAAGAGTTTATTTACCAAAATTTATTGCAAAAAACCGCATCGAAATCGGTGCAAAAACAACGGAGTTACGCCTCTTCAAAGTGGCTATTTTTACCTGCTTTGGGAAATCTTATCAAGAGAAAACAGAATTAGGCGATAACGAGGCTTCAGCGGAAGTGACGTCACGAGGTCAACAGGAGGGAAATTTCCTTACAAAGCTATACAAATTAAATTCGATTTTTCAGCCAAAATGATTGATAATGATTGGGGGGGGGGGGGGAAGAAAACAAATAGTTATCTATAAGATATCGGCTAGATCATTCATATATTCATCTGCTGCTCCCTGTCTGTTTTATTACATTAAAAAAAGTTAGAGCTGTACTTTAAAATGTCTAAGGTAACTTATTCTGTTTTCCTTTTATGCAATATGAATCAGTTCATCTGTAAGATTGTTTTCAATGGCTTTGTTTTTAATTTTCTAACCGTTTTGGAACTTTAACTTCAGCAAAGTAGCTCCGCTCGTTTTGTTTTGTTTTTCTATTTCTATTCTTTTTTATCGAATTATACGAGTGTATTTTCTTTACTGCTTCATTTTCTTATTATATAAAGTGTTGCTTTTTCGATAGTATTTATATATATTTACCATGTTAATCAAATACTTGCAATATTGTTGATGCTTTTTTGTTAGTTCATGGCAATCAAACGACTTTTATTCAAGTCATTACAAAAAAGACGCAATGGTATTGCATTAACTTGCAACACTTTTATGTATAAGAAACACGGTATAATATTTTTTAATGCATATGAGAAATGGAGAATTTTTTCCCTTTAAAATGTATTTATTTTTTTCCTTTTTTTTTGTTACGTGATAGATCGAACATTATAATTTACACCATAAAGTTATCTTTTACAAATAATTAAAAGTATGCAGTTTTTCATTGCATTTGAAATTGACATAAATTATACAATGTAAAGCTTTAATGGATTTAAATATGTAACGACAACATCATACAACATGTTATCTATGGTGGCATAATTATGTCACCACTTGTTAGTTAACCATGTCGACTTGTCATATTTTGTTATCGACTTGTCAGATAATTTTATTGACTTGTCAGATCTTTATGTCCTCTTGTCATTTATTAACGTGTTGAAAAAATTCAACACTAAAACATTTCCACACACAATTTGGGCCATCCAGTTGACAATATATTTCCTGACAAGTCGGCATAATCATCTGACAAATCGACATTATTATTTGACAAGTCGACATAACATTTTTTTACAAGTCAACATCATTTTCTGATACGTCAATATCAAATTTGAAACATAATTTTATTCATTTTTTTTTTCTCCGTTGAATAATTATGTTAACTTGTCGGATAACTCAGTCGCCTTGTCAGATACTTATGTTACCTTCTCAGATTTTTATATATCGGCTTCTTAGATAATTATGTTAACTTATTTTGACTTGTCAGATATTATGATGACAAGTTAATGACGTTAGTGTCACTAACATAACAAGCTGAGACAACAAAATATTGAGTTTCTTTTTAATGATAACTTTATAGCAAGTCAACATAAAGATTTTACAAGTTGGCAAAACTACCTGACAAGTCAATGTACTCATCTGAAATGTCAACTTAATTATCTGACGAGTTGTAGCAGATCCATGCCATCATAGTTATCAAATAATATTTCAAAAGAATCGGCAACTGGATCAATTTTGTTGGCGACTAGAAGAAAAACAAATAAAGAACATATATTTTCTTAAATAAAAACTAAGATCTTCCGATGGGAAATAGAACACCCTAATAAAACAGCCACATAATATTGAGCGCCTTACATTAAAAATCATTAGCGGATTTTAAAATATTATTATTGTGGTCGAGAACCTAGCAACTTGTGCAACTTAATAAAAACAGCGAATGCTTCATCCAAACCTTATCATTATTAAGCAGCTGCATTTAATCAAAGAGAAGAGCTTTTATGAAGTGAGATCTGCCAAGCATTTGTCGGAAACAGGGTGGACAGAAAACCGTTGGCTAGCGAGAATGGGATCACGAGTCCTATATGACAAATCGATCTTATCAATTTTAAAGCCCATCCAAGATAAGATAAAAATATGCCCACCTTAGCATTTTCTCAACTGATAAAAACATGTCGCTCAACATCTGCATTTGAACAGGAGGGGAACAGGATTGTCGTTCTTTCTTTTAATTGCTAGAAGAATAAGTCACGTTATGCTTTTTCTTTCCGATTATATCTTGCTACGAATTATTATATTTGAATGAAAATCATTAAGAAATGAATCATCGCTATCTTATTTTAAAGTCATTTTTGTGAGATGCGTGGACAATATCTCATACATGTCCAAGACCAACTTTGTTGTTGATATCGACAATATCGACAACAAAATGACGATATCGACATCGATATCGAATTTTGAAAAATTCTAAACTAACTATGATGTCAATATCGACGATATTGTACACAATTTGACGATATCGACATCGATATCGACATACACTGATGAAGTTGCAAAATCAATTTTATTGTCGATATCTACGATATTGTTCACAAAAGACAATATCAACATCGATATCTAATAAGTTTTAGGGCTAACTATATATAGGCGATGTCGTACACAAAATTACGATATCCTTAACAATAGCGATCTTTATAATTGCATTTAAACAATGACAATATCAACCTCAATATTTACTCTTATGAATTCTTTTGAAATCATCGGTAATCAAATTTAATAAATAACAAGAAGAAAACTAAATAATGGGTTTTAAGGATTTAAATTTAAAAATTATATGATTGTGATCGTCTAGATTGTCAAATTTAAAGATAAGCATGGTACAGTTTTTTAAAGTACTTGATAACATTCTGCACAAAAGCAAATTGCTTTTGTTGTGTACATATGTCAATCGGTATCGTTACGATATCGTAGATATCAACGACATCGACGTTAAAATATGATAAATTGCTTTTGTTGTGTACATATGTCAATCGATATCGCTACGATCTCGTAGATATCAACGACATCGACGTTAAAATATGATGAGTTGCAGTTGTGTTTATATGCAAAACGATATCGATACGTTATCGACGATATCGACCTAAACTATGAACAACTTAAGTTGTAAACAAAGGAAAATAGATTTTTCTACGGTATAGTCGATGTCGACGTTAAGTATGGACAGACTGTGTTCTATAGATATGCAAATCGATATCGATACGATATCGTCGATATCGACGTTAGATATGGACGGCTGTAGTTGTGTACATATTCAACTCGATATCGATACGATATCGTCGATATCGACATGAGCATGGACAATTTCAGATGAGGACAAAGAAAATCGATATCGATGCGATATCGTCGATATCGATTTTTAATAGGGACGTTAAATTTGGACAGCTGTAGTTGGGTACATATGCATTTAGACTCTATTATACTGAAATCAGTGAATCGATATTGATACAATATTGTCGACATCATCGATATCGATACTACATCGTGTCTTGGACATAACTCCAATATATTGTACCAAAATATATGTAAAAGTGAGATAATTCAAAAGCAGAAGTCAATTTTAAGACAGGAAGTGAGATGCAAAAAGACATTCACCTAAGACATCATTCCTGTAAAAATGTGTATGCTCAAACCGCCATAGATATGTAACCAATTCGGACTTACGTTGTACATGTTAAAAGAAAAGTAACAATGCACTGCATTTTGTATTCAAAGCATGTTATAAAACGTTAACACTCTATACATGTAGTAAATATATCTGTTCTATTGTGGATCCAAGTGACTAAAACTCTTTGGGACGGGGGGGGGGGGGGTTGATCAGACTTCTATATCTGTATTTATTATATTGCTCCCTAAACAATCGACCGGAAAAGCTTATCATTACCGTATTTTTAATAATACTCACTATGGGTAACTAGAAATCGATCAATTCAGAACATTTAGGACTTGTATTGTACATTTTTAATCTTAATTTTTGGTAGTTATGTTACAAATCTTAATTGATTTGGCAGACTAAACATATGTCTATTTAGTTTTTAAAAAATAATAAAAAACGATTATTAGTACAAATCGAAATTAAGCTTTTCTGAACCTAGATATGGCACACCTTGTTTATAAACCCATAATTAAAAGCACTTCAGGAACATCAAAAACTTGTAAAATATAAATTATGTTTATGTTTAATAATCAAATATTTAATTTGCGTTCAAAAATGTACAATTTTTTTTAAAGTCTTTACTTTTTTCTTACATCCTACTTATCTTTAAATTTCTTGCCCAACAGACATCATGCGTTCTGGTTCACTCTATTATATGCTGAACTAAATCGGTATCCTCTGCTCTTTAGAATTTGTTAGATATTTTACCTTAAAAAGCATAACAATTATTCTAACGTCGAATTTGCATCAGTTTCTAAGATGTTTCTTCTTATTCTTATCTTCAATTCCAGTCCAATTAATTTCTTCAAGATTAAAAAAGATATTTTACCTTAAAAATTAAAAATCATTCTAACGTCGAATTCGCATCAATTTCTAAGATCGTTCTTGTTCTCCTTATCTTGAATTCCAGTCCAATTAATCACTTAAAGATTAAAAAAGATAATTAAACCAATTGCATGGTCGTTTGTGCATTTCTGACTGGGAACATATACACATCATTTCACATATGTTTAAGGTTTCATAGCCCGAGTATGAAAATGAAGGTACAATCACATAAGTTTTAATTCTAAATCTGCGGGTTTTTAAAATTTCTTTCGCAATATATGAACCAAATGTTAATGCTTCAAAAAATTGGCAGATATTTCGTGATGGCGGACATAACGTGACGATTTTTTCAAAAAATTGGCGGACATATCGTGACGGTGGACATAACGTGACTGTGAAAATTCGGAAAACACAAAGTTCGCTGAAGAACAGTTAAACTGCATGTTTGCTTGGGTTTGCTTGGGTTTATATCCGTTATGAAATCCCTTCATATGGACATATAGAACAGTGAATAATCTTAACTAATATCAATTTTAACTTGGTACCTGTGGTAGAATGTTTCAAATAATTATGATTAGCATGTTTAGGGTGAAGGTGAAGCAACAATTGAACAAAAATAAAATTGGGAAATGAATATCTTATTTCATGTGTTCATCAGATATCCCCCGGTTGTGGATTAAAAAAATACAAGGTAAAAACATGAAAGAATAGCTATTTTTTTAGAATCGACAAACGTCACAAAGCCATAATCATCAATTTGCGGTAATGGAGGTATCGGTCTTTAGTCGTGCAGATTTCTTGTTTTACATTTTCGTGTGCGTCGTAATTTGGATTTTTTTTATTTGTGGTAGGTACTGTAGCTCGAAGGTCGTCTAATTGAATATTTTCAGATCAAGAGCTTCAACCCTGCAGCTACTATTTAAAAGAATGTTGCATTTTTTTAATAAACAAAACTATATCAATATTCTATTGAAGTATATATAGTACACTTCTTTAGCATCCGCTGGTTATTTCATTATACGTAAACATGTTGAGGTTGTTTATAATTGTTTAATAAGGACCGAAATTATGAATATTATTCTTACTAACACCATAACACTCAACTATGGGTAGATGAAGATTGGCAGAGAGAGAGAGAGAGAGAGAGAGACAGAGACAGAGAGACAAAGAGAGATGAGAGAGAGAGAGAGAAAGAGAGAGGCGTTATGTGTATCTAGCTGATTTGTAAAAACTGATAAAAGCAATGATATAGTGTTCTTGGATATATCATCCCTTATCTACTATGTTAGATGTAGTGCCGCCGAGATCTTTCATATTGCGTTGATGTGTAACAAAAAAAGGAGAAAGGACCACAAACCCACTAGCTAGTGCTAGTAGGAGCACTGCAGTACTAATCCTTTATATGCACACTAATACATTATTCCCCCTGTAAGAGACTCTCGTAACCTCTCCACGTAGGTCATCTTGTTGGGCGCCAATGTAATATAAGAGGGGAAAAGACTACAACTAAGCTCGAGCTCGAGAACCCCCAGTTTAAAAACCAACGCTCGACCGACTGAGCTAAAGGGTTAACCTACTAGCTAGTGCTAGTCTATTACAATGGCGCCCAACAATGTTATTAATTACTCAAGAATTATAACACTGGGAATTTTTTTGTGTTATCTACATACAGAAGATATCACAATTACTTAAGCATTGTAACACCTGTAATATTGTTGTGTTATCTACATAAAGATGATATCACAATTACTCAAGCATTATACTACAGTGTGGACATTCTTGTGTTATCTACATAAACAAGATATAAGTAATGGATAAATAACGAGATAGTGTTGAATAGTTTAGAGAAAAAATTCCCTCCGAGGGCCTTTTTCTCTAAACTATTCAACACTATCGAGTTATTTATCTTACTTAAAAAAATTCCCCCATTGAACCTCCAAGAAGCATTGACCCATTCATATATCCAACTGTGCCTTAATACAAAAGCATCAAGCTCATTTGAGATTACAATAGTACCATACACAATAGCCTAACCAAACACACCTTTTATTCATGGACGAGTGAACAGGTGCACATGTGTTATAGTAAACCATTCCGCTGTTCTGAGCAGACTTAAATGTAGATGATGAATTTTTTAACGCAAAGTACATTCAATGTATATAGATCTAGAGGTCTATACTACCGGGAAAGACACGAATACCCTTTGAATGATATTTTAGACTTGCAAGGAGGAAGTATACGAATATTAACAGACGATGATTTGTTAAAACTTTTATAGGAGTCTTATGAAGTCAAAATGCGACAATATTCCCTATATTGTTAAAAAACTAAGGAAAAGGAGTGATATGGTTCAAGGTTCAAAGAGGAAGTCTAAAAGTGTTTATGGAAGTGAT
The DNA here is from genome assembly GCF_963853765.1 of Magallana gigas. Lineage (NCBI taxonomy): Eukaryota > Metazoa > Mollusca > Bivalvia > Ostreida > Ostreidae > Magallana > Magallana gigas. The sequence continues at coordinate 72,686,754 of NC_088853.1, read as the reverse complement.
TTATATGTGATCCCAAATCTATCAAAATTAAGAAAAGGAGATATTTCTGCTGAAATTTTATTTGTGGCTTATCGGATATATATTTACGGATGATATACATTTACGGATTACCAAATTTGGATTTATGTTGGAAATACATTTTTTAACATTTTTTCATTTTTATTTGTTTTATGCACTGTTGGATATTTGAATATCCAACTGACGGGCGGTTGGATATTAAAAATATCCAACTGCCCATCAGTTGGATATTTCTATATCCAACCACTGTTGATTGAATAGTGAAAATAAACGTTGGCAAAATACAATGGGTGAGGTCATAGAAGTTTTTTTTAACAATTAATTGAGCACTATAACACTGTGGGATATTCGTGTGTTATCTACATAAACAAGATGTGACAATTACTCTAGCATTCTAACATTGTGGGAATATTCTTGTGTTATCTACATACAGAAGATATCACAATTACTCAAGTATTAAACACTGTGGGATATTCGTGTGTTATCTACATAAATAAACAAGATATAACAATTACTTAAGCATTATAATACAGTGTGGACATTCTTGTGATATGTACATAAACAAGATATAACAATTACTCAAGCATTAATTTATAACACTGTGGGAACATCCTTGTGTTATCTACACAAAGAAGATACCTCACATACGTTAACATAGAGATGTGAAGTCAAGATACGTATACTAAAGGGTAAAAGCACAGATATATCTAGGTTTTTATTTACTTGAAATTATATATTACATGATGTATTTATCGAATAAAATCACGTACACATTCGCTCCCTTTCTCCCTCAATATAAGTAATCTACATATAAATTAACCATTATTTTTTTTCTTAATACATATACTATATAAAACCTATTACATTTCTTTTTTTCTCTCAATATATATCAGTGATTTAGGTGTACATTTCTTTATACACTCATTGCATACATATAACACAACTTGTTGTATAAGTATATACCTTACTTTAATAATCCATTCAAAATCAAAAAAAAAAATAATGAAAACCAATTGACTATCTACATGTTTATGAATATAGAGTGCTCATAATTTATAAGCTTGCCCGATTTAACTTAAATTAGTTATCGTGAATATTTAATGCTTATCAAAACATTTCAAAAATACAAATAAAAATAGGAACATAAGAAACCATTATGACAGTTGAAATATGGTCACCACCGACTGCTAATAAGTTTCACGATATACTTTAATTTTAATTATCAGGTACATTTTTTATCATCAACAACTGTCAATATATCAATATAATCAAGAAGACAATAGGTCCAAACTACAACTATCTGTGCTAAAGTACTAAGTTATATCTTTAACATGGCTGTTGCCGTTTACTTCTCTGGCTAATTATCTATTCGAGATAATGCACAATTATCTATATAACATATGCCCATTTGTTTGTATCACAATGCATTCTTTCCTCATATTATGGATTCTTTTATTCATTCCTTATTCTACTAATTCTACTACATTGCAGAGATCAAAAAGATGCAGTGGACATTTTTCTCTATTATATTACAATTATTGCTGAGATCAAAGTGATGCTATGGACATTATTCTCCAATATAATCTCCAATCCAACAAAGGTTGTCAATAAATTATTTGATCTTAAACACATACAAAATTTGAGTCGATTATGAGTTTTAAAACTTAAAGAGTTGCTCTTTTAAAAAAAAAATAAAATAAAATTGATAACACGAGTAAGCTTTTATATTTCTAAACAATATTTCTTGACCTCGGAGGTTATTCTGCAACATTCACAAAAACTCGTACTTTTATTCTTAACTCAAATACTAAAGAGGAGAATATGTCTTTAAAATCATATAAACATATCATATAAACTTGGATTAAAATAAACAAACCAACAATACAAAGATCGTTTATAATTGTTTGACAATACACGAGTAACTTGTTTATTGTAGTCTGACTTAATCACTGTGGTAACAAAAAGAAATCATACAAATGTAAATCTTGTAAAAAACGATGACTTCCAAGATCCACAGACAAAAGATCAACTTAAACAATGATTACCCCACATTAAACAATGATTACCACACATTAAACAATGATTACACCACAGTAAACAATGATTACACCACCGTAAACAATGATTACCACACATTAAACAATGATTACACCACAGTAAACAATGATTACACCACCGTAAACAATGATTACCACAAATTAAACAATGATTACACCACAGTAAACAATGATTACACCACCGTAAACAATGATTACCACACATTAAACAATGATTACACCACCGTAAACAATGATTACCACACAGTAAACAATGATTACCCACAGTAAACAATGAATACCTCGCTGTAAACAATGATTACTTCAGAGTAAACAATGATTACCTCAAAGTAAACAATGATTACCTCACAGTAAACAATGATTACCTCACAGTAAACAATTATCACCAACATTAAACATTGATTACTTCACAGTAAACAACGATTACCTCACTGTAAACAATGATTATCTCATAGTAAACAATGATAACCTCAGAGTAAACAACGATTACCCCACAGTAAACAATGACTACCCCACAGTAAACAATGATTACCTCACACTAAACAACGATTACCTCACTGTAAACAACGATTACCTCACAGTAAACAATGATTACCTCAGAGTAAACAACGATTACCTCACAGTAAACAATGATTACCTGACAGTAAACAACGATTACCTCACAGTAAACAACGATTACCTGACAGTAAACAACGATTACCTCACAGTAAACAATGATTACCTCAGAGTAAACAACGATTACCTAACGGTAAACAATGATTACCCACAATAAACAACGATTACTCCACAGTTAACAATGATTACTACAAAGTTAACAATGATTACCTCACAGTAAACAATAATCACCTCACAGTAAACAATGATTACCTCACAGTAAACAATGATTACCTCAGAGTAAACAACGATTACCAACAGTAAACGATGATAACATCACAGTAAACAATGATAACCTCACTGTAAACAATGATTTCTCCACGTTAAACAATGATTACACCTCAGTACACAATTATCACCAACAGCAAACAATAATTACCTCACAGTAAACAACGATTACCCCACTGTTAACAATGATTACTTCAAAGTAGACAATGAGTATAACGCAGTAGGCATTGATTACCACACAGAAAACAATGATTGACAATAGAAAACAACTATTACCTTACAATAAACAATGATTACCCCACAGTAAACTATGATTACCTTACAGTAAACAACTATTACTTATAGTAAACAATTATTACTTACACTAAAACAATTATAACTTTCCATTTAACAATAGTACTTGGTTTGTCTTTAACTTTTCGTTGTCTCTCTGTCACATATACATATCACACATCAAGGTCACTGTCACTTATATCATGCCCTGCATTAATCAGGGTTCGATTTGGTTTCACTCAGGGCACCTAACACATAATTATCATGAACTTAAAATTAGTATCAGTAGAAAAATTCACATAATCACCATTTAACCATAAAACTGTATATTTCCATAGGGATCAAGGTCAAATCACTGTCAAGAGAAGTGTGACCTTTGTCGTGTAGCAAGGTCAAGGACGTCTTTTGAATTTCTTCCACGCCCTGTCCAGTCAGTCAAGCATTAAAGAACATAATTAAGTATTTACAGTCTTTATCTATACATGTATATAAAATCAATAAGTTTACAAATATACATATTTACACACAAAAAAAATATTGACAAACAAAAAAAAAGTTTATGACATCAAATCCATCATGGCTATCTATGGTGGTACGTTTGTCTGCAGTGTCCTGGCAGTGTTCCTCCAATGTGTCCTCCTTCGGTACACGTCAAAAGATGATTGCTTCCGTCGACCGGCTTCCAGCAGAGTAAATGAATACATGTACACGAAGGTGGTTACACAAGTGGTCAGATGTAAATACCGAAACACTGGTGACTTTGGCTGGATTATCACTGGGACATTGCTGAAACATAGCTGGAACCTTTTGATTATGTATAATTAACAGTATTTTCAATTAAACGTGTCAGTTTCACAATAAACTTATTTACCATATTACCGTAACTACACACCATACAATCGCACAGAACATTACTCGCTCTACAAAAACGTTAAGTGTATCAGACCCCTTAAGGTGACTCTATAAACCACTTTTTGATGACGCAGTACGCAAAAAAGTAAATCTGGAAGCATGCGATTCCGGTACTGGCTGATTCAAACTGAGGCGAATTGTATGGGGACCGCTCTTTTAAAAATATTGATAAATGAATAGTCTTAGATTCAATTTGTTCATTGGAAAAATCAATACTTACAAGTTATTTGACACCTTCACGTTGTGTCGTATTATTTATCGAAATAAAGAATAAAATGAAGTATAATTTTTTAGATAGTTTCTTTCCATTTTTCAACATCTTACAGCGTAGCGCAGTGGGTTAGTCGGGTCGCTAAAAACCTGAAGGTCATGAGTTCGATTCCCGTTGCGGACAATAAAATATTTAACTTTCATAATTTCTAAAACGTATATTTTGGTTGAATACTGTGAAAGAAAATTCTAAAACGGTGAAAGTATTTCAATTATAATAAACTTTAATCCACATTAATATTGACAGATGTTCCTTACCATCAAGAGGGGTGGGAGGGTGGATTTGAATTTTTCTCAGGTTGAGATACATATCCTATTAGTTATTTTTCCCCTTTATTTATTTGACTTAGTTTTGCATAAAAGCGAATAAAATTCACTTATATAGGCCTATAATGAAATATGTATGTATTTATCATTCCATCATTTTATTTATGAAATTTTCTTCAACTCAGAAATGAAAAGTCCCCAAGATGTTTCGGCCTTGGGACTTAGGAACGATAACTCTTACCTGAGGAACTTTCATACCAAATAAAATTTAAAATATGTTTTGTGTTTTTTTGCAATGATTTCCATTCAATTGTTTTGTGTCACAGTTATCAAAATACATTTTCTTATAACATCAAGCAGCTTTTTTCAGATGATTTGTCAACAGAGTAAGAAAATATGAAAAATTTGGTTTAGGGAAATACTAAAATTAATTGCAAAAATAACATTTGTGAATGTTAAGAAGTATTATATTTATTTTTAGGTGTCCGAAGAAAATATTCATCATATAACAAAAAAAAAATTCTCTCAATTTGTGAATAGTTAACTTTTTAAAAATTACTTAACAAAAACACGAAAAAAACATTTAAAAATTATTCTAAAATACCTATAGTATCCCTATCATCATTTTAATATTTAATAAGTATATGTTTTGTGGTCTTCTATTGAAAATTGGAATAAACTGTGGACGTACAGAGCCACCTTGACGTTATTAAACACTGTCACAGTTAAGCGTATAAGACCTCTTAACATGTGATATAGTTCATAGACTGTGGAAAAACCTTTAAAACACCAATCATTCCATACTCGGTTATATTAAGAGATTAAATCCCTGAACACAATGACCCTGTCGTTCTTAACAAAATGCCCCACAGAAGATGTACGTCGCATGTAGAAAATGCATATAGAAAAAGACAATGTTCATGGCGTCGTTTTAAAGCAGCAGATCGCATTGTACTCAGAATGTATAGATATTTACTGAGTCCCTAGTTCCCGGTGAGAATGTGGATTCCTATAAAAGGTAAAACAATTACTCATATACGTGTAGTTCAAAGAAACTTCAATATAAGAATTAAGGTAATGTTTAAGGCATTCAATAAGCGTTTTTATTTTCTCACTTATTTGTACCGGTATGGAAAAAATCAGAAAACACTGTACAGTACTGATGTAAATATGCAATACTATGAAATAATTTACTAAACATGTTTCAAGCAGTGTTTTAGTACAGTTCTTTGTTTTCTCTTATATCCAGTTAGTATACAAACTCTATATATCAATGTAATGAATGCATTAATTAGATCAGATATTTACTTTTTCACTTGTTTAATCGTGACTAACTTTCTACGTTTGTGCTTTGTGTTTTGTAAGAGATATTTATACCAAAGATACATCTGTTTTATTGAAAAATCCTTCTTAAAATGAAAAGAATGGATTGGATACACTTTTTAATGCAAAAACACCTACCGGTTTCTTGTTTGCTAACGAAAATCAAAAGCAGACTAAATATTACGAATATGTTTTGTTTACTTCTAAATCTTCATCGTTTTTCATAAATTACTTTAAGGAATTTACGCTGAAAATATTTAAAATTATTTTACTTGGAAAAAAATACTCATTTGCTTATCAATTACGAGTGTTATTTCCCACTGTTCCATTGACCACAGGTATCATTTATTCATTACATTTATATATTGCTACTAAATATTTTGTTCAATATTTTTTTTCGGACAATTAAGATATATTGATAATATTTCACTATCTTCAAATGAAGCGTGCGTGTAACCTTAATATTTAGAGATGACGTGTATTATATAAGTGTATTATGTTAACAAGTCTTGATACGAAAGTCAGACACAATAATTATAGGTTAACAATTAGCTGATACTCGGTGCAACGAAACAAAAGTAAGAAAATGTTTCTCTCATGGTGAAGTACTTAGTTTTATTGCTAACTCGTTGCATGGCATTAAAACAGTGTCTATAAAATGATTGCCTACTCACAATTAATGCAAGAAACCCATCGATGCGAACGCCAAATGAACAATCGCATTCTTACAATTAATATCGATGCCTGGCCCGAGCTGAACAAGATAGCACGATTGCATCTCATGGACACTCTCAAAACACATGTACAATGTGGTATCGAGATAGAATCTACATGTATACATGTTCATTTCATTTATATAAACATTTTGTTTTGCTATTTCACATTTAGTCAACACTGGAAGTTCGGTTTGTCTGTATGTCTGTCTTTCTGTGTCTGATCTCTCTCTCTCTCTCTCTCTCTCTCTCTCTCTCTCTCTCTCTCTCTGGTGTATCTCTCTCTCTCTGGTGTATTTCTCTCTCTTTTCTTTCGATGAAATATCTTATACATTGCAAAAAAGCGTATGATTGAGTCAGGATTGTTCAAAATAGCGAGCAGACACACGCATATCAAATAATGTGCCACCCTACGGCGGTCGGTAAATACATGGTTTTATGTGTAATAAGTCCAAAAAGCACTCTTTGATGTACGCTATAAACTAGAATGTATAAGTTGTATTGCTTCATACAATTCTGACAATTAGTCCAATCAAGTCAATAACGTGTGCCTTTTAAAACAATGAAGTTTTTTAATTGTATTATACTCCTTTATAAATTGATTTAAAAGTCACAATGTCACGTGGTCTTCCTGTCCTCTATACAATCAGTTAAACAAACCATGTTACAAATTTTGACAACCCTTGGTATTATCGACATTTTTATCTTTGGTTTAGCCAATACTCAAAAAGATTGTAGAAGTAGATAATTTTAAATTGCATTATACCCATTGTTTTAAAAGGACTCCATCCAAAAATGGTTTAATGGCCGTTTAATAAAGACTTACAATTGTTTATCAATTCTGAAAACATTATTTTTGGAATTTTGCTATTTCAGACTCGGGGTAGATATACTAGTATGCATACATACATTTCATCTTATTTATATAAACACAGATTGTTCTGGCTACTTCACGTTAAGTAAAGACTGTTAAATTCAACTGGACGGTCTCTCTCTCTCTCTCTCTCTCTCTCTCTCTCTCTCTCTCTCTCAATAACAACTTAAATTGCATTAGTTGTACTGTTTTATATTGACAATTAATCAAATAAAGTCGATTACAGGTGCCTTTAAAACAATGATGTTCACGATCTTTATTCCAAGAGACAAATATATCATAGGTTATCCAGTTGAACATATACATACTAAATACATTAAGACATTCAAATAGTACATAATCAGTTTTGAATATCCGCATTAAGAGTTCGATGTTTGTTTGCATAATATAAAAATATTTTCCGAAGTTACACATGTTCTGAAGTATTTGGAGTGGATAGTAACTGTAACTTTACATACACTTGGTTTTCGGGAGTAGTATTTTTTGATATACTTTTCTTTTAAACAATGAAATGATGGACAAATAAGTAAAACATGGAACTCATCTTTAATTTCATTTAGGGCTTCAAACGTCACATTTTCGACAATCGTGTGTTAAATTATTAAACCTCCATAAAGAACGAAACATCTTAATATATTTAAAAGTCGTGTACATCGTCACAATGTCATGTGATCTGTCAGTCCTCTATATGTCAGTTTAACAAATCGTGTTACAACGTTTGACAACCTTAGTGTTATCGATATATTAATCTTTCGTTAAGCCACTGCTCAAAAAGATCGTAGAACTAGATAAATTATTCCTTCACACAATGATTAAATGTCCTCTTTATAAAGTATGGGCGACATTTACACACTGTGATTTGATGTACCAAGTTTCCAACAATTTGTTATCTATTCTAACGACATTTTTAGTAGAAATTTACTCTTTTAAACTCGGGATTAGTGATGTTCAGTTTAGTATTTTAAATGCAGCAATGCAGTAATGCAGCTTTCTTTAACTCAAATAACTAAATTTGATATTTCATCTAAAATGAACAATGATAATAACAACCACATCAAAAATCAATACATCGAAATGTAAATTCAAAGCAGGGCAAACACGGACCTCTAAAGAAATAGGGGTAGGAGCAGGTGCCTAGGAGAAGTATGCATCCCCTGCCGACCGGTCGGATCCGCCGTGTGCTCATCGTCAAGATAATAAAAACGGAAGAAACCGTAGCCAGTGGTGTATTAATAATAGTCTAACAAGTATGTAAAACGTCAATCAGCATGTGACCTGATGAAACATTGTACTTGCTGACAAGGTATTTGTATCGACCATAGAACTTGTGTAAAGATATTTTAATATACATGTATTATATTTAGTACTCACATTAGGTCAAATGTATTAGCATTTTGACATTATCAAAAACAATTTGAATGTCCTGTTAAAGGAGTCTCGACATGATTTGGGATTAATACTTTAATTTTCTTTTTTATGAATAAATTAGTTCAATTGTGCATTTTGGATTATTTTACAAACAAGATAAACTTACAATGTGTTCATACATAATATAATCATAACAGGAAACACTTTTTGATTGAAACGTATACCAATACACCTGTAAACATTAACAAAACTCGAGCTATGTTAACAAACGAAATAATTGAGAATTCTTTATCTTGCTTATATCTCGATATTTGACTTTAAGATTTTGACTAAGCATTCCATTCACCCATATTAACCGTTCATAAAATTCCAAAAAAAAAAAAAGAGCTAAGTGGTGTCTATGCTTCTTTAATAAAGTCTGACTAACACTTACACACGATAATTTTAAACATATGCACACTTAAACATGTATCAAACTTTTAAGAATTGTCTTTGTATTGTATACTTTGACAGTTGGTAAAATCAGGTCGATGACGTATGCCTTTTTAAACATTGGAACATCTGAATATCATATTCTTTATGGATTGATTTAACAGTTGTGTACATCGGCACAATACCACGTGGTATCCCAGTCCTCTATTCAATTAGTTTAACAAAACATGTTACAAAGTTTGAAAACCCTTGGTATTATCGATATATTAATCTTAAGCTTAGTTAATGCTAAAAAAGAAGATCTTTAGATAAGATAAACTTAAATTGCATTAAACCCATTGTTTTAAAAAGTCTCCATCACAAAATGTTAAAATGTACTCTTTATAAAGTAAAGATGATATTCTCACAGGTTAATTTTTTGATGATTTCATGTAGGAAGCTTCCAACAATTGCTTTGCTATTTTAAAAACATTTTTATGGAACTTTATTCTTTAATATTCATCAACAAAAATAGATTATGAAAAAATATAAATCTTATAATTATAGTCAATCCATTAGGCTCATTTAGTTAAAGTATGAGTTTAGCAACATTATCAGAACTTAATTAAATGTCCTGTTATGGACTTAAACACGATTTGAGATTAACATTTACATGTCACTATGTAAGTATGATACAGTTTAATTCGCAGTACAGTTAAGGCAGTCAATAAAAATATGGGCAAAATTTTGTGATGAAAACACGTATACTTTAGTTAAACTGGCATGTCTTTTTTAAAATCAATAACAGTCACTCAAATGTAATATATTTTTAAAATATATATATAACAGTACAATATTTTATGTTCATAGTGGTCACGTGATATGGCAGTCGCATGATACAAGCAGATGTATTTGTGGTTTTGAGGTCATTTAAAAAATTCAATATTGCAAGGGCATAATCATGTCAAAATTCACAGCTGAATTATGAAATAACTTGATGTTATATCGTAGATTTTGAAAAACGGTGCGAACTTTTTAAGATAAGAATATTTGTTAGTAGAAACCGTAATTTATAATGCTAAGTTGAATAATTTTGAAGGTCACAGGGTTAATTTCATTAAAAAATAATTAATTTGTAAGATTTTACAAGGATCGTAGAAGTTTTTAAGTTACATAGCATATTTCAAATTCACATGTAAAAGTTTGTCGGGATCAGGTAAGTGTATGCCCTTGCAATTAAGTGATTTATTTAGGTACTCAGATTTTAGATATACGATATTTTATACAAAACCGAGGTGGCTTCTTTATACGATGCATACTTTTAACAAAATGAAAATAAGACTTTATAGGTAGCATTCTACTAATAATAATTTTAAACAAAATATTCATTTATACTTTTCCGTTAATGTATGACATTTATTTTTCTTCGCTATAAAACTGCACGATAGCCTTCAATGATTTAACTTAATGTGTCATTTTGAAGCATATGACGTCATATTTTGTAGTACAGCGAGAACGACATCTCGCTTATTTTTCAGTGTGTACGATATAACGGACATCAAAATTGTAAGTAATAGCATTTGTTGTTTTTAATTAAAAGATATGTATAAGTTAATTTTACTAATGAATAGATAAATAAGTACTTTCGAGGTTTGTAATATACTGTGATGTCATAATGCACATTTCCCGTACTTTTTGTCTGAACGGAGTTTATTGACAGCCTTAACTGTGCTGCGTTGTGAAACGATTTTTTCTCGTTTTTTATGTATAAAATAATTTAAAAATGCATTCTGAATGATTCACAAACAGGATAAACTTATGCATTGTATTCATAAATAAAATATTCGTAATCAGAAACACTTTAAATAAAATATTCGGTAATTAGAAACACTATTCCATTTAATACCAATAAACATGTTAACAATACTCGAACTTTGTTTACAAACTAGATAATTGAAAGCGCTCTGCATCTCGCTTGAAACTTGATGCTTGACTTTCAAATTTCGACGAAGCATTTCAATCACCGATATTAACCGCTCTGGACATTAATACAGAAAACTATAAAAATTAAAAAAAAAAAATTGAACTCAAGTCGTGTCAAGGCATTTTTAATCAAGTCTTACTGACATTTCAACGCGGTGATTTTATGCATACATAAATACATTTACAGCACGCCCTTGTGTATCGAATTAACTGAGAGACAAAAACACCATATGCAGGTAATGAAGGTATATTGCTTCATAAGTAAGGAAAGTTGACTATAGGAAAATTGAAGTTATCGCGTTAATCATAAAGTGTTGTTGTTAAGTTACCATTAATATCAATTTCCAGTAAAATATCCAAATATGAAACATCTGTGGTATCTTTAATTTCAAGTTCACTGTGATATATCGACTCGACGTAAGTATGGAAATAACAATTGTTAATTGATAATACGTCGTCAATGTACCTAATTGTTGAGTCAAAGGCGACAGCAAGTGATTTTTTTTTTTCACGTATATGTTTTTGATAAAATTCTGCTTCATAAGAATACAAAAATAGGTCTGCTAACAATGGGGAACATTGAATCTGAGCTCAAGTCGTGTCTCGGCCTCTTTAATAGACTCTGTCTGCCAGACATTTCAACGCGGTGAATTTATGCATACATAAATACATTTACATATTTCAAACATCTAACAAGTGTCTTTATATTCTAAACAATCAGTTTAACCAATCTTGTTACAAAGTATGACAGCCCATAGTAGTATCGATAAATTAATCTTTGGTTTAGTCAATGCTCAAAAAAGATCATAGAAATAGATAGATTTGGTTTGTATTCTATTATTATACCCACTGCCGAAAAAGATATGCGTATTGTGACATCACCATGATTATTTGTCCTCTTTATAAACTCTGAATGTCATTATCATACGGTAATTTGATTTGTTTAACTTCTCAAGTTCATTCATAGTCGAAATTTACTTTTTAGGACTCGGCCCGTGGTAAGCAATTTCTATTTTTGTATTTTTGCTGCAATGTAGTATTCTTTAACAAAACTAATCTAATTGAATAAACTTAATTCCTATTGAAATTATATCGTCCATTGAATTTAAAGATTGATGATTGTGACACCATAACAAAATAATAAAATGCCCTGCTATTTAAGTCTGACCGAGTCTTAAACACGATGACATATAAATATTCGAACAACTGTCTTTTACGGTGTGACCACACCCAAAAGATTATTGACAGGACTGGCATTGTGTTGTTGTTCATGTGATACTGTTGGTTCTGTATATCTAAATCGCCATATTCCGCACAAAATATATCACAGACAGGTAAAAATTCGAGGAGAGGGGAGGGTTACTTTTTTGGAAATATATAGGTTTTTTCTAATAACAAATACTGAAAAAAAGAAATAAATAACGGACACCTCTCCCATTTTGCGCGCAAAATTAAAAATTAAGGTAAATAAAACTGAAACTTAACACACTGGTCAAATTGCAATATAAGATTAAACAATCGCCACCTATATACATTAATAGTATTTAATATATATACGTGTATGCACAAGTACAGTATTTATATGGGCGCATGCACACCATTTGTATTAACGTCTGAATGTTCAAACGTTAAATCAATATTGGACATGTACCTCACTTTATAATCATTTGCAGAGAAATAAAACTAAATGCAGAATTTTGATGACACTTAAACCTTCTACTAAAATTGTAAAATACAAGGCCCCTGCGTCAGAGGTCAAGACTCTAGGGCGTATTGTTAAGGAAAAATATCAACCCATAATTATCATATCCATATAGAGCTGTTTTACTAAATAATGAAATTGATAGTTCCTACATCAGGGATTCAATCCCTTGGGTAGGGCCGATATGGCCACAGATTGATAATGAAACATATTTTTTGATTTATCATATATATTTTTCTGTACTTTATTGGAACTTCACTTGATGCATTGTTATTGTGTCTATATTGTTGTTTTATTTATTTGAAATTCACTGCCAATGGAGCAGGTGTTAAAGTATGAGATAAATGTGTCCGTATAATGAACATCTATGTTTGTTAAATCCCTTTTTGTAAAATTCAAAAAATAAAAGCGACGGTAACAGTCAGGGGAGTGTCGAATGTAGTTGCATTTTAAGGACCCCCCCCCCCCCCTCTCTCTCACCAATCCGAAAAAAATGGATTCGCGCATGAGTGCTTGTTTTTAAATCTCAATTTGATTCAGTCTGTTTTGTAAAAAAAAAATACACCCCTGAGAAATGATGTTACAATCTAATGATATTAAATACGGACAGATCTCACAGAACTGTTGAATTTTCTTTGGTTTTCCAATATAAATGTCCTATAAACATGCATTTTTATTTATAGCGGTTTCTGAAACATTTATTCCCAAGTACAGAAAAAACCGTTGTTTTGATTTTCATTTATAGCAGTTTTTTTTCAAAGTAAAAAGAAAATTTTGTCAAATTTGAGTATCATTCATAAAAGACAAACACTGAGTATTAAGATATCTTACTGCTCATCGTATTTTTCGGGAAGAATATCATTGATCAAAACAAACTTAAAAAATACAAAGGAAAATTAATAAATGTTCATTACACGCGAGAGATAATGTATACTGTCTTAAAGACAAATGAAGCACTAAATATTCTCATATGAAAAAAAAAACATATTTATGCGCCGTGAATTAACATGTCTTCTGATTTTGTAATATAATAAACAATACTTACTTATGTATTGTGTGTTTCAATGTAACAAAACAAGCGGTTCTAGCCACAAAATAAAAACATCGTTTGTCTAACACACAGCATTTTATTCAGAATGGCAAAATATCAATTTCATAGCGAATACTAAGATGCTGACCATTTCAAACAATACAACCTGAGACCAAGGGCTATTACTGTTTCGAAAATTCATCATCAAAAATAAAATGTTAATAGCTGTCGTATCTGCATGATGTGTCGTTCTTAAGCTCAATGTCAACAATAAACAACGCATTAGAATTGTATTAAAAATATCAAATGCATGAACTTGTGTCAATGATACGATGATATGATGATATACAATATATTCAAAGTGAAGGTCCTGTCATAGTATTCGCTGACACGATAATGAGCCCTCCTTCCCAAGTTCAAAGTCAGCAGTGACCAGAATGTAGGTCTATAAATGATGGTTTTGGTTACAGAACATCAGTAAAATTGACCAATATAAATTGTTATCAATAAATATCTGCACTTTACTCATCATCAAATGCAATTAACCAAACTTGTATTTAATGTTCCAAATCGTTGACGCTTAACCGAGTTCATTAGTAATCCTCTGCATTTCATGCACAGATCAAAGCCAGGGTGCTCCCTCCCTCCCTGGCGAATTCGCATAGTGTAGTTACCGAAAATAGATCTCGGATCTCATGCAATATTCATAGTTCAATGGATGCATTTCTTTTGACTCTAAATCCGCCAATAATTTCTTGTATTCCGTTGGAGAATCTCAGGGAATGTTTTGTGACCTAAAAATTATTATTTTGAAACAGTAATAATGACGCTCGTTGACTTAACATAGATGCTACCATTAATACTATTGATGCCAAATTAAAAATTAATATTGAGCATTCATTAGAATGTCGACAGCTTTGATTAAATAACTATTTATAAACTTAATTACTGAATACACGTGCAATAGTGCTACTTTATTCGAACATGTATTACATAGCAAAATACACATGTAAATAATTCTACTTTACTCTTACGTGTATGTCTTATAATAATACACGTGTAGTATTGCTACCTAACTCTTACATGTATTCCACGGCATGTGTAAAGGTGCTAGTTCACCCCTGCGAATGTGTTAGGAATGTTTCCCTTATCATTGCTAAGTTTTTAATAAATCAAGAGGTCCTCGAATGAAAGTTCTCAAGACTTCCCCGAGATTTGTTCTGTTCCTATGAAATTTCGAGCGGAAGTGTTCGGATAATATTCTCAAAATACGCAAGTACTGGTCGTTTTTCATTTATTTTTCTAAATATTTATTTTTTCCATTTTATTCCTTTTTTATTTAGTTCAAAATGTCTCATTGTTTATTTTCTCCCTACTCATAAACTTACCTGCCTACTGTACATGCATGCACAATTAGCTTAAAAATGGATCGATACGACAGTAAAGTATGGCTCTTGCTAGTATATATATATATATATATATATATATATATATATATATATATATATATATATATATATATCCAAATCACAAAAGAATTTTCTCAGTGTCCGGTAAAAATATAATAAAAGAAAAAAAGCAACACTAACTGCAAAACATAAGCGCTTTCATTGTTAAAAATCTTCAGACGTTTTACAGTCGTTAAAACTATGACGTAATTACGTTACCTAGTGATAACGTCAACAATAATACTATGACGTCATAATGCTTATTGAAGGAAACAATCATAGAATAAAGTTATATAGCCTTATATACAGTAAAACAAAATCACAGACGATGAAACAGTCTATATCAAACTATTTAACGAAGGTTTTAGTGACTTTATAAAATGTTTTTCTTTTTCCCTTCGTTCAATTGCATTGTCAGTATACAGTTTATAAAACGGAAAAACTGAAAATTGTCCGTGGCCACAAATATCAAGATGTTCACTAAGTTTAATTTTTCTGTACTCGGGTTGATTGACGTGTTGTTTGTGTATACGAATACGGGTGCGTAGGGTTGTTCCAGTTTCTCCTATATAGAATTCGTTGCATCCGCTACACGTAATGTTGTATATAACATTTTTAGAGGCACAAGACATGTTCGCATTAACAATAAAGTCCTTGTCCCCGAACTTGAACGATTTCCCGACTTTAATGTATTGGCAAGTTCCACAGCGGGGATCGTTACACTTGCTGACAGAATAAGATTGACGTTGAAAAGAAGACTTGCAAAGTATCCTTCGGAGATTCCTGGGTTGTCTTTTACTGTTGATGAAGTTATATTTTTTCAGCACTTCGGACATTTTTTCATCAGTTTGTAGAATGTTGTTAAGTTGACGTACGACTGGAATAATATTAATATCATTCGGATTATGCGTAGTTACGAGTGGTAATATCTTTAAATCAGAGGTGTTATTTTCAGGAGGATTAATAAGATTTTCCCTGTTCAGTGCTAATGCCTGTTTGATACCATCGTCTATGATTCCTACTGGATAACATTGTTTTATCAGGCTTGCTTTCAATTCATGTAAACGCTCATTTCTTTTTTCGTTGTCGCTAACTATGGTACATACTCGCCTTGCTAAGTTGTAAGGAATTGCGCGTTTAGTATGGCCCGGATGGCAAGAGCTGAAATGAAGGTACTGATGGGTATCTGTTGGTTTGTAATACATGTCGGTGGTTATATTTTCTCCGCATTTAGAAATGAGCACATCCAAAAATGGAACACAGATCGCACTTTCATCTAGCGTAAAGTTAATGTTTGGATCCAGATTATTTACAATGTCTAAAAAGACTGTTAAATTGGCGTCGCTCTCGTTCCAGATGATAAAACAGTCATCAAGATATCTTTTCCATCCATTTTTTATATTTTGTGCGGTTTGATGGTTAAATTGCCGTCTAGCTTTTTCATACATTTTCTCTTCTAAGTATCCTAAAGTGAGGGTGGCATAAGTAGGGGCCATTTTAGTCCCCATAGCCGTTCCTTTAAGCTGCAAATAATGTTTGCCGTTGAAAGAGAATGTGTTGTTTTTAAGGACTAAACTGCTTGCCTCTAGGATAAACTCTCTGCTGAAACGGCTGTTGATATTTTGTGGATATTTATTGATCCAGTATTTGAGGGCATTGATACCGAGATCTGTGGTTATGTTTGTATACAAATTTGTTACATCCATAGTGACCAACTTTGCATCTTGGTTAACTTTATCTGGTAAATATCTCAGGAAATCAAGATCATCTCGAACATAACTTTTTACTTCTGAGCATAAGGGTTTTAGTAATATATCCATAAGATGACTCAGTCGTTGAAAGTGCGATCTGTGTTCCATTTTTGGATGTGCTCATTTCTAAATGCGGAGAAAATATAACCACCGACATGTATTACAAACCAACAGATACCCATCAGTACCTTCATTTCAGCTCTTGCCATCCGGGCCATACTAAACGCGCAATTCCTTACAACTTAGCAAGGCGAGTATGTACCATAGTTAGCGACAACGAAAAAAGAAATGAGCGTTTACATGAATTGAAAGCAAGCCTGATAAAACAATGTTATCCAGTAGGAATCATAGACGATGGTATCAAACAGGCATTAGCACTGAACAGGGAAAATCTTATTAATCCTCCTGAAAATAACACCTCTGATTTAAAGATATTACCACTCGTAACTACGCATAATCCGAATGATATTAATATTATTCCAGTCGTACGTCAACTTAACAACATTCTACAAACTGATGAAAAAATGTCCGAAGTGCTGAAAAAATATAACTTCATCAACAGTAAAAGACAACCCAGGAATCTCCGAAGGATACTTTGCAAGTCTTCTTTTCAACGTCAATCTTATTCTGTCAGCAAGTGTAACGATCCCCGCTGTGGAACTTGCCAATACATTAAAGTCGGGAAATCGTTCAAGTTCGGGGACAAGGACTTTATTGTTAATGCGAACATGTCTTGTGCCTCTAAAAATGTTATATACAACATTACGTGTAGCGGATGCAACGAATTCTATATAGGAGAAACTGGAACAACCCTACGCACCCGTATTCGTATACACAAACAACACGTCAATCAACCCGAGTACAGAAAAATTAAACTTAGTGAACATCTTGATATTTGTGGCCACGGACAATTTTCAGTTTTTCCGTTTTATAAACTGTATACTGACAATGCAATTGAACGAAGGGAAAAAGAAAAACATTTTATAAAGTCACTAAAACCTTCGTTAAATAGTTTGATATAGACTGTTTCATCGTCTGTGATTTTGTTTTACTGTATATAAGGCTATATAACTTTATTCTATGATTGTTTCCTTCAATAAGCATTATGACGTCATAGTATTATTGTTGACGTTATCACTAGGTAACGTAATTACGTCATAGTTTTAACGACTGTAAAACGTCTGAAGATTTTTAACAATGAAAGCGCTTATGTTTTGCAGTTAGTGTTGCTTTTTTTCTTTTATTATATATATATATATATATATATATATAATCTCTATATTAAAAAATAAATTAAAAACAAATCATATGTCAATGAGGCACGTATCGCAGTCTATACTGAAATATCCAGTACACTCATTACAGGATGTTTGATCCCCCTCTAAATTTATCGCGGGAAATATAGTGCGAGTGCACTGTGACGTCATCCATAACTTAGTTCGTCTTAAGCTTGTTTACGTTTCTCGACTCAATACGAAATTATAGCGGCAAGTAACATATCTTTTGAGTCTTACCAGAGCATAAACGGTACTCAAAACGTGTCTTCAAACTTTAAGTCAGCGTAAATTACGAGTTAAAAGTCGGCCATTTTTGGCATAGCACCACGGGTGAAAACATTAGAGTGCATTATGGGACGTAGACAAAACAATTAGTTTGATAAACTGTAGGTTCAGCTCGTTCTTTTTCCCGCGCACACTGGTTCTTAAAGCTCTCTTCGCTTGCTATAAGATGTGTGATTTTAAGAACATCATGCTTTCTAAGTAAATAAAACAGTGTAGTTCGCGTACTTTTATTTCTCTGGAGGTTTTAAAGAGTCAGAAGACACTTAACCGTGAACTTTGACGTCACAATAAGAGGAAATTACTCTTATTCAAGTTATTGTAAATCTGCTGAAATTACCAAAATCCTATCAAAATCTTGCAATGCTTAAGAATGACAACATTTCTGCAGATACAGGAAACAGTTGTAACTTGCACTCATGTGGATGGACGCTCACATTTATTTTATTCACTATAATTACGGTAATTTCCTGGAACGTACACGTAGCATTGCCTTTTTTAAATGGGGTGGGTGGGTAGATGGCAGTCTCATCCAAAAAATTGTTACAAGCAAAAAGAAAAAAAATCATGAAAATTCTAATCCTTCAGGTCTTTAGCAGTTCAATGGTTTCTTTTTTTCACTTCCATTTATTACATGCTCCAAATTCCAAAAAGGGGGGGGGGGCGCAATTCCATGATAAGCAAATATTTTTAAGCGTAAATTAAAAAAAAAAATTAAAAAAGTGAAAGGGGCAAATCCATGATAAGTCGATTTCCCATGTGTAAATTGAAAAAAAAAATATTTTGTTTAACGGGGGGGGGGGGGGTGTCGGGATGCTCTATAATGATTCAATTTTCATATGTAAGTTTAAAGAAAAAATGTCTACTGCAAAAAAAAGGGGGAGATGAACCGACGTTACAATCACTTTAAAAGGGGAGATACAGTGCAATGAACATCTTTAGATATGTATAAGTTAATTTTACTAATGAATAGATAAATAAGTACTTTCGAGGTTTGTAATATACTGTGATGTCATAATGCACATTTCCCGTACTTTTTGTCTGAACGGAGTTTATTGACAGCCTTAACTGTGCTGCGTTGTGAAACGATTTTTTCTCGTTTTTTATGTATAAAATAATTTAAAAATGCATTCTGAATGATTCACAAACAGGATAAACTTATGCATTGTATTCATAAATAAAATATTCGTAATCAGAAACACTTTAAATAAAATATTCGGTAATTAGAAACACTATTCCATTTAATACCAATAAACATGTTAACAATACTCGAACTTTGTTTACAAACTAGATAATTGAAAGCGCTCTGCATCTCGCTTGAAACTTGATGCTTGACTTTCAAATTTCGACGAAGCATTTCAATCACCGATATTAACCGCTCTGGACATTAATACAGAAAACTATAAAAATTAAAAAAAAAAAATTGAACTCAAGTCGTGTCAAGGCATTTTTAATCAAGTCTTACTGACATTTCAACGCGGTGATTTTATGCATACATAAATACATTTACAGCACGCCCTTGTGTATCGAATTAACTGAGAGACAAAAACACCATATGCAGGTAATGAAGGTATATTGCTTCATAAGTAAGGAAAGTTGACTATAGGAAAATTGAAGTTATCGCGTTAATCATAAAGTGTTGTTGTTAAGTTACCATTAATATCAATTTCCAGTAAAATATCCAAATATGAAACATCTGTGGTATCTTTAATTTCAAGTTCACTGTGATATATCGACTCGACGTAAGTATGGAAATAACAATTGTTAATTGATAATACGTCGTCAATGTACCTAATTGTTGAGTCAAAGGCGACAGCAAGTGATTTTTTTTTTTCACGTATATGTTTTTGATAAAATTCTGCTTCATAAGAATACAAAAAATAGGTCTGCTAACAATGGGTAACATTGAATCTGAGCTCAAGTCGTGTCTCGGCCTCTTTAATAGACTCTGTCTGCCAGACATTTCAACGCGGTGAATTTATGCATACATAAATACATTTACATATTTCAAACATCTAACAAGTGTCTTTATATTCTTAACAATCAGTTTAACCAATCTTGTTACAAAGTATGACAGCCCATAGTAGTATCGATAAATTAATCTTTGGTTTAGTCAATGCTCAAAAAAGATCATAGAAATAGATAGATTTGGTTTGTATTCTATTATTATACCCACTGCCGAAAAAGATATGCGTATTGTGACATCACCATGATTATTTGTCCTCTTTATAAACTCTGAATGTCATTATCATACGGTAATTTGATTTGTTTAACTTCTCAAGTTCATTCATAGTCGAAATTTACTTTTTAGGACTCGGCCCGTGGTAAGCAATTTCTATTTTTGTATTTTTGCTGCAATGTAGTATTCTTTAACAAAACTAATCTAATTGAATAAACTTAATTCCTATTGAAATTATATCGTCCATTGAATTTAAAGATTGATGATTGTGACACCATAACAAAATAATAAAATGCCCTGCTATTTAAGTCTGACCGAGTCTTAAACACGATGACATATAAATATTCGAACAACTGTCTTTTACGGTGTGACCACACCCAAAAGATTATTGACAGGACTGGCATTGTGTTGTTGTTCATGTGATACTGTTGGTTCTGTATATCTAAATCGCCATATTCCGCACAAAATATATCACAGACAGGTAAAAATTCGAGGAGAGGGGAGGGTTACTTTTTTGGAAATATATAGGTTTTTTCTAATAACAAATACTGAAAAAAAGAAATAAATAACGGACACCTCTCCCATTTTGCGCGCAAAATTAAAAATTAAGGTAAATAAAACTGAAACTTAACACACTGGTCAAATTGCAATATAAGATTAAACAATCGCCACCTATATACATTAATAGTATTTAATATATATACGTGTATGCACAAGTACAGTATTTATATGGGCGCATGCACACCATTTGTATTAACGTCTGAATGTTCAAACGTTAAATCAATATTGGACATGTACCTCACTTTATAATCATTTGCAGAGAAATAAAACTAAATGCAGAATTTTGATGACACTTAAACCTTCTACTAAAATTGTAAAATACAAGGCCCCTGCGTCAGGGGTCAAGACTCTAGGGCGTATTGTTAAGGAAAAATATCAACCCATAATTATCATATCCATATAGAGCTGTTTTACTAAATAATGAAATTGATAGTTCCTACATCAGGGATTCAATCCCTTGGGTAGGGCCGATATGGCCACAGATTGATAATGAAACATATTTTTTGATTTATCATATATATTTTTCTGTACTTTATTGGAACTTCACTTGATGCATTGTTATTGTGTCTATATTGTTGTTTTATTTATTTGAAATTCACTGCCAATGGAGCAGGTGTTAAAGTATGAGATAAATGTGTCCGTATAATGAACATCTATGTTTGTTAAATCCCTTTTTGTAAAATTCAAAAAATAAAAGCGACGGTAACAGTCAGGGGAGTGTCGAATGTAGTTGCATTTTAAGGACCCCCCCCCCCCCCCTCTCTCTCACCAATCCGAAAAAAATGGATTCGCGCATGAGTGCTTGTTTTTAAATCTCAATTTGATTCAGTCTGTTTTGTAAAAAAAAAATACACCCCTGAGAAATGATGTTACAATCTAATGATATTAAATACGGACAGATCTCACAGAACTGTTGAATTTTCTTTGGTTTTCCAATATAAATGTCCTATAAACATGCATTTTTATTTATAGCGGTTTCTGAAACATTTATTCCCAAGTACAGAAAAAACCGTTGTTTTGATTTTCATTTATAGCAGTTTTTTTTCAAAGTAAAAAGAAAATTTTGTCAAATTTGAGTATCATTCATAAAAGACAAACACTGAGTATTAAGATATCTTACTGCTCATCGTATTTTTCGGGAAGAATATCATTGATCAAAACAAACTTAAAAAATACAAAGGAAAATTAATAAATGTTCATTACACGCGAGAGATAATGTATACTGTCTTAAAGACAAATGAAGCACTAAATATTCTCATATGAAAAAAAAAACATATTTATGCGCCGTGAATTAACATGTCTTCTGATTTTGTAATATAATAAACAATACTTACTTATGTATTGTGTGTTTCAATGTAACAAAACAAGCGGTTCTAGCCACAAAATAAAAACATCGTTTGTCTAACACACAGCATTTTATTCAGAATGGCAAAATATCAATTTCATAGCGAATACTAAGATGCTGACCATTTCAAACAATACAACCTGAGACCAAGGGCTATTACTGTTTCGAAAATTCATCATCAAAAATAAAATGTTAATAGCTGTCGTATCTGCATGATGTGTCGTTCTTAAGCTCAATGTCAACAATAAACAACGCATTAGAATTGTATTAAAAATATCAAATGCATGAACTTGTGTCAATGATACGATGATATGATGATATACAATATATTCAAAGTGAAGGTCCTGTCATAGTATTCGCTGACACGATAATGAGCCCTCCTTCCCAAGTTCAAAGTCAGCAGTGACCAGAATGTAGGTCTATAAATGATGGTTTTGGTTACAGAACATCAGTAAAATTGACCAATATAAATTGTTATCAATAAATATCTGCACTTTACTCATCATCAAATGCAATTAACCAAACTTGTATTTAATGTTCCAAATCGTTGACGCTTAACCGAGTTCATTAGTAATCCTCTGCATTTCATGCACAGATCAAAGCCAGGGTGCTCCCTCCCTCCCTGGCGAATTCGCATAGTGTAGTTACCGAAAATAGATCTCGGATCTCATGCAATATTCATAGTTCAATGGATGCATTTCTTTTGACTCTAAATCCGCCAATAATTTCTTGTATTCCGTTGGAGAATCTCAGGGAATGTTTTGTGACCTAAAAATTATTATTTTGAAACAGTAATAATGACGCTCGTTGACTTAACATAGATGCTACCATTAATACTATTGATGCCAAATTAAAAATTAATATTGAGCATTCATTAGAATGTCGACAGCTTTGATTAAATAACTATTTATAAACTTAATTACTGAATACACGTGCAATAGTGCTACTTTATTCGAACATGTATTACATAGCAAAATACACATGTAAATAATTCTACTTTACTCTTACGTGTATGTCTTATAATAATACACGTGTAGTATTGCTACCTAACTCTTACATGTATTCCACGGCATGTGTAAAGGTGCTAGTTCACCCCTGCGAATGTGTTAGGAATGTTTCCCTTATCATTGCTAAGTTTTTAATAAATCAAGAGGTCCTCGAATGAAAGTTCTCAAGACTTCCCCGAGATTTGTTCTGTTCCTATGAAATTTCGAGCGGAAGTGTTCGGATAATATTCTCAAAATACGCAAGTACTGGTCGTTTTTCATTTATTTTTCTAAATATTTATTTTTTCCATTTTATTCCTTTTTTATTTAGTTCAAAATGTCTCATTGTTTATTTTCTCCCTACTCATAAACTTACCTGCCTACTGTACATGCATGCACAATTAGCTTAAAAATGGATCGATACGACAGTAAAGTATGGCTCTTGCTAGTATATATATATATATATATATATATATATATATATATATATATATATATATATATATATATATATATATATATATATATATATATATATATATATATATATATATATATAATCTCTATATTAAAAAATAAATTAAAAACAAATCATATGTCAATGAGGCACGTATCGCAGTCTATACTGAAATATCCAGTACACTCATTACAGATGTTTGATCCCCCTCTAAATTTATCGCGGGAAATATAGTGCGAGTGCACTGTGACGTCATCCATAACTTAGTTCGTCTTAAGCTTGTTTACGTTTCTCGACTCAATACGAAATTATAGCGGCAAGTAACATATCTTTTGAGTCTTACCAGAGCATAAACGGTACTCAAAACGTGTCTTCAAACTTTAAGTCAGCGTAAATTACGAGTTAAAAGTCGGCCATTTTTGGCATAGCACCACGGGTGAAAACATTAGAGTGCATTATGGGACGTAGACAAAACAATTAGTTTGATAAACTGTAGGTTCAGCTCGTTCTTTTTCCCGCGCACACTGGTTCTTAAAGCTCTCTTCGCTTGCTATAAGATGTGTGATTTTAAGAACATCATGCTTTCTAAGTAAATAAAACAGTGTAGTTCGCGTACTTTTATTTCTCTGGAGGTTTTAAAGAGTCAGAAGACACTTAACCGTGAACTTTGACGTCACAATAAGAGGAAATTACTCTTATTCAAGTTATTGTAAATCTGCTGAAATTACCAAAATCCTATCAAAATCTTGCAATGCTTAAGAATGACAACATTTCTGCAGATACAGGAAACAGTTGTAACTTGCACTCATGTGGATGGACGCTCACATTTATTTTATTCACTATAATTACGGTAATTTCCTGGAACGTACACGTAGCATTGCCTTTTTTAAATGGGGTGGGTGGGTAGATGGCAGTCTCATCCAAAAAATTGTTACAAGCAAAAAGAAAAAAAATCATGAAAATTCTAATCCTTCAGGTCTTTAGCAGTTCAATGGTTTCTTTTTTTCACTTCCATTTATTACATGCTCCAAATTCCAAAAAGGGGGGGGGGCGCAATTCCATGATAAGCAAATATTTTTAAGCGTAAATTAAAAAAAAAAATTAAAAAAGTGAAAGGGGCAAATCCATGATAAGTCGATTTCCCATGTGTAAATTGAAAAAAAAAATATTTTGTTTAACGGGGGGGGGGGGGGGTGTCGGGATGCTCTATAATGATTCAATTTTCATATGTAAGTTTAAAGAAAAAATGTCTACTGCAAAAAAAAGGGGGAGATGAACCGACGTTACAATCACTTTAAAAGGGGAGATACAGTGCAATGAACATCTTTATTATTAAACAACACTGTATCTGATATTAAACAATTGTTTTACTTATAAATTAAAAAATTAAAACAAATCTTATAAACTATGAATAATGAAAATTTACTGAAAATAGGTATGTTTTATTTTATTTTGCAATCAAATTCATTTACTCATTTACAATTGTTAATTTTATTTTTATTGATTTATCATAATTTATTATTTGATCGTATTCTGTGCTCGCCCCAATGGTCGCACCGTAAAACATATTAATTTCATTCAATTTTGCGTGTATGATTTTTTTTCTGATTGAAATTAGTGCATATGCCGACTATTTATGGCATTTTGTTTAGTGACTTCAGTTCAACAAGTGCGATGTTTGTGCTTCTGAAATAAACGATTTCCGTTGTTATTCAGAACAAGACAGCGTGCTAAATACAAGTCACATAGTACATGTACATGTCATCGGGTTCTGGGTAGGAAGATACAATATAAGAAGTCTTAAAATATCAAAACATAATCTGACCAATGATACTTGGTTATAATGTAGACATACAGGTTTGCTTTAGAAGTCATCTATGGCATGAGTTCCATCTCTTTATACATGCCACTTTTGTGTTACAAAAGTAGATCCATCATCACACCCATTGTACAGAAATTCCGGGATCCTGGATCCACGCAACCACTACGTAAATTTTTGGATCCACCGCGCCTTCTTCTTCCTCTAGGTTTGGAATTTTCATATTATTTAGGATGTCGTGTTAACCCCCCCCCCCCCCCCCCCCGCCTCACACACACACACACACACACACACACACACACACACACACACACACACACACACACACACACACACACACACACACACACACACACACACACACACACACACACACACACACACACACACACACACATACGTGTATCAACCCCTTTTTGGGGACCTTGTCAAAATATCTTAAATTGGGGACCAAGAGATATCACAGCATAGTTGACATTGTTCAACTCATTTTATTCTGTTTGTATCCTTATTTGAGTAGATAAAGTGAATCGTTGTGTTTAAACGAAATATCAATGGATTTTGAAAACGGGGACCCGGAAGTGCCAATCTGAGGACTTGAGTGTAAAGTATGGGGACCCTGCTCCTCATAATCAAACAAAACTGAGGACCTTATCTAGATTAGACTAAATTCTTAAAAAATAATAATGGAAACGTTCATTGCAGAAAAAAACTTACACTACCAACGTTAGCGCTTTATGCATTTTTTCTTATGCAATGGTGCCATCTTAATATCCCACATGGATCCCCATTTTCTGAGGATTCATACAATAATATATGATTAATTGATATTAAATGGCAGGTTACTATCATTTCAACATTCAGCAAATGAGATTTAAAACGTTTGAAAAATGTTATGTGATTAAAATCTTAAATCGCCAGGAATACTTGTACCGATAACATAAAAAACTGAAATCCTAATCTTCACATAACTACAACTTTGGGGACTTACACATGAATAAAGTATACACTAAACTGAGGACCTAATACACACGGTACAACTTTGGGGACTTGCACATGAATAAAGTTTACACTAAACTGAGGACCTAATACACACGGTACAACTCTGGGGACTTACGCATGAATATAGTATACACACTAGACTGGGGACCTAATACACACGGTACAACTTTGGGGACTTACACATGAATATAGTATACACTAAACTGAGGACCCAATACACACGGTACAACTCTGGGGACTTGCACATGAAAAAAGTAAACACTAAACTGAGGACCCAATACACACGGTACACGTTAGGGGACTTACACATGAATAAAGTACAGTGGAGCCTCACTTATCCGGAAACTTATGTCCCCAGGCCAAATCGTCCGGATAGGTGAAGCGTCCGGATAACTGAATTGTGATATTTACCTTTAATATTTATGGAAACATAACTCATAAATTAATTATACAATTAAATTTGATAGCCATAAGCACTACAAAAAAGGTTTTTGGTTTTTTTTAAATTAACAAAATAAAATATTGTTAAAAACATTATTTAAGGTATGTTTTTTTCCACAGGAAACCAAGCACTACATTCTACAAGGCAACACATGTACATGTACATGTACATAACAATCACTGTATGAAACCGATAATTTTATTACATTTGCATAACAAAGCGGAGAGAAGAAAGTCGGTGTTCCACTTTACGCTGACAAATCTTTTTCTTCAAGCTAGCGGTGATCGCAACTCTCGCTCTCTTTGCCGGTGGTGTTGACATGTTTGAAGCTGCTCAACATTTGATAATTGAAAATGGGTGAAAATCTGTATATATTCCCTGATTGATAATTGTCCAAGCTATTTTTTCATTGACAGA
This sequence comes from Magallana gigas, assembly GCF_963853765.1. NCBI lineage: Eukaryota > Metazoa > Mollusca > Bivalvia > Ostreida > Ostreidae > Magallana > Magallana gigas. The sequence continues at coordinate 72,658,705 of NC_088853.1, read as the reverse complement.
ACTTACCCAAGCTAATTTTACGTATCCATCTTTCTATAGAGTTAATTGCAGCCAAGCAATATTTACAAGTAGCGTGAACACTCATCCACGCCATGTTTGGCATAAATTATTATTACACTGTTAATTGAACACACGCTATAAAATTAATGTCGATACCCTGAACATCCCAAGTGGTCTTATTAACTATCGTAAACAGAACTCAAATTATCAAATATTTCATTTCATTTTAATCAAACAATAACGGTTCATAAGTTAAATGGCGACAATTAAACATGTCGCATCCATGGTTATCGTAATATCCTCGGGCGAGTACATAGCGTGACACAGGTGACCCCGATTACCGGACGAAGGCATTGTTTAAAACCAACAACCAGTGTCAGATGTTTTTACACCAATTTGCACTTGCGCATAAAAAACTGTTGTGCCCCCGAACACTTAAATGTGACCGTCCGGTAAAATGAGGTAAAATTTAAAGGAAAACTGTATTATGTGGTAAAATTTGACCGTCCGGATCCGGAACGCGGAAATCCGGATAAACGAGACAAATTATTGTGTAAAAATTCCGTTCCCAATAAAAATCGACCGGAAAGTGAAGCGTCCGGATATTTGGCGTCCGGATATCTGAGGCTCCACTGTATACACACTAGACTGAGGACCTAATACACACGGTACAACTTTGGGGACTTGCACATGAATACAGTAAACACTAAACTGAGGACCCAATACACACGGTACACGTTTGGGGACTTACACATGAATATAGAATACACATTGCAGACTTAAACAGATATTAAGCTTTATATTGAAATTATGAAATATAGACGATTAAGGTCACAATTTACTGAACTTTCAAACGTTTCCAGGGCAATTTTGCACTTTTTTTCCGCCGATCCTACATTCACCACTAGAAGCAGTGTGCATTTAGAGAACATTAACATGACAAATTATGCTGCAAAACCTTCCGAGATATCTAATTCTGGTCCTAATACTGAATTTAAAAAAATCATACATGTACAATTGTAATTTATTTTCCACTTGGATCCACGGATTGTCAACATCACCACTTATTCATTATACTTACAAATCTGCCTGATAAGAAACTACAGTATTGCGGGAAACTTAAATGGCAATAAAAATTATAATTTATAAACTTTTGTTCAGAGTATGTGCTAAAGGCTATTCAAGGTATTAGCTGAAAGTTGTATTATTCTTCTTCCGTAGTTATTATAACAAAAATAGGTATTTTAATGTCATTCAAATGAAAATTTTAATTGTACGCAGAATGATCAAAATACCGCGTTTTTGCAGCACAATAAATTTCTGAACATTACAGCTCATGTGAGCCTCGTATTAACATATTTACATTTTGATGTAATGAATAAATTTCTTACTGCTCTACAACACATTAACACTAATATAAGTAATCAAAATTTATTGGCAAATATTTTCATACAATTGATAAAATTGCAATTAAAGTTGCAATTATAGTTATCATTTATCATACACTTTCAATCCATTCATGTCAGTTTAAAACTCCACTTAAACATAGCATTTAATGCTGTAAGAAGTTTAAATTTTAAAAAAACAATTCCATCCAAATTAATTAACAAATTCTATGTAAAACAATATACTATTTGATCATACACAAATCATTGATAAAATTGTAGTATTTAACAGTTAATTAACATTCTCTGCATATTGATTACAATATTTAAAATCAGCCAATTTTTTATTTCCAAATCTCCAAATCATCCCAAACAATCAAATACCTCGTATGTATGGTTCATGTGCATACTAGCTGTAAACGATGCATCATTCACATCATTGTCAACTCTCAACATCCACAATGAAGTATTTCATTTCAACAGTATGAAATATGTCAATATCTACTTCTCCAACATTTCATCAGTGCAATTTGTGAATTTACAAATTCAAATTATTCAGAGTTTACTAATGCTGTCAGTTCACTCCAAAACCGAAATTGTAAAACACTATATATACATGTACATACAACATATTCTCTACATTTTGATTAAAATAACCAATTCTTATATCTATCATTAAAACATTTCAACAAATCTACAATTCTTGTGAATACAGTACACATTCTGTTGTTCATACAACTATCATCAATGCACATCAACAGTACAATTAATTTTTATATAGCAAATCTAGCTCATTAATATAATTTGCAGTATGCAAAGTTACTAAATATTTTCTTAATTTCTAGTACATTATATATTTGTCAAAATCTATTTCCAAACATCAAATCAAATCAATTACCAGTTATGTATAATTCATACAAATACTAACTGTAACCATAGTCATTCATACAACCAACAATGAAGGTAGATATACCGGTACACAATTTGCTCATTAATACTACATGTCCAGTCACTGTAATATTTATTCCAATCCCTCTGTATTTCAATGACAATGCTAAAATTAATCAAGGTCTATACCCAAAATATCTGAAAAAAAAATAATTTTGTCATTTCAAGTTAATGTCAACTAAAAACACTATATTAGTTTTACAGTTGTATTAATCAATTCCAGCTAAAGTTATCATGGCCCTTATTCCTTAGCTATCTCACAAAGGTGAATGCTCATCACAGCAACAAACATGACAACAGTATGTATTGGTAAAGCTATACATGGAGTATTTTCTACAAATTTACTTATCCTCACACTTCTGTGCTTTATGAAACATAGGTAATCACAGATTACAAAGCTCACCGAGACGAGACATCACCCTTATGAGACTTCACCTTTATGAGACCACCTTTATCATATTAAATGAAAATCATAATTTATGATCTTGGATATTCATGGATTCTGTTTTGACACAATATCGTATATCATCTGTTAAAAAATTGTATGATAATCATATGTTCATATGTTAATCAATACAATAATATAAAATTAAATATGGCATCATATCATATTTACAACATATATCATATAATACAATAACATACCATAATAAACAATGATGAGATTTGATATTGTAACGTATGATATGACATTGTATTGTGTTATACGTTATTGTATTTGATCACATAATACAATATCATAATATATAAAACAATATAGTATTATATAACAATAACATATTACATAATACATCATAACATTGAAACATATGATATTCTATTGTATAATATAGTATGATATTGTATGATACTGTATCATTTTTGATACATAATACAATATTGTATCATATGATACAATATAATTTGATACAACATTGTATCATATCAAATGATACAATATTATGTGATAAAGTAAAATATTATATAATACAATATTATATTATACATATTGTATCATATGATACAATAATATATTTTACAATATCATACAATACAATTTCATGTGATAATATATATTATAAACCAATATCATATTATACAATATTGTATAATACGATATTATATAATATTAGAGTATCATATTATACAATTTCATGTGATATAATTCTATATTACAGAAACTAATATCATATTATACAATATCATATGATACAATATTATTGAATATACAATATTGTTTCATAGGATACAATATTATATTTTGCAATATCTTATGTAATAGTATCATGTGATAAAATAATAAATTAATAATACAATATAATATTTTACAATATTGTATCATAATATACAATACTATATATAAGGATATCATGATACAATATCATAACATAAAATATCAAAAAAATTGATACAATATCATATCGTATCATATAACTTTTTATAATATTACATATGATATATTGTATCATATTAAACAATATTGTTTCATACCATTCAATACTATATCATAGGAATCATGTTATATCATTTATCAAAAAACACATCTATCTAACGGGCAAGTTTGAGTGAGGTAGGAGATTTCTTTAGCATCCTTGATAATTGAGATCAGGCTCTGCATCTGAAGCAACCTCTGCGTTTTATTTATAATATATGCAAGCTATCATCTATAAAACATGTGACCTGTTCCAAAAAAACTAAACCTCATCCAGCATCCGAAACATATGACTTAGATTCAGCATTCAAGCCTGTCAGGTGCATCAGTATACATAAGACGCATCTCCATGCAAGTTTGGTGAAGTTTAGACCAGTAATAACTAAGATATCATCATCAGAGGGCACTAGCAATTAAAACCTTAACCTGCTCCAGCATCCGCAACCTTTGGCTCAGATTCAACATCCATGCCTGTCAGGTGCATCTGTATCATAAGACACACCATCCATTCAAGTTTGGTGAAGTTAGGACCTGTAATAACTAAGATATATTTTTTAGCATCCTTGATAATGGAGATCAAGCTCTGCATCTGAGGCTTACTCTGTGATTCATTCATATTACAGTTTAATCAACTATGCAAGTTTGAAAAAGTACTATTATCTATTGTGACCTGTTCCAAAAAACTTAACCATATCCAGCATCTGAAACCTATGGCTCAGACTCAGCATTCAAGCCTGTCAGGTGCATCAGTATCATAAGACGCACCATCCATGGAAGTCTGGTGAAGTTAGGACAAGTAATAACTAAGATATAATCATCAGAGGGCACCTGTTTCAAAAACTTTAACCACCTCTAAAAACCTTAACCTCCTTCAGCATCCGAAACCTACGGCTCATTTTTAGCATTCAAGCCTGTCTGGTGCATCAGTATCATAAGACGCACCATCCATGGAAGTCTGGTGAAGTTAGAACAAGTAGTAACCAAGATATAATCATCAGAGGGCACCTGCAACAAAAACTTTAACCAGCTCTAAAAACCTTAATCTCCTTCAGCATCTGTAGCCTATAGCTCAGATTCAGCACCCAAGCCTGCCTGGTGCATCAGTATCATAAGACACACCATCAATGCAAGTTTGGTGAAGTATGGACCAGCAGTAACTTAGATATTGCTATCAAAGGGCACCTGCAACAAAAACTTTAACCTGCTCAAAAAACCTTAACCTCCTCCAGCATCCGAAACCTATAGCTCAGATTCAGCACTCAAGCATGTCTGGTGCATCAGTATTATAAGACACCATCCATGCAAGTTTGGTGAAGTACGGACCTGCAGTAACTTAGATATTGCTATCAAAGGGCACCTGCAACAAAAACTTTAACCTGGTCCAACAACCTTAACCTCCTCCAGCATCTGAAATTTAGGACTCAGATTCAGCATCCAAGTCTTTCAAGTCCATCAGTAGGTCCAGATGCATCATCCATGCAAGTTTGGTGAAGATAGGACAAGTAATAGCTTAGATACAGGACCTGCAACAACAACTTTAAGCAGGTCCGGACGCCGACGCCGACGCCGAGGGTATAGCATAAGCTCCCCCTGACTTCGTCTCGGTGAGCTAAATATATAAAAAATTGATGTCCACAAGCTATAATGAACTTGTAATTACTTCATTATCAAAGTAAATAAAGACAAAAAATCAGCATTTTCTTTGTTTTTTATAAGGTTGTACACTTGATCTTTCACATTTCTCCAAGTTCTTTTGGAAAGGATTTTATCCTTTTTTAAAACATTCTCGATATCGTTCTTGCCAGGAACTTTGGACATTGCAATAAAATGGGAAAAATGTTTGTTGACTGAATTCATTTCAGATGGATTCCATGGTTTTTTCTGTGTTTTGTGACGTTTGCCTGCAGAAATTTCATCGGTAGATCTGCCATCAGGGGGTGCTTTCCTTTTCTCTGAAATTACGAGTTTTAGATTATAAATTGGTTGATGATATGGTTGGAATGTGAAAAATGCAAATAACTAAGAAATACAGTACCGCAACATTTTTTTTTCACAAGATAAATGATAGAATTTACGCATGATAGGACTGACATACGTGGACTGAAGCTTGACTGTTAATGAACCCAACATTTAATCTTGAGAACTGCTTTTTTTCATGCATCTAGTTTAAAGTAGAATTACAATATACCAGAAAAGGAGAATATACCAAAAATAAATGTGTACTGAAATAAGGGTACAGACCTTGAGCGCTTTTATTATGAAGACTGTCTTTATCAGTCTGGTAATCCATTTCTCCATCACTCTCATCAGCACAGGACCCGTCAATTTCCTTTACCTCCTCTGGAAAAAATAATCCAAAAACGATAAGAGTAAGTTATGAACATTAATTCTTATATCATATATACAAGAAATTAGAATTCTTACCTTCATTAACTAATAAGAGGCCTACAGGCCTTGACAGTCACCTGAGTACCATAGCATTTAGATTAACCTGGCTGAGGGTCTCATTTTTGCAATTTAAGCTTCATTTTGGAGTCTAAACCCTAATCCAAATTTTAATTTTGGTTAAAAGAAACTTGCAGACTTTAACGGTAAACTTTTATAACATTCAGTTTTGCTAATAATGCACACGTGCAGTTATTTCCTAAATTATGCAGCAATATGTTACATGTACCCATGTGAATTAATTGACCTAAAAAAAAGTCATTCACTATACGGCCAAATTGATCCCCCCCCCCCACAAAAAGCCCCAACCCCTGCCCCACTCCCAGTGAATTTCACAATTTTACAGTACAACAGTCCACAATAAACATACTATACTAAACCAAATCTAAAATCAAACGTCATCAGAAGTCTATAGATCAAACTTGCACAGGAGGAATAAATAATCACCATTGAAATATAACAAATGAGTTCATTTTAATAACCTATTCACAACACTGAATCCTTGCCTGTCTATAAGCCTATCATCATTGTAAGAACACAACTCACCCTGATTATTAAAGGGCATCTCTGTGACATTTTTCCCCTCGTTAATTAGCATCAACATCTTGGAAATCTTTGTTTTTTGAATGATATCCAATGGTTGCCGATAAATTTCTCTGTGGATTCTTATGTCATGGCCAAGGAATTTGGCTAACTGGTCCTGACCGTTTTCACTAAGCTCATGGATTTGTGCCATTGTGGCAATGTGTTTTCTGAGGTTTGTATAGGTTATAATATTTCCATAGCGCAATTCTATTTTCCCACATATTTCATTCAATACGTCACTTGCCCTTAGTGTTCGTGTGGAGGGTGATGGTCTAGCAAATAAATATTTTCCACATACATTTGCATCACTTCTTTTCTGCATTAAGAGATCAATGCATTTAATCATCTCTGGAGTAAGTAATATTGCAACTTTTCTTTCCTGTTTGCCTTTGAGTTCAATTCGAGTCAAAGAACGACAAAGCTCAATTTCCACGTCTGACAAACTTGATTTAAGTTCGTCATCATAGGGAACACTGTTTTGTGCTTCAATAGACAATGTAATTGTCTATAGTAATACGCTGCACATCGCCTCCACGCTTCCTGTTAAAGAGAGTTATGTGACATAGTGTCATCTTTGCCAATTCAATGTAGAAAGCTGAATCATTCGACAATTTCATCAAAAGTTCTTTGATTTTTTCTTTTAGGTAGGAATTAAGCTTGTACACATCCTCGCTTAGAGGTAACATTTTTGGCGCATTATACTTTTTCTCACTCAAAGTTTGTTGCGCACGGGAAGAGATGAGATCGTTCCAATCAGACTCATACAACTGAATGAAAGCTGAACCATTCTCTTGTTTTATTATGTCTGACTCAATAATTCCATCTGATCTATAAATCCTTGCACATCGTTGAAGACTATACCCTATTTTCAGTGCCAGTGAAGGAGTTGCATACATATGTGTATCTTCACACAATCCAGCAAGGGACTTCACACACGACACAACATTGTTAAATTTCTCAGGACTAAAACAATCCTCAATCTTCTGGATACCCCATTCAGGTGTCTTTTTGGCTTCTCCAATTAGTCTGCCTAGTTCTCTCATTCTGCAGCTGATGTGGTTAGATGTATGTTCCTGGATGTCCTTATTTTCATACAGACGCTTTCCAAATTTCAGTATGAGTGGATCGCGATATATATACATATAAATGTCATCTTGAGACATGGATAATAAAACATCTTTGTAAAATCCTCCATTAATATGTTCTGGAATAGGTAGTAAAAAACGACCTTCTTTCACTCCTTGACTTTTTTTATCAGTCTGCTTACTAACACGTGTCTTAAAATGATCACTCAATGAAGTTTTGGAGTACAAACCCTTGCAACCACTACAAGGTATAAATTCACTATGTGCTCTTGTCTTCTGCTCTCTATACTTCGGTATTAATGTTCCAGTTCCATTTTTCAGAACGTTGAAGTTGTGATCCCAGTCTCCTTCATTTCTTATTGTTTTCCAAATTTCTTTTCTTTCGGCACTGTTTTTGGGTAAGGAAAGAGCCTTAGCTACAATAACTTCATTTTTGTGCATTGTTTCCAAGTGTCTAGCCAGTTTTGGGTACAATTTTCCACAAAATTTGCATGCATGTTTTTAGTCCCATTTCTGCTTTCCTTTCTCTGTGTTGGTTTTCTGTACAGTGATAGTTTCCAAAGGGATAGATATTGGCACAACAATACTTTTCTCAGAATCATTACTGTCACTGACATAATCGGGAGGATTGGATGAATCTTTCACATGTAGCAAGGAACGAACTGCATTCTCATCTGTATCACTAGAACCCCTATAAAAAGGAATTGCATTAATTCCATCTGACATTCTAAAAAGTTAAGTACTGATGAACTTTCACCAATAAATTTATAAATATAAATAATATTGAATTTGCTATAGGTATGTTATATTTTTATAGTGATTACTAAACAACAAATTAAGACTGATGAACCCAATTCTGTATAAACACAATCCTATATAGACTTTACAGAACCTATTCTTGTAAATAATGATCAGGTAAAAAAAATGAATCTGCAAAATTCCATTTTTTGAAGTGTCTGCTACTTACTGATCAGTATCTTCTGAAGGTAAATAATCAGAATCATTGGAATCCGAAAAAGAAAATTCATCCTCATCACCAACAAAATCATAGTGTATAAAGCTGTCAAGTTTCTCTGAAAAATCTGTGGCATTCCCAGGTACACGGCTGTCAAGTTTTTCTGGAGAATCCTTGGCATTCTCGGGTACACAGCTGTCAGGTTTCTCTGAAGAATCCGTAGCATTCCCGGGTACACTGCTGTCAGGTTTCTCTGGAGAATCTGTCGCATTCCCAGGTACACGGCTGTCAAGTTTCTCTGGGGGATCAGTGGCATTCCCAGGTACACGGCTGTCAAGTTTCTCTGGAGAATCCATGGCATTCCCGGGTACACAGCTGTAAGGTTTCTCTGGAGAATCCGTGGTATTCCAATGTACACTGCTGTCAACTTTCTCTGGAAAATTCTTTGCATTCCCGGGTACACAGTTGTCAAGTTTCTCTGGAGAATCCGTGCCATTTCCAGGTACACTGCTGTCAAGTTTCTCTGGAAAATCTGTGGCATTCACAGGTACACTGCTGTAAAGTTTCTCTGGAAAATCTGTGGCATTCCCAGGTACACGGCTGTCAACTTTTTCTGGAGAATCTGTGGCATTCCAAGGTACACTGCTGTCAAGTTTCTCTGGAGAATCTGTGGCATTCCCGGGTACACTGCTGTCAGGTTTCTCTGAAGAATCCGTAGCACTCCCAGGTACTCTGCTGTCAACTTTTTCTGGAGAATCTGTGGCATTCCCAGGTACACTGCTGTCAGGTTTCTCTGAAGAATCCGTAGCACTTCCAGGTACACTGCTGTCAACTTTTTCTGGAGAATCTGTGGCATTCCCGGGTACACAGCTGTCAGGTTTTTCTAGAGAATCTGTGGCATTCCTAGGTACACTGCTGTTAAGTTTTTCTGGAGATTCCGTAGCATTCCGAACTAAAAAAAAAGAACATATGTATGTCACTTTTGGATAAAAATAAAATTAATTAAGGTTGTCTAACCAATCACGATAAACAGTTTTATCAAAGGAATGAAACATAATTATAAGATGAGGGTTTTATTTATTTAACTGGCATGGTAAGAAAAATCAAATTTAATAGCTAATTATGTAAATTAATAAAGAGGACTTATCTAAAATCGACAGGGGCCTTTTTGAGTATCCGATTATCTATAATCGACAGGGGCCTTTTCGAGTATCCAATGCAAAGTTGTAAAGTGAAAGTTTATTTTGAAGCTGACAAAATATATTTTAATATTATTTCTATTTAAATTTTCACTTAACCAATTGGTCAATGAAGTTCCTAGTTTCACTTGCTTCTAATAAGATTTTACGTGCCCCAAGCAATCGAATAGTTGTGAATATTTCGGTAGATCCCTGAAGTCTTTATTCTTCATTACTTCCATTTTTTTCAATGTTACACAATTTATTGTAAATGGACATGTATGTATGACTTCTAATAGCAGCTGTATGCTTGAAATACAACAAAGTGGACAACTGAATCTTTTTTACATGTCTTAATGGTAACTGATTAAACTGACAAAACCTAAAATGAACTGGAGGGATTTATATCAAGGGTGATAATTGGTAACTAGTTAATAACCTGGTACATAACACAGCTTATTCAAGTGCAAGTCCCCAAAGTTGTACCGTGTGTATTAGGTCCTCAGTTATTGTATACTATATTTATGTGTAAGTCCCCAAAGTTGTACCGTGTGTATAAGGTCCTCAGTTTAGTGTATATTATATTTATGTGTAAGTCCCAAAGTTGTACCGTGTGTATTAGGTCCTCAGTTTAGTGTATACTATATTTATGTGCAAGTCCCCAAAGTTGTACCGTGTGTATTAGGTCCTCAGTTTAGTGTATACTATATTTATGGGCCAATCCTCAAGTTTTACCGTGTGTATTAAGTCCTCAGTTTAGTGTATTCTATATTCATGTGCAAGTCCCCAAAGTTGTAATGTTACTCAACATGATGGAAACAATTCAAAATTGAGCAATTGGTTAATAAGATAAAATAAATAAACTCATGCAAATATAATTGAAAGAAGAAAAAAAAACTCTTCACAATGCTTAAAAACTTTAAATTCAGCAGGATTTAGACTGCTACTGCATATATAGCTTTCAAATTGTCATATACAGTCTAGACTGCCATAGCAACTCTGTCTTATGCGACCATATTAAGACCCATATAACATATTTTTCAATATGAAAAGAACACCCTGCATTAAGCGACCCCTGCCTTATGCTACAAGCAACCTTAATTTTTTGCCCCAAAATGCCATGCAGACTGTTTTTAGCAACCTTTTGCATATAAGAGACAATGGCATCCAAAGCTGATACTTGTTTTGTTTCTGATTGTTTTGTTTTTGATAATTCACTAGTGTATTTATTACCTTTCATAATAACGTTCATTATCATTTACCTAATTCAGATTTTTTTTTCTCATGACATTTGCCATATCTCTTAAAGATAGGAGGACTTTTGTCGAATATGGCGGATAAATATTAGTCTTTTATAAACATCGGTTTTTTAGCACATTCCTGCTACTTTTTAGACAAACCTGGTCAAAACTCATCAGGATATGCACTTTTTAAAAAGACTTGAATCCACATATAATGATATTATGTAATTAACATATAAAGAAGATCTAGATTGGGAGATTGCTCATGTCCCTTAACAAACATGGCAGTTTTACATGTCAGACATCAAACATGTATTAACATCAGATTAAACCTTACAATCATAAGAAAGCTGCAATCATGAATCGGTGCAAAACTTAAGGAAATACTGCATAGTTTAAGAAACATCATAATTTGAATTGGTATAGATAACATATCACTCAAGGGTGTGCATGCATTTCTTTCCAGTCCTAAATACATGTACATACATGTCTTATTCCATTTGTTGGAGACATAAGCAATATGCTTTCTTCAATTAATTTCATATTATTATAATAAATGATTCTTAAAAATTTATAAAAATCTTTGTAAGGCCACATAAAATTAATACAGAGGGTTCCACTTAAAAGAAAAAAAAATCAAAATAAATTGTCCAGGTGAAAAGAGGGACTGTTCAGACAATTAGCCTTTTCCTCTTATTTCTCCCTGTCAAAATGGCGGCCACTTTGAAACCATCATTATAAAGAGAAACATTTTCTTTTGAGCATATACAAACAAAATAAAGACTAAAATGCTATTTCATATCTAATGCAAGGCAAATTATTTTGTTTAAAACTATCGACATACAGATTATATATTTTCATAGATAAATTATGTCTTGAAACAAGTTATATCTTATTCTATACCAATATCAAAGACAACAAAAATGCTAAACCGGCTAATCTTATAATTGCATGGTTAATCTGATAATTTTTCTCGGGCAAATTGACTATCAGATTAAGTGGAACCCTCGGTATCTAGATTCTCATCCTGATTTGGATTAAATAATGGGGCGGGTGGGTGGATTTATTTTATATTATCTTTTAAAAACCATTATTTTCACCATTCATGTCCTAGAAATTACAACTGCTCTATTCCTGAAATATTTAAATTGTTAATGCTAATATGAATATACAAACCCATTTGTAATCTTTTAATTTCAACTTAACTGCACATGCAGAAAGACATTTTTATCCTTATTGTAACAAACATGACTGGAATCGAACGTTAATCCATGTTAAGCAGCCATTGCAATGTTTGTATGTAACGAGCTTGATATTTTTTCCCTGAAATACACTGGAGTGGACCATTTTCAGAGAGGTGGGCGGGGATGAGAATCTAAAAAGTAATTTTATGTGGCCTAATGACCATGAATTTTAAAATACAGCTAATAATTAAATCCTAGTTTTAAGATAAAAGATACCGTACATAATATTTTATCTATTTGAAACAATGTACTAAGTTAATAATAATTCATGTTGGATTGTCACATAAGACAGTCTAGATTGTATATAGATTGACTTTACTCCAAAGGACAAGTACTGTGGAATCATTAGAATTTGTGGAGGCTAAATATTTGTAGTATTTGTGTGTAGCACTCCCCCACAAATTTACACTCTTGACGAAAACACATTTCGAAAGAGTACCTGGGTAAGTTATCATACTAAAACTGAAAACCGATGCATCTATGAAATTTCATCCCCACAAATGAGCAATAACCCATAGTTCATGAAAATTGGCCCTCACAAATTCAAATAATACCACAGTAGTCTAATGATAATGAGTTACAACCTGTAACAAAACAAATAACAGAATATAATGCACAAAAAATGTAAACGTTTTAAGGATGTGTATTACATGCACCTCTTTTGGACATCTACAGAAAAAAAAATATATCTTGTCATTGGACAGCAAAAAAAGAAGACCACATGCTATATCTGGTAGTTTTTGCCAGACTTTATGACGTCAGGCATATCAAAGGTTTAAAAGTTGCCTTCTCAGAAACAGTGCAGACAGTAAGAGCAAGCAATATCAAGATTTTCAAAAAAAAAGATTGACAGACAGACTAACAGGGGTAACAACAATAACCCTGAACATTCTTTACAAAGTGTGGGTATAATTATGTGTATAATTACTTGAAGTGTAGAATACATACAAATTTAAATATCAACATGTAAAAATCTTTCATCCACTATTAAATCACAAAAACTTCCACAATCAACATATGCAATGGAGTAATTACCTTTCCTCTCCAAGGATAGATGTTGCCTGGGCCATAGTCATATACCAGTTCTGTATTAGAGGATAATGGCCTTAGATAGAAAAAACAAATGACTGGCTTATCATCAATCTCCATCACTTTTGGTCTACAATTTGGATGGATATGATCATCATTTAACAGACGTCCAAATGATCCATCTTCTTTTGAAGCATCAACCCTTGATGAAAATAAAATAAGCAACATAAATTTGAACCTTGCATAACTGGTATTGTCACAGTGAAAGATATGAAGACAAAATATCTAAAATTGCAAATCACTTCATAAGTTCTACATATATATGTGTATGTGATAAAATATAAAAACAAGGCTTTATATAGGTAAAGGGGTATCCTGAAACATTTTTAGTGTATTGGTAAAGAAATTCTGATACATTACGATACTCGCTAGACTTATTGAAAGCAACAGAGGTTGATGCAAACTCTGAGGAGATCCACAAAAATACAATAAACCAAGAGGTTTCTCACACAGCCCACAGATTTTTTGCTCTCTCTGGATTTATCATACGTTTTCAGAACATCTCAGTGATTATATGGAGAATTTACGTCACTCAAAAGTTACCTTCCTATTGCTTTCGATAAGTTTGGCAAGTATCTAGTACATTTTGGAACGATGTGTTTATAATGCGACAGACAGATGTAGATAGACGATAGGGATAATTCATTTGAACATTTTCCCACCCAGATCTCATCAGAAATCGTTGGAGATACATGTGTATTAATATAGAACTTGTTTAAAAACATATGTTGAAGTAGTGATGTTCTAATCATTGATTATAATCTAAAATTAGTAGATTATTACCGCATTCTAAGTGCTCGATTATAAAAAGTTTCATCACAATTAATTGGTTGGGTTTTTATTTCCCTCTCAACAAGCGCATATCATATAGCAGAATATTTGAGACCCGAACTATCAATACACCAAAAAGGAGCTGCAGTTTAAAAACGTGCGCTATCCCTACCCGGGAAGTAAAGCACAATCTCTTGTTTGGACATTTTTTTGTTTCAAGAAATTGAGTGTTGAACCGTCTAGCTACTAAAGAACATCTTTTGAATACAGCATTTTTATGGCAAGAAATATTAAATAAATTGAAATATCAAAGGCCTATTAACAAGTCAGTTAATTGTATCTTGTTTCTTTACATTTTTTTGATACTAAACTAAGAAATATGACACATTTTGATTATTATCGATAATAAGTTAGTTGCAGAGAGTTGATTATTGATTATGAAAATCTCACCGATTCCTATCACTAGCTTGAAGTGAGGACCTCCTATAAATCCAAGACGGCAGGTGTCGTCCTTTTACTTTTTCTAATTTACATTGAATATGTACATTTTAACATGATTGAGACTGGGGTTTTCAGTGAATTTATTTATTGCAATACACAGAAACACACCTTAGATTACCAATTTTAATCAATTTTTCCTTCAACAAATATCTAGAAACTCATTCTCCAACAACCAAGCCCTTGTATTCTTAACATAAACAATTAAACATGGTGAACATGATGTACAAATTAAGCAGCAAAAATTTCTTACCAAAAAGGCTTTCCTTTGAATGTAAATTCAAAAATATATGTGTCGTCTACATCTGGTTCTTTCTCTAATAACTCTCCTTCATACGGTAATAGGAATTCATTTTGTCCAAATTCTTTCTTTGTAAATACACCTCTTCCTGAAAATAAATAAAGAACTTCTATCAGGGGTTGAAATTTACAAGATATACTTGCTGTATGCAAATTAAAAACTGAAATTATGCGCTAAAAGAGACATGTGGTTGCCAACTTTTGCGAGTTACAAAATAATGGTCTTTTTCGGATTTTGAGGTTTATGATTATCCATTCAGATTTTGATTTAGAAGCTTACACTCAAGAAACTGTAGATGTAGAAACATTAGTTAGGGTGTTTTGAATTATCCCAGAATTAACCCTGTTAAACACAATCAGTTGTTCTCTTCTATGGTTTATCCTAAAACAAAGTCTCAATACAAACCCTAAAATCATTGAATTTCACAATTACAAACAAGTTCAAACTATACTCAGAAATACTAAATAGAATTCAAATGTTGGAATATTGACATACTTTTTCTATGTACAAATGGTTAGGTTATGAAATTATTTATACCTTCACAAATTAAAAGAATCATGATATCACTGCATTTTTCACAGCCCCTTAGGCATCTGACAAATACTGCATTTTAACAGCCCCTTAGGCATCTGACAAACATTTTATTATTTTATGTTGTAAAATGATCAATTTTTAAATTATATACAAGAATGGGTTTCCTCAAATTATACAAAAAAAGATTTTATTCCAATGCAACCTAGTTCAAAACCACTTTATTGTATCTAATTGTTAATGATATAAACAATTTTTAGGATTGGTCTAATGTGTGGAAAACATTTTTTCCTTAAATCTAAAATATTTTGCAGAATATTTTTGTTGTACTTAATCATTAGGGCCTATATATTTTTACAAAGTTCCCAAGATAATTTCATTGTTTCCTGACTTTTTTCTAAACATTTTTAGGGTTTCTCGACCCTCGAGATCAACATGGGACCTATCAATATGTAAACCAACAAATTGAACCATCTTAATCATTAGGGCCTATATATTTTTACAAAGTTCCCAAGATAATTTCATTGTTTCCTGACTTTTTTCTAAACATTTTTAGGGTTTCTCGACCCTCGAGATCAACATAAGACCTATCAATATGTAAACCATCAAATTGAATTAAAATATTTTATCCTGCAACTACTTCTTGCATTGACCAAATAAAGGTAACCCAATAAACCAAAGCTATATTTGGTCAATGCCCCAATATAGCCTCATGCATTTAACTATAAACGTTGAAATACACTATGACATCATTTTTCTTGCTTGGTTTACGCCATGGTGTCATGGTTTCAACTGCAGATAGGCAGCAAAATTGGACGAATTAAGCTTATTTGAGATGCAAAATGTGATATTATGTTACAGGATAAACAAAATACATGATAACGTCTTAAAATAAGAGCGATATTCGGACTTGGTCCAAAAACATGAAGAACACCCGGCAAGCTTTCTTTCCCTTGCCCAAATACCATAGATTACTAATTTAATGGAGGAATTAATATCCGCGTAAAATCGCAAAAAGCCCCCTCCGCGGAATTTATAGTCTCATCATTATTTTCTGAGAGTTGAGAACCATAAAAAATATATATCTATTCGTGCAATTTGATTCAAACCAGCGGGATTGCGGAATTAAGTACTCGTGTAATATAAGGAATTTACAGTATAGCTATATTTCAAGACAGTAACTATGCATTTTATATTTACTCTCTTATAATCACCATGGGCAAAAGCATAAAAAAAAATTCACTATAAACTTGAATATATTTTCTTTTTTTTTTGCCATTATTTTACATAGAAATACCAATAAACAGAGGAAAAACCATAGTTATGATCTCCTCAAGTCATTTCAATTGGTTGTACATGTGATAAAGTGGATGGTAATAGTAGACATTTTTCTGTACATGCTGCTTAAGAAATTACTTACCTTCACAAGTTAACATGGTCATGATCCATCACTTCTAGTGTTGTCAAATATGAAATTGGTTGAAAATGATAATTGATTAATCGGTCAATCGGTTGTCTCTTACAAACTGATGATCGGCAAATAATTGAATCCATAACAAATTGTGTTCAATTCATTTAAATGGAGCACTAAATAAAAGCTAATAAATAGGATGCATGCTGTATTGTTATCAATCAAAGTGTTACATATCTTTTGTCAATTGAGATTAAAAAAAAAACCAGTTTGCAAGAGTTTTTATTTCACTAAATATATAATTATTTCATTTATCTCAATAGGAACTCAAAAATATTGTTAACAATGAGATTTTTAAATACAATTGAAGGTCAAAGGTGATCATTGCATGCTTTTAACATTTAATATAGATTTGTTATCTCTGTCTAAAGATATCCTTGATTCACATTTTGCTTATTTACTTGATATTTGTTAAAACCTCTGGGTTCAAAACTAATGACATTCATTCAACACTATGAAAAATTTCCAAGTTTTCTCCTTTGAAACACCCCCACTAGTTTATCAGGTTTCAACACACAGCTAAAAAATATGATGTCTGTGGGGATTTGTACTGCAAAGTGACCCGCATGATAATGTTGAAAATTTTGTGAGGTATTTAAAGTGACTTCCGAATGGATGTCAACATTCCCCATTTGACTCTATAATTATCTTGTTTACCATAACTGACCTTCTTTATATTTCATGCAAGAAGTAACTGGGAGGCCATTATTCAATTGCCCCAAAACTTTTAGAAGTTTGAATGCAAAGTCTATGAAAGAGACCCAAATTGATGAGTAATCTTAACATGCATTGTTTACATTCAGACACAGTTCAAAGTTGAAAACTATCACTGCTCTAAAAAGCGATTTTGTTTACATGCTGAAAAAAATACACATATATGAAAATTGTATGACAAAATAACTAAACCAAGCTATTCTGAATAGCTTTATTATCTATATACATAAGTTTTAGAAGCTATACTGGCGTGCGACCAATTCTCGCCAAGTACCATTTCTCGCCAGTACATTGCGACATCATTTTTCATATATTATTTTTTGTTTTGATAAAATGACTTCACAATGTACTTGCGAGAAAAAGTACTCAGCGACAACTGTTCGCACGCCAGTATAGCTAAATCAGGAGATTGTGTTGGAGCTGTATAAGCCATAAGAAATAAGTTTTGTTCCTGTGAATTTTTCTGAGTGACAAATGATATTGTTTCAATTAAATTATCTTGACTATTTTCCCTTTCATCTATTTTAATTGCACATTTTTCACAGGTATATGTGTATTTCTATTAAAAACTGTCCAAATGTACTGCATAAATATCTTTGGACAAACTATAGATAGATGTGGTATGTTCACAATTTTTAAACGTTTTCAATAAATTTCTAAGGCCTATTCCCCCCTGGAAAATTAAAATTTCTTAATTTACACAGTAAGATGACCAAATTTATGCCTTGGAAACCTCCGCCCCAACCCCAGGGAAAACTTGCATACAACCAAGAAAAAATCCTGGATCGCACTTGAGCGTTATGCACAAAGATATTCCTTTCATGATTTGCAAGGGGATTTTAAAAAGTATACATTGTGCAAAGTTTCTCGGAAAGTTCACTATACAACCCGTCTTAATAAGTTTTTCATTTCTAATGTTATGCAAATCGTTATGGAAGAAAATCACCGAGTGCGAGTACCCCCCCCCCCCTTCCACGGCACATCGTATTTCAAGTTTACATCGCAAATGTCATCGAAACATGTAATCAACATACCTTTATTTGGAGTTTCTTTAATATAAAAGGCATCCCGGTCAAGAATTCTTTGAACTGGCCTTCCCCGTTCCCTCCGACTTCTTCTCGACATACTTTCCCCCGCTTCAACAAAATGGCACTTCCGTTATCTATACACACGCGCATGCGCATTTCGAACATGTGTATCGTCAGAGGTGCGTAAGTGAAGATGGCAACTACAATCCGCACGGTATCTGTGTAATCACATGTCTGATGAAAACCCGAAAATGGGACTAGATACCTTTCGATATTTTTTAGGTTTAGAACATGCTATTTTTTTGATTTAAGCAATAAAAAAATATGGGGACTTAAATCAAGTCCCCACACTATTTGAGGTCCCCATTTTACGACTTGCGTATCTGAGGCAGGCCCCCAGTTTGGCAGAACCACACACGCACACACACACACACACACACACACACACTAAAAAACAAGTTTTCTTTGAACATATACCGGTAAATAATAAAGATAATGATGGAATACATTTAAAAGTAATATTCCAATAACTTTTTTTGTATTTTGAATGATTCATTATCGGAACCAAAACGACTTGGGGTCGAAACTGTTGGATGACATCACTGTGACGTATAGCCCAATCGCAATCGCAACTTCTCGGGCCTTTCCGGCAGACTCGAAAATTTTCCAAGCTTGCCGGAAAGGCCCGAGAAGTTGCGATTGAGCCCAATCGAAGAGCAGGGGATCATGGGACAAGACTGGATAGGTCATAGATTTGATAGAAAGATTTGGAAAGAGAAAAAATGAAGGAGTTTACCCATTTAGGTAGACAATTAGTTGTAGCGCCGCACCGAGGGGTCTTACAACACCTTTCATATTTTCAGTTTCCATGATCTTAGTTCCTCACATTTTAAAAATAGACGTCCAATTTTTAGTCTACAGTTTATTACATATCACAAATAGAAACATTCCAAACAAATATTCTACAGTATAAAATCCAAGTAAACAATCACATGTACAAGTAAATCCAAAACAAAGACGAAATTAATAATCCAAGTGCTAAGCAAGTCCTATCTAAGTAAGTTCTGCGTCTAAGTACATGTAAGTTCTATCTTCTCAGTAAGTTGTGTACTAGCTTTTGTCGCGCTATATATATATACCAAAGATCCGCTCCTGACGATCAGGAGCACATTTTAGGATCCTGACTATCAGGAGTCAATACACTGTATAATTATATAATTAATGGTCAGGGTGGAGTCAGCAGGGGGTGAGGTTAGAAGGGCGATTAAGATACTGATAAGATTTACAGCCTAAGTGTACACAATGTGTAAACAATTAATTAATGAAGAATGCTATAATGGAGATAAGATATTAAACCGTTACAACTCCATCTGCCTAAAGATTTAACTCCGTTCAAATATAAAGATAGCGCGTAACAAATCTTAAAAACTAGCAATATATATACGAATTACGCGCAATAAAAACAAAAGTCAAATTAAAACATGTTACTTCAAAAGCAATATTTACATATTTTATATATGTTAATATCGACATAGTATTAAACACATAGAAGAAAAACAATGTCATAAGCAAATCATGTCTCTCTAAATTAATTCGTCGCACAATTTAAATTTCACAATATTTGCATATATAATAATCCACGTAGTAACTTCTTGCTTGTTTTCTGCGTTATGAAAGAGTGAAGTCAAAATATTTTTTCGGTCTTCTTATTTGACGTCCTAGGCGCGTTGTCTTGGGAACGGAAATTTGGGTGTTGTCAATACCAATTTCGTTAATAAAACCTCGTTTTGATTGGTCATCGTAACTTCAGATCCAGCTGTATCGTCTGGTGGTGGCTTCTTGTTTGTCTCGCCGTCGCCATGTAATTCTTCACCACCCGTCATGTTGTCATTATCATCGTCTCGTTATAAGTTATCATATGCGGCTCCAGGAACGTTTGTCTTGAACGACTTAAAGTTGTCAGCATTTACCACTACTAATTTTGATGATTTTGAGTGTCTTATTTGATACAGGACATCACTCAGTCTCTGCACTATGGTCCAAGGGCCTGTCCAAGATCCTGCAAGTTTGCTTTTGTTCCAGTAATTATCTTTGGCTGATTACGACGGACTAGTTCTCAAATGTCATAATTTATTTCTCGCACTTTTCTGTCGTAGTATCGTTTCTGGCGTTGAGATATTCTTCCAGTAACTTCCCGCACTGTTTCACCAGTTGTTGCTAATTCTAGTTCTTATTCTCTCACGTATGCTGATTCATTAGTTGATGGTTCTTCCTCTGTAACATTAATTTCAGTCATTATATTTAAAGGTATGGAAGCTTCACTTCCAAACACCATTCTGTAAGGTGTGATCCCAGTTGTTTCATGGGGGTGGTATTGTAAGCTAGTACTAAACCATCCACGTATCTGTCCCAGTCTGTCTGATGTACTGTTAGAAATTTAGATAACATGTCTTTGATGGTTATATTTAGACGTTCAACAATTTCGTTTGATTGCGGGTGGAAAGCTGTTGTCCGGGTTTTATTTATCTGTAACACTTTACACATTTCTCAGAATAATCGACTTTCAAATTGGCTCCCCTGGTCGGTGTGAATTTCTCCGGGACATCCGTACCTTTTGATCCATCCTTTGAATATTACATCTGCAACTGTCTCAGCTTCTATGTTTGGTAGTGGAAATATCTCAATAAATTCTGAGAAGTAATCAGCAACCACAAGAATGTAGAGATTTCCGTTCTCTGACTTCGGAAATGGTCCACTAATGTCAATAGCGATTCGCTCGAACTTTTCACCTGCCAGATATCTTTTCATGTAGGCCCTTTTTCTACAGCTTGGGTTTGTTCCTCTCTTCACATATGTCACATGGACTAACATAATCCTGAACATATCGTCGCATATGTGGCCAGTAGTAACAGTTCGCCATAACTTTGCATAGGTTCTTGTTATTCCCAAACGTCCAGATGTTTCAGAATCATGAATATGCCACAACACTACATCACGCAAAGATTTCGGAGTACATATTTTAAGTTTTTCACAGTTGTTTTCCATCCATCGATAGCACATGACTCCATTTTTTACATGTAGTAATTCCCATCGTGAAAATCAAAATTAAAATTCAAAGTTTTTGTTTGAAACTGAGTTAATTGCTGGTTTGTTGGAATTATTTTCTATGAGTCGGAGAATTTCTGGCAGTCCTTCGTCATTTATTTGATGTTTTCCTATACTTTCATTTGTCAGCTCCATTAGCGGTTGTTTCCTAAGTTTTGCCTGTTTGGGTCTAATAGCTCCTTTCTTTTTCTTATCTGTTCTCACATTACGATTTGTCTCGTAGATATACAACAAACGGTATTATCGTTATCGGGATAGATAAGTTTCACAATATCGCAATTTTCATCGTCATGTGAATCACACGTAACAATGCACATTTTCCGTAAGTCTTCACTGTTTTTGAACATTTCTCCTCTGAATTCATCGCTGAATTTCCATGGCATTTCCATGGCGTTTCCCAGGTCTATGTTCTATACGGAAATTGTAAGGTCCTAGCTGTTGAATCCATCTTGCTATTTGACCATCGGGTTATTTAAACTTGTGTAACCATACTAAAGATCCATGATCTGTTCGTAGCAGAAATTGGCGTCCTAATAAATACTGCTTAATATGTTTCACGAAGTACACAAGTGCCAACATCTCTTTCCGGGTCACACAATAATTCATTTCAGCACTACTCAAAGTTCTGCTAGCATAAGCAATGACTGTTTCTTTTTCATCCTGAATTTGTGATAATACGGCTCCAATTGAATGGTTGCTTGCGTCTGTATCTGATACAAACATTCCTCCGTTAACGTCTGGATATCCTAATATAGGGGCCGTCACTAGTTTTTCCTTGAGACATTTAAATGCCTTGTCACACTCTGAAGTCCATTCCCATTTTCCATTTTTACTAGTCAATGTATGTAGGCATTTTGCAATTTTCGCAAAGTCCTTAATGCGGTAGTGTGACACTAATCCTAGAAAACTTCGTAATTCAGATTTATTTGTAGGACGCTTCCAGTCATCCACTGCTTTAGTTTTAGCTGGGTCTGTTTTAATTCCTTTTGATGATACACTGTGTCCGAGGAACGAAACTTCTTTGCAGAAAAAAATTGCACTTCTTTGCTTTGAGATTGAGATTTGCCTCACTCAAACGATTGATCACCAAATTAAGATTACTCAGGTGTTCCTCAAAATCTCTACCAACCACTATAATGTCGTCAAGATATAACAGAGTCACTTGCCATTGTAAACCATTCAAAGCTTGCTCAATCACTCTTTGAAAGGTTGCAGGTGCATTACAGAGTCCAAATGGCATAATTCTGTAATGAAAACGTCCTCCTCTTGGAGTCGCAAATGCTGTTTTTTCTTTGTCATGTTCATTCATTGGAATTTGGTGGTAAGCCATGTTCAGGTCTAATGATGTAAACCACTTAGATCCGGCTAGAGAGTCTAAGTCATCCGACACTCTCGGAATGGGGTATGCATCTTTCACTGCTCGGGTATTTAATCTCCTGTAATCAACGCACAACCTCCAACTTTTGTCCTCCTTCTGTACTAGAACTAATGGGGAAGACCATGGACTATTTGATTTTTCTATAAGCCCGTTCTCAAGTAGATTTCCGATTTCTTTGTCCAGAATTTCTCTCTTAAATATTGGAACTTTCCTTGGCGGTTCCTTAAACGGTGTGTCATCTCTAAGTTTAATCGAATGCTCTCCTATCCTCGCCCTTACCATAAGCTTATTAGGATCAGTAAACGCAGTTTGGTGCTGTATTCCTTCGGAATTTTTGGGACTGCTCAGGTGACAAGAGTTTGCACCCATCTTTTTACAGGTCGCACAAATGACCCGGTAATTCCTCGGAAACTCCTGCGGTATTTACACTATACACATTTTCCGGAACTGAAGCACTCGAACGTAATAAAGGTGAAAACAACGCTAGATAAATATTCTTTTTCACCTTCACATCGTTATCACTTGGATTAAACACACGAACTATCATATCAATTTCATTACTTTTGACTGATATCAAAGCATGGGCCACCATTATACCATGCTCATGTATAAACTTCTTTAATGGCAGTAACACTCCTTCGCCGTAAACATCTCTGCTGGCCAGTCTTCCTTTCACAATAGCTTCATGTCCTGCTGGAATATCACAATCTTCCACAGACACCACTCTGGAACTCTTATTCATCTTGTTTCTCCTCTTACCCAGCACATAGCTAAGCACTAACAATGTAGTATCATAGTCCCATATACCTCTAAATTCTTCCATGAAATCTTGTCCCAGTAAGTTGCACTTCACCTTTCCCACAAATGCTCGGAAATGAATGTCTAAAACACCGAATGAGAGTAGCATTATGGTTGTACCAAGAACATCTAAATCTCTGCCATCCGCCGAATGA
This sequence comes from Magallana gigas, assembly GCF_963853765.1. Classification (NCBI taxonomy): domain Eukaryota; kingdom Metazoa; phylum Mollusca; class Bivalvia; order Ostreida; family Ostreidae; genus Magallana; species Magallana gigas. The sequence continues at coordinate 72,634,389 of NC_088853.1, read as the reverse complement.
AACTTCTTGTGTGCGCGCTCAAGTACAGATCTATTTTCTGGTAGAATACCGTAATAAGTATCCTCTGTTATAAATGTGTTTATCGCACCAGTGTCAATTTGAAATTCCAAAGGCGTTCCTTCGACCAATCCTGGAATGTTCATGCCCCGAGTTCCCTTTAAGACATGCTGACTTTCTCCGGAACTCGTCCACCTTGTAGTAAAATCACCGTGCGCTGCAGTGTTTGTTTTCGTTTCTTTAAATACTGGTCCACAGAATGGAATACAATTGATGCAGATCTGTCGCCTAATTCATTTCCAGTGGAAACGTTACACTTTTTGATATATGTACTAGGCCTCTTGCGCACCACGACCGACGCACGGCCTACTGCCTCGGTCCTCTCCCGTTTAACTTAAAGTTGATTTTATTTCCAGAATTTCTCTAAGGATAGTCCCGTATCACGTGGTATGGTGAATCACATTGATAACATGTTCTCTTAGCTTGGTCTTCATTTACAGTGGCAGTTCTCTGGTTTGCTCTATCGGAATTCTGATATGATCGGTTGATTTAATTGTTCATTGGTCTGGCATCACCTTGAATTTGTGTCCCACTTGGAATATGATATACCGGAGGTCTCGGATACCTAACATCCCTCTTTTTATTTGCTGTCATACTGATGCACTCCTCCTGCATGGCTGACTTTACCGCATCATCTAGCATTCCTGGACGAGTTCTTTTTACAGCTATACGGAAACCTTCCTTTTCACTGCAGTTGTCCGAAAAAGGTCTTGACGCTTCCTTCTTGTGCGTAATCCCGGTTTTCCGGACACGGTCGGCTATATAAATCATAAATAGCCTGCTCAAAATCTCTGAAAGATTCAGTATCTCTCTTCTTATGCAGGTTAGCCTCTGTCATGTAACTTTCCTTCAGGTCTCACACAAGGAATAATTTCACTATATGTTACTATATAGCTTTAATTCAGTTAATTAATTAACTATACTCTCAGCATATAATTCATGAAAGAGAAATTTTAGTTAAATGCTTCAAGAAAAATTTTAGATCAGAAAAATAACGCCTTATGCGGTTTCTTAGACTGATAATTGAGAGTAAACATACTTACCCCCAAGTACACGTGGGTTCCACATGTTGACAAACAGGCTCAGCACCATCCAGGAAGTTGCATCATGCGCATCTAAAGAAACAGTTCCATTGAAATTAGTGTGACAATTCACCTAAAGTAATAATTCTCCTAGCCACTGAGTCCAAAATCAATACTATATGCCTAAAATAAGGTGCCAAAAAAGGAAGACAGAAAAGAAATTGTCTCTACATATATGAAACTACAATTGACTAAGTTCAGTTTGATTGGCTATTTCCTTGCGTAAGACCTTTAATAGCCTTATGCCCAGATCTGCCATCCATAGCTTCCTTGATTTGAATCCACTCGTTCCGCAGACTCTTGTAATCCATAGACACAAGTTTCCGCTTGTCCTCGCAAAACTGTAAGAAATACACTCCGTTTCCTATCAGTGTCCCATGAGTTAAGTTCACTTATATTCTCAAAGTAGCGAATAAACTCTGTCCATATATCTGTTCCATCTCCGCTATATGTACGTTTTACGGGAATTTGCAGAGCTGTTCGGTTACAATTGTACACCGGCGAGTCTAATAAAGTAGATTTGTCATATGGTTGAGACGTCGCACTGTCATGCTGAGGGGAAGAGCATCGTCGCATTTGTCCTGATCGTTGATTTAATTTATCCTTTACAATAATTGTAAAAAGTAACACACACAGAATGACGAGAGCTCCACATATTAGATATTCCTTGGTTAGGCCCAACAACATGTGTCCAGGAAAATGTTGGCCTAACTCAACACGGTAGCACTACCAAGAATGAACCCACATAACCAGGAAACAAATTTGTACACAAATGATTTCTCATTTTCGGTATTTTGGCTCACTGATGTAGAATCCACACAACGAAGGGTACTTGCTTGTAATGGTGTTCCAACAGCGTTCACATCACAAAAAAAATTCATCAAATTTCTGCGCACTACACTGTGATCCTCCCGAGAAACAGATTCACCAATTCTTGGAATTTCTGGTCTAAAAGTGTTAGAAGCTCCATACGTTATTTCCATATTTACAGGTAATAATCAGTTCGTTCTTGGAACATTTTTAATAGAAGAGCATTGTGTGCAAACAATGCGTATAAAAAAAATAATCCAACTTCTTGGAATAATGAATTTTCCGGCACAAACATTTTGATTCAACAACCACATGACGGACACTTGTAAAAGTAGTTTTAAATGTTCCCATCCTTAACCAGTTTGTGACGATTTTCACTTTTTATAAAATGTAACAATTTGGGCATTTCTTGCGCAATTATCTTCCACACGAATCACAAATAATTGTGCATAGTCGTCGTAGTCACAGATGTAAGCCAGTTTCAGCAAGCACGTTGCTCCAGAAATATCCATATTCGACATCACACAAGTCACAAATGAATAAAATCACAAAAATCACTTATTTCACAAAAAATCCAATGTGAATTTATTCCGCATGAATTGATCCCGCCGCTGCCACCAGTTGTAGCGCCGCACCGAGCGGTCTTACAACACCTTTCATGATTTCAGTTTCCGTGTTCTTAGTTCCTCATATTTTGAAAATAGACGCCAAATTTCTAGTCTACAGTTTATTACACATCACAAATATAAACATTCCAAACAAATAATCCACAATATAAAATCCAAGTAAACACAATCACATATACACGTAAATCCAAAACATCGACGGAATTAATGATCCAAGTGCTAAGTAAGTCCTATCTAAGTAAGTTCTGCGTCTAAGTACATGTAAGTTCTCCTATCTTCTCAGTTAGTTGTGTACTAGCTATTATAGCGCTATATATAACAAAGATCCGCTCCTGACGATCAGGAGCACATTTTAGAATCATGACTATCCGGAGTCAATACACTGTATAATTATATAATTAATGGTCAGGGTGGAGTCAGTAGGGGGTGAGGTTAGAGGGGCGATTAAGATACTGATAAGATTTACAGCCTAAGTGTACATAATGTGTAAACAATTATTTAATGAAGAATGCTCTAATAGAGATAACATATTAAACCGTTACATGTTCCCCGTGTAAGATATGAAATTACAGGTTTGTTCAAATGCTGTTTATATTGTACAATGTGGTCTACCTTTATTATTATATTTTATTATGCCAGCGAACTCGGAACGGTATGTCTCGAATTTCCTCTTAACCAGACTTTGTACGTGTAATGAATAGGTTTATACGACTGGCACTGTACCAGTTATTGACTAAAATTTTACGTTTTCTTTTGGTGTTAGCTTATTACTTGATATATTTAGATAACAATTGACATATATTAATTGGAAAACTCCTTATTTATCCATCGGTTAAATTATATTATTTTAAGTTAGGAATTTAGAATCCAAAGCATCTTGTTTTTGTACCTCTAAGAACGCCCCGAATATGTAGAGTTTTTACAATTTATTGCACCAGTTATCGGCTTCGTGATAATAACATAGTAGAATCCCGGTACATATTGATATTTAGATAGAATGTTCTATCGTTAAAATGACAGATGTCCCACAGACCCGGTTTAACGATATTTCTCGTCCCATATACTCGCTTCGTAGCAAATATTTTTTTTTTACCGAGCTGTATCTCGCCTAAATTTTGATATGATTCAACACAAATACCTACAATGTTGCTCTTCTATAGTCCCATTTATATATCCTTGGGTGACCCCCAGACCCCTTGAAAAAAATAAATGAAAAAAAAGTATTGTTTTTTTTGAAAATGTTGTCGAAGTCACTGGTCAATGTGATTTTAGATCTCATTAGTCTAAAATATGAGTAAAATTTAATCTTTAAGTTGACAGACTAAACGTTTATGAAAATACATGAATCAATGTCGATCTTCCTTACTAATATCAGTTTGAAAAAAAAAAAGAAAATCGTTACTAAATTACCACTAAAGCGCATCTTTCCTAGCCAAGATTTTCGGCCCACTTTTCTCCCCATAAACTATTGGCGGATTTCATTACGAAAACTCTGTAACAAGCTCCGTTTAATGATTGGCTGCAGCTGCGAGTAGCTGATCCAATCGCAGTGCTTGTAAATATAAACTTTAAAAGAACACATATGTGTGATCTTTGGTTAAACATTTGGTGCTCTTAACAAGTTGAGACACAAGTTCCCGAGAACAGTGTCTCCCCAACGATGGTCTAACCAGATCACATTAAAGACCTATGTATTCTTAGGTCACCTGAGTAAACTCAGGTGACCTATTGCTATCCGTTTCCGTCCGTCGTCATGCGTTAGCATTTTAAACTTCTTCTTAAAAACTACAAGGCTGATTGTTACCATTTTTAGCTCACCGAGACGAAGTCAGGGGGAGCTTATGCTATACCCTCGGCGTTGGCGTTCAGACCTGGTTAAAGTTTTTGTTGCAGGTCCTTTTTATACGCTATTACTTGTCCTATCTTCACCAAACTTGCATGAATGATGCATCTGGACCTACTTATGGACTTGGAAGACTTTGATGCTGACTCTTGGCCCTAAATTTCAGATGCTGAAGGAGGTTAAGGTTTTTGAAGCAGGTTAAAGTTTTTGTTGCAGGTGCCCTTTGATAGCAATATTTAAGTTACTGCTGGCCCTTACTTTACCAAACTTTCATGGATGGTGTGTCTTATGATACTGATGTACCAGACAGGCTTGAACCTGAATCTGAGCTATGGGTTTTGGGATTCTGGAAGAGGTTAAGGTTTTTAGAGCTGGTTAAAGTTTTTCTTGCAGGTGCCCCCTGATGATGATATCTTAAGTTACTTTTTGTCCTAACTTCACGAAACGTGCATGGATGGTGCATCTTTTGAAACTCAAGACAGGCTTGAATGCTGAATCTGAACCATAGGTTTAGATGCTTGATAAGGTTAAGGTTGAGGTTTTGGAACAGGTCACATGTTTAATAGATAATAGTACAATTTCAAACTTGCATAGTTGATTAAACTATAATATGAATGAATCACAGAGGTAGCTTCAGATGCAGAGCTTGATCTCCATTATCAAGGATGCTAAAAAATATATCTTAGTTATTACACGCAGGACAGATAAGGCAACACATTGTTTTGATATGCTAATGAAGGGATAATGAGTTATGACGTCATAATATACGCCCCGCCTCTGTATTACCATATATAGAATATATACCGAAAACAGCAGTTTAAGCATAAAGTACGGCTGATTTAATACTTCATAAGCAAAATATAACTACGAGTCACTCATGTGTGTTTTTATAAGTTTACAACAATAAGAATATACGAAGAATTTCCATCACGCATCTGTCGTATGGGTGTGAATCTGCGTCCCAAAAGCGCTCGTCAGACGATGTAAACACGTGTAGCTGGTATTCCCGATGATGGCGATCTTTTGATGATTTATCAGGTATGTAGATTAGATATACAGTGTATTTGTAATATACCAGATAGCTCAATAACTATTTTATTGTGATTTTATACTGTTGATGCATTTCTGATCGACTTAATGTGTTGTTTTGTTCAAAACATGAGGAGAGACTGCATTGTTTACATTTAGGCCTATACAATGTACATTGTACATGTAGCTTTATTGCCAGTCCGTTAAATTGTTGATCATTTTCACCAATCGACACGAATCAGTTCATAGTACCTGTACTGACAATATTTAGCTTTACACAGCTGTTTGTTTTTATTTCAATTTGTAAGTAAACAATACAAAGACTGTGTGAAAACAGCTGATTTGATTTTCTGAAAATCAGTACAGTGCAGGCTAAAAGATGCTGATTTCATTTTCTGGAAATTGATGAACATGCAGCTGATCAATAACACATTTCTACTGTGTTCAAAGTTCTTCCATTACAGTTCATTTATATTGTTTACACATTCATCCAGTTGATATATTAAGATGTTTATGCACATTAATTCTTAATTATTACTAGTTTGTTTTTAGAACTCAGTATATTACTACGTCCATAACACTGTTTGAAATCTTGAAATCACCTGGGTTCATACTTATGATGCTGTACTATTGGTAATAAAAAAAACCAAATAATAATAAACAAATGACTGCATGTCTCCATCTGATTTTCTCTAAATGAGGAATCTACATTCATGGTCATATATGGTATTGTTTGTGTAGAATGTGCATATGTAACTTTCAAATAAAATTTGAAGGTCATTTTACCCATCCATGCATAATATGTTATGTATACCTTTCACAAAAATGTTCAAATTACTGTTGACATGTCCTTATATGCATGTAAATTAAATTGTGTGTAATTGTAAATAACATACATGTATAAGTTCAATAATTTATCATTGAAATAATGACCAATCTGATTATTCTATGAGACAATTCAATTAGAAAAAGTATTTTCAAGTACGAATGGTTTCATTTAATGTTTTAAAATGATTGATATAAACCTATGTTATTTATAAATCTACAATTTTGAATATTGCTCATCAACAAATCAACAATACGTGGTATGTTTTAATTCACACTGACTGCACCAGCATTATATAATATCAATCAATCAAATCAGTTGTGTGTGTGTGTGTGAGAGAGAGAGAGAGAGAGAGAGAGAGAGGTGTGCATTTTTAAGGTCAGGCCGGGTAAAATAAAGGGGTGCAATTAAACTAATATCATGCACATATCAGGGGTGAGGATGCGAATAATTTCAAATCGATCAAACTGAAAAGCTGTATTTGAATTTGTGCAAAATTAAATGCACATCTAAACATAATGAAATGTTTATTAAGATAAATAAATTCCATTGAATATCAAATTGTAGAAAATCCTCCATTTCAGTCTTTCAGCCATTTTGATAACAAGTTAAACTTACTGAAATATATATAATTTTCATTTTAGCTGGTACCTGCTTTGTCTTGAGATTTACAATGATGTTCTTATTGGTGATCATTTACCTGCACTCTTATCCTGGTGTCATATACAAGATGAAATGATGGAAAGAAAAACCTGAACTTTAGAAACAGGAAGACTGTGTTTTTGAAGAGAGAAGAGGACCAGAACTAAGAAGTCATACAATAAACACATTGACATCATAAAAAGAAATTGCAATTTTGAGTTTGCATGCATATGTCAGGTTTAAATGTTGTCACAGAATTTTTTTTCAGAAAGTCCCTTTTAATATCTTCTTGAATTAATAAAACAAATGAACCAAATATAATTGTTTATATATATATAATTTTGTTTGAGAAGTGGAAAGGGGATGGTATGTAAATGGGCGGGAGAGAGAGTCTCTCACATAGGAGAATTCAGACTTATTTAAATTCAATATATTGATGTGAACCAAAAATGGCTTTTGATCGCCTTGTTGTAGGATTTACACACTCTCTTTCCTTTCTCGGTAATGAGAAATGAGCGTTTAGAATTTATTTTGTGAATGAATAGATATGCTAACCCTCCCCCTCTCCTTAATCTTAATCATTCTGCATGTGTTGAATAAAAATAAAAGTCAATTTTAATGAGTGTTTAAATTACAAGTGAAATATGTGTAATACAAAGGTGAATACTGTTGATTGCTTATGGGGGATGGAAAAAGGCCTCATACATGGGCAGATCTACATGTATAGTCCCCGTGGCAAATTCTAATTTAATTCACAATTTACATAGTAAAACACCATGGTACCTGGCCCCTGGCAAACAGAATAAAGTTACCCCTTTGAACCCCCTCCCCAGAATAATAGACCCAAGCAGTTCTATAGAATATGCAGTCATTGGGCAAAGGCTGCACATAAATAATGAAAAAAATACTCCATATCTTATTTTTTAATATATATCTTATGAGAACAATTTATAGTTAGTTTATTTATATCAGGGGCTTCATTTGTCTCTGTTGACATCTAATCCCTCAAATAATTGTGTACAATTAGCTCTTATATATTTTTCTCCCATTACTAACAAAATATTAAGAAACCAATAACTCCGCGAATGCGGTTAACCAAGAGAACTGATACACAACGGTTTTTTGTTTACATCCATGATACAACAGAGGAAATGCGGACGATTCATCGTAACCATCTTTTCTCTTTTGAAATAAATAAAACAGAAGCACTATGTTTAGATAACCATTAACATAATGTACTGTTGAAACATATCCTAAAATTAATTCGGATTATGTGATAAAATGACATCGCGCCTATATCAAAAGAGTTATCGCTCAAAGAGTTACCTCCCCTTTTGGGATCACTTGTGCGTTTGAAATGTGTATTGATTTGAGAGGACTTTTAGATTGCGAAATTAAATGCAAAAGTTCAAGTGCAAGACGGCTATAGATATAATTAAACTTGGTATGATTTTCTTCCCTTTTACGAGTTCTTTATAAAAACTGATGCTCATTTGTTGAGAGATGAAAATTTACTTTGTAATTGCAATGAAAATATACAAAAATGCACTATTTTAGGAACAAGTAGCCAGTTTCTAAAGAAATTTTCATAACTAGTAAACTTTACAACTGAATGAGCATTGATTTCTATGATGTATGGATAATGTTGAATATGTTGCCATATTACTTACTCTTAAATTTCTTTGCCTTGCCCTTGAACTTTTTGTCTCATTTTAGCATTGACGATTTTTGTCTAAAAGACGCCCACGTGACCCTAAAAAGTCACGTGACCGAAAAATTTAGACATGGTCAAGTAAAGGAGACCCATATCTTTACAATAACATCCAAAATAGTTTAGAACTATTCATTATGCAGAAATGAATAGACAAAAGCAAAACGACCTCCTTTTACTGCTGTTTAAAAGCAAAATGTTGCCTTAACTGTCCTGCGCAGGTCTTAACTTCACCAAACTTGCATATATGGTGTGTCTTATGATACAGATGCACCTGACAGGCATGGATGCTGCATCTGAGCAATAGGTTTCGGATGCTGGAGGAGGTTAAGGGTTTAATTGCTGGTTAAGGTTTTTGAAACAGGAGCCCTCTGATAATGATATCTTAGTTATTACTGGTCCTAACTTCCCCAAACTTGCATGGATGATGTGTCTTATGATACTGATGCACCTGAGAGGCTTAAATGCTAAATCTGAGTCATAGGTTTCGGATGCTGGATAATGTTTAGGGGTTTTTTTTGGAACATGTCACATGTTTTGTAGATAATAGCTTGCATAGTTGATATAACTATATTATAAATGAAAAAATGAAAGATGCAGAGCCTGATCTCCATTATCAAGGATGCTAAAAAATTCCTCACTCAAACCTGCTCGATAGATAGATGTGTTTGTTGTTAAATGATATAACATGATTCCTATGATATAGTTTATATGATATGATATACTATTGTTTAAAATAATGCATAGAGAATAATACATACCCTTATCTATATCACAGCTTGTATCAGCCCGAGACTCCAATATCAGACCGAGGGCCGAAGGCCCGAGGTATGATATTGGTCGAGGGCTGATACAAGCTGTGATATGGAAAAAGGTATCTATTATTATATATATTACATACTTAGTAATAAATTTAAAAAAAAATCAACTTGAACAAATTGATTCATATTATTTGAAAATAGTCTGGACATGTACATGTATTAAAAAAAAATATGAGTTCTTGTTTTAACAAACATGAAGCTACATGACGTAATTTCATCAGGTTTTTAAAGTTGGCTGCTTTAAAACATTTGCTAGCATTTGAAGTTTTCAACTGCACTTAAAAATGTCCACTGTAACTGTCACATGTAAACAGGCAAAAATGCCGAAGCGAAAAAAGGCAGAGGAGTTCTGCAAGGGGTGTGATACGGATCCGTATCAGCCCTGGAGGTCTGATAACCTGTATCAGCCCCGGAGGCCGATACGGATTTTGTAATGCCATCTGTACATGTATCACATGTGCAAAAAACCCGTATATATTACTAAGTATGTAATAAAATATTATATTATATGTAATATTGTGAAGGGTTATATGAAACGATATGATATTGTATCATTTTTTTTTTGATATGATATGATATTGTATCATGATATCGTTATACACTGTATAGTCATGCTAATCACATAATACTGTTACATATGATATTGCAATGTATAGTATTATATCATATACCTAGTAGTGTATCAACCCTGATACACGTGTTTTGGACTAGGTGAGACAGCAACCGGAAGCTAGGGCTGTATCGCCCTCGGGGCTGATATTTCTCTGTCTCAGCCCGTCGTCAATGGGGTGTATTGCCCTCAAATTTGAAATCGATAATTTCCATATATCTCTGCTTTAAATTAAGACTAGTTTGTGAAATAACGATAGAATAACGAATATATAATACAAACTAGAGACGAGCTCGTTGCAAGCAACGATTAGGTGTTCCGTCGTAGCTGCGTCATACTTGTGACGTATTACAAAAATTGATAGCTGACCATAGTACAATATTAGATGTGTAAACACTGAGAAACAAAGTATTATATTTCTGTGACCGCGTAGATTTTACGGTGATAGAGAATTCGTCTAGATCTGCATCGGTCGTGTGCAGTACGAACCGGGTGATGGAATGTTGGTGTAAAGTGTATAAGGTAAAAGGTTGGGGCGCGCTGTGGGCCGTAAGCTAAAACGAAGGGTAGGTTTGCCGTATTCCCGTAGGTCCACCAGTATACAGTTCCAGAGTAATAAACAGGCAATTGATGCAGGATTCCACATTATTGGACGAGACTCAACGATGGCAACATTATAACAATTTAACAGACAGACATGTTACAAACAAGTCGGATATGGCCAGAAGTGGCCTCCGGACTCAAGACTCTGGGAGAGTCGGACGTGGCCGGGGCTGGCCGCCGTATTCCATCGCGCATTGACAATTGTACATAACTATTTATAAGAATCTTAACAATGAGTATAAATTGACAGGTAATGATATAAGTAAGCTGAGTGAAAGGTTCGCAGATATAAAATAATTAAATAAACTCAATGAGTCTTTGATGTCCAAGAAATGAAAATCTGATAATTGCACAATGTTGTTTTAAGAGATTAACAGTCATTGAGACATGACACTCTGTCTCTATGAAATCACATATAAAGTCTGAAAAAGTGTCAATCACTAAATTAAAAAGTACTATGTAAGAAATAAACTGTAAGATAAAATTACGAAACAGATGTTAAATTTTACAAGTAAAGTAAAAAAAAAAATAATTAAACAGTGCATTTTGCACGATGATACTACATGTTTATAAGCAAATACAAATCTTAACACGTTGTGTTTAGTTTGATTCGCAGCATTTTATTCACAGAATGGGACTGTGGTTATGACCGGTACGAAGGTAAAAAGACCATTGGCAAACGTTTTACACGCATTTTTATCGAACGCAAGCGCCAATGAATATTTTAGTATATATGCGGAGATCCTGGAAATTTTACAAGGGGTTTTGAAGAATAATTTTGTATTTCGAGGAGGGGGAACATGCGCGGATCAGAAAATTTTTCCGGGGTGGGGGTTGAAAAGTCAGACGGTTATTTTAGTTTGCCAAGGGATGTCCGAGGCATATTTGGTAAGTTTATAATGTACACGTAATTGAAAGAAATTTCGCTGGGGGGGGGGGGGGCTTGAACCCTTCCCCTTCTAGATCCGCGCACGGAGAAGACCGATGCCGGTAATTTTACTGTAATTTTAACCATTTTTATTTAATTATTCATGTTCATAATTATCAGAAAACCAATATTACGTTTCAAAGCAGTTAAAACTTAAAACGTAAGATACGAACCATTTAGTCTCGGTGAGTATTGCGTCCGCGTACGAAAATAATGGCAATTTTCAAGAAATTCGGATGGACGATCTGTGTCCTAGGTCGTCCATCCGATTCTTTTTCTGACTAAAAGCTACAGACCTGCAGTTAGAGATTGTCAAACTCTTATTGATTATGTCAATTTGTTTGTCTCAAAGAATCATTTTTTAAATCAATAAAGTTTTACCTTAAAAAAAGAAAGAAATCGGGCACACTTTTCAGTGTTAGCATTTTACAATTTTATAGTCTAATAAAATTTCAAGAAACAACTCTTCATTGCTTTATCCGAAATATTGCATGAAAAAAATTTACATCGCATTTTTTAAATTAAAAAAGGATATTCAAAATAAACTTGGATTAACCGCTAACAAACAGGCATAAAGAGAGACTAAGAACCAATTTCTTCTCTTTTTTTTTTTTTAAATCAAATGAAATTCAAAAATAAATCAAAATATATTTTTTCTTTGTATGCGTTAATGAAAATGTAGATCAGCAAGGGGTTCTTTTTCGTGCAAGCACCTACTTAACAGATTGTTACACGGGTCTACAATGATGACAAATATCGAAAAGGCAATATCGTGGGTGAAGGATGAATGTGTAGTTTGTTTTTTAAGTTTATTTTTGATACATGTAATTATATTTATCTGGATCGGTTATGTTTGTTAGTTTGTTTTGTTTATTAAAGAGGGGAATAAAGAAACGAGTAATTTCCAAGCACGTAGCATCGTTTTTGAAAGTTGGGGGGGGGGCAAACTCATCCAACAAATCTTGACAAGCAAAAAAAGATTTTTTTTTTGAAATTTTCAAAATTTCACTCATAATTTCATGATTTTCATACCATTTTTTGTACATGCTACCAAAATGGGGGGGGGGGGGGGCAACTCCATGATAATTCAATTTTTTAATGTAAATTTTATAAAATAGTTGCTTCGAGAAAAAGTGGGGAGAGGACATCTTTATGTCATATAACATGTGAAACTGATTTCATTCCACCCACAAGCTTGAAATAATGAAATAAATATAAATAGACGTCATAAATCCCATATCAAACGACAAATTACCACTTGATTCTGTGCGTCTTTTTAATGAATTTATAAACAGCGGCAAATTCTAAAATGTATTTTCAAAGGTAATGTTAGCTGCAAGTCTGTAGACCTTGTATGAAAAATTTCGGATGGTAGTCAATTTTTCCGTGATACAGACCGAGCGGTACATATATGCAGCTAAGGTAACTAAGAATGATTCCAATAAAATACATTGTTGACTAATGCAAGCTTTTAAGAAAGCAATTCTTATATTTGTTTAAAATATAAACCCAAATACTTCGTCTTACATTCGCTATTTGAAGAACAAGCAGAACCAGTATCAGTCTGACCGGCCTCACCATATACATTGTTGGAATTTTATTGTCCTAGCATTGCATTGCTCTGCATGTTCACAATTTCTTTTAAAAATTAAACACTTTAAGTGTTCATCTATATGGCAACACATAACGTACACACGTGATTCAAAATAACCCAGACGGAAAACGGTAAAGAATTAAGTCATTGAGTCTACATTTTATAGAACTTGTAAAAAAACACATTGCGGGTCTGAATCTTTGTTGATATGTCAATCTATCAATATACAGTTTGTTAATTATTTTCGATTGCTAAGGCTACAGCGTATTTGATGAACATTGAACAACATTTTTTTCATGCCACTTTTTTCCATGGAAGATAGCGAATACAAGTATAAAACATTTATAAAATTTATTTAATTACCTCTTTAGAATTGTGTATGGAATAAATAATTTATAAGTTGCTGCTGAAGGTTGTTTGGTATTTTCGTTTGTAGATGTTTTGCAAGTAAAAATCCTGAAACGCGGGGCAAGTCATAATTAATATCCCTAATAACCGTAACTTAAAACTAGCGGCTTTGGATTCAAATATTATCGTATACGAATATTAAGTTCACTTTTTAAAATCATCTCCACGATGATAATTATATTATATCCATCGCAAATCAGTTTTTTATTTTTTTTGCTTTAAAAGAATTGTTCTATCGGGAGCAATCCCGCGTTCGTTTAAATTGCCAGCGTACATTTGTCATGTCAGTAATACACATTGTGCTTTATATGACGGCCGTGTATACGTATTGTAGAAAAGTTGAGTTTAATTACCATGCATTGGAACCATTTTATTAACACATCTCCCAGTACTGAAACAATTCAAATGTCTCTGTTACAGTAACACAGTGAGGCGTTAAACGTGTACGTCCAGCTCTACAAGCACATGCACTGTCGTCTAGGCGACGGCCTGAATATAGCTAGCGACTCTCCTATCGATCGGTTACCTGAGTCTCGTAATGCATCTAAATATAGACAGGGGCACAGTTATGAAACAAACCACAAAAATAAGGTCGAAGAGGTTTATCTATATGAAATGAAAATGTACATATGTATAAAAACATTTGGAAATTTTATGTGGAATTATTTTTGCGCGCTACATGTATCAGTTAGTGCATTACAAGAAGCCCTGTCATAACCTCATAAACGTGCGCACCCCCACAAAAATGGACCGAACTGACAACAATTGTTTCTGCAAATACTGACTATAAATTACGAAAACATTAAATTGAATACTATAGAAGTATTCAAAATTAATTTCTTTAAAACTTTGCTTCAATAATGCATTAGAAATGTTTATTCCTTTTTAAGTTATTGACAAGAAACTTTGGACGCCTCTAACTCCGTAATTATAAGGGCTAGCCCCTTTTTCGGTATACCGAATGAAAGGTCTGGGTAAGACCAAGAACTTTTAAAATACATGTTATAACAAATTTTTATCAGGTAGAAAACTAACACGGAAAATACGCGAATTTTTTTGATTTTTTTTCTTACCTTTGTTTCAACATCTATACCATCCCTTTTAATTGCATTTAAATAATAAATAAAATATATCTCGCACAAATTCAATGTATTGGCTTCCAAACCAGCCCATCTTTGAGACTCTGCCAGTCATCGTTAAAGCTAAACCTCCTGGACAAAAGAAGTCGTTAAATTTTACTAAAAGGGGAATAACTCAAAACAGGATACGGATTTTCCTCAACTAAAATATGCAACGACAACATCACGCGGCATGTTATCAGTCCTGAAAATTTCAAAACAATCGGTGAACAAACGAGCGAGATATTAAGGATCAAAGTTGGCGTCTAGAAGAAAAAAAAAAAATAATAAGAAATTTGAAAATTTTTCAGAATAATAGTAAGGTTTTCCGCTGAGAGCGGAAAACCTTAATTATCACCTTACACGTCTGAATATTTTTATTTATTGCCGAAAATTGAAAAATAATAATTCAAAAATAGCGCCAAAGAGTGATGTGTATCGAAGTAAGGGGAGGTAACCTACACAACGGTTGTGTATTTAGAACAATAGCACGCTTTATTTAATATTAATCAACGTTTAAATTATGGAGGATATATGGAAGGATGGAACGAGACTTAATCTTAGAAAACCAGAGTTTAGACTGTAAAATTAAATGGTTAAAGTAATGGACGCGCTTATGAACGAACGTTCTCAAACAACTTTCTAGTTGCTATAACAGTATGGATCTTTATGAATGGAATCTGACGGGAAACTTACGAAAACCCAGTGAAAGAATTTGACTCATTACGAAGCTGCGTAGGAGGGAAGTTTCTCTCTCGATTATTTTGAATTCTAGAAAATCGTGCTTCATTTCTAACGACAGACTCTCTTCTACTGTATTTCAAATGACGATAGTTTGTCAACAAAGTCCGACAACTCTTACAGTTTAATACATATAAAAAGAAATAAAAACGAACAAGTTTTGTAAATCCGAAAAAAATCTATAGCTTCTTCAAGATAAATTATATTTCTTATTTGGAATTTAAATTTGAATTAAAGTCTTTGATTTTAGATATATGATATAAACAACATCACACTTTTGTTTTGATCTCGTCCCTGGTATCAGCCCTCGGATGGTATCGGCCCGCGCCCTTCGGGCTTGGGCCGATACCAACCGCTCGGGCTAATACCAGGGCCGAGATCAAAACAAAAGTGTGATATTCTATATGTATTGTAAGATACATATTGTATATAATATAATATAATATATATTACAATATTATGATGTTTTATGTAACATGATATTGTGTCGTATAATATTATATTTTGTTATGCTTTCATGTTAAATACTGAAATCTGATTGGTTAAGACGCAGTTAATATTATTTTCTCTTACCCTCAGCGTTAGCAACGCACTTAGCAACGGGTAACATTAAAACATGTTACATGCGCGAAAATTATGCGCGTATGGTTCGCTGTAGAATTCACGTTATTCCTATATAAAAGCAGTAACATTTTGTTAAAAATCAGACATTCAGTATAACAAAAAAAATAGTGCCTGTTTGGGAGGATAACTGTTGAAATTGACACCCCTCGAAAACCATTGTCAACCTCCGCTTCGCGTCGGTTGACAATGGTTTTCTCGGGGTGTCAATTTCAACTGTTACCCTCCCAAACAGGCACTATTTATATAGTATTATATATAATATATCATTGTATTATGTCATTAACAGTAATGTTTAACACAATGCAATGCCATATCATATGTTACAATATAATATCTCATCACTGTTTATTACGGTGTTTTATTGTATTATATGATTGACATATTTTGTAAGTATGATAGGATGCAATGTTGTATTTTATATTATTATATTTACATCTACCAAGTATAATTTCCTCTATTTCTTACGGAAAGTTATAGTTAATTCATAGCTGTAAAGAAACAGCCAGACTGAAATCTACACGCCCCATTTAATGATTGGTCGAAATCTACACGAGCTGAAAGTGACAGGACTAAAAATGACACGCCCTGTTTATCAGTTGGTCTGAAGCTACAGTGATCTAAGTAAACTCATGGACTGCACGGAATAATCTTGATTATGACTCAAAGTCTTAGAGGAGACAATTTGGCTGTTTCTTTTAGCTAACGTACATATGTACATTAACAGTAATATAAAGTGAATTTTACTAACTTTTCATAATCAATTTATTAATTAGTTAAAGATAGATGTAAATATGAACAATAAAATGCTTTCTTTTATGATTCATGCAGATTATGAAGATAGCGATCATCGCAGGAAGATTTTACATAACCTGCTGACGCGGGTTATGTATTTTTCCTGCAATGTCGCTACCTTCATATCCCAAATGAATCACAAAAGAAAGCATGTTATTGTTTAAGTATTGATAAATATTGTATCCTATAATACTGTATGAATTGAACATATGATTATCATACAATTTTTAACAGATCATATACGACATTGTGTCAAAACAGTAAAATCCAAGATCATAAAGTATGATTTTCATAAAATATGATAAAGGTGGTCTCATAAAGGTGATGCCTCATGAGGGTGATGCCTTGTCTCGGCGAGCTTCGTAATATGTGATTACCTATGTTTGGTGTGAAGCATCTCAATGGTAAGAGGAATCTAAATTGTGAAATTCATGGCTCTACCACTCCAATCTCTATGGTAAGACGAATCTAAATTGTGAAATTCATGGCTCTACCACCCCCGGGGCGCCATATGTTGGGCCAAATATGCAAAAAAAAGCTAAATTTTTAAAAATCTTCTTCTCTACTCCGACACGGTAAGTAAAAAACTGGTTGCATAGTTATGACGTCCATGAAGCCCTCTATCAAAATTGTGAAATTCATGACCCCTGGGTCAGGGGTTCAGGCTCTAGGGTGGGGCCAATATGGCCAAATAGTAAAAATGTATTTAATTTTAGAAAATCTTTTTTACTCCCATATATTTTTGTTAAAAAATAAATGCATGGTTATGGTGTCCATGAAGCACTCTACTAAAATTGTTAAATTCATGACCCCAGTGTCAGGGGTTCAAGCTCTAGGGTGGGGCCAATATGGCCAAATAGAAAAAATGTATTAAATCTTAGAATATCTTCTTCTCTACTTTCATATACATTTGTAAAAAAAAACAACTAAATTCATGATTATGATGTCCATGAAGCCCTCTACCTAAATTATGAAATTTATGACCCCTGGGTCAGGGATTCTGGCTCAAGGGTGGGGCCAATATGGCCATATAGTAAAAATGTTTTAAATCTTAGAAAATCTTCTTATCTACTCCCACACATGTGGACAAAAAACCGAATAAATGGTTATGATGTCCACTAACTCCGCTACCCCTAGGTCAGGGTTTCAGGACTTGAGGGGGGGGAGGGGGGTATGGCAATGTTTACCAGGAAGTCTTCTACTGAAATTTTAATTTTCATGTCCCCTGGAGTATGGGTTAAAGTAGGGCAGGGCTAAAATGGATAAATAGGTGGTACTGCATATAATGTTAAAAATTGTATTCTTTTAGTTACTCCCACACACCCGAAAGAAAAACTGAATTCATGATTTTGTAGACAAGGTCTTCAGGCAGGGAGGTAGTTGTCATTACAAATTTATAATTTTTTTTTTACGCCAGAATGAAACCTAATTAATTAAATGCATATATGAGACTCCTCAACAAGTTTGTGTATGTGTTATATGCTACTCAGGTGACCGTAAGGCCAATTGGCTTCTTGTAATTGGGATTGAACTAGTTCTACAAACTTTCAAGGCTGGCGTGAACAGCATGAGAAGTAAACCTGGCGAATGTAGAAGTTGCCTATCCCATTAGTATATACGTTCCTGCTTATGGTTATTGCTTTTAAATGTTCAATAAGCTCTGCTTTATTTAAATTTTTGGTCCGCAATATTCACGACAACCATACCTTGTTTTATGGTATGAACGCTTTCATATCAATTGGCGACTTTTTCACTCCCGGTCCTAATGAAACACGATGAATAAGACATTATGTGCCTTCCCTAGGGTACAACTTATTTTGTATTTAATACCATCGTTACTTATGTTCCGATATTTGGTAGTCACATGTTTTCGAGTTGTATTAATGCCGTAGTGTATATATATATATATATATATATATATATATATATATATATATATATATATATATATATATATATATATATATATATATATATATATATATATATATATATATATACTCGAGAATCAGGGTCAATGTCGACGCTCGATATACATAGCATCAATGTCGACACTTAGGAAAATTGAGTTTATAAGCGATTTCTAGTTGTAATTTGACAAGGATGGACTTTGGTAAAATTGTTTTGCCGTAATTAATACATATCTCATCGTTTTGTAAAATAAAATCTAAGAAAACAAGAGATCTCAGAATCGTGTCGACTTTCGCAATATATACGCGTCGACATTATGTTTTTCTGCAGAATGTCAACACGAAAAAATGTATATGTATTTGAAAGGGGAATTACTGTTCACGTCTTATTTCGTGTTTTGAAAAGAAAAATAGTTTTAACATACATGGAGATTTTATTTATCGAAACGCTACACAAATTCAGTGTTTTCTTTTTATGTCGTCAACTGCATTTAGTTTTTGAGCGGAATTTGCAAATCTTTCAATAAATCGATGTATTATCTCAGTTTTTCTAAAAATAGACAAAGAGTTGTCCCGCATGACAGTGATGCGGAAAGTCCCGTCTACTTTCGTTTTTCAACTTACTCGCGTATATTTACATTATGAATTCTTTATTTCTCGCGGCATTTCTTGTTTCTAGATTGTAATTTTCGTTTGAAAGATAAAAAGAAATAGTTTTATAATTGTATCCACCGGTGTATACTAATTCTTGAACTCTTTTTTAGGGAAAATACATACATACTGCGAAAGTCGACTCGATTCTTACATCTCATGTTTTCGTAAAGTTTATTAAATAAAACATTTAGATATGTTTTGGATAAGGCATACAAACATCATCTAAGTCATTTCTTATTAAATTACAACGGGAAAACGCTTATAAATTCAATTCCCCTACGTGTCGACATTAATGCTATGTATATCGAGTGTCGACATTTTATATATATACTCTCCCCCCTAAAACCAATTTTCCCGGAAATGTTACCCTTTTTGGAGAAAATAAGATTTTAAAAAAATAGCGTTTGTTTATATCTATATATACACCTGTTCCTCGCTCCGGAAAGAATAAGTACAAGCCAAATATTTATAATAATATATTGTCACATTAAATGCATGTATATACTATTTCAAAACTTATAGTTTTAGGGTGTTTTCTTTTGTTATTCGCACCATATGAAAAAGTACAAGCCTAATGTTCTTATCCATTGAATCACACACAATGTTTAAAATAAATTCTTTAATTTACCACACCTAAAATATTCCAAGCCCCATTTTAATAAAACCCTTTTCCCGAGAATTCTTCTCTTTGTTGAGAATATAAGGTTATTGGAATAAACAGCGTGCGTCCCCAACCCCCTTCTGGTAAGAGTACTTCTCTGGTCGCGTCTTATTCTTTTTGAGAGCGTCTTCATACATATTTACATGTTTTGTTATGTCTTAATTATAAGTTAATATACATATGGATGCAGATATATCATGACATGACATTCAACACATCTTATATACCTTCGACGCCTTGTGCAAAAAATTGCGATTACGAATTAAGTTGCAAAAATTTAAGACTGTTCACTTTCGGGAAAAGATATCAAAATTAAGTAACTTTAACTTTCATCTAGGGGAAATAATCTGAACTACAAGGCATCATACAAATATTTAGGGATGATTTTTCAACGAAAATACGTGATTTTAAAGTGATTTGAAAGTGAGAGCCCTGGGATCCGTCTTCTAAAAAATCAACGCAATTAAATTGGTTCGATTCCGAACCTTCGAAAAATTATTTAATAATTTTGTTATATCCGTCCTTTATTAGCATTGGGGTTGGGGATACAAGAAACATCATTGTATTGAAATTGTACAAAATCGAGCCCTCCGATATTTTCTCGGTGTTCATCGGATTACTCCGTTGCTAGGTACAGCGGGTGGTAAAGTTCTAAAATCCACCACGAAATGAACATTTTGCGTCTGTTGAATCGACTAGTATATATGGAAAATGAACGCATTACCAAGTTGGCACGGTGCGCAAAACAATTCTTCTCACTGGAGCTCTCAAGTTAAAAATATCCTGGAATCTCTAAACATGGGAAGTACTTATACCAATTTTATACCTTGTAATTTGAACTATGCAGAGGAAAATTAACGTAATAACTTCGAAACCGAATGTTTCAAAAATATTCAAGATGTGCCAAAACTTCGAACATATATCCTATTTAAATCAAGCTATTCCGTTGAAGAATATACGTTACGTTAGATCTCGCTAAACTCATCAGATCCTTGGCAATGTTTAGATGTGGTGTACTTCCTCTAAGGATTGAAACAGGTCGCAATACAGAGGAGAACCGGTACAGGAAAGAATATGTAACTTGTGTGACTTAAATGAAATTGAAAATGAAAAGTTTTCTTAGTGATATTGTCCATTCAAAATATTACCAATTATAGTACTCTGTTCACTAATCTAATATGTAAATATCTCCGCCGAATTGCTCATTTTATCTATTAATTATACAACAGAAACATTTGACAAAGCCAACTAACTCCTAAAACATGCAAATTTTATTCACTCTGTAACAGTTTCAAAGCGACTTATAGGTCCATTGGCCGGGTGTATTGACATTATATCTGTAAAATGAATTTTGTAATTAATTATATACATGTACACATATCACTATGATAAACTATTGACTTAATTGCTATATATTCTGCTTTGTAACGACTCACAGGATGATTTGTTTATAGGGTTGTATATGTTTTATACCCATTCCCCCTGTTCTCTCCAATTTATAAGTCTCAAATCAGTGTATGACTCCTTTTTATTTTTTAACATAAATGATTTTCAAATTACATGTTGAATATATAACACTTTTGATTTGCAATTTTGACAAAATTAATGTAACGTTATAAATTCTATGTAACATTGGCATTTTTTTTTATTATAATCTAAAACTATTACGTTATATATCAATATTTTATACTATTCGACTTTTCCCATCAGTTATTTTGATTTATCATTAATTAAATGGGGCCTGTGTCCGAAAAGTTTTTATGTGAAAATTATGAAAGTTTGACATCTAGAGATTCTACCCTCACCATGTATTGATCCGGAGTACTTTTTCAACGTTGAAAATTGAGACCAAAAGTCGTGATATTTATACCCGGGATCATTTTTCAAAAGCTTGAAAATAGTTTTCTGAACTCTGATGACCTTAACGCATTTAAGTTTGAGCTTGTTCAAAATTAACTCCAATAACTGAGTTTTGAACTGTTTTTTTACTGGAACTTCAAATTGTTCAACACGGTTTAATGTACATTTATATCCTTTATGTCCCTATACATATACGGACGTGGCTGTGTTGTTTTAAACCCCTGTCACACCTGGCTGGCTGACAACGCACTAGAAACGCCGTGGGAGCGCGGTACAAACGCTAATAAACACAGAGGAAACACCAAGAGAGCGCGATGATCGCAGCAACAGCTCTCGGGGGTCGCTGTGTGAACGCAGCAAAACAAAAAACAACTCGTTCAAATGTGTGAGTGCGTAATGATAGTGCAACAAAGACGCAGTGAGATCCCAAAGGACTCCAAGAGGTCTCCGTGCAAGTGAGGAAGGTATATTGCTACATAAGTAAGGAAAAATGACTACAGAAAAAATTAAATTCACCGCGTTCATCATATAGTTTTTTGTTAGGTTATCATCAAGGGTTTGACTCTGTTAAACTAAATAGGGTACATGTACATTCAGCTTAACTTAACAATGATAGTGGTAGACTATTGGTTAGTAACTCTGACAATTTTCAGAACAGACATTTATTGTTTCCGAGCCCGATGTTTATCACTCTATTTAAGTTAAATGGATGTATTACAAGTATAAGAGAACCTATTTTTTCACCTTTTTTTTCCTAACTGTAGTTTTTACAATGGTGGTTGTGCACCACTAGTAGGTGCCATGAGAATTTCAGCCCACAGGGATAGAGCCTCCGATGTTTTCGAGCCAAATGTTCTTTTACATTTTTTAACATATATAAAAACACTGTTAAAGGTCGGCACCGCTTGATAAATTCACAACAGTAATGTCCACATGAAATATTTATGCACGTTGGTTTATTTCAATTTTAATTCCCTTTGTGTACTGTAGGGTCTGATTCTGCTTAACTAGTGAGGGTACATGTACTTTCAGCTGAACTTAACAGTGGTAGTGCTAGTCTATTGGTAATTAACACTGAAAAGTTCAGTCCCAAAAACCAGACATTCAATGTTTCAGAGCCCGATGTTTATAGTTATATTTATGTTTATGAGATGTATTACATGTATAGAAAGACCTAAATGTTTTAAAGAAGAAGTTGTATAAACACAATATATCGACAGTGTAAGACCAATTGCGGATGACTCTAACAATTTCAGCTCCAGCGTAAGGTGTTTCGATGTTTCAGAGCCCGATGTTTTAATTGTCTTTTTCCCTACACAAAGTTTTTACCATGGTAGCTGTCCACAACTAGTAGGTGCCATGAGAACATCAGCCCACGGAGTAAGAGCCTCCGATGTTTTTGAGTCAAGTCTTCTTTCATCTTTTAAGAAGTTGTATCAACACAATATGTTGACAATGTTAGAGCAGTTGCGGGAGAACCTAACAAAATCATCTCCTGGGTATGGTGTTTCGATGTTTCGGAGCCCGATGTTTTTATTGGGGTTATTTTCATTTACTGTTATTTTTACAATAGTAACTCTCCACCACTAGTAAATGAACACTTCAGCTAACGGGGTAAAAGCATCTGTTGTTTTCGAGTATAATGTCCTCTTTCCTTTTTTTAACATATATATAAACAAGACTGTACAAGGTCGACACCGTTTGATAAACACAGCACTAATGTCGACAAGAAAGATATATACGTTGGTGTTTTTCATTTTTAATTTCCTTGGTGTACAGTAGGGTCTAATTCCGTTAAACTAGAAATGGTGTATGTACTTTCAGCTTAACTAAACAGTGATTGTGCTACACTATAGGAAAGTAACACTGAAAAATTCGGCCCCTAAAGAACAGACATTCAATGTTTCCGAACCCAATGTTTATAATTCGATTTAGGTTAAATAGATGTATTACTGGAGGGCCTATATCTTTTAAAAAAGAAGTTGTATCAACACTATATGTTGACATTGTACAACGTCGACACCACTTGATAAACACAGCACTAATGTTGACACGAAAGATATATACGTCGGTGTATTTCACTATTAATTCCCTTGGTGTACAGTAGGGTCTTATTCTGTTTAACTAAATATGGTACATGTACTGTTAGGTTAACCTAACAGTGATAGTGTTAGACAATTGTTTACTAAAACTAAAAGTTTCAGTTTCAGTCCTCACAGAACGGCCATTCAATGTGTCCGAGCCCGATATTCATAATTGTATTTATGTTAAAGAGATGTGTTACAGGAGGGCCAATATCTTTGAAAAAAGAAATTGTATCAACATGATATGTCTACAGTGTCAGACCACTTGGGGCCGAACTGAATAATATTAGTTCCGGGGTAGGGTGTTTCGATGTGTAGTAGCCCGATGTTTTTATTGTTTTTTCCCTAATTATAATTTTTACAATAGTAGCTGTCCACCACTAATAAGTGGCATGAAAATTTCAGTCCACGAAGTAAAATTCACCGTTGTTTTCGAGTACAATGTTCTTTAACCTTATTTTGACATATATAAAACAATAAGGCACAAGGTCGACACCGCTTGATAAACACAGCACTAATGTCGACACAAAAGATATATACGTCGGTTTATTTCATTTTTAATTCCCTTGGTGTACAGTAGGGTCTGACACTGTAAAACTGTAAAAAGTACATGTATTTTCAACTAAACGTACCAGTGAGAGTGCTAGTCTTTTGGTTATAACACTAAACATTTAAGTCCAAAGAGAACATTTTACGGATAATGGTTCGATGTTTCCAAGCCTGATGTTTATAATTCGATTTAGCTTAGGTTGTCCATCCAAAACTATCATACTTCATATCTAATAGATTGCAAGTTTGATCACTAAAATCTTAGTGTGATTTTAACGAGTTTATTAAATAATAAAGTCTCACCTTTGAAATCTTTCAAAAAATTTAATGTTGATAAATTTATCATATGTTGAAGTTAACATTGAGGTCTATGGGAAAAATGCATTTTTAAATATATTTCTTTAGTACAAGTAATTTTCTCACATTTCTCTTAGTAAAAAGTTGCAAAAGCTTTCTCCGTCTTCGAATATACTAAAATAATTCATAGTTTACCATATTTTTTTTCAGAAAATGATTTTTTTTAAAATTTTCCTAAAGGGCAGACAACTCTTAAAAAAGTTTTAAGTGCAAAACGTTTATTTAATTAACTACATACATACACCCAAGTTTGGTTTATGTCAGTCTCATAATAGCTTCAAAATATGTATCTGATGTAGTATAGATCAATCAAAATTGTTAAATTCACCTTAGTTATGGATGGACTACCTTAAATAGATGTATTAAAGGAGGGCCAATATCTTTTTAAAAAAGATTGTATCAACACAATATATTGACAGGGTCAAACCACTTGCGGGTGAACCTAATAATTTCAGCACTGGAGTAGGGTGAATCGATTCTCCGGATCTCTATGGGTTTTTTGTGTGTTTTTTTTTCCCTAACAATAATTTTTTCAATAGAAGGAGGCATGAAAACTTCAGCCAAGAGCCTCCGTTGTTTCCAAGTACAATGTTCTCTAACTTTCTTTAACTTATATAAAAACAACACGGCAAAATGTCGACCAACACCACTTGATAAACACAGCACTAATGTCGACACTAAAGATAGTTTTTTTTTCATTTTTAATTCCCTTGGTGTACAGTAGGGTCTGATTCTGTTAAGCTATATAGAGTATTTGTACTTTCAGCTGAACTTAACAGTGATAGTTCTAGACTTCTGGTTACAAACACTGAAAAACACAGTCCCAAGAGAACGGACATTCATTGTTTTCGAAGCCCGATCTTCATATTTGTATTTATTTTATAAAGATGTATTACAGGAGGGCCTATGTCTTTTTAAAAAGAAGTTGTATCAACACAATATGTTGACAGTGTCATAATACTTGCGGATGAAACTAACAAGATCATATTCAGGGGAGGGCGTTTCGATGTTTCGGAACCTAGTTCTTTAATTACTCTTTTTTTCCCAAACGATAATTTTTACAATGGTAGCTGTCCAACACTAGTATGTTCCATGAAAACTTCAGCCCACAGAGTAAGAGCCTCTTTTGTTTTCGGGTTTTATGTTCTTTAACCTTTTTTAAAACATATATGAAATTAACGATGTTAAAAGTCCACACCACTTGATAAACACATCACTAATGTCGACACAAAAGATTCATATGTCAGTGTATTTTATTTTTAATTCCCTTAATGTACAGTATGGTTTGATTCTGTTAAACTACATAGGGTACATGTACTTACAGCTTAACGTAACAGTGATAGTGCTAGACTTCTGGTTACAAACCCTAAAAAAATCAGTACCAAGAGAACGGACATTCATTGTTTTCGAAGCCTGATTTTCATAATTGTATTTATGTTAAACAGATGTATTACAGGAAAGCTTATATTTTTAAAAAGTTGTATCAACACAATATGTTGACAGTGTCATACCAGTTCCGGATGAACCTAACAATATCTTTTTTGAGGTATGGTGTTTTGATGTTTCAAAAACCCGATGGTTTTATTGTTTGCTTTTCCTCACTATAATTTTTACAATGGTAGCTGTCCACCACTGGTAGTTGCCATAAAAACCCAAGCACACGAGATAAGAGCCTCCAATGTTTTAGAGTCAAATGTTCTTTTACCTTATTTTAACATATATAAACACAACATTGTAAAATGTTGATGCCACTTGATAAACACAGCACTAATGTCGACACGAAATTTATATACACATCGGTTTATTTCGTTTTTAACTGCCTTGGTGTACTGTAGAGTCTGATTATGTTAAACTAGATAGGATACATTTACTTTCAGGTACCTTAACAGTGATACGCAGCACTGTTAAGGCTTACTACGAAAATATCAGCGGATTTAAATGTTCATACACCGATGCATCTATCACTACAAAATATTTATGTAAAGTTATTCTTTCATGATATAAAAGTGATATCAAATAAAACAGTATAGTAAATGCAACTGTGTACTACACTTAGAGAACTTTAGTCCATAGTGAAAGAGTCTCCGATGTTTTCGAGTCAGATGTTCATTTTGTAAAATGTCGACATCGCTTGATAAACACAGCCTTAATGTCGATACAAAAGATGTGTACGACGGAGAGTTTCAATTTTAATTCCCTTGGAGTACAGTAGGATCTGATTCTGTTAAACTAAATATGATACATGTACTTTTAAGTTTACCTACCAGTGATAGTTTTAGACAATTGGTTACTAACACTGAAAATTTCAGTCCCCACAGGAGGGAAATTTAATGTTTTGGGGCCCGATGTTCATATTTGTATTTATTTTATATAGATGTATTACAGGAGGGCCAATATCTTTTTTAAAAGAAGTTGTATCAACACAATATGTTGACACTGTCTTAATACTTGCGGGTGAAACAAACAATATCATCTTCAGGGGAGGGTGTTTCGATGTTTCGGAACCTAATTTTGTTATTGTTTTTTCCAAAACCATAATTTTTACAATGGAGGCTGTCCAACACTAGTAGGTTCCATGAAAACTTCAGCCCACAGAGTAAGAGCCTCCATTGTTTCCGGATACTATGTTCTTTAACCTTTTTTAAAACATATTTAATATTAACAATGTTAAAAGTCGACACCACTTGATAAACACATCACTAATGTCGACACGAAAGATTATATGTCGGTGTATTTTATTTTTTATTCCCTTGGTGTACAGTATGGTTTGATTCTGTTAAACTACATAGGGTACATGTACTTACAGATTAACTTAACAGTGATAGTGCTAGACTTCTGGTTACAAACACTAAAAAAATCAGTACCAAGAGAACTGACATTCATTCTTTTCGAAGCCCGATCTTCATAATTGTATTTATGTTAAACAGATGTATTACAGGAAAGCTTATATTTTTTTAAAAAGAAGTTGTATCAACACAATATGTTGACAGTGTCATACCAGTTCCGGATGAACCTAACAATATCTACTCCAAAGTATAGTGTTCTAATGTTTTTCAAAACCCGATGGTTTTATTGTTTTTGTTTTACTCACTATAATTTTTACAATGGTAGCTGTCCACCACTGGTAGTTGCCATAAAAACCCAAGCACACGAGATAAGAGCCTCCGATCTTTTCGAGTCAAATGTTCTTTTACCTTGTTTTAACATATATGAACACAACATTGTAAAATGTTGATGCCACTTGATAAACACAGTACTAATGTCGACACGAAATATATATACACATCGGTTTATTTCGTTTTTAATTCCCTTGGTGTACAGTAGAGTTTGATTATGTTAAACTAGATAGGATACACGTACTTTCAGGTACCTTAACAGGGATACGCAGCACTGTTAAGGCTTACTACGAAAATATCAGTGGATTTTAACGTTCATACGCCGATGCATCTATCAATACAACATATTTATGTAAAGTTATTCTTTCATGATATAAAAGTGATATCAAATAAAACAGTATAGTAAATGCAACTGTGTATTACACTTAGAGAACTTCAGCACATAGTGAAAGAGTCTCCGATGTTTTCGAGTCAGATGTTCATTTTGTAAAATGTCGACATCGCTTGATAAACACAGCCTTAATGTCGATACGAAAGATATGCACGTCGGTGAATTTCAATTTTAATTCCCCTGGAGTACAGTAGGATCTGATTCTGTTAAACTAAATATGATACATGTACTTTTAAGTTTACCTACCAGTGATAGTTTTAGACAATTGGTTACTAACACTGAAAATTTCAGTCCCCACAGGAGGGAAATTTAATGTTTCGGAGCCCGATGTTCATAATTGTATTAATTTTATATAGGTGCATTACCGGAGGGCAGGTGAAACTAACAATATCATCTTCAGGGGAGGGTGTTTCGATGTTTCGGAACCTAATTTTTTTTATTGTTTTTTCCCAAACCATAATTTTTACAATGGAAGCTGTCCAACACTAGTAGGTTCCATGAAAACTTTAGCCCACAGAGTAAGAGCCTCCATTGTTTCCGGATACTATGTTTTTTAATGTTTTTTTAAACATATATATAATTAACAATGCTAAAAGTCGACACCACTTGATAAACACATCACTAATGTCGACACAAAAGATATATATGTCGGTGTATTTTATTTTTAATTCCCTTGGTGAACAGTATGGTTTGATTCTGTTAAACTACATAGGGTACATGTACTTACGGCTTCACTTAACAGTGATAGTGCTAGACTTCTGGTTACAAACCCTAACAAATTCAGTACCAAGAGAACTGACATTCATTCTTTTCGAAGCCCGATGTTCATAATTGTATTTATGTTAAACAGATGTATTACAGTAAAGCTTATATTGTTTTAAGAAAAAGTTGTATCGACACAATATGTTGACAGTGTCATACCACTTCCGGATGAACCTAACAATATCTTTTCCGAGGTATGGTGTTTTGATGTTTCAAAACCCGATGGTTCTATTGTTTTTTCCTAACTATAATTTTTACAATGGTAGCTGTCCACCACTGGTAGTTGCCATAAAAACCCAAGCACACGAGATAAGAGCCTCCGATCTTTTCGAGTCAAATGTTCTTTTACCTTGTTTAAACATAAATAAATACAACATTGTAAAATGTTGATGCCACTTGATAAACACAGCACTAATTGGGACACGAAATATATATACACATCGGTTTATTTCATTTTTAATTCCCTTGGTGTACAGTAGAGTTTGATTCTGTTAAACTAGATAGGCTACATGTACTTTCAGTTACCTTAACAGTGATACGCAGCACTGATAAGGCTTACTTTGAAAATATCAGTGGATTTAAATGCTCATAAACCGATGCATCTATCAATACAAAATATTTATGTAAAGTCATTCTCTCATGATATTAATGTGATATAAAATGAAACAGTATAGTAAATGCAACTGTGTATTACATTTAGAGAACTTCAGCCCATAGTGAAAGAGTCTCCGATGTTTTCGAGTCAGATGTTCATTTTGTAAAATGTCGACATCGCTTGATTAACACAGCCTTAATGTCGAAACGAAAGATATGTACATCGGTGAATTTCAATTTTAATTCCTTTGGAGTACAGTAGGATCTGATTCTGTTAAACTAAAAATGATACATGTACTTTTAAGTTTACCTACCAGTGATAGTTTTAGACAATTGGTTACTAACACTGAAAATTTCAGTCCCCACAGAAGGGAAATTTAATGTTTCGGAGCCCGATGTTCATAATTGTATTTATTTAATATAGATGTATTACAGGGAGCCAATATCTTTTTAAAAAGAAGTTGTATTAACACAATATGTTGACACTGTCTTAATACTTGCTGGTGAAACAAACAATATCATCTTCAGGGGAGGGCGTTTCGATGTTTTGGAACCTAATTTTGTTATTCTTTTTTCCCAAACCAGAATTTTTACACTGGTAGCTGTCCAACACTAGTAGGTTCCATGAAAACTTCAGCCCACAGAGTAAGAGCCTCCTTTGTTTCCGGGTTATACGTTCTTTAACTTTTTTTAAAACATATATAAAATGAACAATGTTAAAAGTCGACACCACTTGATAAACACATCACTAATGTCGACACGAAAGATATATATGTCGGTGTATTTTATTTTTAATTCCCTTGGTGTACAGTATGGTTTGATTCTGTTAAACTACATAGGGTACATGTACTTACAGCTTAACGTAACAGTGATAGTGCTAGACTTCTGGTTACAAACACTAAAAGATCAGTACCAAGAGAACGGACATTAATTCTTTTCGAAGCCCGATCTTCTTAATTGTATTTATGTTAAATGGATGTATTACAGGAAAGCTTAAATTTTTTTTTAAAAAGAAGTTGTATCAACACAATATGTTGACAGTGTCATACCAGTTCCGGATGAACCTAACAATATCTTTTCCGAGGTATGGTGTTTTGATGTTTCAAAACCCGATGGTTTAATTGCTTTTTCCTAACTATAATTTTTACAATGGTAGCTGTCCACCACTGGTAGTTGCCATAAAAACCCAAGCACACGAGATAAGAGCCTCCAATGTTTTAGAGTCAAATATTCTTTTACCTTATTTTAACATATATAAACACAACATTGTAAAATGTTGATGCCACTTGATAAACACAGTACTAATGTCGACACGAAATATATATACACATCGGTTTGTTTCATTTTTAATTCCCTTGGTGTACAGTAGAGTTTGATTCTGTTAAACTAGATAGGCTACATGTACTTTCAGTTACCTTAACAGGGATACGCAGCACTGTTAAGGCTTACTACGAAAATATCAGCGGATTTAAACGTTTATTCGCCGATGCATCTATCAATACAAAATATTTATGTAAAGTTATTTTTTGATGACATAAATGTGATATAAAATAAAACAGTATAGTAAATGCAACTGTGTATTACACTTAGAGAACTTCAGCACATAGTGAAAGAGTCTCCGATGATTTCGAGTCAGATGTTCATTTTGTAAAATGTCAACACCGCTTGATAAACACAGCACTAATGTCGATACGAAAGATATGTAGGTCGGTGAATTTCAATTTTAATTCCTTTGGAGTACAGTAGGATCTGATTCTGTTAAACTAAATATGATACATGTACTTTTAAGTTTACCTACCAGTGATAGTTTTAGACAATTGGTTACTAACACTGAAAATTTCAGTCCCCACAGGAGGGAAATTTAATGTTTCGGAGCCCGATGTTCATAATTGTATTTATGTTAAACAGATGTATTACAGTAAAGCTTATATTTTTTTAAGAAAAAGTTGTATCAACACAATATGTTGACAGTGTCATACCACTTCCGGATGAACCTAACAATATCTTTTCCGAGGTATGGTGTTTTGATGTTTCAAAACCCGATGGTTCTATTGTTTTTTCCTAACTATAATTTTTACAATGGTAGCTGTCTACCACTGGTAGTTGCCATAAAAACCCAAGCACACGAGATAAGAGCCTCCGATCTTTTCGAGTCAAATGTTCTTTCCCTTGTTTAAACATATATAAACACAACATTGTAAAATGTTGATGCCACTTGATAAACACAGCACTAATCGGGACACGAAATATATATACACATCGGTTTGTTTCATTTTTAATTCCCTTGGTGTACAGTCGAGTTTGATTCTGTTAAACTAGATAGGCTACATGTACTTTCAGTTACCTTAACAGTGATACGCAGCACTGTTAAGGCTTACTTTGAAAATATCAGTGGATTTAAATGCTCATACACCGATGCATCTATCAATACAAAATATTTATGTAAAGTCATTCTCTCATGATATTAATGTGATATAAAATGAAACAGTATAGTAAATGCAACTGTGTATTACATTTAGAGAACTTCAGCCCATAGTGAAAGAGTCTCCGATGTTTTCGAGTCAGATGTTCATTTTGTAAAATGTCGACATCGCTTGATAAACACAGCCTTAATGTCGAAACGAAAGATATGTACATCGGTGAATTTCAATTTTAATTCCTTTGGAGTACAGTAGGATCTGATTCTGTTAAACTAAAAATGATACATGTACTTTTAAGTTTACCTACCAGTGATAGTTTTAGACAATTGGTTACTAACACTGAAAATTTCAGTCCCCACAGAAGGGAAATTTAATGTTTCGGAGCCCGATGTTCATAATTGTATTTATTTAATATAGATGTATTACAGGGAGCCAATATCTTTTTAAAAAGAAGTTGTATTAACACAATATGTTGACACTGTCTTAATACTTGCTGGTGAAACAAACAATATCATCTTCAGGGGAGGGCGTTTCGATGTTTCGGAACCTAATTTTGTTATTCTTTTTTCCCAAACCAGAATTTTTACACTGGTAGCTGTCCAACACTAGTAGGTTCCATGAAAACTTCAGCCCACAGAGTAAGAGCCTCCTTTGTTTCCGGGTTATACGTTCTTTAACTTTTTTTAAAACATATATAAAATGAACAATGTTAAAAGTCGACACCACTTGATAAACACATCACTAATGTCGACACGAAAGATATATATGTCGGTGTATTTTATTTTTTTAATTCCCTTGGTGTAAAGTATGGTTTGATTCTGTTAAACTACATAGGGTACATGTACTTACAGCTTAACGTAACAGTGATAGTGCTAGACTTCTGGTTACAAACACTAAAAGATCAGTACCAAGAGAACGGACATTAATTCTTTTCGAAGCCCGATCTTCTTAATTGTATTTATGTTAAATGGATGTATTACAGGAAAGCTTACATTTTTTTTTAAAAAGAAGTTGTATCAACACAATATGTTGACAGTGTCATACCAGTTCCGGATGAACCTAACAATATCTTTTCCGAGGTATGGTGTTTTGATGTTTCAAAACCCGATGGTTTAATTGCTTTTTCCTAACTATAATTTTTACAATGGTAGCTGTCCACCACTGGTAGTTGCCATAAAAACCCAAGCACACGAGATAAGAGCCTCCAATGTTTTAGAGTCAAATATTCTTTTACCTTATTTTAACATATATAAACACAACATTGTAAAATGTTGATGCCACTTGATAAACAGAGTACTAATCGGTACACGAAATATATATACACATCGGTTTGTTTCATTTTTAATTCCCTTGGTGTACAGTAGAGTTTGATTCTGTTAAACTAGATAGGCTACATGTACTTTCAGTTACCTTAACAGTGATACGCAGCACTGTTAAGGCTTACTACGAAAATATCAGCGGATTCAAACGTTTATTCGCCGATGCATCTATCAATACAAAATATTTATGTAAAGTTATTTTTTGATGACATAAATGTGATATAAAATAAAACAGTATAGTAAATGCAACTGTGTATTACACTTAGAGAACTTCAGCACATAGTGAAAGAGTCTCCGATGATTTCGAGTCAGATGTTCATTTTGTAAAATGTCAACACCGCTTGATAAACACAGCACTAATGTCGATACGAAAGATATGTAGGTCGGTGAATTTCAATTTTAATTCCTTTGGAGTACAGTAGGATCTGATTCTGTTAAACTAAATATGATACATGTACATTTAAGTTTACCTACCAGTGATAGTTTTAGACAATTGGTTACTAACACTGAAAATTTCAGTCCCCACAGGAGGGAAATTTAATGTTTCGGAGCCCGATGTTCATAATTGTATTTATGTTAAACAGATGTATTACAGTAAAGCTTATATTTTTTTAAGAAAAAGTTGTATCAACACAATATGTTGACAGTGTCATACCACTTCCGGATGAACCTTACAATATCTTTTCCGAGGTATGGTGTTTTGATGTTTCAAAACCCGATGGTTCTATTGTTTTTTCCTAACTATAATTTTTACAATGGTAGCTGTCCACCACTGGTAGTTGCCATAAAAACCCAAGCACACGAGATAAGAGCCTCCGATCTTTTCGAGTCAAATGTTCTTTTCCCTTGTTTAAACATATATAAACACAACATTGTAAAATGTTGATGCCACTTGATAAACACAGCACTAATCGGGACACGAAATATATATACACATCGGTTTGTTTCATTTTTAATTCCCTTGGTGTACAGTAGAGTTTGATTCTGTTAAACTAGATAGGCTACATGTACTTTCAGTTACCTTAACAGTGATACGCAGCACTGATAAGGCTTACTTTGAAAATATCAGTGGATTTAAATGCTCATAAACCGATGCATCTATCAATACAAAATATTTATGTAAAGTCATTCTCTCATGATATTAATGTGATATAAAATGAAACAGTATAGTAAATGCAACTGTGTATTACATTTAGAGAACTTCAGCCCATAGTGAAAGAGTCTCCGATGTTTTCGAGTCAGATGTTCATTTTGTAAAATGTCGACATCGCTTGATAAACACAGCCTTAATGTCGAAACGAAAGATATGTACATCGGTGAATTTCAATTTTAATTCCTTTGGAGTACAGTAGGATCTGATTCTGTTAAACTAAAAATGATACATGTACTTTTAAGTTTACCTACCAGTGATAGTTTTAGACAATTGGTTACTAACACTGAAAATTTCAGTCCCCACAGAAGGGAAATTTAATGTTTCGGAGCCCGATGTTCATAATTGTATTTATTTAATATAGATGTATTACAGGGAGCCAATATCTTTTTAAAAAGAAGTTGTATTAACACAATATGTTGACACTGTCTTAATACTTGCTGGTGAAACAAACAATATCATCTTCAGGGGAGGGCGTTTCGATGTTTTGGAACCTAATTTTGTTATTGTTTTTTCCCAAACCAGAATTTTTACACTGGTAGCTGTCCAACACTAGTAGGTTCCATGAAAACTTCAGCCCACAGAGTAAGAGCCTCCTTTGTTTCCGGGTTATACGTTCTTTAACTTTTTTTAAAACATATATAAAATGAACAATGTTAAAAGTCGACACCACTTGATAAACACATCACTAATGTCGACACGAAAGATATATATGTCGGTGTATTTTATTTTTTTAATTCCCTTGGTGTAAAGTATGGTTTGATTCTGTTAAACTACATAGGGTACATGTACTTACAGCTTAACGTAACAGTGATAGTGCTAGACTTCTGGTTACAAACCCTAACAAATTCAGTACCAAGAGAACTGACATTCATTCTTTTCGAAGCCCGATCTTCATAATTGTATTTATGTTAAACAGATGTATTACAGGAAAGCTTATCTTTTTTAAAGAAAAAGTTGTATCAACACAATATGTTGACAGTGTCATACCAGTTCCGGATGAACCTAACAATATCTTTTCCGAGGTATGGTGTTTTGATGTTTCAAAACCCGATGGTTTAATTGCTTTTTCCTAACTATAATTTTTACAATGGTAGCTGTCCACCACTGGTAGTTGCCATAAAAACCCAAGCACACGAGATAAGAGCCTCCAATGTTTTAGAGTCAAATATTCTTTTACCTTATTTTAACATATATAAACACAACATTGTAAAATGTTGATGCCACTTGATAAACAGAGTACTAATCGGTACACGAAATATATATACACATCGGTTTGTTTCATTTTTAATTCCCTTGGTGTACAGTAGAGTTTGATTCTGTTAAACTAGATAGGCTACATGTACTTTCAGTTACCTTAACAGGGATACGCAGCACTGTTAAGGCTTACTACGAAAATATCAGCGGATTCAAACGTTTATTCGCCGATGCATCTATCAATACAAAATATTTATGTAAAGTTATTTTTTGATGACATAAATGTGATATAAAATAAAACAGTATAGTAAATGCAACTGTGTATTACACTTAGAGAACTTCAGCACATAGTGAAAGAGTCTCCGATGATTTCGAGTCAGATGTTCATTTTGTAAAATGTCAACACCGCTTGATAAACACAGCACTAATGTCGATACGAAAGATATGTAGGTCGGTGAATTTCAATTTTAATTCCTTTGGAGTACAGTAGGATCTGATTCTGTTAAACTAAATATGATACATGTACTTTTAAGTTTACCTACCAGTGATAGTTTTAGACAATTGGTTACTAACACTGAAAATTTCAGTCCCCACAGGAGGGAAATTTAATGTTTCGGAGCCCGATGTTCATAATTGTATTTATGTTAAACAGATGTATTACAGTAAAGCTTATATTTTTTTAAGAAAAAGTTGTATCAACACAATATGTTGACAGTGTCATACCACTTCCGGATGAACCTTACAATATCTTTTCCGAGGTATGGTGTTTTGATGTTTCAAAACCCGATGGTTCTATTGTTTTTTCCTAACTATAATTTTTACAATGGTAGCTGTCCACCACTGGTAGTTGCCATAAAAACCCAAGCACACGAGATAAGAGCCTCCGATCTTTTCGAGTCAAATGTTCTTTTCCCTTGTTTAAACATATATAAACACAACATTGTAAAATGTTGATGCCACTTGATAAACACAGCACTAATCGGGACACGAAATATATATACACATCGGTTTGTTTCATTTTTAATTCCCTTGGTGTACAGTAGAGTTTGATTCTGTTAAACTAGATAGGCTACATGTACTTTCAGTTACCTTAACAGTGATACGCAGCACTGATAAGGCTTACTTTGAAAATATCAGTGGATTTAAATGCTCATAAACCGATGCATCTATCAATACAAAATATTTATGTAAAGTCATTCTCTCATGATATTTATGTGATATAAAATGAAACAGTATAGTAAATGCAACTGTGTATTACATTTAGAGAACTTCAGCCCATAGTGAAAGAGTCTCCGATGTTTTCGAGTCAGATGTTCATTTTGTAAAATGTCGACATCGCTTGATAAACACAGCCTTAATGTCGAAACGAAAGATATGTACATCGGTGAATTTCAATTTTAATTCCTTTGGAGTACAGTAGGATCTGATTCTGTTAAACTAAAAATGATACATGTACTTTTAAGTTTACCTACCAGTGATAGTTTTAGACAATTGGTTACTAACACTGAAAATTTCAGTCCCCACAGAAGGGAAATTTAATGTTTCGGAGCCCGATGTTCATAATTGTATTTATTTAATATAGATGTATTACAGGGAGCCAATATCTTTTTAAAAAGAAGTTGTATTAACACAATATGTTGACACTGTCTTAATACTTGCTGGTGAAACAAACAATATCATCTTCAGGGGAGGGCGTTTCGATGTTTTGGAACCTAATTTTGTTATTGTTTTTTCCCAAACCAGAATTTTTACACTGGTAGCTGTCCAACACTAGTAGGTTCCATGAAAACTTCAGCCCACAGAGTAAGAGCCTCCTTTGTTTCCGGGTTATACGTTCTTTAACTTTTTTTAAAACATATATAAAATGAACAATGTTAAAAGTCGACACCACTTGATAAACACATCACTAATGTCGACACGAAAGATATATATGTCAGTGTATTTTATTTTTTTAATTCCCTTGGTGTAAAGTATGGTTTGATTCTGTTAAACTACATAGGGTACATGTACTTACAGCTTAACGTAACAGTGATAGTGCTAGACTTCTGGTTACAAACACTAAAAGATCAGTACCAAGAGAACGGACATTGATTCTTTTCGAAGCCCGATCTTCTTAATTGTATTTATGTTAAATGGATGTATTACAGGAAAGCTTACATTTTTTTTTTAAAAGAAGTTGTATCAACACAATATGTTGACAGTGTCATACCAGTTCCGAATGAACCTAACAATATCTTTTCCGAGGTATGGTGTTTTGATGTTTCAAAACCCGATGGTTTAATTGCTTTTTCCTAACTATAATTTTTACAATGGTAGCTGTCCACCACTGGTAGTTGCCATAAAAACCCAAGCACACGAGATAAGAGCCTCCAATGTTTTAGAGTCAAATATTCTTTTACCTTATTTTAACATATATAAACACAACATTGTAAAATGTTGATGCCACTTGATAAACACAGTACTAATGTCGACACGAAATATATATACACATCGGTTTGTTTCATTTTTAATTCCCTTGGTGTACAGTAGAGTTTGATTCTGTTAAACTAGATAGGCTACATGTACTTTCAGTTACCTTAACAGGGATACGCAGCACTGTTAAGGCTTACTACGAAAATATCAGCGGATTTAAACGTTTATTCGCCGATGCATCTATCAATACAAAATATTTATGTAAAGTTATTTTTTGATGACATAAATGTGATATAAAATAAAACAGTATAGTAAATGCAACTGTGTATTACACTTAGAGAACTTCAGCACATAGTGAAAGAGTCTCCGATGATTTCGAGTCAGATGTTCATTTTGTAAAATGTCAACACCGCTTGATAAACACAGCACTAATGTCGATACGAAAGATATGTAGGTCGGTGAATTTCAATTTTAATTCCTTTGGAGTACAGTAGGATCTGATTCTGTTAAACTAAATATGATACATGTACTTTTAAGTTTACCTACCAGTGATAGTTTTAGACAATTGGTTACTAACACTGAAAATTTCAGTCCCCACAGGAGGGAAATTTAATGTTTCGGAGCCCGATGTTCATAATCGTATTTATTTTATATAGATGCATTACAGGACGGCAGGTGAAACAAACAATATCATCTTCAGGGGAGGGCGTTTCGATGTTTTGGAACCTAATTTTGTTATTGTTTTTTCCCAAACCAGAAGTTTTACACTGGTAGCTGTCCAACACTAGTAGGTTCCATGAAAACTTCAGCCCACAGAGTAAGAGCCTCCTTTGTTTCCGGGTTATACGTTCTTTAACTTTTTTTAAAACATATATAAAATGAACAATGTTAAAAGTCGACACCACTTGATAAACACATCACTAATGTCGACACGAAAGATATATATGTCGGTGTATTTTATTTTTTTAATTCCCTTGGTGTAAAGTATGGTTTGATTCTGTTAAACTACATAGGGTACATGTACTTACAGCTTAACGTAACAGTGATAGTGCTAGACTTCTGGTTACAAACCCTAACAAATTCAGTACCAAGAGAACTGACATTCATTCTTTTCGAAGCCCGATCTTCATAATTGTATTTATGTTAAACAGATGTATTACAGGAAAGCTTATCTTTTTTAAAGAAAAAGTTGTATCAACACAATATGTTGACAGTGTCATACCAGTTCCGGATGAACCTAACAATATCTTTTCCGAGGTATGGTGTTTTGATGTTTCAAAACCCGATGGTTTAATTGCTTTTTCCTAACTATAATTTTTACAATGGTAGCTGTCCACCACTGGTAGTTGCCATAAAAACCCAAGCACACGAGATAAGAGCCTCCAATGTTTTAGAGTCAAATATTCTTTTACCTTATTTTAACATATATAAACACAACATTGTAAAATGTTGATGCCACTTGATAAACACAGTACTAATGTCGACACGAAATATATATACACATCGGTTTGTTTCATTTTTAATTCCCTTGGTGTACAGTAGAGTTTGATTCTGTTAAACTAGATAGGCTACATGTACTTTCAGTTACCTTAACAGGGATACGCAGCACTGTTAAGGCTTACTACGAAAATATCAGCGGATTTAAACGTTTATTCGCCGATGCATCTATCAATACAAAATATTTATGTAAAGTTATTTTTTGATGACATAAATGTGATATAAAATAAAACAGTATAGTAAATGCAACTGTGTATTACACTTAGAGAACTTCAGCACATAGTAAAAGAGTCTCCGATGATTTCGAGTCAGATGTTCATTTTGTAAAATGTCAACACCGCTTGATAAACACAGCACTAATGTCGATACGAAAGATATGTAGGTCGGTGAATTTCAATTTTAATTCCTTTGGAGTACAGTAGGATCTGATTCTGTTAAACTAAATATGATACATGTACTTTTAAGTTTACCTACCAGTGATAGTTTTAGACAATTGCTTACTAACACTGAAAATTTCAGTCCCCACAGGAGGGAAATTTAATGTTTCGGAGCCCGATGTTCATAATTGTATTTATGTTAAACAGATGTATTACAGTAAAGCTTATATTTTTTTAAGAAAAAGTTGTATCAACACAATATGTTGACAGTGTCATACCACTTCCGGATGAACCTAACAATATCTTTTCCGAGGTATGGTGTTTTGATGTTTCAAAACCCGATGGTTCTATTGTTTTTTCCTAACTATAATTTTTACAATGGTAGCTGTCTACCACTGGTAGTTGCCATAAAAACCCAAGCACACGAGATAAGAGCCTCCGATCTTTTCGAGTCAAATGTTCTTTTCCCTTGTTTAAACATATATAAACACAACATTGTAAAATGTTGATGCCACTTGATAAACACAGCACTAATCGGGACACGAAATATATATACACATCGGTTTGTTTCATTTTTAATTCCCTTGGTGTACAGTAGAGTTTGATTCTGTTAAACTAGATAGGCTACATGTACTTTCAGTTACCTTAACAGTGATACGCAGCACTGATAAGGCTTACTTTGAAAATATCAGTGGATTTAAATGCTCATAAACCGATGCATCTATCAATACAAAATATTTATGTAAAGTCATTCTCTCATGATATTTATGTGATATAAAATGAAACAGTATAGTAAATGCAACTGTGTATTACATTTAGAGAACTTCAGCCCATAGTGAAAGAGTCTCCGATGTTTTCGAGTCAGATGTTCATTTTGTAAAATGTCGACATCGCTTGATAAACACAGCCTTAATGTCGAAACGAAAGATATGTACATCGGTGAATTTCAATTTTAATTCCTTTGGAGTACAGTAGGATCTGATTCTGTTAAACTAAAAATGATACATGTACTTTTAAGTTTACCTACCAGTGATAGTTTTAGACAATTGGTTACTAACACTGAAAATTTCAGTCCCCACAGAAGGGAAATTTAATGTTTCGGAGCCCGATGTTCATAATTGTATTTATTTAATATAGATGTATTACAGGGAGCCAATATCTTTTTAAAAAGAAGTTGTATTAACACAATATGTTGACACTGTCTTAATACTTGCTGGTGAAACAAACAATATCATCTTCAGGGGAGGGCGTTTCGATGTTTTGGAACCTAATTTTGTTATTGTTTTTTCCCAAACCAGAATTTTTACACTGGTAGCTGTCCAACACTAGTAGGTTCCATGAAAACTTCAGCCCACAGAGTAAGAGCCTCCTTTGTTTCCGGGTTATACGTTCTTTAACTTTTTTTAAAACATATATAAAATGAACAATGTTAAAAGTCGACACCACTTGATAAACACATCACTAATGTCGACACGAAAGATATATATGTCGGTGTATTTTATTTTTTTAATTCCCTTGGTGTAAAGTATGGTTTGATTCTGTTAAACTACATAGGGTACATGTACTTACAGCTTAACGTAACAGTGATAGTGCTAGACTTCTGGTTACAAACACTAAAAGATCAGTACCAAGAGAACGGACATTGATTCTTTTCGAAGCCCGATCTTCTTAATTGTATTTATGTTAAATGGATGTATTACAGGAAAGCTTACATTTTTTTTTTAAAAGAAGTTGTATCAACACAATATGTTGACAGTGTCATACCAGTTCCGAATGAACCTAACAATATCTTTTCCGAGGTATGGTGTTTTGATGTTTCAAAACCCGATGGTTTAATTGCTTTTTCCTAACTATAATTTTTACAATGGTAGCTGTCCACCACTGGTAGTTGCCATAAAAACCCAAGCACACGAGATAAGAGCCTCCAATGTTTTAGAGTCAAATATTCTTTTACCTTATTTTAACATATATAAACACAACATTGTAAAATGTTGATGCCACTTGATAAACACAGTACTAATGTCGACACGAAATATATATACACATCGGTTTGTTTCATTTTTAATTCCCTTGGTGTACAGTAGAGTTTGATTCTGTTAAACTAGATAGGCTACATGTACTTTCAGTTACCTTAACAGGGATACGCAGCACTGTTAAGGCTTACTACGAAAATATCAGCGGATTTAAACGTTTATTCGCCGATGCATCTATCAATACAAAATATTTATGTAAAGTTATTTTTTGATGACATAAATGTGATATAAAATAAAACAGTATAGTAAATGCAACTGTGTATTACACTTAGAGAACTTCAGCACATAGTGAAAGAGTCTCCGATGATTTCGAGTCAGATGTTCATTTTGTAAAATGTCAACACCGCTTGATAAACACAGCACTAATGTCGATACGAAAGATATGTAGGTCGGTGAATTTCAATTTTAATTCCTTTGGAGTACAGTAGGATCTGATTCTGTTAAACTAAATATGATACATGTACTTTTAAGTTTACCTACCAGTGATAGTTTTAGACAATTGGTTACTAACACTGAAAATTTCAGTCCCCACAGGAGGGAAATTTAATGTTTCGGAGCCCGATGTTCATAATCGTATTTATTTTATATAGATGCATTACAGGACGGCAGGTGAAACAAACAATATCATCTTCAGGGGAGGGCGTTTCGATGTTTTGGAACCTAATTTTGTTATTGTTTTTTCCCAAACCAGAAGTTTTACACTGGTAGCTGTCCAACACTAGTAGGTTCCATGAAAACTTCAGCCCACAGAGTAAGAGCCTCCTTTGTTTCCGGGTTATACGTTCTTTAACTTTTTTTAAAACATATATAAAATGAACAATGTTAAAAGTCGACACCACTTGATAAACACATCACTAATGTCGACACGAAAGATATATATGTCGGTGTATTTTATTTTTTTAATTCCCTTGGTGTAAAGTATGGTTTG
Source organism: Magallana gigas (assembly GCF_963853765.1). Taxonomy (NCBI): domain Eukaryota; kingdom Metazoa; phylum Mollusca; class Bivalvia; order Ostreida; family Ostreidae; genus Magallana; species Magallana gigas. The sequence continues at coordinate 72,591,253 of NC_088853.1, read as the reverse complement.
ATTCTGTTAAACTACATAGGGTACATGTACTTACAGCTTAACGTAACAGTGATAGTGCTAGACTTCTGGTTACAAACCCTAACAAATTCAGTACCAAGAGAACTGACATTCATTCTTTTCGAAGCCCGATCTTCATAATTGTATTTATGTTAAACAGATGTATTACAGGAAAGCTTATCTTTTTTAAAGAAAAAGTTGTATCAACACAATATGTTGACAGTGTCATACCAGTTCCGGATGAACCTAACAATATCTTTTCCGAGGTATGGTGTTTTGATGTTTCAAAACCCGATGGTTTAATTGCTTTTTCCTAACTATAATTTTTACAATGGTAGCTGTCCACCACTGGTAGTTGCCATAAAAACCCAAGCACACGAGATAAGAGCCTCCAATGTTTTAGAGTCAAATATTCTTTTACCTTATTTTAACATATATAAACACAACATTGTAAAATGTTGATGCCACTTGATAAACACAGTACTAATGTCGACACGAAATATATATACACATCGGTTTGTTTCATTTTTAATTCCCTTGGTGTACAGTAGAGTTTGATTCTGTTAAACTAGATAGGCTACATGTACTTTCAGTTACCTTAACAGGGATACGCAGCACTGTTAAGGCTTACTACGAAAATATCAGCGGATTTAAACGTTTATTCGCCGATGCATCTATCAATACAAAATATTTATGTAAAGTTATTTTTTGATGACATAAATGTGATATAAAATAAAACAGTATAGTAAATGCAACTGTGTATTACACTTAGAGAACTTCAGCACATAGTAAAAGAGTCTCCGATGATTTCGAGTCAGATGTTCATTTTGTAAAATGTCAACACCGCTTGATAAACACAGCACTAATGTCGATACGAAAGATATGTAGGTCGGTGAATTTCAATTTTAATTCCTTTGGAGTACAGTAGGATCTGATTCTGTTAAACTAAATATGATACATGTACTTTTAAGTTTACCTACCAGTGATAGTTTTAGACAATTGCTTACTAACACTGAAAATTTCAGTCCCCACAGGAGGGAAATTTAATGTTTCGGAGCCCGATGTTCATAATTGTATTTATGTTAAACAGATGTATTACAGTAAAGCTTATATTTTTTTAAGAAAAAGTTGTATCAACACAATATGTTGACAGTGTCATACCACTTCCGGATGAACCTAACAATATCTTTTCCGAGGTATGGTGTTTTGATGTTTCAAAACCCGATGGTTCTATTGTTTTTTCCTAACTATAATTTTTACAATGGTAGCTGTCTACCACTGGTAGTTGCCATAAAAACCCAAGCACACGAGATAAGAGCCTCCGATCTTTTCGAGTCAAATGTTCTTTTCCCTTGTTTAAACATATATAAACACAACATTGTAAAATGTTGATGCCACTTGATAAACACAGCACTAATCGGGACACGAAATATATATACACATCGGTTTGTTTCATTTTTAATTCCCTTGGTGTACAGTAGAGTTTGATTCTGTTAAACTAGATAGGCTACATGTACTTTCAGTTACCTTAACAGTGATACGCAGCACTGTTAAGGCTTACTTTGAAAATATCAGTGGATTTAAATGCTCATACACCGATGCATCTATCAATACAAAATATTTATGTAAAGTCATTCTCTCATGATATTAATGTGATATAAAATGAAACAGTATAGTAAATGCAACTGTGTATTACATTTAGAGAACTTCAGCCCATAGTGAAAGAGTCTCCGATGTTTTCGAGTCAGATGTTCATTTTGTAAAATGTCGACATCGCTTGATAAACACAGCCTTAATGTCGAAACGAAAGATATGTACATCGGTGAATTTCAATTTTAATTCCTTTGGAGTACAGTAGGATCTGATTCTGTTAAACTAAAAATGATACATGTACTTTTAAGTTTACCTACCAGTGATAGTTTTAGACAATTGGTTACTAACACTGAAAATTTCAGTCCCCACAGAAGGGAAATTTAATGTTTCGGAGCCCGATGTTCATAATTGTATTTATTTAATATAGATGTATTACAGGGAGCCAATATCTTTTTAAAAAGAAGTTGTATTAACACAATATGTTGACACTGTCTTAATACTTGCTGGTGAAACAAACAATATCATCTTCAGGGGAGGGCGTTTCGATGTTTCGGAACCTAATTTTGTTATTGTTTTTTCCCAAACCAGAATTTTTACACTGGTAGCTGTCCAACACTAGTAGGTTCCATGAAAACTTCAGCCCACAGAGTAAGAGCCTCCTTTGTTTCCGGGTTATACGTTCTTTAACTTTTTTTAAAACATATATAAAATGAACAATGTTAAAAGTCGACACCACTTGATAAACACATCACTAATGTCGACACGAAAGATATATATGTCGGTGTATTTTATTTTTTTAATTCCCTTGGTGTAAAGTATGGTTTGATTCTGTTAAACTACATAGGGTACATGTACTTACAGCTTAACGTAACAGTGATAGTGCTAGACTTCTGGTTACAAACACTAAAAGATCAGTACCAAGAGAACGGACATTAATTCTTTTCGAAACCCGATCTTCTTAATTGTATTTATGTTAAATGGATGTATTACAGGAAAGCTTAAATTTTTTTTTAAAAAGAAGTTGTATCAACACAATATGTTGACAGTGTCATACCAGTTCCGGATGAACCTAACAATATCTTTTCCGAGGTATGGTGTTTTGATGTTTCAAAACCCGATGGTTTAATTTCTTTTTCCTAACTATAATTTTTACAATGGTAGCTGTCCACCACTGGTAGTTGCCATAAAAACCCAAGCACACGAGATAAGAGCCTCCAATGTTTTAGAGTCAAATATTCTTTTACCTTATTTTAACATATATAAACACAACATTGTAAAATGTTGATGCCACTTGATAAACACAGTACTAATCGGGACACGAAATATATATACACATCGGTTTGTTTCATTTTTAATTCCCTTGGTGTACAGTAGAGTTTGATTCTGTTAAACTAGATAGGCTACATGTACTTTCAGTTACCTTAACAGGGATACGCAGCACTGTTAAGGCTTACTACGAAAATATCAGCGGATTTAAACGTTTATTCGCCGATGCATCTATCAATACAAAATATTTATGTAAAGTTATTTTTTGATGACATAAATGTGATATAAAATAAAACAGTATAGTAAATGCAACTGTGTATTACACTTAGAGAACTTCAGCACATAGTGAAAGAGTCTCCGATGATTTCGAGTCAGATGTTCATTTTGTAAAATGTCAACACCGCTTGATAAACACAGCACCAATGTCGATACGAAAGATATGTAGGTCGGTGAATTTCAATTTTAATTCCTTTGGAGTACAGTAGGATCTGATTCTGTTAAACTAAATATGATACATGTACTTTTAAGTTTACCTACCAGTGATAGTTTTAGACAATTGGTTACTAACACTGAAAATTTCAGTCCCCACAGGAGGGAAATTTAATGTTTCGGAGCCCGATGTTCATAATCGTATTTATTTTATATAGATGCATTACAGGACGGCAGGTGAAACTAACAATATCATCTTCAGGGGAGGGTGTTTCGATGTTTCGGAACCTAACTTTTTTATTGTTTTTTCCCAAACCAGAATTTTTACAATGGAAGCTGTCCAACACTAGTAGGTTCCATGAAAACTTCAGCCCACAGAGTAAGAGCCTCCTTTGTTTCCGGGTTATACGTTCTTTAACTTTTTTTAAAACATATATAAAATGAACAATGTTAAAAGTCGACACCACTTGATAAACACATCACTAATGTCGACGCGAAAGATATATATGTCGGTGTATTTTATTTTTAATTCCCTTGGTGTACAGTATGGTTTGATTCTGTTAAACTACATAGGGTACATGTACTTACGGCTTCACTTAACAGTGATAGTGCTAGACTTCTGGTTACAAACCCTAACAAATTCAGTACCAAGAGAACTGACATTCATTCTTTTCGAAGCCCGATCTTCATAATTGTATTTATGTTAAACAGATGTATTACAGGAAAGCTTATATTTTTTTAAGAAAAAGTTGTATCAACACAATATGTTGACAGTGTCATACCACTTCCGGATGAACCTAACAATATCTTTTCCGAGGTATGGTGTTTTGATGTTTCAAAACCCGATGGTTCTATTGTTTTTTCCTAACTATAATTTTTACAATGGTAGCTGTCCACCACTGGTAGTTGCCATAAAAACCCAAGCACACGAGATAAGAGCCTCCGATCTTTTCGAGTCAAATGTTCTTTTCCCTTGTTTAAACATATATAAACACAACATTGTAAAATGTTGATGCCACTTGATAAACACAGCACTAATCGGGACACGAAATATATATACACATCGGTTTGTTTCATTTTTAATTCCCTTGGTGTACAGTAGAGTTTGATTCTGTTAAACTAGATAGGCTACATGTACTTTCAGTTACCTTAACAGTGATACGCAGCACTGTTAAGGCTTACTTTGAAAATATCAGTGGATTTAAATGCTCATACACCGATGCATCTATCAATACAAAATATTTATGTAAAGTCATTCTCTCATGATATTAATGTGATATAAAATGAAACAGTATAGTAAATGCAACTGTGTATTACATTTAGAGAACTTCAGCCCATAGTGAAAGAGTCTCCGATGTTTTCGAGTCAGATGTTCATTTTGTAAAATGTCGACATCGCTTGATAAACACAGCCTTAATGTCGAAACGAAAGATATGTACATCGGTGAATTTCAATTTTAATTCCTTTGGAGTACAGTAGGATCTGATTCTGTTAAACTAAAAATGATACATGTACTTTTAAGTTTACCTACCAGTGATAGTTTTAGACAATTGGTTACTAACACTGAAAATTTCAGTCCCCACAGAAGGGAAATTTAATGTTTCGGAGCCCGATGTTCATAATTGTATTTATTTAATATAGATGTATTACAGGGAGCCAATATCTTTTTAAAAAGAAGTTGTATTAACACAATATGTTGACACTGTCTTAATACTTGCTGGTGAAACAAACAATATCATCTTCAGGGGAGGGCGTTTCGATTTTTTGGAACCTAATTTTGTTATTGTTTTTTCCCAAACCAGAATTTTTACACTGGTAGCTGTCCAACACTAGAAGGTTCCATGAAAACTTCAGCCCACAGAGTAAGAGCCTCCTTTGTTTCCGGGTTATACGTTCTTTAACTTTTTTTAAAACATATATAAAATGAACAATGTTAAAAGTCGACACCACTTGATAAACACATCACTAATGTCGACACGAAAGATATATATGTCGGTGTATTTTATTTTTTTAATTCCCTTGGTGTAAAGTATGGTTTGATTCTGTTAAACTACATAGGGTACATGTACTTACAGCTTAACGTAACAGTGATAGTGCTAGACTTCTGGTTACAAACACTAAAAGATCAGTACCAAGAGAACGGACATTAATTCTTTTCGAAGCCCGATCTTCTTAATTGTATTTATGTTAAATGGATGTATTACAGGAAAGCTTACATTTTTTTTTTAAAAAGAAGTTGTATCAACACAATATGTTGACAGTGTCATACCAGTTCCGGATGAACCTAACAATATCTTTTCCGAGGTATGGTGTTTTGATGTTTCAAAACCCGATGGTTTAATTGCTTTTTCCTAACTATAATTTTTACAATGGTAGCTGTCCACCACTGGTAGTTGCCATAAAAACCCAAGCACACGAGATAAGAGCCTCCAATGTTTTAGAGTCAAATATTCTTTTACCTTATTTTAACATATATAAACACAACATTGTAAAATGTTGATGCCACTTGATAAACACAGTACTAATCGGGACACGAAATATATATACACATCGGTTTGTTTCATTTTTAATTCCCTTGGTGTACAGTAGAGTTTGATTCTGTTAAACTAGATAGGCTACATGTACTTTCAGTTACCTTAACAGGGATACGCAGCACTGTTAAGGCTTACTACGAAAATATCAGCGGATTTAAACGTTTATTCGCCGATGCATCTATCAATACAAAATATTTATGTAAAGTTATTTTTTGATGACATAAATGTGATATAAAATAAAACAGTATAGTAAATGCAACTGTGTATTACACTTAGAGAACTTCAGCACATAGTGAAAGAGTCTCCGATGATTTCGAGTCAGATGTTCATTTTGTAAAATGTCAACACCGCTTGATAAACACAGCACTAATGTCGATACGAAAGATATGTAGGTCGGTGAATTTCAATTTTAATTCCTTTGGAGTACAGTAGGATCTGATTCTGTTAAACTAAATATGATACATGTACTTTTAAGTTTACCTACCAGTGATAGTTTTAGACAGTTGGTTACTAACACTGAAAATTTCAGTCCCCACAGGAGGGAAATTTAATGTTTCGGAGCCCGATGTTCATAATCGTATTTATTTTATATAGATGCATTACAGGACGGCAGGTGAAACAAACAATATCATCTTCAGGGGAGGGCGTTTCGATGTTTTGGAACCTAATTTTGTTATTGTTTTTTCCCAAACCAGAATTTTTACACTGGTAGCTGTCCAACACTAGTAGGTTCCATGAAAACTTCAGCCCACAGAGTAAGAGCCTCCTTTGTTTCCGGGTTATACGTTCTTTAACTTTTTTTAAAACATATATAAAATGAACAATGTTAAAAGTCGACACCACTTGATAAACACATCACTAATGTCGACACGAAAGATATATATGTCGGTGTATTTTATTTTTTTAATTCCCTTGGTGTAAAGTATGGTTTGATTCTGTTAAACTACATAGGGTACATGTACTTACAGCTTAACGTAACAGTGATAGTGCTAGACTTCTGGTTACAAACCCTAACAAATTCAGTACCAAGAGAACTGACATTCATTCTTTTCGAAGCCCGATCTTCATAATTGTATTTATGTTAAACAGATGTATTACAGGAAAGCTTATCTTTTTTAAAGAAAAAGTTGTATCAACACAATATGTTGACAGTGTCATACCAGTTCCGGATGAACCTAACAATATCTTTTCCGAGGTATGGTGTTTTGATGTTTCAAAACCCGATGGTTTAATTGCTTTTTCCTAACTATAATTTTTACAATGGTAGCTGTCCACCACTGGTAGTTGCCATAAAAACCCAAGCACACGAGATAAGAGCCTCCAATGTTTTAGAGTCAAATATTCTTTTACCTTATTTTAACATATATAAACACAACATTGTAAAATGTTGATGCCACTTGATAAACACAGTACTAATGTCGACACGAAATATATATACACATCGGTTTGTTTCATTTTTAATTCCCTTGGTGTACAGTACAGTTTGATTCTGTTAAACTAGATAGGCTACATGTACTTTCAGTTACCTTAACAGGGATACGCAGCACTGTTAAGGCTTACTACGAAAATATCAGCGGATTTAAACGTTTATTCGCCGATGCATCTATCAATACAAAATATTTATGTAAAGTTATTTTTTGATGACATAAATGTGATATAAAATAAAACAGTATAGTAAATGCAACTGTGTATTACACTTAGAGAACTTCAGCACATAGTGAAAGAGTCTCCGATGATTTCGAGTCAGATGTTCATTTTGTAAAATGTCAACACCGCTTGATAAACACAGCACTAATGTCGATACGAAAGATATGTAGGTCGGTGAATTTCAATTTTAATTCCTTTGGAGTACAGTAGGATCTGATTCTGTTAAACTAAATATGATACATGTACTTTTAAGTTTACCTACCAGTGATAGTTTTAGACAATTGGTTACTAACACTGAAAATTTCAGTCCCCACAGGAGGGAAATTTAATGTTTCGGAGCCCGATGTTCATAATTGTATTTATGTTAAACAGATGTATTACAGTAAAGCTTATATTTTTTTAAGAAAAAGTTGTATCAACACAATATGTTGACAGTGTCATGCCACTTCCGGATGAACCTAACAATATCTTTTCCGAGGTATGGTGTTTTGATGTTTCAAAACCCGATGGTTCTATTGTTTTTTCCTAACTATAATTTTTACAATGGTAGCTGTCTACCACTGGTAGTTGCCATAAAAACCCAAGCACACGAGATAAGAGCCTCCGATCTTTTCGAGTCAAATGTTCTTTTCCCTTGTTTAAACATATATAAACACAACATTGTAAAATGTTGATGCCACTTGATAAACACAGCACTAATCGGGACACGAAATATATATACACATCGGTTTGTTTCATTTTTAATTCCCTTGGTGTACAGTAGAGTTTGATTCTGTTAAACTAGATAGGCTACATGTACTTTCAGTTACCTTAACAGTGATACGCAGCACTGTTAAGGCTTACTTTGAAAATATCAGTGGATTTAAATGCTCATACACCGATGCATCTATCAATACAAAATATTTATGTAAAGTCATTCTCTCATGATATTAATGTGATATAAAATGAAACAGTATAGTAAATGCAACTGTGTATTACATTTAGAGAACTTCAGCCCATAGTGAAAGAGTCTCCGATGTTTTCGAGTCAGATGTTCATTTTGTAAAATGTCGACATCGCTTGATAAACACAGCCTTAATGTCGAAACGAAAGATATGTACATCGGTGAATTTCAATTTTAATTCCTTTGGAGTACAGTAGGATCTGATTCTGTTAAACTAAAAATGATACATGTACTTTTAAGTTTACCTACCAGTGATAGTTTTAGACAATTGGTTACTAACACTGAAAATTTCAGTCCCCACAGAAGGGAAATTTAATGTTTCGGAGCCCGATGTTCATAATTGTATTTATTTAATATAGATGTATTACAGGGAGCCAATATCTTTTTAAAAAGAAGTTGTATTAACACAATATGTTGACACTGTCTTAATACTTGCTGGTGAAACAAACAATATCATCTTCAGGGGAGGGCGTTTCGATGTTTCGGAACCTAATTTTGTTATTGTTTTTTCCCAAACCAGAATTTTTACACTGGTAGCTGTCCAACACTAGTAGGTTCCATGAAAACTTCAGCCCACAGAGTAAGAGCCTCCTTTGTTTCCGGGTTATACGTTCTTTAACTTTTTTTAAAACATATATAAAATGAACAATGTTAAAAGTCGACACCACTTGATAAACACATCACTAATGTCGACACGAAAGATATATATGTCGGTGTATTTTATTTTTTTAATTCCCTTGGTGTAAAGTATGGTTTGATTCTGTTAAACTACATAGGGTACATGTACTTACAGCTTAACGTAACAGTGATAGTGCTAGACTTCTGGTTACAAACACTAAAAGATCAGTACCAAGAGAACGGACATTAATTCTTTTCGAAACCCGATCTTCTTAATTGTATTTATGTTAAATGGATGTATTACAGGAAAGCTTAAATTTTTTTTTAAAAAGAAGTTGTATCAACACAATATGTTGACAGTGTCATACCAGTTCCGGATGAACCTAACAATATCTTTTCCGAGGTATGGTGTTTTGATGTTTCAAAACCCGATGGTTTAATTGCTTTTTCCTAACTATAATTTTTACAATGGTAGCTGTCCACCACTGGTAGTTGCCATAAAAACCCAAGCACACGAGATAAGAGCCTCCAATGTTTTAGAGTCAAATATTCTTTTACCTTATTTTAACATATATAAACACAACATTGTAAAATGTTGATGCCACTTGATAAACACAGTACTAATCGGGACACGAAATATATATACACATCGGTTTGTTTCATTTTTAATTCCCTTGGTGTACAGTAGAGTTTGATTCTGTTAAACTAGATAGGCTACATGTACTTTCAGTTACCTTAACAGGGATACGCAGCACTGTTAAGGCTTACTACGAAAATATCAGCGGATTTAAACGTTTATTCGCCGATGCATCTATCAATACAAAATATTTATGTAAAGTTATTTTTTGATGACATAAATGTGATATAAAATAAAACAGTATAGTAAATGCAACTGTGTATTACACTTAGAGAACTTCAGCACATAGTGAAAGAGTCTCCGATGATTTCGAGTCAGATGTTCATTTTGTAAAATGTCAACACCGCTTGATAAACACAGCACCAATGTCGATACGAAAGATATGTAGGTCGGTGAATTTCAATTTTAATTCCTTTGGAGTACAGTAGGATCTGATTCTGTTAAACTAAATATGATACATGTACTTTTAAGTTTACCTACCAGTGATAGTTTTAGACAATTGGTTACTAACACTGAAAATTTCAGTCCCCACAGGAGGGAAATTTAATGTTTCGGAGCCCGATGTTCATAATCGTATTTATTTTATATAGATGCATTACAGGACGGCAGGTGAAACTAACAATATCATCTTCAGGGGAGGGTGTTTCGATGTTTCGGAACCTAACTTTTTTATTGTTTTTTCCCAAACCATAATTTTTACAATGGAAGCTGTCCAACACTAGTAGGTTCCATGAAAACTTCAGCCCACAGAGTAAGAGCCTCCTTTGTTTCCGGGTTATACGTTCTTTAACTTTTTTTAAAACATATATAAAATGAACAATGTTAAAAGTCGACACCACTTGATAAACACATCACTAATGTCGACACGAAAGATATATATGTCGGTGTATTTTATTTTTAATTCCCTTGGTGTACAGTATGGTTTGATTCTGTTAAACTACATAGGGTACATGTACTTACGGCTTCACTTAACAGTGATAGTGCTAGACTTCTGGTTACAAACCCTAACAAATTCAGTACCAAGAGAACTGACATTCATTCTTTTCGAAGCCCGATCTTCATAATTGTATTTATGTTAAACAGATGTATTACAGGAAAGCTTATATTTTTTTAAGAAAAAGTTGTATCAACACAATATGTTGACAGTGTCATACCACTTCCGGATGAACCTAACAATATCTTTTCCGAGGTATGGTGTTTTGATGTTTCAAAACCCGATGGTTCTATTGTTTTTTCCTAACTATAATTTTTACAATGGTAGCTGTCCACCACTGGTAGTTGCCATAAAAACCCAAGCACACGAGATAAGAGCCTCCGATCTTTTCGAGTCAAATGTTCTTTTCCCTTGTTTAAACATATATAAACACAACATTGTAAAATGTTGATGCCACTTGATAAACACAGCACTAATCGGGACACGAAATATATATACACATCGGTTTGTTTCATTTTTAATTCCCTTGGTGTACAGTAGAGTTTGATTCTGTTAAACTAGATAGGCTACATGTACTTTCAGTTACCTTAACAGTGATACGCAGCACTGTTAAGGCTTACTTTGAAAATATCAGTGGATTTAAATGCTCATACACCGATGCATCTATCAATACAAAATATTTATGTAAAGTCATTCTCTCATGATATATATTGTGATATAAAATGAAACAGTATAGTAAATGCAACTGTGTATTACATTTAGAGAACTTCAGACCATAGTGAAAGAGTCTCCGATGTTTTCGAGTCAGATGTTCATTTTGTAAAATGTCGACATCGCTTGATAAACACAGCCTTAATGTCGAAACGAAAGATATGTACATCGGTGAATTTCAATTTTAATTCCTTTGGAGTACAGTAGGATCTGATTCTGTTAAACTAAAAATGATACATGTACTTTTAAGTTTACCTACCAGTGATAGTTTTAGACAATTGGTTACTAACACTGAAAATTTCAGTCCCCACAGAAGGGAAATTTAATGGTTCGGAGCCCGATGTTCATAATTGTATTTATTTAATATAGATGTATTACAGGGAGCCAATATCTTTGTAAAAAGAAGTTGTATTAATACAATATGTTGACACTGTCTTAATACTTGCTGGTGAAACAAACAATATCATCTTCAGGGGAGGGCGTTTCGATGTTTCGGAACCTAATTTTGTTATTGTTTTTTCCCAAACCAGAATTTTTACACTGGTAGCTGTCCAACACTAGTAGGTTCCATGAAAACTTCAGCCCACAGAGTAAGAGCCTCCTTTGTTTCCGGGTTATACGTTCTTTAACTTTTTTTAAAACATATATAAAATGAACAATGTTAAAAGTCGACACCACTTGATAAACACATCACTAATGTCGACACGAAAGATATATATGTCGGTGTATTTTATTTTTTTAAATTCCCTTGGTGTAAAGTATGGCTTGATTCTGTTAAATTACATAGGGTACATGTACTTACAGCTTAACGTAACAGTGATAGTGCTAGACTTCTGGTTACAAACACTAAAAAATCAGTACCAAGAAAACGGACATTAATTCTTTTCGAAGCCCGATCTTCTTAATTGTATTTATGTTAAATGGATGTATTACAGGAAAGCTTACATTTTTTTTAAAAAGAAGTTGTATCAACACAATATGTTGACAGTGTCATACCAGTTCCGGATGAACCTAACAATATATTTTCTGAGGTATGGTGTTTTGATGTTTCAAAACCCGATGGTTTAATTGCTTTTTCCTAACTATAATTTTTACAATGGTAGCTGTCCACCACTGGTAGTTGCCATAAAAACCCAAGCACACGAGATAAGAGCCTCCAATGTTTTAGAGTCAAATATTCTTTTACCTTATTTTAACATATATAAACACAACATTGTAAAATGTTGATGCCACTTGATAAACACAGTACTAATGTCGACACGAAATATATATACACATCGGTTTGTTTCATTTTTAATTCCCTTGGTGTACAGTACAGTTTGATTCTGTTAAACTAGATAGGCTACATGTACTTTCAGTTACCTTAACAGGGATACGCAGCACTGTTAAGGCTTACTACGAAAATATCAGCGGATTTAAACGTTTATTCGCCGATGCATCTATCAATACAAAATATTTATGTAAAGTTATTTTTTGATGACATAAATGTGATATAAAATAAAACAGTATAGTAAATGCAACTGTGTATTACACTTAGAGAACTTCAGCACATAGTGAAAGAGTCTCCGATGTTTTCGAGTCAGATGTTCATTTTGTAAAATGTCAACACCGCTTGATAAACACAGCACTAATGTCGATACGAAAGATATGTACGTCGGTGAATTTCAATTTTAATTCCTTTGGAGTACAGTAGGATCTGATTCTGTTAAACTAAATATGATACATGTACATTTAAGTTTACCTACCAGTGATAGTTTTAGACAATTGGTTACTAACACTGAAAATTTCAGTCCCCACAGGAGGGAAATTTAATGTTTCGGAGCCCGATGTTCATAATTGTATTTATGTTAAACAGATTTATTACAGTAAAGCTTATATTTTTTTAAGAAAAAGTTGTATCAACACAATATGTTGACAGTGTCATACCACTTCTGGATGAACCTAACAATATATTTTCCGAGGTATGGTGTTTTGATGTTTCAAAACCCGATGGTTCTATTGTTTTTTCCTAACTATAATTTTTACAATGGTAACTGTCCACCACTGGTAGTTGCCATAAAAACCCAAGCACACGAGATAAGAGCCTCCGATCTTTTCGAGTCAAATGTTCTTTTACCTTGTTTAAACATAAATAAATACAACATTGTAAAATGTTGATGCCACTTGATAAACACAGCACTAATCGGGACACGAAATATATATACACATCGGTTTGTTTCATTTTTAATTCCCTTGGTGTACAGTAGAGTTTGATTCTGTTAAACTAGATAGGCTACATGTACTTTCAGTTACCTTAACAGTGATACGCAGCACTGTTAAGGCTTACTTTGAAAATATCAGTGGATTTAAATGCTCATAAACCGATGCATCTATCAATACAAAATATCTATGTAAAGTCATTCTCTCATGATATTAATGTGATATAAAATGAAACAGTATAGTAAATGCAACTGTGTATTACATTTAGAGAACTTCAGCCCATAGTGAAAGAGTCTCCGATGTTTTCGAGTCAGATGTTCATTTTGTAAAATGTCGACATCGCTTGATAAACACAGCCTTAATGTCGAAACGAAAGATATGTACATCGGTGAATTTCAATTTTAATTCCTTTGGAGTACAGTAGGATCTGATTCTGTTAAACTAAAAATGATACATGTACTTTTAAGTTTACCTACCAGTGATAGTTTTAGACAATTGGTTACTAACACTGAAAATTTCAGTCCCCACAGAAGGGAAATTTAATGTTTCGGAGCCCAATGTTCATAATTGTATTTATTTAATATAGGTGTATTACAGGGAGCCAATATCTTTTTAAAAAGAAGTTGTATTAACACAATATGTTGACACTGTCTTAATACTTGCGGGTGAAACAAACAATATCATCTTCAGGGGAGGGCGTTTCGATGTTTCGGAACCTAATTTTGTTATTGTTTTTTCCCAAACCAGAATTTTTACAATGGTAGCTGTCCAACACTAGTAGGTTCCATGAAAACTTCAGCCCACAGAGTAACAGCCTCCTTTGTTTCCGGGTTATACGTTCTTTAACTTTTTTTTAAAACATATATAAAATGAACAATGTTAAAAGTCGACACCACTTGATAAACACATGACTTATGTCGACACGAAAGATATATATGTCGGTGTATTTTATTTTTTTAATTCCCTTGGTGTAAAGTATGGTTTGATTCTGTTAAACTACATAGGGTACATGTACTTACAGCTTAACGTAACAGTGATAGTGCTAGACTTCTGGTTACAAACACTAAAAAATCAGTACCAAGAGAACGGACATTCATTCTTTTCGAAGCCCGATCTTCTTAATTGTATTTATGTTAAATGGATGTATTACAGGAAAGCTTACATTTTTTTTTAAAAAGAAGTTGTATCAACACAATATGTTGACAGTGTCATACCAGTTCCGGATGAACCTAACAATATATTTTCTGAGGTATGGTGTTTTGATGTTTCAAAACCCGATGGTTTAATTGCTTTTTCCTAACTATAATTTTTACAATGGTAGCTGTCCACCACTGGTAGTTGCCATAAAAACCCAAGCACACGAGATAAGAGCCTCCAATGTTTTAGAGTCAAATATTCTTTTACCTTATTTTAACATATATAAACACAACATTGTAAAATGTTGATGCCACTTGATAAACACAGTACTAATGTCGACACGAAATATATATACACATCGGTTTGTTTCATTTTTAATTCCCTTGGTGTACAGTACAGTTTGATTCTGTTAAACTAGATAGGCTACATGTACTTTCAGTTACCTTAACAGGGATACGCAGCACTGTTAAGGCTTACTACGAAAATATCAGCGGATTTAAACGTTTATTCGCCGATGCATCTATCAATACAAAATATTTATGTAAAGTTATTTTTTGATGACATAAACGTGATATAAAATAAAACAGTATAGTAAATGCAACTGTGTATTACACTTAGAGAACTTCAGCACATAGTGAAAGAGTCTCCGATGTTTTCGAGTCAGATGTTCATTTTGTAAAATGTCAACACCGCTTGATAAACACAGCACTAATGTCGATACGAAAGATATGTAGGTCGGTGAATTTCAATTTTAATTCCTTTGGAGTACAGTAGGATCTGATTCTGTTAAACTAAATATGATACATGTACTTTTAAGTTTACCTACCAGTGATAGTTTTAGACAATTGGTTACTAACACTGAAAATTTCAGTCCCCACAGGAGGGAAATTTAATGTTTCGGAGCCCGATGTTCATAATTGTATTTATGTTAAAAAGATGTATTACAGTAAAGCTTATATTTTTTTAAGAAAAAGTTGTATCAACACAATATGTTGACAGTGTCATACCACTTCTGGATGAACCTAACAATATATTTTCCGAGGTATGGTGTTTTGATGTTTCAAAACCCGATGGTTCTATTGTTTTTTCCTAACTATAATTTTTACAATGGTAGCTGTCCACCACTGGTAGTTGCCATAAAAACCCAAGCACACGAGATAAGAGCCTCCGATCTTTTCGAGTCAAATGTTCTTTTCCCTTGTTTAAACATATATAAACACAACATTGTAAAATGTTGATGCCACTTGATAAACACAGCACTAATCGGGACACGAAATATATATACACATCGGTTTGTTTCATTTTTAATTCCCTTGGTGTACAGTAGAGTTTGATTCTGTTAAACTAGATAGGCTACATGTACTTTCAGTTACCTTAACAGTGATACGCAGCACTGTTAAGGCTTACTTTGAAAATATCAGTGGATTTAAATGCTCATACACCGATGCATCTATCAATACAAAATATTTATGTAAAGTCATTCTCTCATGATATTAATGTGATATAAAATGAAACAGTATAGTAAATGCAACTGTGTATTACATTTAGAGAACTTCAGCCCATAGTGAAAGAGTCTCCGATGTTTTCGAGTCAGATGTTCATTTTGTAAAATGTCGACATCGCTTGATAAACACAGCCTTAATGTCGAAACGAAAGATATGTACATCGGTGAATTTCAATTTTAATTCCTTTGGAGTACAGTAGGATCTGATTCTGTTAAACTAAAAATGATACATGTACTTTTAAGTTTACCTACCAGTGATAGTTTTAGACAATTGGTTACTAACACTGAAAATTGCAGTCCCCACAGAAGGGAAATTTAATGTTTCGGAGCCCGATGTTCATAATTGTATTTATTTAATATAGATGTATTACAGGGAGCCAATATCTTTGTAAAAAGAAGTTGTATTAACACAATATGTTGACACTGTCTTAATACTTGCGGGTGAAACAAACAATATCATCTTCAGGGGAGGGCGTTTCGATGTTTCGGAACCTAATTTTGTTATTGTTTTTTCCCAAACCAGAATTTTTACAATGGTAGCTGTCCAACACTAGTAGGTTCCATGAAAACTTCAGCCCACAGAGTAAGAGCCTCATTTGTTTCCGGGTTATACGTTCTTTAACTTTTTTTTAAAACATATATAAAATGAACAATGTTAAAAGTCGACACCACTTGATAAACACATGACTTATGTCGACACGAAAGATATATATGTCGGTGTATTTTATTTTTTTAATTCCCTTGGTGTAAAGTATGGTTTGATTCTGTTAAACTACATAGGGTACATGTACTTACAGCTTAACGTAACAGTGATAGTGCTAGACTTCTGGTTACAAACACTAAAAAATCAGTACCAAGAGAACGGACATTCATTCTTTTCGAAGCCCGATCTTCTTAATTGTATTTATGTTAAATGGATGTATTACAGGAAAGCTTACATTTTTTTTTAAAAAGAAGTTGTATCAACACAATATGTTGACAGTGTCATACCAGTTCCGGATGAACCTAACAATATATTTTCTGAGGTATGGTGTTTTGATGTTTCAAAACCCGATGGTTTAATTGCTTTTTCCTAACTATAATTTTTACAATGGTAGCTGTCCACCACTGGTAGTTGCCATAAAAACCCAAGCACACGAGATAAGAGCCTCCAATGTTTTAGAGTCAAATATTCTTTTACCTTATTTTAACATATATAAACACAACATTGTAAAATGTTGATGCCACTTGATAAACACAGTACTAATGTCGACACGAAATATATATACACATCGGTTTGTTTCATTTTTAATTCCCTTGGTGTACAGTAGAGTTTGATTCTGTTAAACTAGATAGGCTACATGTACTTTCAGTTACCTTAACAGGGATACGCAGCACTGTTAAGGCTTACTACGAAAATATCAGCGGATTTAAACGTTTATTCGCCGATGCATCTATCAATACAAAATATTTATGTAAAGTTATTTTTTGATGACATAAATGTGCTATAAAATGAAACAGTATAGTAAATGCAACTGTGTATTACACTTAGAGAACTTCAGCACATAGTGAAAGAGTCTCCGATGTTTTCGAGTCAGATGTTCATTTTGTAAAATGTCAACACCGCTTGATAAACACAGCACTAATGTCGATACGAAAGACATGTAGGTCGGTGAATTTCAATTTTAATTCCTTTGGAGTACAGTAGGATCTGATTCTGTTAAACTAAATATGATACATGTACTTTTAAGTTTACCTACCAGTGATAGTTTTAGACAATTGGTTACTAACACTGAAAATTTCAGTCCCCACAGGAGGGAAATTTAATGTTTCGGAGCCCGATGTTCATAATCGTATTTATTTTATATAGATGCATTACAGGACGGCAGGTGAAACTAACAATATCATCTTCAGGGGAGGGTGTTTCGATGTTTCGGAACCTAACTTTTTTATTGTTTTTTCCCAAACCATAATTTTTACAATGGAAGCTGCCCAACACTAGTAGGTTCCATGAAAACTTCAGCCCACAGAGTAAGAGCCTCCATTGTTTCCGGATACTATGTTTTTTAACGTTGTTTTAAACATATATAAAATTAACAATGCTAAAAGTCGACACCACTTGATAAACACATCACTAATGTCGACACGAAAGATATATATGTCGGTGTATTTTATTTTTAATTCCCTTGGTGTACAGTATGGTTTGATTCTGTTAAACTACATAGGGTACATGTACTTACGGCTTCACTTAACAGTGATAGTGCTAGACTTCTGGTTACAAACCCTAACAAATTCAGTACCAAGAGAACTGACATTCATTCTTTTCGAAGCCCGATCTTCATAATTGTATTTATGTTAAACAGATGTATTACAGTAAAGCTTATATTTTTTTAAGAAAAAGTTGTATCAACACAATATGTTGACAGTGTCATACCACTTCCGGATGAACCTAACAATATCTTTTCCGAGGTATGGTGTTTTGATGTTTCAAAACCCGATGGTTCTATTGTTTTTTCCTAACTATAATTTTTACAATGGTAACTGTCCACCACTGGTAGTTGCCATAAAAACCCAAGCACACGAGATAAGAGCCTCCGATCTTTTCGAGTCAAATGTTCTTTTACCTTGTTTAAACATAAATAAATACAACATTGTAAAATGTTGATGCCACTTGATAAACACAGTACTAATGTCGACACGAAATATATATACACATCGGTTTGTTTCATTTTTAATTCCCTTGGTGTACAGTAGAGTTTGATTCTGTTAAACTAGATAGGCTACATGTACTTTCAGTTACCTTAACAGTGATACGCAGCACTGTTAAGGCTTACTTTGAAAATATCAGTGGATTTAAATGCTCATAAACCGATGCATCTATCAATACAAAATATTTATGTAAAGTCATTCTCTCATGATATCAATGTGATATAAAATGAAACAGTATAGTAAATGCAACTGTGTATTACATTTAGAGAACTTCAGCCCATAGTGAAAGAGTCTCCGATGTTTTCGAGTCAGATGTTCATTTTGTAAAATGTCGACATCGCTTGATAAACACAGCCTTAATGTCGAAACGAAAGATATGTACATCGGTGAATTTCAATTTTAATTCCTTTGGAGTACAGTAGGATCTGATTCTGTTAAACTAAAAATGATACATGTACTTTTAAGTTTACCTACCAGTGATAGTTTTAGACAATTGGTTACTAACACTGAAAATTTCAGTCCCCACAGAAGGGAAATTTAATGTTTCGGAGCCCAATGTTCATAATTGTATTTATTTAATATAGGTGTATTACAGGGAGCCAATATCTTTTTAAAAAGAAGTTGTATTAACACAATATGTTGACACTGTCTTAATACTTGCTGGTGAAACAAATAATATCATCTTCAGGGGAGGGCGTTTCGATGTTTCGGAACCTAATTTTGTTATTGTTTTTTCCCAAACCAGAATTTTTACAATGGTAGCTGTCCAACACTAGTAGGTTCCATGAAAACTTCAGCCCACAGAGTAAGAGCCTCATTTGTTTCCGGGTTATAAGTTCTTTAACTTTTTTTTAAAACATATATAAAATGAACAATGTTAAAAGTCGACACCACTTGATAAACACATCACTAATGTCGACACGAAAGATATATATGTCGGTGTATTTTATTTTTAATTCCCTTGGTGTACAGTATGGTTTGATTCTGTTAAACTACATAGGGTACATGTACTTACAGCTTAACGTAACAGTGATAGTGCTAGACTTCTTGTTACAAACACTAAAAAATCAGTACCAAGAGAACGGACATTCATTCTTTTCGAAGCCCGATCTTCTTAATTGTATTTATGTTAAATGGATGTATTACAGGAAAGCTTACATTTTTTTTTAAAAAAAAATTGTATCAACACAATATGTTGACAGTGTCATACCAGTTCCGGATGAACCTAACAATATATTTTCTGAGGTATGGTGTTTTGATGTTTCAAAACCCGATGGTTTTATTATTTTTTCCTAACTATAATTTTTACAATGGTAGCTGTCCACCACTGGTAGTTGCCATAAGAACCCAAGCACACGAGATAAGAGCCTCCAATGTTTTAGAGTCAAATATTCTTTTACCTTATTTTAACATATATAAACACAACATTGTAAAATGTTGATGCCACTTGATAAACACAGTACTAATGTCGACACGAAATATATATACACATCGGTTTGTTTCATTTTTAATTCCCTTGGTGTACAGTAGAGTTTGATTCTGTTAAACTAGATAGGCTACATGTACTTTCAGTTACCTTAACAGGGATACGCAGCACTGTTAAGGCTTACTACGAAAATATCAGCGGATTTAAACATTTATTCGCCGATGCATCTATCAAAAACACTGTGCCGGATAATTATGCCAGTGCCAAGGTGGCATTTTTGCACCCGCTTAAGATGCAGTTTCGGAAAAATCCATGTATACTAAATGATAGACCATTGTCTAGAGAGTATATAACCACTTTTGTTTTTAGTGTATTTCACCTGACAGGTGAGATATTTACCTTTAAAAGTTAATATCCCATCGGAAAATGATAATTCCCATAGGAGAATTGACTCTCCTACAGGAAATATTGACAATCCTATAGGATTTTTTTGAATTCCTGTAGGAATTATATTTCCTATAGGAGAATGGTAATTCCTGTAGGAATTTGATTCAGACATGTAGTTTTCCTATAGGATATTAAGTTTTCCTATCGGATTTTATCAAATCCTATCGGAATTGAAATTCCTATAGGAAGTTCTTGTATTCCGATAGGAAATTTCATATTACCTATAGGAATATTGATTTTCCTATGGGAAAAAATATTTTCCTATAGGAATTTAATTTTAGAAGGTAAATATCTTACCTGACAGGTGAGATACACTAATAACAAAGGTGATTGTTAACTCTTTAAGCAATGGTCTATCGTATGGCATATTGGAATTTTTCGATATATGCAGCTTAAGCGGGTGCAAAAATGCCACCTTGGCACTGGCATAATTATCCGGCACAGTGTTCAATACAAAATATTTATGTAAAGTTATTCTTTCATGACATAAACGTGATATAAAATAAAACAGTATAGTAAATGCAACTGTGTATTACACTTAGAGAACTTCAGCCCATAGTGAAAGAGTCTCCGATGTTTTCGAGTCAGATGTTCATTTTGTAAAATGTCAACACCGCTTGATAAACACAGCACTAATGTCGATACGAAAGATATGTACGTCGGTGAATTTCAATTTTAATTCCTTTGGAGTACAGTAGGATCTGATTCTGTTAAACTAAATATGATACGTGTACTTTTAAGTTTACCTACCAGTGATAGTTTTAGACAATTGGTTACTAACACTGAAAATTTCAGTCCCCACAGGAGGGAAATTTAATGTTTCGGAGCCCGATGTTCATAATCGTATTTATTTTATATAGATGCATTACAGGACGGCAGGTGAAACTAACAATATCATCTTCAGGGGAGGGTGTTTCGATGTTTCGGAACCTAACTTTTTTATTGTTTTTTCCCAAACCATAATTTTTACAATGGAAGCTGCCCAACACTAGTAGGTTCCATGAAAACTTCAGCCCACAGAGTAAGAGCCTCCATTGTTTCCGGATACTATGTTTTTTAACGTTTTTTTAAACATATATAAAATTAACAATGCTAAAAGTCGACACCACTTGATAAACACATCACTAATGTCGACACGAAAGATATATATGTCGGTGTATTTTATTTTTAATTCCCTTGGTGTACAGTATGGTTTGATTCTGTTAAACTACATAGGGTACATGTACTTACGGCTTCACTTAACAGTGATAGTGCTAGACTTCTGGTTACAAACCCTAACAAATTCAGTACCAAGAGAACTGACATTCATTCTTTTCGAAGCCCGATCTTCATAATTGTATTTATGTTAAACAGATGTATTACAGTAAAGCTTATATTTTTTTAACAAAAAAATTGTATCAACACAATATGTAGACAGTGTCATACCACTTCTGGATGAACCTAACAATATCTTTTCCGAGGTATGGTGTTTTGATGTTTCAAAACCCGATGGTTCTATTGTTTTTTCCTAACTATAATTTTTACAATGGTAACTGTCCACCACTGGTAGTTGCCATAAAAACCCAAGCACACGAGATAAGAGCCTCCGATCTTTTCGAGTCAAATGTTCTTTTACCTTGTTTAAACATAAATAAATACAACATTGTAAAATGTTGATGCCACTTGATAAACACAGCACTAATCGGGACACGAAATATATATACACATCGGTTTGTTTCATTTTTAATTCCCTTGGTGTACAGTAGAGTTTGATTCTGTTAAACTAGATAGGCTACATGTACTTTCAGTTACCTTAACAGTGATACGCAGCACTGTTAAGGCTTACTTTGAAAATATCAGTGGATTTAAATGCTCATAAACCGATGCATCTATCAATACAAAATATTTATGTAAAGTCATTCTCTCATGATATTAATGTGATATAAAATGAAACAGTATAGTAAATGCAACTGTGTATTACATTTAGAGAACTTCAGCCCATAGTGAAAGAGTCTCCGATGTTTTCGAGTCAGATGTTCATTTTGTAAAATGTCGACATCGCTTGATAAACACAGCCTTAATGTCGAAACGAAAGATATGTACATCGGTGAATTTCAATTTTAATTCCTTTGGAGTACAGTAGGATCTGATTCTGTTAAACTAAAAATGATACATGTACTTTTAAGTTTACCTACCAGTGATAGTTTTAGACAATTGGTTACTAACACTGAAAATTTCAGTCCCCACAGAAGGGAAATTTAATGTTTCGGAGCCCGATGTTCATAATTGTATTTATTAAATATAGATGTATTACAGGGAGCCAATATCTTTTTAAAAAGAAGTTGTATTAACACAATATGTTGACACTGTCTTAATACTTGCTGGTGAAACAAATAATATCATCTTCAGGGGAGGGCGTTTCGATGTTTCGGAACCTAATTTTGTTATTGTTTTTTCCCAAACCAGAATTTTTACAATGGTAGCTGTCCAACACGAGTAGGTTCCATGAAAACTTCAGCCCACATAGTAAGAGCCTCCTTTGTTTCCGGGTTATACGTTCTTTAACTTTTTTTAAAACATATATAAAATGAACAATGTTAAAAGTCGACACCACTTGATAAACACATCACTAATGTCGACACGAAAGATATATATGTCGGTGTATTTTATTTTTAATTCCCTTGGTGTACAGTATGGTTTGATTCTGTTAAACTACATAGGGTACATGTACTTACAGCTTAACGTAACAGTGATAGTGCTAGACTTCTTGTTACAAACACTAAAAAATCAGTACCAAGAGAACGGACATTCATTCTTTTCGAAGCCCGATCTTCTTAATTGTATTTATGTTAAATGGATGTATTACAGGAAAGCTTACATTTTTTTTTAAAAAGAAATTGTATCAACACAATATGTTGACAGTGTCATACCAGTTCCGGATGAACCTAACAATATATTTTCTGAGGTATGGTGTTTTGATGTTTCAAAACCCGATGGTTTTATTATTTTTTCCTAACTATAATTTTTACAATGGTAGCTGTCCACCACTGGTAGTTGCCATAAGAACCCAAGCACACGAGATAAGAGCCTCCAATGTTTTAGAGTCAAATATTCTTTTACCTTATTTTAACATATATAAACACAACATTGTAAAATGTTGATGCCACTTGATAAACACAGTACTAATGTCGACACGAAATATATATACACATCGGTTTGTTTCATTTTTAATTCCCTTGGTGTACAGTAGAGTTTGATTCTGTTAAACTAGATAGGCTACATGTACTTTCAGTTACCTTAACAGGGATACGCAGCACTGTTAAGGCTTACTACGAAAATATCAGCGGATTTAAACGTTTATTCGCCGATGCATCTATCAATACAAAATATTTATGTAAAGTTATTTTTTGATGACATAAATGTGCTATAAAATGAAACAGTATAGTAAATGCAACTGTGTATTACACTTAGAGAACTTCAGCACATAGTGAAAGAGTCTCCGATGTTTTCGAGTCAGATGTTCATTTTGTAAAATGTCAACACCGCTTGATAAACACAGCACTAATGTCGATACGAAAGACATGTAGGTCGGTGAATTTCAATTTTAATTCCTTTGGAGTACAGTAGGATCTGATTCTGTTAAACTAAATATGATACATGTACTTTTAAGTTTACCTACCAGTGATAGTTTTAGACAATTGGTTACTAACACTGAAAATTTCAGTCCCCACAGGAGGGAAATTTAATGTTTCGGAGCCCGATGTTCATAATCGTATTTATTTTATATAGATGCATTACAGGACGGCAGGTGAAACTAACAATATCATCTTCAGGGGAGGGTGTTTCGATGTTTCGGAACCTAACTTTTTTATTGTTTTTTCCCAAACCATAATTTTTACAATGGAAGCTGCCCAACACTAGTAGGTTCCATGAAAACTTCAGCCCACAGAGTAAGAGCCTCCATTTTTTCCGGATACTATGTTTTTTAACGTTGTTTTAAACATATATAAAATTAACAATGCTAAAAGTCGACACCACTTGATAAACACATCACTAATGTCGACACGAAAGATATATATGTCGGTGTATTTTATTTTTAATTCCCTTGGTGTACAGTATGGTTTGATTCTGTTAAACTACATAGGGTACATGTACTTACGGCTTCACTTAACAGTGATAGTGCTAGACTTCTGGTTACAAACCCTAACAAATTCAGTA
The DNA here is from genome assembly GCF_963853765.1 of Magallana gigas. Classification (NCBI taxonomy): domain Eukaryota; kingdom Metazoa; phylum Mollusca; class Bivalvia; order Ostreida; family Ostreidae; genus Magallana; species Magallana gigas. Next base: position 72,566,346 of record NC_088853.1, on the reverse strand, counting down.
CCAAGAGAACTGACATTCATTCTTTTCGAAGCCCGATCTTCATAATTGTATTTATGTTAAACAGATGTATTACAGTAAAGCTTATATTTTTTTAAGAAAAAGTTGTATCAACACAATATGTTGACAGTGTCATACCACTTCCGGATGAACCTAACAATATCTTTTCCGAGGTATGGTGTTTTGATGTTTCAAAACCCGATGGTTCTATTGTTTTTTCCTAACTATAATTTTTACAATGGTAACTGTCCACCACTGGTAGTTGCCATAAAAACCCAAGCACACGAGATAAGAGCCTCCGATCTTTTCGAGTCAAATGTTCTTTTACCTTGTTTAAACATAAATAAATACAACATTGTAAAATGTTGATGCCACTTGATAAACACAGTACTAATGTCGACACGAAATATATATACACATCGGTTTGTTTCATTTTTAATTCCCTTGGTGTACAGTAGAGTTTGATTCTGTTAAACTAGATAGGCTACATGTACTTTCAGTTACCTTAACAGTGATACGCAGCACTGTTAAGGCTTACTTTGAAAATATCAGTGGATTTAAATGCTCATAAACCGATGCATCTATCAATACAAAATATTTATGTAAAGTCATTCTCTCATGATATCAATGTGATATAAAATGAAACAGTATAGTAAATGCAACTGTGTATTACATTTAGAGAACTTCAGCCCATAGTGAAAGAGTCTCCGATGTTTTCGAGTCAGATGTTCATTTTGTAAAATGTCGACATCGCTTGATAAACACAGCCTTAATGTCGAAACGAAAGATATGTACATCGGTGAATTTCAATTTTAATTCCTTTGGAGTACAGTAGGATCTGATTCTGTTAAACTAAAAATTATACATGTACTTTTAAGTTTACCTACCAGTGATAGTTTTAGACAATTGGTTACTAACACTGAAAATTTCAGTCCCCACAGAAGGGAAATTTAATGTTTCGGAGCCCAATGTTCATAATTGTATTTATTTAATATAGGTGTATTACAGGGAGCCAATATCTTTTTAAAAAGAAGTTGTATTAACACAATATGTTGACACTGTCTTAATACTTGCTGGTGAAACAAATAATATCATCTTCAGGGGAGGGCGTTTCGATGTTTCGGAACCTAATTTTGTTATTGTTTTTTCCCAAACCAGAATTTTTACAATGGTAGCTGTCCAACACTAGTAGGTTCCATGAAAACTTCAGCCCACAGAGTAAGAGCCTCATTTGTTTCCGGGTTATAAGTTCTTTAACTTTTTTTTAAAACATATATAAAATGAACAATGTTAAAAGTCGACACCACTTGATAAACACATCACTAATGTCGACACGAAAGATATATATGTCGGTGTATTTTATTTTTAATTCCCTTGGTGTACAGTATGGTTTGATTCTGTTAAACTACATAGGGTACATGTACTTACAGCTTAACGTAACAGTGATAGTGCTAGACTTCTTGTTACAAACACTAAAAAATCAGTACCAAGAGAACGGACATTCATTCTTTTCGAAGCCCGATCTTCTTAATTGTATTTATGTTAAATGGATGTATTACAGGAAAGCTTACATTTTTTTTTAAAAAGAAATTGTATCAACACAATATGTTGACAGTGTCATACCAGTTCCGGATGAACCTAACAATATATTTTCTGAGGTATGGTGTTTTGATGTTTCAAAACCCGATGGTTTTATTATTTTTTCCTAACTATAATTTTTACAATGGTAGCTGTCCACCACTGGTAGTTGCCATAAAAACCCAAGCACACGAGATAAGAGCCTCCAATGTTTTAGAGTCAAATATTCTTTTACCTTATTTTAACATATATAAACACAACATTGTAAAATGTTGATGCCACTTGATAAACACAGTACTAATGTCGACACGAAATATATATACACATCGGTTTGTTTCATTTTTAATTCCCTTGGTGTACAGTAGAGTTTGATTCTGTTAAACTAGATAGGCTACATGTACTTTCAGTTACCTTAACAGGGATACGCAGCACTGTTAAGGCTTACTACGAAAATATCAGCGGATTTAAACATTTATTCGCCGATGCATCTATCAATACAAAATATTTATGTAAAGTTATTCTTTCATGACATAAACGTGATATAAAATAAAACAGTATAGTAAATGCAACTGTGTATTACACTTAGAGAACTTCAGCCCATAGTGAAAGAGTCTCCGATGTTTTCGAGTCAGATGTTCATTTTGTAAAATGTCAACACCGCTTGATAAACACAGCACTAATGTCGATACGAAAGATATGTACGTCGGTGAATTTCAATTTTAATTCCTTTGGAGTACAGTAGGATCTGATTCTGTTAAACTAAATATGATACGTGTACTTTTAAGTTTACCTACCAGTGATAGTTTTAGACAATTGGTTACTAACACTGAAAATTTCAGTCCCCACAGGAGGGAAATTTAATGTTTCGGAGCCCGATGTTCATAATCGTATTTATTTTATATAGATGCATTACAGGACGGCAGGTGAAACTAACAATATCATCTTCAGGGGAGGGTGTTTCGATGTTTCGGAACCTAACTTTTTTATTGTTTTTTCCCAAACCATAATTTTTACAATGGAAGCTGCCCAACACTAGTAGGTTCCATGAAAACTTCAGCCCACAGAGTAAGAGCCTCCATTGTTTCCGGATACTATGTTTTTTAACGTTTTTTTAAACATATATAAAATTAACAATGCTAAAAGTCGACACCACTTGATAAACACATCACTAATGTCGACACGAAAGATATATATGTCGGTGTATTTTATTTTTAATTCCCTTGGTGTACAGTATGGTTTGATTCTGTTAAACTACATAGGGTACATGTACTTACGGCTTCACTTAACAGTGATAGTGCTAGACTTCTGGTTACAAACCCTAACAAATTCAGTACCAAGAGAACTGACATTCATTCTTTTCGAAGCCCGATCTTCATAATTGTATTTATGTTAAACAGATGTATTACAGTAAAGCTTATATTTTTTTAAGAAAAAATTGTATCAACACAATATGTAGACAGTGTCATACCACTTCTGGATGAACCTAACAATATCTTTTCCGAGGTATGGTGTTTTGATGTTTCAAAACCCGATGGTTCTATTGTTTTTTCCTAACTATAATTTTTACAATGGTAACTGTCCACCACTGGTAGTTGCCATAAAAACCCAAGCACACGAGATAAGAGCCTCCGATCTTTTCGAGTCAAATGTTCTTTTACCTTGTTTAAACATAAATAAATACAACATTGTAAAATGTTGATGCCACTTGATAAACACAGCACTAATCGGGACACGAAATATATATACACATCGGTTTGTTTCATTTTTAATTCCCTTGGTGTACAGTAGAGTTTGATTCTGTTAAACTAGATAGGCTACATGTACTTTCAGTTACCTTAACAGTGATACGCAGCACTGTTAAGGCTTACTTTGAAAATATCAGTGGATTTAAATGCTCATAAACCGATGCATCTATCAATACAAAATATTTATGTAAAGTCATTCTCTCATGATATTAATGTGATATAAAATGAAACAGTATAGTAAATGCAACTGTGTATTACATTTAGAGAACTTCAGCCCATAGTGAAAGAGTCTCCGATGTTTTCGAGTCAGATGTTCATTTTGTAAAATGTCGACATCGCTTGATAAACACAGCCTTAATGTCGAAACGAAAGATATGTACATCGGTGAATTTCAATTTTAATTCCTTTGGAGTACAGTAGGATCTGATTCTGTTAAACTAAAAATGATACATGTACTTTTAAGTTTACCTACCAGTGATAGTTTTAGACAATTGGTTACTAACACTGAAAATTTCAGTCCCCACAGAAGGGAAATTTAATGTTTCGGAGCCCGATGTTCATAATTGTATTTATTAAATATAGATGTATTACAGGGAGCCAATATCTTTTTAAAAAGAAGTTGTATTAACACAATATGTTGACACTGTCTTAATACTTGCTGGTGAAACAAATAATATCATCTTCAGGGGAGGGCGTTTCGATGTTTCGGAACCTAATTTTGTTATTGTTTTTTCCCAAACCAGAATTTTTACAATGGTAGCTGTCCAACACTAGTAGGTTCCATGAAAACTTCAGCCCACAGAGTAAGAGCCTCATTTGTTTCCGGGTTATAAGTTCTTTAACTTTTTTTTAAAACATATATAAAATGAACAATGTTAAAAGTCGACACCACTTGATAAACACATCACTAATGTCGACACGAAAGATATATATGTCGGTGTATTTTATTTTTAATTCCCTTGGTGTACAGTATGGTTTGATTCTGTTAAACTACATAGGGTACATGTACTTACAGCTTAACGTAACAGTGATAGTGCTAGACTTCTTGTTACAAACACTAAAAAATCAGTACCAAGAGAACGGACATTCATTCTTTTCGAAGCCCGATCTTCTTAATTGTATTTATGTTAAATGGATGTATTACAGGAAAGCTTACATTTTTTTTTAAAAAAAAATTGTATCAACACAATATGTTGACAGTGTCATACCAGTTCCGGATGAACCTAACAATATATTTTCTGAGGTATGGTGTTTTGATGTTTCAAAACCCGATGGTTTTATTATTTTTTCCTAACTATAATTTTTACAATGGTAGCTGTCCACCACTGGTAGTTGCCATAAGAACCCAAGCACACGAGATAAGAGCCTCCAATGTTTTAGAGTCAAATATTCTTTTACCTTATTTTAACATATATAAACACAACATTGTAAAATGTTGATGCCACTTGATAAACACAGTACTAATGTCGACACGAAATATATATACACATCGGTTTGTTTCATTTTTAATTCCCTTGGTGTACAGTAGAGTTTGATTCTGTTAAACTAGATAGGCTACATGTACTTTCAGTTACCTTAACAGGGATACGCAGCACTGTTAAGGCTTACTACGAAAATATCAGCGGATTTAAACATTTATTCGCCGATGCATCTATCAAAAACACTGTGCCGGATAATTATGCCAGTGCCAAGGTGGCATTTTTGCACCCGCTTAAGATGCAGTTTCGGAAAAATCCATGTATACTAAATGATAGACCATTGTCTAGAGAGTATATAACCACTTTTGTTTTTAGTGTATTTCACCTGACAGGTGAGATATTTACCTTTAAAAGTTAATATCCCATCGGAAAATGATAATTCCCATAGGAGAATTGACTCTCCTACAGGAAATATTGACAATCCTATAGGATTTTTTTGAATTCCTGTAGGAATTATATTTCCTATAGGAGAATGGTAATTCCTGTAGGAATTTGATTCAGACATGTAGTTTTCCTATAGGATATTAAGTTTTCCTATCGGATTTTATCAAATCCTATCGGAATTGAAATTCCTATAGGAAGTTCTTGTATTCCGATAGGAAATTTCATATTACCTATAGGAATATTGATTTTCCTATGGGAAAAAATATTTTCCTATAGGAATTTAATTTTAGAAGGTAAATATCTTACCTGACAGGTGAGATACACTAATAACAAAGGTGATTGTTAACTCTTTAAGCAATGGTCTATCGTATGGCATATTGGAATTTTTCGATATATGCAGCTTAAGCGGGTGCAAAAATGCCACCTTGGCACTGGCATAATTATCCGGCACAGTGTTCAATACAAAATATTTATGTAAAGTTATTCTTTCATGACATAAACGTGATATAAAATAAAACAGTATAGTAAATGCAACTGTGTATTACACTTAGAGAACTTCAGCCCATAGTGAAAGAGTCTCCGATGTTTTCGAGTCAGATGTTCATTTTGTAAAATGTCAACACCGCTTGATAAACACAGCACTAATGTCGATACGAAAGATATGTACGTCGGTGAATTTCAATTTTAATTCCTTTGGAGTACAGTAGGATCTGATTCTGTTAAACTAAATATGATACGTGTACTTTTAAGTTTACCTACCAGTGATAGTTTTAGACAATTGGTTACTAACACTGAAAATTTCAGTCCCCACAGGAGGGAAATTTAATGTTTCGGAGCCCGATGTTCATAATCGTATTTATTTTATATAGATGCATTACAGGACGGCAGGTGAAACTAACAATATCATCTTCAGGGGAGGGTGTTTCGATGTTTCGGAACCTAACTTTTTTATTGTTTTTTCCCAAACCATAATTTTTACAATGGAAGCTGCCCAACACTAGTAGGTTCCATGAAAACTTCAGCCCACAGAGTAAGAGCCTCCATTGTTTCCGGATACTATGTTTTTTAACGTTTTTTTAAACATATATAAAATTAACAATGCTAAAAGTCGACACCACTTGATAAACACATCACTAATGTCGACACGAAAGATATATATGTCGGTGTATTTTATTTTTAATTCCCTTGGTGTACAGTATGGTTTGATTCTGTTAAACTACATAGGGTACATGTACTTACGGCTTCACTTAACAGTGATAGTGCTAGACTTCTGGTTACAAACCCTAACAAATTCAGTACCAAGAGAACTGACATTCATTCTTTTCGAAGCCCGATCTTCATAATTGTATTTATGTTAAACAGATGTATTACAGTAAAGCTTATATTTTTTTAACAAAAAAATTGTATCAACACAATATGTAGACAGTGTCATACCACTTCTGGATGAACCTAACAATATCTTTTCCGAGGTATGGTGTTTTGATGTTTCAAAACCCGATGGTTCTATTGTTTTTTCCTAACTATAATTTTTACAATGGTAACTGTCCACCACTGGTAGTTGCCATAAAAACCCAAGCACACGAGATAAGAGCCTCCGATCTTTTCGAGTCAAATGTTCTTTTACCTTGTTTAAACATAAATAAATACAACATTGTAAAATGTTGATGCCACTTGATAAACACAGCACTAATCGGGACACGAAATATATATACACATCGGTTTGTTTCATTTTTAATTCCCTTGGTGTACAGTAGAGTTTGATTCTGTTAAACTAGATAGGCTACATGTACTTTCAGTTACCTTAACAGTGATACGCAGCACTGTTAAGGCTTACTTTGAAAATATCAGTGGATTTAAATGCTCATAAACCGATGCATCTATCAATACAAAATATTTATGTAAAGTCATTCTCTCATGATATTAATGTGATATAAAATGAAACAGTATAGTAAATGCAACTGTGTATTACATTTAGAGAACTTCAGCCCATAGTGAAAGAGTCTCCGATGTTTTCGAGTCAGATGTTCATTTTGTAAAATGTCGACATCGCTTGATAAACACAGCCTTAATGTCGAAACGAAAGATATGTACATCGGTGAATTTCAATTTTAATTCCTTTGGAGTACAGTAGGATCTGATTCTGTTAAACTAAAAATGATACATGTACTTTTAAGTTTACCTACCAGTGATAGTTTTAGACAATTGGTTACTAACACTGAAAATTTCAGTCCCCACAGAAGGGAAATTTAATGTTTCGGAGCCCGATGTTCATAATTGTATTTATTAAATATAGATGTATTACAGGGAGCCAATATCTTTTTAAAAAGAAGTTGTATTAACACAATATGTTGACACTGTCTTAATACTTGCTGGTGAAACAAATAATATCATCTTCAGGGGAGGGCGTTTCGATGTTTCGGAACCTAATTTTGTTATTGTTTTTTCCCAAACCAGAATTTTTACAATGGTAGCTGTCCAACACGAGTAGGTTCCATGAAAACTTCAGCCCACATAGTAAGAGCCTCCTTTGTTTCCGGGTTATACGTTCTTTAACTTTTTTTAAAACATATATAAAATGAACAATGTTAAAAGTCGACACCACTTGATAAACACATCACTAATGTCGACACGAAAGATATATATGTCGGTGTATTTTATTTTTAATTCCCTTGGTGTACAGTATGGTTTGATTCTGTTAAACTACATAGGGTACATGTACTTACAGCTTAACGTAACAGTGATAGTGCTAGACTTCTTGTTACAAACACTAAAAAATCAGTACCAAGAGAACGGACATTCATTCTTTTCGAAGCCCGATCTTCTTAATTGTATTTATGTTAAATGGATGTATTACAGGAAAGCTTACATTTTTTTTTAAAAAGAAATTGTATCAACACAATATGTTGACAGTGTCATACCAGTTCCGGATGAACCTAACAATATATTTTCTGAGGTATGGTGTTTTGATGTTTCAAAACCCGATGGTTTTATTATTTTTTCCTAACTATAATTTTTACAATGGTAGCTGTCCACCACTGGTAGTTGCCATAAGAACCCAAGCACACGAGATAAGAGCCTCCAATGTTTTAGAGTCAAATATTCTTTTACCTTATTTTAACATATATAAACACAACATTGTAAAATGTTGATGCCACTTGATAAACACAGTACTAATGTCGACACGAAATATATATACACATCGGTTTGTTTCATTTTTAATTCCCTTGGTGTACAGTAGAGTTTGATTCTGTTAAACTAGATAGGCTACATGTACTTTCAGTTACCTTAACAGGGATACGCAGCACTGTTAAGGCTTACTACGAAAATATCAGCGGATTTAAACGTTTATTCGCCGATGCATCTATCAATACAAAATATTTATGTAAAGTTATTTTTTGATGACATAAATGTGCTATAAAATGAAACAGTATAGTAAATGCAACTGTGTATTACACTTAGAGAACTTCAGCACATAGTGAAAGAGTCTCCGATGTTTTCGAGTCAGATGTTCATTTTGTAAAATGTCAACACCGCTTGATAAACACAGCACTAATGTCGATACGAAAGACATGTAGGTCGGTGAATTTCAATTTTAATTCCTTTGGAGTACAGTAGGATCTGATTCTGTTAAACTAAATATGATACATGTACTTTTAAGTTTACCTACCAGTGATAGTTTTAGACAATTGGTTACTAACACTGAAAATTTCAGTCCCCACAGGAGGGAAATTTAATGTTTCGGAGCCCGATGTTCATAATCGTATTTATTTTATATAGATGCATTACAGGACGGCAGGTGAAACTAACAATATCATCTTCAGGGGAGGGTGTTTCGATGTTTCGGAACCTAACTTTTTTATTGTTTTTTCCCAAACCATAATTTTTACAATGGAAGCTGCCCAACACTAGTAGGTTCCATGAAAACTTCAGCCCACAGAGTAAGAGCCTCCATTGTTTCCGGATACTATGTTTTTTAACGTTGTTTTAAACATATATAAAATTAACAATGCTAAAAGTCGACACCACTTGATAAACACATCACTAATGTCGACACGAAAGATATATATGTCGGTGTATTTTATTTTTAATTCCCTTGGTGTACAGTATGGTTTGATTCTGTTAAACTACATAGGGTACATGTACTTACGGCTTCACTTAACAGTGATAGTGCTAGACTTCTGGTTACAAACCCTAACAAATTCAGTACCAAGAGAACTGACATTCATTCTTTTCGAAGCCCGATCTTCATAATTGTATTTATGTTAAACAGATGTATTACAGTAAAGCTTATATTTTTTTAAGAAAAAGTTGTATCAACACAATATGTTGACAGTGTCATACCACTTCCGGATGAACCTAACAATATCTTTTCCGAGGTATGGTGTTTTGATGTTTCAAAACCCGATGGTTCTATTGTTTTTTCCTAACTATAATTTTTACAATGGTAACTGTCCACCACTGGTAGTTGCCATAAAAACCCAAGCACACGAGATAAGAGCCTCCGATCTTTTCGAGTCAAATGTTCTTTTACCTTGTTTAAACATAAATAAATACAACATTGTAAAATGTTGATGCCACTTGATAAACACAGTACTAATGTCGACACGAAATATATATACACATCGGTTTGTTTCATTTTTAATTCCCTTGGTGTACAGTAGAGTTTGATTCTGTTAAACTAGATAGGCTACATGTACTTTCAGTTACCTTAACAGTGATACGCAGCACTGTTAAGGCTTACTTTGAAAATATCAGTGGATTTAAATGCTCATAAACCGATGCATCTATCAATACAAAATATTTATGTAAAGTCATTCTCTCATGATATCAATGTGATATAAAATGAAACAGTATAGTAAATGCAACTGTGTATTACATTTAGAGAACTTCAGCCCATAGTGAAAGAGTCTCCGATGTTTTCGAGTCAGATGTTCATTTTGTAAAATGTCGACATCGCTTGATAAACACAGCCTTAATGTCGAAACGAAAGATATGTACATCGGTGAATTTCAATTTTAATTCCTTTGGAGTACAGTAGGATCTGATTCTGTTAAACTAAAAATTATACATGTACTTTTAAGTTTACCTACCAGTGATAGTTTTAGACAATTGGTTACTAACACTGAAAATTTCAGTCCCCACAGAAGGGAAATTTAATGTTTCGGAGCCCAATGTTCATAATTGTATTTATTTAATATAGGTGTATTACAGGGAGCCAATATCTTTTTAAAAAGAAGTTGTATTAACACAATATGTTGACACTGTCTTAATACTTGCTGGTGAAACAAATAATATCATCTTCAGGGGAGGGCGTTTCGATGTTTCGGAACCTAATTTTGTTATTGTTTTTTCCCAAACCAGAATTTTTACAATGGTAGCTGTCCAACACTAGTAGGTTCCATGAAAACTTCAGCCCACAGAGTAAGAGCCTCATTTGTTTCCGGGTTATAAGTTCTTTAACTTTTTTTTAAAACATATATAAAATGAACAATGTTAAAAGTCGACACCACTTGATAAACACATCACTAATGTCGACACGAAAGATATATATGTCGGTGTATTTTATTTTTAATTCCCTTGGTGTACAGTATGGTTTGATTCTGTTAAACTACATAGGGTACATGTACTTACAGCTTAACGTAACAGTGATAGTGCTAGACTTCTTGTTACAAACACTAAAAAATCAGTACCAAGAGAACGGACATTCATTCTTTTCGAAGCCCGATCTTCTTAATTGTATTTATGTTAAATGGATGTATTACAGGAAAGCTTACATTTTTTTTTAAAAAGAAATTGTATCAACACAATATGTTGACAGTGTCATACCAGTTCCGGATGAACCTAACAATATATTTTCTGAGGTATGGTGTTTTGATGTTTCAAAACCCGATGGTTTTATTATTTTTTCCTAACTATAATTTTTACAATGGTAGCTGTCCACCACTGGTAGTTGCCATAAAAACCCAAGCACACGAGATAAGAGCCTCCAATGTTTTAGAGTCAAATATTCTTTTACCTTATTTTAACATATATAAACACAACATTGTAAAATGTTGATGCCACTTGATAAACACAGTACTAATGTCGACACGAAATATATATACACATCGGTTTGTTTCATTTTTAATTCCCTTGGTGTACAGTAGAGTTTGATTCTGTTAAACTAGATAGGCTACATGTACTTTCAGTTACCTTAACAGGGATACGCAGCACTGTTAAGGCTTACTACGAAAATATCAGCGGATTTAAACATTTATTCGCCGATGCATCTATCAATACAAAATATTTATGTAAAGTTATTCTTTCATGACATAAACGTGATATAAAATAAAACAGTATAGTAAATGCAACTGTGTATTACACTTAGAGAACTTCAGCCCATAGTGAAAGAGTCTCCGATGTTTTCGAGTCAGATGTTCATTTTGTAAAATGTCAACACCGCTTGATAAACACAGCACTAATGTCGATACGAAAGATATGTACGTCGGTGAATTTCAATTTTAATTCCTTTGGAGTACAGTAGGATCTGATTCTGTTAAACTAAATATGATACGTGTACTTTTAAGTTTACCTACCAGTGATAGTTTTAGACAATTGGTTACTAACACTGAAAATTTCAGTCCCCACAGGAGGGAAATTTAATGTTTCGGAGCCCGATGTTCATAATCGTATTTATTTTATATAGATGCATTACAGGACGGCAGGTGAAACTAACAATATCATCTTCAGGGGAGGGTGTTTCGATGTTTCGGAACCTAACTTTTTTATTGTTTTTTCCCAAACCATAATTTTTACAATGGAAGCTGCCCAACACTAGTAGGTTCCATGAAAACTTCAGCCCACAGAGTAAGAGCCTCCATTGTTTCCGGATACTATGTTTTTTAACGTTTTTTTAAACATATATAAAATTAACAATGCTAAAAGTCGACACCACTTGATAAACACATCACTAATGTCGACACGAAAGATATATATGTCGGTGTATTTTATTTTTAATTCCCTTGGTGTACAGTATGGTTTGATTCTGTTAAACTACATAGGGTACATGTACTTACGGCTTCACTTAACAGTGATAGTGCTAGACTTCTGGTTACAAACCCTAACAAATTCAGTACCAAGAGAACTGACATTCATTCTTTTCGAAGCCCGATCTTCATAATTGTATTTATGTTAAACAGATGTATTACAGTAAAGCTTATATTTTTTTAAGAAAAAATTGTATCAACACAATATGTAGACAGTGTCATACCACTTCTGGATGAACCTAACAATATCTTTTCCGAGGTATGGTGTTTTGATGTTTCAAAACCCGATGGTTCTATTGTTTTTTCCTAACTATAATTTTTACAATGGTAACTGTCCACCACTGGTAGTTGCCATAAAAACCCAAGCACACGAGATAAGAGCCTCCGATCTTTTCGAGTCAAATGTTCTTTTACCTTGTTTAAACATAAATAAATACAACATTGTAAAATGTTGATGCCACTTGATAAACACAGCACTAATCGGGACACGAAATATATATACACATCGGTTTGTTTCATTTTTAATTCCCTTGGTGTACAGTAGAGTTTGATTCTGTTAAACTAGATAGGCTACATGTACTTTCAGTTACCTTAACAGTGATACGCAGCACTGTTAAGGCTTACTTTGAAAATATCAGTGGATTTAAATGCTCATAAACCGATGCATCTATCAATACAAAATATTTATGTAAAGTCATTCTCTCATGATATTAATGTGATATAAAATGAAACAGTATAGTAAATGCAACTGTGTATTACATTTAGAGAACTTCAGCCCATAGTGAAAGAGTCTCCGATGTTTTCGAGTCAGATGTTCATTTTGTAAAATGTCGACATCGCTTGATAAACACAGCCTTAATGTCGAAACGAAAGATATGTACATCGGTGAATTTCAATTTTAATTCCTTTGGAGTACAGTAGGATCTGATTCTGTTAAACTAAAAATGATACATGTACTTTTAAGTTTACCTACCAGTGATAGTTTTAGACAATTGGTTACTAACACTGAAAATTTCAGTCCCCACAGAAGGGAAATTTAATGTTTCGGAGCCCGATGTTCATAATTGTATTTATTAAATATAGATGTATTACAGGGAGCCAATATCTTTTTAAAAAGAAGTTGTATTAACACAATATGTTGACACTGTCTTAATACTTGCTGGTGAAACAAATAATATCATCTTCAGGGGAGGGCGTTTCGATGTTTCGGAACCTAATTTTGTTATTGTTTTTTCCCAAACCAGAATTTTTACAATGGTAGCTGTCCAACACGAGTAGGTTCCATGAAAACTTCAGCCCACATAGTAAGAGCCTCCTTTGTTTCCGGGTTATACGTTCTTTAACTTTTTTTAAAACATATATAAAATGAACAATGTTAAAAGTCGACACCACTTGATAAACACATCACTAATGTCGACACGAAAGATATATATGTCGGTGTATTTTATTTTTTTAATTCCCTTGGTGTAAAGTATGGTTTGATTCTGTTAAACTACATAGGGTACATGTACTTACAGCTTAACGTAACAGTGATAGTGCTAGACTTCTGGTTACAAACACTAAAAAATCAGTACCAAGAGAACGGACATTAATTCTTTTCGAAGCCCGATCTTCTTAATTGTATTTATGTTAAATGGATGTATTACAGGAAAGCTTACATTTTTTTTTAAAAAGAAGTTGTATCAACACAATATGTTGACAGTGTCATACCAGTTCCGGATGAACCTAACAATATATATTTCTGAGGTATGGTGTTTTGATGTTTCAAAACCCGATGGTTTTATTATTTTTTCCTAACTATAATTTTTACAATGGTAGCTGTCCACCACTGGTAGTTGCCATAAGAACCCAAGCACACGAGATAAGAGCCTCCAATGTTTTAGACATCACTAATGTCGATACGAAAGATATATATGTCGGTGTATTTTATTTTTTTAATTCCCTTGGTGTAAAGTATGGTTTGATTCTGTTAAACTACATAGGGTACATGTACTTACGGCTTCACTTAACAGTGATTGTGCTAGACTTCTGGTTACAAACACTAAAAAATTCAGTACCAAGAGAACGGACATTCATTCTTTTCGAAGCCCGATCTTCATAATTGTAGGAAATTTAATGTTTTTGAGCCCGATGTTCATAATTGTATTTTTTTTATATAGATGCATTACAGGAGGGCGGGTGAAACTAACAATATCATCTTCAGGGGAGGGCGTTTCGATGTTTCGGAACCTAATTTTTTTTATTTTTTTTCCCAAACCGTAAGCTTTACAATGGTAGCTGTCCAAAACTAATAGGTGCCATAAAAACTTCAGCGCACGGAGTAAGAGTCTCCGTTGTTTTCGAGTACATTGTTCTTTAACCCTTTTTTAACAGACATAAAAATAACACTGTAAAAGGTCGACACCGCTTGATAAACACAGCACTAATGTCGACACGAAAGATATATACGTCGGTGAATTTAATTTTTTATTGCCTCGGTGTACTTAAAGTTCTCATTCTGTTAAACTAGATAGGGAATATTTACTTCCAGGTTAACTTAATAGTGAAAGTGGTAGGTTATATGTTAATAACATTAAAAACTTCACTCCCCATAGAACGGACATTCAATGTTTTCGAGCCAGATGTTTATAATTCAATATAGGTTAAATAGATGTATTACAGGAGGGCCTATATCTGGGTGTTTAGATGTTTTGATGCCTGACGTTTTAATTGGTTTTTTCCCTAACTATAATTTTTACAATGGTAGCTGTCCACCACTAGTAGGTGTGATGAGAACATCTGCCCACGAGGTAAGAGGCTTTCTTGTTTCGGAGTACAATGGTTTTTTACCTTTTAATAACATATATAAAAATAACAATGTAAAAGGTGGACATCTCTTGATAAACACAGCACTAATGTCGACAAGAAAGGTAAATACGATGGAGTATTTCATTTTTAATTTCCTTGGTGTACAGTAGGGTCTGATTCTGTTAAACTTAATATGGCACATGTACTTTTAAATTAACTTAACAGTGATAGTGTAAGACCATAGGTTACTAACACTGAAAATTTCAGTCCAACAGACTGGACATTCAATGTTTTTCGAGCCCGATGTTCATGTTCGTATTTATGTTAGATAAATGTATTACAGGAGGGCCTATATCTTTTAAAAAAGAAGTTGTATCAACACAATATGTTGACAGTGCCAGACCACTTGCGGGTGAAACTAACAATTTCATCTCATGGGTATGTTGTATCGATGTTTTGGAGCCTGATGTTTTACCGTCTTTTTCTTAACTATAATTTTTACAATGGTAGCTGTCCACAACGCGTAAATTAAAACTTCAGCCAACGGAGTAAAAGTCTGCTTTGTTTTCGAGTACAATGCTCTCTGATCTTTTTTTAACATGTATAAATTTAACAAGGTAAAAGGTCGACACCGCTTGATAAACACAACATTTATGTCGACACAAAAGATATATACGTCGGTGGATTTCATTTTTAATTCCTTTGGTGCACAGTAGGGTCTGATTCTCATAAAATAGATTGGGTACATGTACTTTCAGGTTAACCTTATAGTGATAGTGTTTGGCTATATGTTAATAACACTGAAAATTTCTGTCCCCATAGAAAGGACATTTAAAGTTTTCGAGCCAGATGTTTATAATTCAATATAGGTTAAATAGATTTATTACAGGAGGGCCTATATCTTTTAAAAAAGAAGTTGTATCAACACAATATGTTGACAGTATCAGACCACTTGCGGGTGAAACAAACAATATGTCTCTTAGGTAGGGTGTTTCGATGATTTGAAGCCCGACGTTTTAATTGGTTTTTTCCCTAACTATAATTTTTACAATGGTAGCTGTCCACCACTAGTACGTGTAATGGAAATATCTCCCCACGAGGTAAGAGGCATTCTTGTTTCGGAGTACAATGGTTTCTTACCTTTTTATAACATATATAAAAATAACAATGTAAAAGGTTGACACCTCTTGATAAACACAGCACTAATATCGACACGAAAGGTATATATGTCGGTTTATTCCATTTTTATTTCCCTTGGTGTACAGTATGGTCTGATTCTGTTAAACTTAATATGGTACATGTCCTTTTCGGTTATCTTAACAGTGATAATGTTAGACAATAGGTTACTAACACTAAAAACTTCAGTCCCCACCGAACGGACATTCAATGTTTTCGAGCCCGATTTTCATAATTGTATTTATGTTATATTTGTGAATTACAGGAGGGTCTATGTCTTCTAAAAAAAGAATTGTATCAGCACAATATGTTGACAGTGTCAGACCACTTGCGGGTGAATCTAATAATTTCAGCTCCGGGGTAGGATGTTTCGATGTTTTGGAGCCCGATGTTTTTATGTTTTTTTTCTAAAACCGTAAGTTTTACAATAGTAGCTGTCCACAACTAATAGGTGCCATAAAAACTTCAGCATACGGAATAAAATAACACTTTAAAAGGTCGACACAGCTTGATAATTACAGCACTAATGTCGACACGGGAGATGTCGGTGTATTTCATTTTTAATTTCCCTGGTGTACACAAAGGTCTGATTCTGTTAAACTAGATAGGGTACATTTACTTTCAGGTTAGCTTAACAGTCATAATGTTAGACTATAGGTTATAAACACTGAAAATTTTGGTCTTCATAGAACGGAAATTCAGTGTTTCCGAGTCCGATTTTTTTAATTCGATTTAGATTAAATAGATGTAATAAAGGAGAGGTTATATCTTTTAAAAATGAAATTGCATCAACACAATATATTTACAGTGTCATAACCAACTGCAAGTGAACCTAATAATATCATCTCTAGGGGAGGGTGTTTTGATGTTTCGGAACCCAATGCTTTTATTGTTATTTACCCTTACTATAATTTCTACACTGGGACCTGTCCACCACTAGTAAGTGGCATGAAAACTTCAGCCCACAAGGTAAGAGCCTTTGTTGTTTCCGAGTACAATGTTCTTTGACCTTTTTTAACATTATATAAAAATATCACTTTAAAAAGTCGACACCGCTTGATAAACAAAACACTAATGTCAACAAGAAAGGTAAATAAGATGGTGTTTTTCATTTTTAATTCCCTTTGTGTACAGTAGGGTCTGATTCTGTTAAACTTAATATGGCACATATACTTTTAGATTAACTTAACTGTGATAGTGTAAGACCAAAGGTTACTTACACTGGGAATTTCAGTCCCACAGACCGGGCATTCAATGTTTTTTGAGCCCGATGTTCATTATTGTTTTTTTTTGCTAGAGGGCCTAAATCTTTTAAAAATAAGTTGTATCAACACAATGTTGACACGACCACTTGCAGGTGAACCTAATAATTTCATCTCCTAGGTAGGGTGTTTTGATGTTTTGGGGCCAGATACTTTTATTGGTTTTTTTTCCCAAGCAATAAGTCTTACAATGGTAGCTGTTCACAACTAATAGGTGCCATTAAAACTTCAGCCCACGGAGTAAGAGCCTCCGTTGTTTTCGAGTACATTGTTCTTTAACCCTTTTTTAACATATATAAAAATAACATTATAAAAGGTCGACACCGCTTGATAAACACAGCACTAATATCGACACGAGAGATGTATACGTCGGTGTATTTCATTTTTAATTCCCTCGGTGTACAGAAAAGTCTGATTCTGTCGACACTGCTTGATAAACACAGCACTAATGTCGACATGAAAGATATATATGTCGGTGTATTCATTTTTAATTCCCTTGGTGTACAGTATGGTCTGATTCTGTTAAACAAGATACGGAGGGTACATGTACTTTTTGGTGAACTTTACAGTGGAAGTGCTATCTAAATGCTCAGTAACACTGAACATTTCAGTCCCCATAGAACGGAAATTCAATGTTTTCGAACCCAATATCTATAATTCTCTTTGTGTTAAATGAAAAAAAATGACAAAAAAAAACTCAACCGTCTCAAAAATCCATAAAACAAAATACAAATTTATAGGAGAACAACACGGAACTCCAAAAAGAATCAGATGCCTAGGAGGAGTGAGCATCCTCTGCTGACCGGTCGTACCCGCCGTGTGCTCCTTGAGATAATTTGGCATGTCATAATCGATGTAAATGTCAAAATCGGGAAAATGTCACGATAGGAAAAAAAACGAAACGTTGATTTTTTAGTTTGTTTGGGATGGTCAAAATACAAACCTTGAGCCATTACATTGAAGGTAGCATCAGGTGCTTAGGAGGAGTTAGCATTCTCTGCTGACCGGTCACACCCGCCGTGTGGTCTTTGTCGTAATCTGGACAAAACGGAAAGGTCCGTAGACAATTGGGTGTTAATTACGGTCTAACAATTTGTATGAAAAACTTCAGTAGGAATGCAATCCAGTGGAAGATTTTATTTGCCCACAAGGTCTTTGTATCGACCAAAGAACTTATTAAAAGATGACTTCAAACGAGACTGTTGATTGTCCTGTTTTATCAACTTGTTTGTCAGTAGCTTGCCTCGCCTTAGAAACTGTTCATACGTATGCCCTTGTATATCGAATTAACCGAGAGACAAAAACACCATATTCAGTTTATGAAGGTATATTGCTACATAAGTAAGGAAGGTTGACTATAAAAAAATTGAAGTCAACGCGTTTATCATAAAGTTTTGTTGTTAGGTTACCATCAATGTCCATTTCCAGTAAAATATCCAAATATGAAATAGATGACGCAGACGCTGTGGTATCTTTTATTTCAAGTTCACTGAGATATATTGAGTCGACGTCAGTAAGGAAATAACAATTATTAATTGATAAAATGTCGTAGATATACCTGAATGTTGAGTTGAGGGCCACAACGAGTGATTTATTTTTTCACGTACAAGTTTTTTCTTTTAATAAATTCTGTTTCATAAGAATACAAAAAAAGGTCTGGTAACAATGGGGCACATTGGTACCCATGGGAATTCCAATAGATTGTTTGAAGACTTGATTTCCAAAAACTACATACAAGATGTTGCCTATCAGAAACTCAAGCATCTTTTTAGTGTCAACTTCAGGGTACTTGTGTGTGCAATCAGAATGGTTTTTAACAAAATATTATTTTAGATTTCCATTGACAGGTAAGCATTTTCATGACTTCCATTTTTATAAAAGAAACAACAATCTATAATATCAAAAAACCTAGATTTTAATTTCTCATGGGGAATGGTTGTATAAAGTGTTGAAAAGTCGTACGTTTCAATGCTATTGATTTTGGTAAGAATTGTGTTAAATAGATGTATTACAGAAGGACCTATATCTCTTTTAAAAAAATGTATCAACGCAATATTTGGACCGTGTAAGACCACTTGCAGGTGACCCTAACAATTTCAGCTCCAGGGTAGGGTGTTTCGATGTTTCAGAGCCTGGTGTTTTATTGTCTTTTCCCCTAACCATAAATTTTACAATGACAGCTGTCCACCACTAGAAGGTGCCATGAAAACTTCAGCCCACGGGGTAAGAGCCTGCGATGTTTTTTTCTTTATTTTTGTTTTGAGTCAAATGTTCATTTACTCTTTTTTATACATACATGAAAACAACACTGTAAAAAGTCGAAAACGCTTAATAAACACAGCACTAATGTCGACTCGAAATACGTCGGTTTATTTCATTTTGAATTCCCTTGGTGTACAATAGGGTCTGATTCTGTTAACAGTGATAGTGCAAGCTTTTTGGTTGGTAACACTGAAAATTTCAGAACCCATAGGACGGACATTCAATGTTTCAAAGCCCGATGTGTATAATTCTAATTTTGTTAAATATATGTATCACAGGAGGGTCTATTTCTGTTAAAGGAAGTTGTATTATCACAATATGTTGACAGTGTCAGACCACTTGCAATTTCAGCTCCGGGGTAGAGAAGTTTCGATGTTTCAGTGTCCGATGTTTTAATTATCTTTTAGTATTATTTATCAATTGAAAAATTACAGTAAGGACTGGATTTTTTAAACTAGAGATTGTATCATTATGTAATTTAAATGTGGTAATGTTAACAACCAGTAGACGACCCTGATTATTGCAGGCCTCATGGTAGGGGGTTCCATGATTCCTGTTCTGATGTTTTAAAATTCCATCATCGTATGTAGATAGGTTACAAAAGGGCCTGGATCTTTTGAACAAGACATGTAACCCTAACAATAATTTTTAAAATGGTAGCTTACCACTACTGGTAGGTAGTATGAGAACTTTAGTCCACGTGGTAAGGGCCTCCAGTGTTTTTTATTTACACTTTTTGACATACTGTAGAAGGTCGACACCGCTTGATAAACACAGCACTTATGTCGAAACGAAAGAGTTGGTTTACATTTTCAGTTCACTTGGTGTACAGTAGGGTCTGACTCTTTTAAATTACATGGGGTACATATTCTTTTATCATAAGTTTACACTGATAGTGCTAGACTTTGTTAGTAACACTGAGAATTTCAGTCTCCACAGAACAGACCTTTAATGTTTCCAATCCCGATATTAGTAACTCTTATTACTTTAATTATGTATATTGAAGGAGAGCCTATATATCTTTTAATGTAGAAGATGTACCAACACAACACTTTGACAGTGTCTCGATGTTTCTGAGCCCCATGTTTCAATTGCTATTTAATATTATAAATATATTGAGATATTATAGCAAGGACTGTAGATGGTATCTTCGCTGTAATTTTGATATGGTAGTGCTTAACAACTAGTAAATTACCCTGAATACTTAAGACCTCAGGGTACGGGATTTTAATGTTTCCGATTCCGATGTTTACAAATCCAATTATTTTTGTAGATAAATTACAAAAAGGCCTGGATCTTTTGAACTAGACTTGTAACCCTAACCATCAGGCCTGGATCTTTTGAACTAGACTTGTAACCCTCAACATAAGTTTTACAATGAAAATTGACCACCACTAGTAGGTGCCATGAGAATTGCGTCCACAAAGTAAGGGCCTCCAATGCTTTCGGGTCTGATGCTTTTTACTCACTATTACATAATTATATAAAAACAACACTGTAAAAGGTCGACACCTCTTGATAAACATATCACTAATATCGACCTGAAAGATATACATGTATACGTCGGTCTTTGAATGTTCAATTTACTTAGTGTACAATAAGGTCTGGATCTTTTGACATACAGAGGGCATGTGTTTTTTTATCATAACTTTACACTCATAGTGCTAGACTCAAGGTCAAAAATATTTTGTTTTATCCAGAACATATACTTATCATTCAGTGCTCGTTTTGTAAAAGTCTATCTCAAAGCTCTTGAAAAGATTTTTTGTGACCCTTTCTTTTGATCTTATTTTCCAATATATCTGCCCTTGTTTATGGAACAGACTCTTTTTGGGGGGGAATATATAAAAGCCCATTGGAAGCTTTGTGCTATATTTTATCAATATTTTGAAATATGGCCCACTTTTCAAAAAGTATTGCAACTGAATCAATGTCAGAAGTTGGATGATGACAGAATGTCTCATATTAAATAGAATATTTGGCTACGGCACATTTTCCAAAATATGAAAGTAGAAATCTATAGAATAAATGCATATTAAACATTTAAATATATATGTATGTATAAAACAACTCGAAATTTCATCAAAAATTATTTTCATTTTATTTGCACCTTTCCAAACTAACTTTCTTAAACATGTCAAAACACATGTGAACACATACATGTATAAATTCAATTTAAAAAGCACTTATTTGTAAATCTACCAAACATAAGTAAATAATCTGTAACACAAAAGCTATCTGAAAAATAAAAAAAATAATAAAAAGATAAAGTAGTTAAATTATAAATGACTATTTGCAGAAGCTGTTTAAAGCATCTGAGCAAGGTCCATGAATACTATGCAGGTATGTTTAGGTTTCCCAAATGAGTTCACAACGATGGTAGAAAATAATTTGTTATTCAAATATGTCATTATTAACTTCGACGTAACAATCTACATTCTTTACAATATTTCTAAGACAGTGAATCGTAATAAGTGACTATTCGTGAACATAAATAAATCCGGTTGTTCTCTGTTATCAATAAGCGATTCTAAATTTCAATACAAGTGATACTAAATTTCATATTATCAATATTAAGTATCAAATAATCAGCTTTATATTTGGTAAGTGACTATTTCTAAAATAGTGAGTTGGAGGCTCCACCTGCTACGTGTACACTAATGAATGGAGGTATTTAATGCATCTACAAATCATGCGATATTAGGATAATTTGCATGAACTTGGGAGAGAACATAAGTATCAGTATGACTCATGCAGGGGGAAGTCTGGCCCAATTTTGTGTAATTCGAGCTTTAAAAGTACCTTATTTGAAGGATAGGCCACAATGTTTGGACGAGTAATCACCTATATCATATTACCGGTGTATGAAAATCATGAACGATCTTAAATAAAGTCTTACTGCTTTTAAATAGAAATACTGAGTTTAGTTTTATTAGACAGTTTTGTATATCATATGAAACAAAGTTGTATAATAATTATAAGTAAAGGACAAGAGCGTACAAGGCCTGACAAATCCCCCCGTACCCAGGATTTTGAAATGGCATATGAACATATAAAAAAAATCTTTACATTTGAAAGTGTACACCAGGACATGTACATGTATGATATAGAACTGCATTTTCTGACAAATAAATAGTAAACATTAATACATGCACTTGGTATTTATTTCCTTTGGTTTATTTGTTTGCTTTCTAATCATTACAGCATGATCTCTTATCTGTGCTAGCGCTATTTCTATCCGACATTGAGTGTAAAATGAACATTACGCAATAATTGTCATAATACAAATGGTATTAGATATTTTTTACATAATAGCCCAATAAAAAGGCAAAAAATGTTTTACTTAAAAGCAAATGAATTTTATATAAAACGCCGTTTAACGTTTCAAGCACCCTCTCAATCGAGAAGAATGGGGTGCAAGCCTCTGCCTATCCTAGTGAGCTAAGTTGACACATTAGGGTATAGGTGAATAAATTTAACTGCTTGACAATATTTAATACAGTAAAACTTTTTTGGTGAAACCCACGAGTTTGGCCCATTATGGGTCTAGACTTCATTTTGAAAAATCAATAATAAAATTCATTAAAAACTTATTCTTTAAATAAAAGTACTTTTAGGGTGGAGACTGGACACATTCATACCTAAATTTTTGCAATTTAGAACAGTGAATGAACCAAGATTTTGGCATAAAACGCTGTGCAGCTTTATTTGGAAATCTATAACTGTCGTGTTTGTAGAACGAAAGCACAATATTGGCTTTCATCCTGAAATTTATACTAAAAACAATGCATACAAACCAAAAATTAATATTCAAACTTCAATTGAAATTCTTTCGTCTCCACTGCTTCAAGTGGGGCATATACAACGCCTTGTACGCCCCTGTTCTTTAATACGTATCACATTCTATCGCACCACTTTAAAATAAGCATATAATATCGTACCTTATTATATGATACAATATTGTATCACATTATACATTACAATGATATGTCTTGATACGGAACTGCATCATATAATATATTATTTTGTAATACTCATATACTTATATTTGCAAATATGCGTACATAAATGAATATATAGAATAGCGAAACGTTTAATTCTGTGTGAACATTTTAATGATTTCACAATGATTACCGCACATGCTTATCACATGCTTATCACTTGACAGTTGCATTATTGTAAACATTAAAGCA
Source organism: Magallana gigas (assembly GCF_963853765.1). NCBI lineage: Eukaryota > Metazoa > Mollusca > Bivalvia > Ostreida > Ostreidae > Magallana > Magallana gigas. Next base: position 72,542,459 of record NC_088853.1, on the reverse strand, counting down.
CGATTATTTTAATAATTCTCAAGGGTTTGCCTATTTCAAATGTAAATATAAGTTATAATCAGCATTATTATAATTTCATGTTAAATACAAAAATCTTATTGGTTTAGACGCAGTTGGTAATCCGTTCAATTACCCTGAGCGTTAGCAACACACTTGGCAACGGGTAACCCAACGAATTGCTACATGCGCGTAAATTATGCGCATATACCGTTTGCCATAGAATTCACTTCATTTCTATTTAAAAGCAGTAAAATTTTCTTTAAAATTAAGACATTCATTATAATAAAATAAATATCATGAAATACAGGACATTTTCATTTCCGCATCTTCAGCCTCTTTACACACGGATAGCAACAGACTTGATGGCTCGTGCCATCGTGAATGATGCTGCCTGTTTTAGCTCTTCTCAAACACAGGTCATTTGGACCTTTCTACATGGCAAATTGCTGCGGTAGGTAAACAGAGAATGTCGCAACTTGATCTTCTAGACAAGTGGTTTACGAGGGCATGGTGCCCTAGCTGTACGGACACACAATTGAGTAAAAGTTGTCCTTAAACTTCTTGGTAGAGTTCATGTCTTGAGTGTGACAACTTCAACATCTTGGCAGAATTCGATGGAGAATGCATCTTCCATTTTCGTTCGCCAGACTGGACGAATCTTCAAGCAGAAGATACAGTGGCGTTGAAGGGGTTTGTTCTTTATACCTCATTCACATTCCAAGTGGAACTGAAATAAAACAAAAATGTTAGATATTCACTTGTTTGTTATATTAGGTTGAATCACTGGCATGGGATACCTCCATATTGTGACATAAAACGCTTAAATTAAGTAAAATATATACATATATATATATATTTCGCAGGTTTCTAATTTAAAGAAAGTGACTAATTCCCTGCAATGGGTTGACCTTCTGTACAGCGTGCATGTTGCACCATAACATGTCAGAAACTTACTGGTGTATAGTTGACAATGTTCAATCCACCTACTTTTCATGTAATTTTACCTCCCATCTGTAACTTGCAATTTTACTGTGTAAAGTCAACACAACAGTCATAGCCGCAGGTTTTCGCATTTTACTTCTGATTCTCATGTACCTAACATATGGGGCCTACATATTGCATATCAATTTCAACAAGTGACACCCCTCTAACTAATGATAATCATTAAAAATCATTTCATGAATTTTAGCAACACCCATAAGCCTTCAAGTACAGCAACTTTCAATTTTACAAAAATATTGACAGGTACTTTATCCGAAACTGTCCCTTGCTACCTTTAACTTATACTAACATTCTCTGAAAAGTCATCTTGTCTTAAAATTAAAAAGCTTATGCTATTCTGAGAAAAAGTACACCACATTTTGCCAATTCCATTGAGGTTTAAGAAAAATATGGCCGTTTAAGTGAACCCACCATTTCCACTTTCCTCTATTTAACAGAGATTCATAGGGCTCCCAATAAATAAAGCATCTTTATCTAATCTTTTAGAGGTCAATTGTTCTTCAACCTCCTTAAAAAAGAAACCCTATTTAATACTACAAACATCTACTTGATATTATCATGATAAAAGCATCACATCACCTAATTTTCTGAAACTTGTGGCAATTTCCTTGAGTCATTTTCACACATAATAGAAAACAACCATCACTGATATCTAAAATTGATCTCTTTTGGAAAATGGATGATTTGTAGCATTTTTATTCACAAAAAGACATGCCGCCCTACATCTGATTTCTTGTTTTCATGAAAAAGTAAGCCTACAATCATATTTAGTGGATATCTTATATATTCTGGCTTCTCCTTTTAACTTTGCTAAAATAGTAAGACCTACATGTGTGATGTCTGCCTTTAATTAAAATGAAATTCAACCACACCTGGGTACCTGGGACGGATGAGAATTCCATGAAAAATGTTCAAATTTTTCTACATTTTTGATGCATATATACAATGAAACGGTACAAATATGTTGTTTTTTGTTCATTTCAAGAGTAATTATCATACAGATGTTATTTCAAGGTCAAATGTACATTTACATATCCTACATGTAATGGTGATGGAGTCAACTGGAAAGAGGGGATGGCTTTTTCAATTCTGTATAAATACATCTAAAATATCATTTATGGATAGGAAGGAGCAAAAACTTGATTTTTTTGACATATTGTATAATTTGATAACTGCATCTGTCTACATGTAAAGTTCAGTTGAAATAAAAATATGCTGTTTTAAAATAATTTGGTCATATAAGTCAGGTGGCTTACTGTTATTTCATAAAATCAGACAGTGAAATGGCTGCAAATTCATAAATTTAATGATTCAATTGATCAAAACTGTTTTAAAGTATTTATTCTTATCTCATTAATTAACTGAAGCCTATTAATCGCACCAGGGTATGAAATACCTACTCTCTAATCCAATTTACTCTAGTGGTGGTCATTCTACACATTTAAGAGGGAGTTACTCCCCTTGAATATTTTTGCTAATAAATCATGTAATGACATCTACAGCCAAAAAATTCATCCATTTTCACAAAATATATTACTTATGGTACAAAATCCACTCAAAATTACACTAAAATGAAAAATCTGAAAATACCATGTTGTCTTGAAGGTGGCACAGGACAGTTTTTTTTATACAATTCATTGCAGCCAGGGGATGCATGTCTTCGGAACTCTGTAACTAGAATTTCCTCAGTTCCCATTCAGGTAAAATAACTTTAATTCACTCTTTATAAGGCCAATCACCAATTTCTGAAGAAAATCACTAGTCAAAACCTGTAAAATTCTCTACATACTGGTTTTTATTAGCTTTTAACCCTTTCATATTTTGCTAATTTTTCAGCTTTTTAGACCTCCCCCAACTAATTCCCTGCAAAGGGTTGACATTCCGTACCGCGTGCATGTTGCACCATAACATGTCAGAAACTTATCGGTGTATAGTTGACAATGTCCAATCCACCTTCTTTTCGTGTAATTTTACCTCCCATCTGTAACTTGTAATTTCACTGTGTAAAGTCAACACAACAGTCATAGCCGCGGGTTTTGCATTTAACTTCTGATTCTCATGTACCTAACATATGTGGCCTACATATTGCATATCAATCTCAACAAGAGACACCCCTCCAACTAATGAAAATCATTAAAAATCATTTCATGAATTTTAGCAACACTCATAAGCCTTCAAGTACAGCAACTTTCAATTTTACAAAAATATTGACGGGTACTTTATCCGAAACTATCCCTTGCTACCTTAGGATGCTTCCACACAAATTTTCCTGACTGGTTAGTTTCTGAGAGGAAGATTTTTAAAGATTTACTCAATATATTCCTATGAAAAAATTTGACCCACCATTGTGGCCCCACCCTATCCCTAAAAGGTCATGATTTTCATAATCTATACTACCTTAGTATGCTTCCACACAAGTTTTAGCTTTCCTGGCCAATTGGTTTTTGAGAAGAAGATTTTTGAAAAGTTCTTAAATTTTTTCAATAACTCCTTATTATCTCCTCTTGAAAAAAAAGGGTGGTCCTTAGTTTTCACAACTTTGTATCCCCTTTGCCTAATAATGCTCTGTGCCAAGTTTCGTTGAAATTGGCCCAGTGCTTCTGGAGAAGATGTTGAAAATATGAAAAGTTTACAGACAGACAAGCAACAGACAAAATGTGATCAGAATAGCTCACATGAGCTTTCAGCTCAAGTGAGCTAAAAAACCAGTTATACATTAGTACCCGACACAATTCATGCTTTTCACTGAAAGCAACTCAACAGCTATGCACCAGAACCTCAGGCGATTGAAACTGTCTATATAGAAGCATCATTCCAAATATTAATAAGTACACTGGGTTATTGCTTTAGTCCACTGAAAGGAACTTAACAGGTATATACCTGGTATTAATCTGTACCCTTGGCTATGGATAGCTCTATTGGGTGAAAAATAACAGCTACAAATTAGTATTTTTGGCTATTGATACTGTCACTGAGAGCAACTTAACATCAAAATTAGTACCCTAGGTTACTGGTAGTAGTCTCTTGAAAGCAACACAGCAGCTGTACATTAGTATAACTTACCTCTTGATATTCGCTTTCTGGTAAGAACATAACCATTGTACCATAGTAAACTTAGCTTTTCCTATGTTCACCATGACGACCTAGCTTATTGATATGGTCCACTGAGAGAAACATAATAATTGTAAAATAGTGCACTAGGCTATTGATATGATTCACTAAAAACAACATTATTTCAAAAATTTTAAAAATGCACTCTCTTTTTCTACAGTTTTGAGGTTTCTCCCCTTTGAATAAAGATCGGTCTTTCATTTCTGCAATTTATACATGCCTTCCCATAAGGATGGTTTGTGCCAATTTTGGTTGAAATTGGCGAAGCGGTTTTACAAAAGAAGTTCAAAATGTTAAAAGTTAAAAGACGGACAGACGGACGATGGACACAATGTGATCAGAATAGCTCACTTGAGCTTTCAGCTCAGGTGAGCTAAAAATCAAAACTGAAGTAATGAAAACAAACCACATTTTCCACAGAGATTCAAAACTGTTACAAATGAGGAAATAGAGAAATTGAAAGACTCCAGGCAAGCAAAATCAACAAAAAGAAATACAGCATGGGGATTTTTCAAGGTAAATGTGTTTGCAGCAATTTGACATTTGTATAAAAATCTTTAAGGGTCAAGATTTGTTGCAGAATTTACACAACCAAACACAAGACCCCCAAACGTTACACAATGTCAGTCTCTAAAACACAACTCACTCCTTTTAGATTGGAACATGGAGATCTATGGTTCTGTACTAATGCTGCAACATTAGACCTGCAAACAGCAAATGTGTCAACTCTTGCCAGTCATCTCTCGTGATTTTATTGTGAAGCCAGGCCCAAAGAAAAAGTTGATGATGATGTTTAGCCTTTGTACCACAAAAATACTTTGATCAATATCAAAGGAGCAATAAATCGCCATCTTGCTGACATTCAGAAAGATGTAAATATAGTCCATGACAAGGAGTTCAGAACAGCCAATGGAATCTTGGATGGTTTCTTTAAAGAGCGAACCTGACTTGATATTATCGAGATACATGATCTGCAGAAGATTTAAAAATACCTCCAAGGTGCCACATCATCACCAGTGGTTTTGCGCCATGCTGTATGGTACTTTCTGTCCATCAATTTTATTACCAGAGGTTTAGAGTTCCACCATAAGTTTAATCATAACAGCTTTGTCTTCTGCACAGATGAAACTGGCCAATATGCTGCATTACAACACAAAACATTACAAAATAATCATCAAGGTGGTGCAGATGCGGATGACAGCCATACAGACAAGAGAATGTACGCAACTGATAATGAAAACTGCTGTCATGTTTATCTCTTAAAGTTACTGATGTCAAAAACTGATTCAAATGCTACAAATCTTTTCAACCAATACATATAAGAGAGAGTTCATTCTGATATTTGGTATTCAGCAAAACCCCTGCCAAAGCGCACTTTCAACAAGTCTCTCGGGGAGATTTGCTTTGCTGCTGGTGTGGAGCATAAATACACATCCCACTGTTTACGGGCCACTGCAAACACTTACCTTAATGATCAGGGATTTGAAGCACGACATATCATGTTCATGTCGAACCAAAAGAATGAGAGTTCAATGAGGTCATATAACAGATCGCTCTCCTCTAAGCAAAAAAAAAAAGCATTCTGCGATGGCGTCTGCATCTTCATCCCCTTTTACGATCGTAGCTCTTCCACCGCTGTCGACCAGGTTCTCGAACTTGCCACCACGAACCCATGAAAATCAGGCTCTACTTGAAAACTTACCATCACCATCGGCACATGAGACCACAACTCTCATATCGTCAAATTCCACAGCCACATCATCGTCCTCCATGCCAGCAACATTGAAAACAGTTAACATGAACATGCAAAACATTAATCCAACAGCTGGGTTTTTCAATAATGCAAACTTCAGGGAGAGCACATTTCGTTTTACTCAGTTGTGCTTACTGTATTGTTACGTGTTGATAATGTTTATTCTTAATGAATAAATCATCTTGTTGGAAAATACTCATGTATTGTTATTGAATTCAAACTTTTGCGATTAAATATAGCATTTCTCAAAAAAAAAAAATCTTTCATCATAACATTTTTTAGCACTATATTTCCCATTTCACAACAGCTGATTTTTTGGCTCTTCCATCAATTACCAACACCTGCTAGTAAAGGCGCAAATTTTAAAACTACGACCATTAATAAAATAAAAAATAAAATCAATATAAATATAATTTGTTTGCTCGCATTGGTGTGTCATAGGACCGACAAATCCAAAAAAAAAAACCATTCAATGCTTATATGCACGATACATAACCATTGTACCTTAGAACAGTAAGCTAATCATATGTTCACCTAAGAACACCGTATTATGTTATGCACGACACCCTAGCTTATTGATATGGTCCTCTAAGAGAAACATAATAATTAAACAAAAGTACACAAGGTTATTGATATGAATCACTAAGAACAACATGATTTCATTAGTATACAGAAACACTCATATCATCCAATGGGACCAACATGGCATTTCATTATAATATCTATAGTTCACTAGGATTAATAAACATAGATAACCACAGATTAAAAAGCTCACTAAGACGAGGCATCACCTAATGAGGCATCACTTTTATGAGACCACCTTTATCATATCATATGAAAATCATACCTTATGATCTTGGATATTCCTGGATTCTGTTGGACACAATATCGTATATCATCTGTTCAAAAAATTGTATGATATTAATCATATGTTCATAAAATTATGTTAATCAATACAATAATATCAAATTAAATACTGCATCCTATCATACTTACAAACAATATCATATACTACAATAAAATACCGTAATAAACAATGATGAGATATGATATTGCAACATATTATATGAAATTGTATTCTGTTATACATTATTGTATTTGATCACATAATACAATATCATATTACATAATACATCATAACAGTGAATCATATAATACTATATTGTATCTTTTCGTAAAATATTGTATTGTATGACACTGTGTAATATTTGATACATAAAATTATATTATATCATATGAACCAATATAATTCAATACAACAATGTATCATATCAAATGATACAATGTCATGTGAAAAAGTATAAAAATTATATAATACAATATAAGATTATACATATTGTATCATGATACAATAATATATATCACAATTAAAAATAATACAATTTTATGCGATATGATAATATATCATATAAACCAATATCATATTATACCTCAATATCGTATGAAAGCAACCCAACAACTTAGCACCTATTTACTTGGTATTAATCAGTACACTGACTTATGAATACTGTCTATTGAGTGAAATAAAACAGCTACACATTAGTATTTTTTGTCTATTGATAATGTCACTGAGAGAAAGTTAACATCAATAGTGGTACCTAAGGCAATTGGTAGTCTTCTGAGAGCAACACAACATCTATACATTAATATAACTTGTCTATTCATAAACCTTCTGGTAAGAACATAACCATTGCACCTTAGTACAGTAAACTGAACATATGTTCACCTAAGAAATCCATATTATGTTATGCATGATACCCTAGCTTATTGATAAGGTCCTCTGAGAGAAACATAATAATTGTACAATAGTACACTAGGCTATTGATGTGAATCACTAAGAACAAATTCCTATCATCCAATGAGACCAACATGGCATTTCATAATAACATCTTGGGCAATGATACAGTTCACAAGGATAAACACAATAATTTTATATAAGTAATCTAGCCTTTTGATCAAATGTCATTGGAGGAGCTACCAATTGTACAACAGTAACTCAGGCAATTGATACCGTCTAATCAGAGAAACACGTAAGTTACACATATGTTACACAATACGATTCACACTGTCCTTTGAGAACAACATAATAGTAATACATCAGAACCCTAAGCCATCGATATGGTCAACTGAGAGCAACACAACATTATTCTAAAGAACCAAGGCCATCAGTAGCTATACTAAAAGCAACTGAACAGTTGTACAATCCAGTTTCATAACAGTACTCAAGGCAAATGATGATGCAGTTGATACACAGTATCCAATGCTATTGGTACGGTCTACTAAGAACAATAAAACAGCCAAACATTCGTACCCGACACAATTCAAACTTTCCACTGAGAGCAACCCAACAACTTAGCACCTATTTACCTGGTATTATTCAGTACACTGACCTATGAATACTGTCTATTGAGTGAAATAAAACAGCTACACATTAGCATTTTTTGTCTATTGATAATGTCACTGAGAGAAACTTAACATCAATAGTGGTACCTAAGGCAATTGGTAGTCTTCTGAGAGCAACACAACATCTATACATTAATATAACTTGTCTATTCATAAACCCTCTGGTAAGAACATAACCATTGCACCTTAGTACAGTAGGCTAAACATATGTTCACCTAAGAAAACCAAATTATCTTATGCATGATACCCTAGCTTATTGATAAGGTCCTCTGAGAGAAACATAATAATTGTACAATAGTACACTAGGCTATTGATGTGAATCACTAAGAACAAATTCCTATCATCCAATGAGACCAACATGGCATTTCATAATAACATCTTAGGCAATGATACAGTTCACAAGGATAAACACAATAATTTTATATAAGTAATCTAGCCTTTTGATCAAATGTCATTGGAGGAGCTACCAATTGTACAACAGTAACTCGGGCAATTGATACCGTCTAATCAGAGAAACACGTAAGTTACACATATGTTACACAATACGATTCACACTGTCCTTTGAGAACAACATAATAGTAATACATCAGAACCCTAAGCCATCGATATGGTCAACTGAGAGCAACACAACATTATTCTAAAGAACCAAGGCCATCGGTAGCTATACTAAAAGCAACTGAACAGTTGTACAATCCAGTTTCATAACAGTACTCAAGGCAAATGATGATGCAGTTGATACCAAGTATCCAATGCTATTGGTACGGTCTACTAAGAACAATAAAACAGCCATACATTCGTACCCGACACAATTCAAACTTTCCACTGAGAGCAACCCAACAACTTAGCACCTATTTACCTGGTATTATTCAGTACACTGACCTATGAATACTGTCTATTGAGTGAAATAAAACAGCTACACATTAGCATTTTTTGTCTATTGATAATGTCACTGAGAGAAACTTAACATCAATAGTGGTACCTAAGGCAATTGGTAGTCTTCTGAGAGCAACACAACATCTATACATTAATATAACTTGTCTATTCATAAACCCTCTGGTAAGAACATAACCATTGCACCTTAGTACAGTAGGCTAAACATATGTTCACCTAAGAAAACCAAATTATCTTATGCATGATACCCTAGCTTATTGATAAGGTCCTCTGAGAGAAACATAATAATTGTACAATAGTACACTAGGCTATTGATGTGAATCACTAAGAACAAATTCCTATCATCCAATGAGACCAACATGGCATTTCATAATAACATCTTAGGCAATGATACAGTTCACAAGGATAAACACAATAATTTTATATAAGTAATCTAGCCTTTTGATCAAATGTCATTGGAGGAGCTACCAATTGTACAACAGTAACTCGGGCAATTGATACCGTCTAATCAGAGAAACACGTAAGTTACACATATGTTACACAATACGATTCACACTGTCCTTTGAGAACAACATAATAGTAATACATCAGAACCCTAAGCCATCGATATGGTCAACTGAGAGCAACACAACATTATTCTAAAGAACCAAGGCCATCGGTAGCTATACTAAAAGCAACTGAACAGTTGTACAATCCAGTTTCATAACAGTACTCAAGGCAAATGATGATGCAGTTGATACACAGTATCCAATGCTATTGGTACGGTCTACTAAGAACAATAAAACAGCCAAACATTCGTACCCGACACAATTCAAACTTTCCACTGAGAGCAACCCAACAACTTAGCACCTATTTACCTGGTATTATTCAGTACACTGACCTATGAATACTGTCTATTGAGTGAAATAAAACAGCTACACATTAGCATTTTTTGTCTATTGATAATGTCACTGAGAGAAACTTAACATCAATAGTGGTACCTAAGGCAATTGGTAGTCTTCTGAGAGCAACACAACATCTATACATTAATATAACTTGTCTATTCATAAACCCTCTGGTAAGAACATAACCATTGCACCTTAGTACAGTAGGCTAAACATATGTTCACCTAAGAAAACCAAATTATCTTATGCATGATACCCTAGCTTATTGATAAGGTCCTCTGAGAGAAACATAATAATTGTACAATAGTACACTAGGCTATTGATGTGAATCACTAAGAACAAATTCCTATCATCCAATGAGACCAACATGGCATTTCATAATAACATCTTAGGCAATGATACAGTTCACAACGATAAACACAACAATTTTAAATAGATAATCTAGCCTTTTGATCAAATGTCATTGGAGGAGCTACCAATTGTACAACAGTAACTCAGGCAATTGATACCGTCTAATCAGAGAAACACGTAAGTTAAAACATATGTTACACAATACGATTCACACTGTCCTTTGAGAGCAACATAATAGTAATACATCAGAACCCTAAGCCATCGATATGGTCAACTGAGAGCAACATAACATTATTCTAAAGAACCAAACCTATTGGTAGCTCAATTAAAAGCAACTGAGCAGTTGTACAATCCAGTTTTATAACAGTACTCAAGGCAAATGATGATGCAGTTGATACACAGTATCCAATGCTATTGGTACGGTCTACTAAGAACAACAGAACAGTCAAACATTCGTACCCGACACAATTCAAACTTTCCACTGAGAGCAACCCAACAACTTAGCACCTATTTACCTGGTATTATTCAGTACACTGACCTATGAATACTGTCTATTGAGTGAAATAAAACAGCTACACATTAGTATTTTTTGTCTATTGATAATGTCACTGAGAGAAACTTAACATCAATAGTGGTACCTAAGGCAATTGGTAGTCTTCTGAGAGCAACAAAACATCTATACATTAATATAACTTGTCTATTCATAAACCTTCTGGTAAGAACATACCCATTGCACCTTAGTACAGTACGCTAAACATATGTTCACCTAAAAAAAACAATATTATGTTATGCATGATACCCTAGCTTATTGATAAGGTCCTCTGAGAGAAACATAATAATTGTACAATAGTACACTAGGCTATTGATGTGAATCACTAAGAACAAATTCCTATCATCCAATGAGACCAACATGGCATTTCATAATAACATCTTAGGCAATGATACAGTTCACTAGGATTTACACAACAGTTTTCAATAAGTAATCTAGCCTTTTGATCAAATGTCATTGGAAGAGCTACCAATTGTACAACAGTAACTCAGGCAATTGATACCGTCTAATCAGAGAAACACGTAAGTTAAAACATATGTTACACAATACGATTCACACTGTCCTTTGAGAGCAACATAATAGTAATACATCAGAACCCTAAGCCATCGATATGGTCAACTGAGAGCAACATAACATTATTCTAAAGAACCAAACCTATTGGTAGCTCAACTAAAAGCAACTGAGCAGTTGTACAATCCAGTTTTATAACAGTACTCAAGGCAAATGATGATGCAGTTGATACCAAGTATCCAATGCTATTGGTACGGTCTACTAAGAACAACAAAACAGTCAAACATTCGTACCCGACACAATTCAAACTTTCCACTGAGAGCAACCCAACAACTTAGCACCTATTTACCTGGTATTATTCAGTACACTGACCTATGAATACTGTCTATTGAGTGAAATAAAACAGCTACACATTAGCATTTTTTGTCTATTGATGTCACTGAGAGAAATTTAACATCAATAGTGGTACCTAAGGCAATTGGTAGTCTTCTGAGAGCAACACAACATCTATACATTAATATAACTTGTCTATTCATAAACCTGCTGGTAAGAACATAACCATTGCACCTTAGTACAGTAGGCTAAACATATGTTCAGCTAAGAAAACCATATTATGTTATGCATGATACCCTAGCTTATTGATAAGGTCCTCTGAGAGAAACATAATAATTGTACAATAGTACACTAGGCTATTGATGTGAATCACTAAGAACAAATTCCTATCATCCAATGACACCAACATGGCATTTCATAATAACATCTTAGGCAATGATACAGTTCACTAGGATTAACACAACAATTTTAAATAAGTAATCTAGCCTTTTGATCAAATGTCATTGGAAGAGCTACCAATTGTACAACAGTAACTTAGGCAATTGATACCGTCTAATCAGAGAAACACGTAAGTTACACATATGTTACACAATACGATTCACACTGTCCTTTGAGAGCAACATAATAGTAATACATCAGAACCCTAAGCCATCGATATGGTCAACTGAGAGCAACACAACATTATTCTATAGAACCAAACAAATTGGTAGCTATACTTAAAGCAACTGAACAGTCGTACAATCAAGTTTTATAACAGTACTCAAGGCAAATGATGATGCAGTTGAAACCAAGTATCCAATGCTATTGGTACGGTCTACTAAGAACAACAAAACAGCCATACATTCGTACCGGACACAATTCAAACTTTCCACTAAGAGCAACCCAACAACTTAGCACCTATTTACCTGGTATTATTCAGTACACTGACCTATGAATACTGTCTATTGAGTGAAATAAAACAGCTACACATTAGCATTTTTTGTCTATTGATAATGTCACTGAGAGAAACTTAACATCAATAGTGGTACCTAAGGCAATTGGTAGTCTTCTGAGAGCAACACAACATCTAAACATTAATATAACTTGTCTATTCATAAACCTGCTGGTAAGAACATAACCATTGCACCTTAGTACAGTAGGCTTAACATATGTTCACCTAAGAAAACCATATTATGTTATGCATGATACCCTAGCTTATTGATAAGGTCCTCTGAGAGAAACATAATAATTGTACAATAGTACACTAGGCTATTGATGTGAATCACTAAGAACAAATTCCTATCATCCAATGAGACCAACATGGCATTTCATAATAACATCTTAGGCAATGATACAGTTCACTAGGATTAACACAACAATTTTAAATAAGTAATCTAGCCTTTTGATCAAATGTCATTGGAAGAGCTACCAATTGTACAACAGTAACTCAGGCAATTGATACCGTCTAATCAGAGAAACACGCAAGTTAAAACATATGTTACACAATACGATTCACACTGTCCTTTGAGACAAACATAATAGTAATACATCAGAACCCTAAGCCATCGATATGGTCAACTGAGAGCAACACAACATTATTCTAAAGAACCAAGGCCATCGGTAGCTATACTAAAAGCAACTGAACAGTTGTACAATCCAGTTTCATAACAGTACTCAAGGCAAATGATGATGCAGTTGATACACAGTATCCAATGCTATTGGTACGGTCTACTAAGAGCAACAAAACAGTCATACATTAGTACCCGAAACAATTCATACTTTCCACTGAGAGCAACCCATTAACTTAGCACCTATTTACCTGGTATTATTCAGTACACTGACCTATGAATACTGTCTATTGAGTGAAATAAAACAGCTACACATTAGTATTTTTTGTCTATTGATAATGTCACTGAGAGAAACTTAACATCAATAGTGGTACCTAAGGCAATTGGTAGTCTTCTGAGAGCAACACAACATCTATACATTAATATAACTTGTCTATTCATAAACCTTCTGGTAAGAACATAACCATTGCACCTTAGTACAGTAGGCTAAACATATGTTCAGCTAAGAAAACCATATTATGTTATGCATGATACCCTAGCTTATTGATAAGGTCCTCTGAGAGAAACATAATAATTGTACAATAGTACACTAGGCTATTGATGTGAATCACTAAGAACAAATTCCTATCATCTAATGACACCAACATGGCATTTCATAATAACATCTTAGGCAATGATACAGTTCACTAGGATTAACACAACAATTTTAAATAAGTAATCTAGCCTTTTGATCAAATGTCATTGGAAGAGCTACCAATTGTACAACAGTAACTTAGGCAATTGATACCGTCTAATCAGAGAAACACGTAAGTTACACATATGTTACACAATACGATTCACACTGTCCTTTGAGAGCAACATAATAGTAATACATCAGAACCCTAAGCCATCGATATGGTCAACTGAGAGCAACACAACATTATTCTAAAGAACCAAACCAATTGGTAGCTATACTTAAAGCAACTGAACAGTTGTACAATCCAGTTTCATAACAGTACTCAAGGCAAATGATGATGCAGTTGATACACAGTATCCAATGCTATTGGTACGGTCTACTAAGAGCAACAAAACAGTCATACATTAGTACCCGAAACAATTCATACTTTCCACTGAGAGCAACCCAACAACTTAGCACCTATTTACCTGGTATTATTCAGTACACTGACCTATGAATACTGTCTATTGAGTGAAATAAAACAGCTACACATTAGTATTTTTTGTCTATTGATAATGTCACTGAGAGAAACTTAACATCAATAGTGGTACCTAAGGCAATTGGTAGTCTTCTGAGAGCAACACAACATCTATACATTAATATACCGGTAACTTGTCTATTCATAAACCTTCTGGTAAGAACATAACCATTGCACCTTAGTACAGTAGGCTAAACATATGTTCAGCTAAGAAAACCATATTATGTTATGCATGATACCCTAGCTTATTGATAAGGTCCTCTGAGAGAAACATAATAATTGTACAATAGTACACTAGGCTATTGATGTGAATCACTAAGAACAAATTCCTATCATCCAATGACACCAACATGGCATTTCATAATAACATCTTAGGCAATGATACAGTTCACTAGGATTAACACAACAATTTTAAATAAGTAATCTAGCCTTTTGATCAAATGTCATTGGAAGAGCTACCAATTGTACAACAGTAACTTAGGCAATTGATACCGTCTAATCAGAGAAACACGTAAGTTACACATATGTTACACAATACGATTCACACTGTCCTTTGAGAGCAACATAATAGTAATACATCAGAACCCTAAGCCATCGATATGGTCAACTGAGAGCAACACAACATTATTCTATGGAACCAAACCAATTGGTAGCTATACTTAAAGCAACTGAACAGTCGTACAATCAAGGTTTATAACAGTACTCAAGGCAAATGATGATGCAGTTGATACCAAGTATCCAATGCTATTGGTACGGTGTACTAAGAACAACAAAACAGCCATACATTCGTACCCGACACAATTCAAACTTTCCACTGAGAGCAACCCAACAACTTAGCACCTATTTACCTGGTATTATTCAGTACACTGACCTATGAATACTGTCTATTGAGTGAAATAAAACAGCTACACATTAGCATTTTTTGTCTATTGATAATGTCACTGAGAGAAACTTAACATCAATAGTGGTACCTAAGGCAATTGGTAGTCTTCTGAGAGCAACACAACATCTATACATTAATATAACTTGTCTATTCATAAACCTTCTGGTAAGAACATAACCATTGCACCTTAGTACAGTAAACTGAACATATGTTCACCTAAGAAATCCATATTATGTTATGCATGATACCCTAGCTTATTGATAAGGTCCTCTGAGAGAAACATAATAATTGTACAATAGTACACTAGGCTATTGATGTGAATCACTAAGAACAAATTCCTATCATCCAATGACACCAACATGGCATTTCATAATAACATCTTAGGCAATGATACAGTTCACTAGGATTAACACAACAATTTTAAATAAGTAATCTAGCCTTTTGATCAAATGTCATTGGAAGAGCTACCAATTGTACAACAGTAACTCAGGCAATTGATACCGTCTAATCAGAGAAACACGTAAGTAACCGTACACATGTTACACAATACGACTCACACTGTCCTTTGAGAGCAACATAAAAGTAATACATCAGAACCCTAAGCCATCGATATGGTCAACTGAGAGCAACACAACATTATTCTAAAGAACCAAACCAATTGGTAGCTATACTAAAAGCAACTGAACAGTTGTACAATCCAGCTTCATAACAGTACTCAAGGCAAATGATGATGCAGTTGATACACAGTATCCAATGCTATTGGTACGGTCTACTAAGAACAACAGAACAGTCAAACATTCGTACCCGACACAATTCAAACTTTCCACTGAGAGCAACCCAACAACTTAGCACCTATTTACCTGGTATTATTCAGTACACTGACCTATGAATACTGTCTATTGAGTGAAATAAAACAGCTACACATTAGTATTTTTTGTCTATTGATAATGTCACTGAGAGAAACTTAACATCAATAGTGGTACCTAAGGCAATTGGTAGTCTTCTGAGAGCAACAAAACATCTATACATTAATATAACTTGTCTATTCATAAACCTTCTGGTAAGAACATAACCATTGCACCTTAGTACAGTAGGCTAAACATATGTTCACCTAAGAAAACCATATTATGTTATGCATGATACCCTAGCTTATTGATAAGGTCCTCTGAGAGAAACATAATAATTGTACAATAGTACACTAGGCTATTGATGTGAATCACTAAGAACAAATTCCTATCATCCAATGAGACCAACATGGCATTTCATAATAACATCTTAGGCAATGATACAGTTCACTAGGATTTACAAAACAGTTTTCAATAAGTAATCTAGCCTTTTGATCAAATGTCATTGGAAGAGCTACCAATTGTACAACAGTAACTCAGGCAATTGATACCGTCTAATCAGAGAAACATGTAAGTTAAAGCATATGTTACACAATACGATTCACACTGTCCTTTGAGAGCAACATAATAGTAATACATCAGAACCCTAAGCCATCGATATGGTCAACTGAGAGCAACATAACATTATTCTAAAGAACCAAACCTATTGGTAGCTCAACTAAAAGCAACTGAGCAGTTGTACAATCCAGTTTTATAACAGTACTCAAGGCAAATGATGATGCAGTTGATACCAAGTATCCAATGCTATTGGTACGGTCTACTAAGAACAACAAAACAGTCAAACATTCGTACCCGACACAATTCAAACTTTCCACTGAGAGCAACCCAACAACTTAGCACCTATTTACCTGGTATTATTCAGTACACTGACCTATGAATACTGTCTATTGAGTGAAATAAAACAGCTACACATTAGCATTTTTTGTCTATTGATGTCACTGAGAGAAACTTAACATCAATAGTGGTACCTAAGGCAATTGGTAGTCTTCTGAGAGCAACACAACATCTATACATTAATATAACTTGTCTATTCATAAACCTTCTGGTAAGAACATAACCATTGCACCTTAATTAATACAGTAGGCTAAACATATGTTCACCTAGGAACACCATATTATGTTATGCATGATACCCTAGCTTATTGATAAGGTCCTCTGAGAGAAACATAATAATTGTACAATAGTACACTAGGCTATTGATGTGAATCACTAAGAACAAATTCCTATCATCCAATGAGACCAACATGGCATTTCATAATAACATCTTAGGCAATGATACAGTTCACTAGGATTAACACAACAATCTTAAATAAGTAATCTAGCCTTTTGATCAAATGTCATTGGAAGAGCTACCAATTGTACAACAGTAACTTAGGCAATTGATACCGTCTAATCAGAGAAACACGTAAGTTACACATATGTTACACAATACGATTCACACTGTCCTTTGAGAGCAACATAATAGTAATACATCAGAACCCTAAGCCATCGATATGGTCAACTGAGAGCAACACAACATTATTCTATGGAACCAAACCAATTGGTAGCTATACTTAAAGCAACTGAACAGTCGCACAATCAAGGTTTATAACAGTACTCAAGGCAAATGATGATGCAGTTGATACCAAGTATCCAATGCTATTGGTACGGTGTACTAAGAACAACAAAACAGCCATACATTCGTACCCGACACAATTCAAACTTTCCACTGAGAGCAACCCAACAACTTAGCACCTATTTACCTGGTATTATTCAGTACACTGACCTATGAATACTGTCTATTGAGTGAAATAAAACAGCTACACATTAGCATTTTTTGTCTATTGATAATGTCACTGAGAGAAACTTAACATCAATAGTGGTACCTAAGGCAATTGGTAGTCTTCTGAGAGCAACACAACATCTATACATTAATATAACTTGTCTATTCATAAACCTTCTGGTAAGAACATAACCATTGCACCTTAGTACAGTAAACTGAACATATGTTCACCTAAGAAATCCATATTATGTTATGCATGATACCCTAGCTTATTGATAAGGTCCTCTGAGAGAAACATAATAATTGTACAATAGTACACTAGGCTATTGATGTGAATCACTAAGAACAAATTCCTATCATCCAATGACACCAACATGGCATTTCATAATAACATCTTAGGCAATGATACAGTTCACTAGGATTAACACAACAATTTTAAATAAGTAATCTAGCCTTTTGATCAAATGTCATTGGAAGAGCTACCAATTGTACAACAGTAACTCAGGCAATTGATACCGTCTAATCAGAGAAACACGTAAGTAACCGTACACATGTTACACAATACGACTCACACTGTCCTTTGAGAGCAACATAAAAGTAATACATCAGAACCCTTAGCCATCGATATGGTCAACTGAGAGCAACACAACATTATTCTAAAGAACCAAACCAATTGGTAGCTATACTAAAAGCAACTGAACAGTTGTACAATCCAGCTTCATAACAGTACTCAAGGCAAATGATGATGCAGTTGATACACAGTATCCAATGCTATTGGTACGGTCTACTAAGAACAACAGAACAGTCAAACATTCGTACCCGACACAATTCAAACTTTCCACTGAGAGCAACCCAACAACTTAGCACCTATTTACCTGGTATTATTCAGTACACTGACCTATGAATACTGTCTATTGAGTGAAATAAAACAGCTACACATTAGTATTTTTTGTCTATTGATAATGTCACTGAGAGAAACTTAACATCAATAGTGGTACCTAAGGCAATTGGTAGTCTTCTGAGAGCAACAAAACATCTATACATTAATATAACTTGTCTATTCATAAACCTTCTGGTAAGAACATAACCATTGCACCTTAGTACAGTAGGCTAAACATATGTTCACCTAAGAAAACCATATTATGTTATGCATGATACCCTAGCTTATTGATAAGGTCCTCTGAGAGAAACATAATAATTGTACAATAGTACACTAGGCTATTGATGTGAATCACTAAGAACAAATTCCTATCATCCAATGAGACCAACATGGCATTTCATAATAACATCTTAGGCAATGATACAGTTCACTAGGATTTACAAAACAGTTTTCAATAAGTAATCTAGCCTTTTGATCAAATGTCATTGGAAGAGCTACCAATTGTACAACAGTAACTCAGGCAATTGATACCGTCTAATCAGAGAAACACGTAAGTTAAAACATATGTTACACAATACGATTCACACTGTCCTTTGAGAGCAACATAATAGTAATACATCAGAACCCTAAGCCATCGATATGGTCAACTGAGAGCAACATAACATTATTCTAAAGAACCAAACCTATTGGTAGCTCAACTAAAAGCAACTGAGCAGTTGTACAATCCAGTTTTATAACAGTACTCAAGGCAAATGATGATGCAGTTGATACCAAGTATCCAATGCTATTGGTACGGTCTACTAAGAACAACAAAACAGTCAAACATTCGTACCCGACACAATTCAAACTTTCCACTGAGAGCAACCCAACAACTTAGCACCTATTTACCTGGTATTATTCAGTACACTGACCTATGAATACTGTCTATTGAGTGAAATAAAACAGCTACACATTAGCATTTTTTGTCTATTGATAATGTCACTGAGAGAAACTTAACATCAATAGTGGTACCTAAGGCAATTGGTAGTCTTCTGAGAGCAACACAACATCTATACATTAATATAACTTGTCTATTCATAAACCTTCTGGTAAGAACATAACCATTGCACCTTAATTAATACAGTAGGCTAAACATATGTTCACCTAGGAACACCATATTATGTTATGCATGATACCCTAGCTTATTGATAAGGTCCTCTGAGAGAAACATAATAATTGTACAATAGTACACTAGGCTATTGATGTGAATCACTAAGAACAAATTCCTATCATCCAATGAGACCAACATGGCATTTCATAATAACATCTTAGGCAATGATACAGTTCACTAGGATTAACACAACAATTTTAAATAAGTAATCTAGCCTTTTGATCAAATGTCATTGGAAGAGCTACCAATTGTACAACAGTAACTTAGGCAATTGATACCGTCTAATCAGAGAAACACGTAAGTTACACATATGTTACACAATACGATTCACACTGTCCTTTGAGAGCAACATAATAGTAATACATCAGAACCCTAAGCCATCGATATGGTCAACTGAGAGCAACACAACATTATTCTATGGAACCAAACCAATTGGTAGCTATACTTAAAGCAACTGAACAGTCGCACAATCAAGGTTTATAACAGTACTCAAGGCAAATGATGATGCAGTTGATACCAAGTATCCAATGCTATTGGTACGGTGTACTAAGAACAACAAAACAGCCATACATTCGTACCCGACACAATTCAAACTTTCCACTGAGAGCAACCCAACAACTTAGCACCTATTTACCTGGTATTATTCAGTACACTGACCTATGAATACTGTCTATTGAGTGAAATAAAACAGCTACACATTAGCATTTTTTGTCTATTGATAATGTCACTGAGAGAAACTTAACATCAATAGTGGTACCTAAGGCAATTGGTAGTCTTCTGAGAGCAACACAACATCTATACATTAATATAACTTGTCTATTCATAAACCTTCTGGTAAGAACATAACCATTGCACCTTAGTACAGTAAACTGAACATATGTTCACCTAAGAAATCCATATTATGTTATGCATGATACCCTAGCTTATTGATAAGGTCCTCTGAGAGAAACATAATAATTGTACAATAGTACACTAGGCTATTGATGTGAATCACTAAGAACAAATTCCTATCATCCAATGACACCAACATGGCATTTCATAATAACATCTTAGGCAATGATAGAGTTCACTAGGATTAACACAACAATTTTAAATAAGTAATCTAGCCTTTTGATCAAATGTCATTGGAAGAGCTACCAATTGTACAACAGTAACTCAGGCAATTGATACCGTCTAATCAGAGAAACACGTAAGTAACCGTACACATGTTACACAATACGACTCACACTGTCCTTTGAGAGCAACATAAAAGTAATACATCAGAACCCTAAGCCATCGATATGGTCAACTGAGAGCAACACAACATTATTCTAAAGAACCAAACCAATTGGTAGCTATACTAAAAGCAACTGAACAGTTGTACAATCCAGCTTCATAACAGTACTCAAGGCAAATGATGATGCAGTTGATACACAGTATCCAATGCTATTGGTACGGTCTACTAAGAACAACAGAACAGTCAAACATTCGTACCGGACACAATTCAAACTTTCCACTGAGAGCAACCCAACAACTTAGCACCTATTTACCTGGTATTATTCAGTACACTGACCTATGAATACTGTCTATTGAGTGAAATAAAACAGCTACACATTAGTATTTTTTGTCTATTGATAATGTCACTGAGAGAAACTTAACATCAATAGTGGTACCTAAGGCAATTGGTAGTCTTCTGAGAGCAACAAAACATCTATACATTAATATAACTTGTCTATTCATAAACCTTCTGGTAAGAACATAACCATTGCACCTTAGTACAGTAGGCTAAACATATGTTCACCTAAAAAAAACAATATTATGTTATGCATGATACCCTAGCTTATTGATAAGGTCCTCTGAGAGAAACATAATAATTGTACAATAGTACACTAGGCTATTGATGTGAATCACTAAGAACAAATTCCTATCATCCAATGAGACCAACATGGCATTTCATAATAACATCTTAGGCAATGATACAGTTCACTAGGATTTACACAACAGTTTTCAATAAGTAATCTAGCCTTTTGATCAAATGTCATTGGAAGAGCTACCAATTGTACAACAGTAACTCAGGCAATTGATACCGTCTAATCAGAGAAACACGTAAGTTAAAACATATGTTACACAATACGATTCACACTGTCCTTTGAGAGCAACATAATAGTAATACATCAGAACCCTAAGCCATCGATATGGTCAACTGAGAGCAACATAACATTATTCTAAAGAACCAAACCTATTGGTAGCTCAACTAAAAGCAACTGAGCAGTTGTACAATCCAGTTTTATAACAGTACTCAAGGCAAATGATGATGCAGTTGATACCAAGTATCCAATGCTATTGGTACGGTCTACTAAGAACAACAAAACAGTCAAACATTCGTACCCGACACAATTCAAACTTTCCACTGAGAGCAACCCAACAACTTAGCACCTATTTACCTGGTATTATTCAGTACACTGACCTATGAATACTGTCTATTGAGTGAAATAAAACAGCTACACATTAGCATTTTTTGTCTATTGATGTCACTGAGAGAAACTTAACATCAATAGTGGTACCTAAGGCAATTGGTAGTCTTCTGAGAGCAACACAACATCTATACATTAATATAACTTGTCTATTCATAAACCTTCTGGTAAGAACATAACCATTGCACCTTAATTAATACAGTAGGCTAAACATATGTTCACCTAGGAACACCATATTATGTTATGCATGATACCCTAGCTTATTGATAAGGTCCTCTGAGAGAAACATAATAATTGTACAATAGTACACTAGGCTATTAGTGTGAATCACTAAGAACAAATTTCTATCATCCAATGAGACCAACATGGCATTTCATAATAACATCTTAGGCAATGATACAGTTCACAAGGATTTACACAACAGTTTTCAATAAGTAATCTAGCCTTTTGATCAAATGTCATTAGAAGAGCTACCAATTGTACAACAGTAACTCAGGCAATTGATACCGTCTAATCAGAGAAACACGTAAGTTACCGTACACATGTTACACAATACGACTCACACTGTCCTTTGAGAGCAACATAAAAGTAATACATCAGAACCCTAAGCCATCGATATGGTCAACTGAGAGCAACACAACATTATTCTAAAGAACCAAACCAATTGGTAGCTATACTAAAAGCAACTGAACAGTTGTACAATCCAGCTTCATAACAGTACTCAAGGCAAATGATGATGCAGTTGATACCAAGTATCCAATGCTATTGGTACGGCCTACTAAGAACAATAAAACAGTCAAACATTCGTACCCGACACAATTCAAACTTTCCACTGAGAGCAACCCAACAACTTAGCACCTGTTTAGTACCTGGTATTATTCAGTACACTGACCTCTAAATACTGTCTATTGAGTGAAATAAAACAGCTACACATTAGTATTTTTTGTCTATTGATAATGTCACTGAGAGAAACTTAACATCAATAGTGGTACCTAAGGCAATTGGTAGTCTTCTGAGAGCAACACAACATCTATACATTAATATAACTTGTCTATTCATAAACCTTCTGGTAAGAACATAACCATTGCACCTTAGTACAGTAGGCTAAACATATGTTCACCTAAGAAAACCATATTATGTTATGCATGATACCCTAGCTTATTGATAAGGTCCTCTGAGAGAAACATAATAATTGTACAGTAGTACACTAGGCTAATGATGTGAATCACTAGGCAATGATACAGTTCACTAGGATTTACACAATAGTTTTCAATAATTAATCTAGCCTTTTGATCAAATGTCATTAGAGGAGCTACCAATTGTAAAACAGTAACTCATGCAATTGATACCGTCTAATCAGAGAAACACGTAAGTTACACATATGTTACACAATACGATTCACACTGTCCTTTGAGAGCAACATAATAGTAATACATCAGAACCCTAAGCCATCGATATGGTCAACTGAGAGCAACATAACCTTATTCTAAAGAACCAAACCAATTGGTAGCTAAACTAAAAGCAACTGAACAGTTGTACAATCCAGTTTTATAACAGTACTCAAGGCAAATGATGATGCAATTGATACCAAGTATCCAATGCTATTGGTACGGTCTACTAAGAACAACAAAACAGTCATACATTCGTACCCGACACAATTCAAACTTTCCACTGAGAGCAACCCAACAACTTAGCACCTGTTTAGTACCTGGTATTATTCAGTACACTGACCTCTAAATACTGTCTATTGAGTGAAATAAAACAGCTACACATTAGTATTTTTTGTCTATTGATAATGTCACTGAGAGAAACTTAACATCAATAGTGGTACCTAAGGCAATTGGTAGTCTTCTGAGAGCAACACAACATCTATACATTAATATAACTTGTCTATTCATAAACCTTCTGGTAAGAACATAACCATTGCACCTTAGTACAGTAGGCTAAACATATGTTCACCTAAGAAAACCATATTATCTTATGCATGATACCCTAGCTTATTGATAAGGTCCTCTGAGAGAAACATAATAATTGTACAGTAGTACACTAGGCTAATGATGTGAATCACTAGGCAATGATACAGTTCACTAGGATTTACACAATAGTTTTCAATAATTAATCTAGCCTTTTGATCAAATGTCATTAGAGGAGCTACCAATTGTAAAACAGTAACTCATGCAATTGATACCGTCTAATCAGAGAAACACGTAAGTTACACATATGTTACACAATACGATTCACACTGTCCTTTGAGAGCAACATAATAGTAATACATCAGAACCCTAAGCCATCGATATGGTCAACTGAGAGCAACATAACCTTATTCTAAAGAACCAAACCAATTGGTAGCTAAACTAAAAGCAACTGAACAGTTGTACAATCCAGTTTTATAACAGTACTCAAGGCAAATGATGATGCAGTTGATACCAAGTATCCAATGCTATTGGTACGGTCTACTAAGAGCAACAAAACAGTCATACATTCGTACCCGACACAATTCAAACTTTCCACTGAGAGCAACCCAACAACTTAGCACCTATTTACCTGGTATTATTCAGTACACTGACCTATGAATACTGTCTATTGAGTGAAATAAAACAGCTACACATTTGTAATTTTTGTCTATTGATAATGTCACTGAGAGAAACTTAACATCAATAGTGGTACCTAAGGCAATTGGTAGTCTTCTGAGAGCAACAAAACATCTATACATTAATATAACTTGTCTATTCATAAACCTTCTGGTAAGAACATAACCATTGCACCTTAGTACAGTAGGCTAAACATATGTTCACCTAAAAAAAACAATATTATGTTATGCATGATACCCTAGCTTATTGATAAGGTCCTCTGAGAGAAACATAATAATTTTTAAATAGTACACTAGGCTATTGATGTGAATCACTAAGAACAAATTCCTAGTATCATCCAATGACACCAACATGGCATTTCATAATAACATCTTAGGCAATGATACAGTTCACTAGGATTAACACAACAGTTTTCAATAAGTAATCTAGCCTTTTGATCAAATGTTATTGGAAGAGCTACCAATTGTACAACAGTAACTCAGGCAATTGATACCGTCTAATCAGGGAAACACGTAAGTTACACATATGTTACACAATATGATTCACACTGTCCTTTGAGAGCAACATAATAGTAATACATCAGAACCCTAAGTCATCGATATGGTCAACTGAGAGCAACACAACATTATTCTAAAGAACCAAACCAATCGGTAGCTATACTAAAAGCAACTGAACAGTTGTACAATCCAGCTTCATAACAGTACTCAAGGCAAATGATAATGCAGTTGATACCAAGTATCCAATGCTATTGGTACGGCCTACTAAGAACAATAAAAAAGTCAAACATTCGTACCCGACACAATTCAAACTTTCCACTGAGAGCAACCCAACAACTTAGCACCTGTTTAGTACCTGGTATTATTCAGTACACTGACCTATGAATACTGTCTATTGAGTGAAATAAAACAGCTACACATTAGCATTTTTTGTCTATTGATAATGTCACTGAGAGAAACTTAACATCAATAGTGGTACCTAAGGCAATTGGTAGTCTTCTGAGAGCAACACAACATCTATACATTAATATAACTTGTCTATTCATAAACCTTCTGGTAAGAACATAACCATTGCACCTTAGTACAGTAGGCTAAACATATGTTCACCTAAGAAAACCATATTATGTTATGCATGATACCCTAGCTTATTGATAAGGTCCTCTGAGAGAAACATAATAATTGTACAGTAGTACACTAGGCTAATGATGTGAATCACTAGGCAATGATACAGTTCACTAGGATTTACACAATAGTTTTCAATAATTAATCTAGCCTTTTGATCAAATGTCATTAGAGGAGCTACCAATTGTAAAACAGTAACTCATGCAATTGATACCGTCTAATCAGAGAAACACGTAAGTTACACATATGTTACACAATACGATTCACACTGTCCTTTGAGAGCAACATAATAGTAATACATCAGAACCCTAAGCCATCGATATGGTCAACTGAGAGCAACATAACCTTATTCTAAAGAACCAAACCAATTGGTAGCTAAACTAAAAGCAACTGAACAGTTGTACAATCCAGTTTTATAACAGTACTCAAGGCAAATGATGATGCAATTGATACCAAGTATCCAATGCTATTGGTACGGTCTACTAAGAACAACAAAACAGTCATACATTCGTACCCGACACAATTCAAACTTTCCACTGAGAGCAACCCAACAACTTAGCACCTGTTTAGTACCTGGTATTATTCAGTACACTGACCTCTAAATACTGTCTATTGAGTGAAATAAAACAGCTACACATTAGTATTTTTTGTCTATTGATAATGTCACTGAGAGAAACTTAACATCAATAGTGGTACCTAAGGCAATTGGTAGTCTTCTGAGAGCAACACAACATCTATACATTAATATAACTTGTCTATTCATAAACCTTCTGGTAAGAACATAACCATTGCACCTTAGTACAGTAGGCTAAACATATGTTCACCTAAGAAAACCATATTATCTTATGCATGATACCCTAGCTTATTGATAAGGTCCTCTGAGAGAAACATAATAATTGTACAGTAGTACACTAGGCTAATGATGTGAATCACTAGGCAATGATACAGTTCACTAGGATTTACACAATAGTTTTCAATAATTAATCTAGCCTTTTGATCAAATGTCATTAGAGGAGCTACCAATTGTAAAACAGTAACTCATGCAATTGATACCGTCTAATCAGAGAAACACGTAAGTTACACATATGTTACACAATACGATTCACACTGTCCTTTGAGAGCAACATAATAGTAATACATCAGAACCCTAAGCCATCGATATGGTCAACTGAGAGCAACATAACCTTATTCTAAAGAACCAAACCAATTGGTAGCTAAACTAAAAGC
Source organism: Magallana gigas (assembly GCF_963853765.1). Lineage (NCBI taxonomy): Eukaryota > Metazoa > Mollusca > Bivalvia > Ostreida > Ostreidae > Magallana > Magallana gigas. The sequence continues at coordinate 72,514,963 of NC_088853.1, read as the reverse complement.
AACTGAACAGTTGTACAATCCAGTTTTATAACAGTACTCAAGGCAAATGATGATGCAGTTGATACCAAGTATCCAATGCTATTGGTACGGTCTACTAAGAGCAACAAAACAGTCATACATTCGTACCCGACACAATTCAAACTTTCCACTGAGAGCAACCCAACAACTTAGCACCTATTTACCTGGTATTATTCAGTACACTGACCTATGAATACTGTCTATTGAGTGAAACAAACCAGCTACACATTTGTAATTTTTGTCTATTGATAATGTCACTGAGAGAAACTTAACATCAATAGTGGTACCTAAGGCAATTGGTAGTCTTCTGAGAGCAACACAACATCTATACATTAATATAACTTGTCTATTCATAAACCTTCTGGTAAGAACATAACCATTGCACCTTAGTACAGTAGGCTAAACATATGTTCACCTAAGAAAACCATATTATGTTATGCATGATACCCTAGCTTATTGATAAGGTCCTCTGAGAGAAACATAATAATTGTACAATAGAACACTAGGCTATTGGTGTGAATCACTAAGAACAAATTCCTATCATCCAATGAGACCAACATGGCATTTCATAATAACATCTTAGGCAATGATACAGTTCACTAGGATTAACACAACAGTTTTCAATAAGTAATCTAGCCTTTTGATCAAATGTCATTGGAAGAGCTACCAATTGTACAACAGTAACTCAGGCAACTGATACCGTCTAATCAGAGAAACACGTAAGTTACCGTACACATGTTACACAATACGACTCACACTGTCCTTTGAGAGCAACATAATAGTAATACATCAGAACCCTAAGTCATCGATATGGTCAACTGAGAGCAACACAACATTATTCTAAAGAACCAAACCAATCGGTAGCTATACTAAAAGCAACTGAACAGTTGTACAATCCAGCTTCATAACAGTACTCAAGGCAAATGATGATGCAGTTGATACCAAGTATCCAATGCTATTGGTACGGTCTACTAAGAACAACAAAACAGTCATACATTCGTACCCGACACAATTCAAACTTTCCACTGAGAGCAACCCAACAACTTAACACCTATTTACCTGGTATTATTCAGTACACTGACCTATGAATACTGTCTATTGAGTGAAATAAAACAGCTTCACATTAGTATTTTTTGTCTATTGATAATGTCACTGAGAGAAACTTAACATCAATAGTGGTACCTAAAGCAATTGGTAGTCTTCTGAGAGCAACACAACATCTATACATTAATATAACTTGTCTATTCATAAACCTTCTGGTAAGAACATAACCATTGCACCTTAGTACAGTAGGCTAAACATATGTTCACCTAAGAAAACCAAATTATCTTATGCATGATACCCTAGCTTATTGATAAGGTCCTCTGAGAGAAACATAATAATTGTACAATAGTACACTAGGCTATTGGTGTGAATCACTAAGAACAAATTCCTATCATCCAATGAGACCAACATGGCATTTCATAATAACATCTTAGGCAATGATACAGTTCACTAGGATTAACACAACAGTTTTCAATAAGTAATCTAGCCTTTTGATCAAATGTCATTGGAAGAGCTACCAATTGTACAACAGTAACTCAGGCAATTGATACCGTCTAATCAGAGAAACACGTAAGTTACCGTACACATGTTACACAATACGACTCACACTGTCCTTTGAGAGCAACATAAAAGTAATACATCAGAACCCTAAGCCATCGATATGGTCAACTGAGAGCAACACAACATTATTCTAAAGAACCAAACCAATTGGTAGCTATACTAAAAGCAACTGAACAGTTGTACAATCCAGCTTCATAACAGTACTCAAGGCAAATGATGATGCAGTTGATACACAGTATCCAATGCTATTGGTACGGTCTACTAAGAACAACAGAACAGTCAAACATTCGTACCCGACACAATTCAAACTTTCCACTGAGAGCAACCCAACAACTTAGCACCTATTTACCTGGTATTATTCAGTACACTGACCTATGAATACTGTCTATTGAGTGAAATAAAACAGCTACACATTAGTATTTTTTGTCTATTGATAATGTCACTGAGAGAAACTTAACATCAATAGTGGTACCTAAGGCAATTGGTAGTCTTCTGAGAGCAACAAAACATCTATACATTAATATAACTTGTCTATTCATAAACCTTCTGGTAAGAACATAACCATTGCACCTTAGTACAGTAGGCTAAACATATGTTCACCTAAAAAAAACAATATTATGTTATGCATGATACCCTAGCTTATTGATAAGGTCCTCTGAGAGAAACATAATAATTTTTAAATAGTACACTAGGCTATTGGTGTGAATCACTAAGAACAAATTCCTATCATCCAATGACACCAACATGGCATTTCATAATAACATCTTAGGCAATGATACAGTTCACTAGGATTAACACAACAGTTTTCAATAAGTAATCTAGCCTTTTGATCAAATGTCATTGGAAGAGCTACCAATTGTACAACAGTAACTCAGGCAATTGATACCGTCTAATCAGGGAAACACGTAAGTTACACATATGTTACACAATATGATTCACACTGTCCTTTGAGAGCAACATAATAGTAATACATCAGAACCCTAAGTCATCGATATGGTCAACTGAGAGCAACACAACATTATTCTAAAGAACCAAACCAATCGGTAGCTATACTAAAAGCAACTGAACAGTTGTACAATCCAGCTTCATAACAGTACTCAAGGCAAATGATGATGCAGTTGATACCAAGTATCCAATGCTATTGGTACGGTCTACTAAGAACAACAAAACAGTCATACATTCGTACCCGACACAATTCAAACTTTCCACTGAGAGCAACCCAACAACTTAACACCTATTAACCTGGTATTATTCAGTACACTGACCTATGAATACTGTCTATTGAGTGAAATAAAACAGCTTCACATTAGTATTTTTTGTCTATTGATAATGTCACTGAGAGAAACTTAACATCAATAGTGGTACCTAAAGCAATTGGTAGTCTTCTGAGAGCAACACAACATCTATACATTAATATAACTTGTCTATTCATAAACCTTCTGGTAAGAACATAACCATTGCACCTTAGTACAGTAGGCTAAACATATGTTCACCTAAGAAAACCAAATTATCTTATGCATGATACCCTAGCTTATTGATAAGGTCCTCTGAGAGAAACATAATAATTTAAAAATAGTACACTAGGCTATTGGTGTGAATCACTAAGAACAAATTCCTATCATCCAATGACACCAACATGGCATTTCATAATAACATCTTAGGCAATGATACAGTTCACTAGGATTAACACAACAGTTTTCAATAAGTAATCTAGCCTTTTGATCAAATGTCATTGGAAGAGCTACCAATTGTACAACAGTAACTCAGGCAATTGATACCGTCTAATCAGAGAAACACGTAAGTTACCGTACACATGTTACACAATACGACTCACACTGTCCTTTGAGAGCAACATAATAGTAATACATCAGAACCCTAAGTCATCGATATGGTCAACTGAGAGCAACACAACATTATTCTAAAGAACCAAACCAATCGGTAGCTATACTAAAAGCAACTGAACAGTTGTACAATCCAGCTTCATAACAGTACTCAAGGCAAATGATGATGCAGTTGATACCAAGTATCCAATGCTATTGGTACGGTCTACTAAGAACAACAAAACAGTCATACATTCGTACCCGACACAATTCAAACTTTCCACTGAGAGCAACCCAACAACTTAACACCTATTTACCTGGTATTATTCAGTACACTGACCTATGAATACTGTCTATTGAGTGAAATAAAACAGCTTCACATTAGTATTTTTTGTCTATTGATAATGTCACTGAGAGAAACTTAACATCAATAGTGGTACCTAAAGCAATTGGTAGTCTTCTGAGAGCAACACAACATCTATACATTAATATAACTTGTCTATTCATAAACCTTCTGGTAAGAACATAACCATTGCACCTTAGTACAGTAGGCTAAACATATGTTCACCTAAGAAAACCAAATTATCTTATGCATGATACCCTAGCTTATTGATAAGGTCCTCTGAGAGAAACATAATAATTGTACAATAGTACACTAGGCTATTGGTGTGAATCACTAAGAACAAATTCCTATCATCCAATGAGACCAACATGGCATTTCATAATAACATCTTAGGCAATGATACAGTTCACTAGGATTAACACAACAGTTTTCAATAAGTAATCTAGCCTTTTGATCAAATGTCATTGGAAGAGCTACCAATTGTACAACAGTAACTCAGGCAATTGATACCGTCTAATCAGAGAAACACGTAAGTTACCGTACACATGTTACACAATACGACTCACACTGTCCTTTGAGAGCAACATAAAAGTAATACATCAGAACCCTAAGCCATCGATATGGTCAACTGAGAGCAACACAACATTATTCTAAAGAACCAAACCAATTGGTAGCTATACTAAAAGCAACTGAACAGTTGTACAATCCAGCTTCATAACAGTACTCAAGGCAAATGATGATGCAGTTGATACACAGTATCCAATGCTATTGGTACGGTCTACTAAGAACAACAGAACAGTCAAACATTCGTACCCGACACAATTCAAACTTTCCACTGAGAGCAACCCAACAACTTAGCACCTATTTACCTGGTATTATTCAGTACACTGACCTATGAATACTGTCTATTGAGTGAAATAAAACAGCTACACATTAGTATTTTTTGTCTATTGATAATGTCACTGAGAGAAACTTAACATCAATAGTGGTACCTAAGGCAATTGGTAGTCTTCTGAGAGCAACAAAACATCTATACATTAATATAACTTGTCTATTCATAAACCTTCTGGTAAGAACATAACCATTGCACCTTAGTACAGTAGGCTAAACATATGTTCACCTAAGAAAACCAAATTATGTTATGCATGATACCCTAGCTTATTGATAAGGTCCTCTGAGAGAAACATAATAATTTTTAAATAGTACACTAGGCTATTGGTGTGAATCACTAAGAACAAATTCCTATCATCCAATGACACCAACATGGCATTTCATAATAACATCTTAGGCAATGATACAGTTCACTAGGATTAACACAACAGTTTTCAATAAGTAATCTAGCCTTTTGATCAAATGTCATTGGAAGAGCTACCAATTGTACAACAGTAACTCAGGCAATTGATACCGTCTAATCAGAGAAACACGTAAGTTACCGTACACATGTTACACAATACGACTCACACTGTCCTTTGAGAGCAACATAAAAGTAATACATCAGAACCCTAAGCCATCGATATGGTCAACTGAGAGCAACACAACATTATTCTAAAGAACCAAACCAATTGGTAGCTATACTAAAAGCAACTGAACAGTTGTACAATCCAGCTTCATAACAGTACTCAAGGCAAATGATGATGCAGTTGATACACAGTATCCAATGCTATTGGTACGGTCTACTAAGAACAACAGAACAGTCAAACATTCGTACCCGACACAATTCAAACTTTCCACTGAGAGCAACCCAACAACTTAGCACCTATTTACCTGGTATTATTCAGTACACTGACCTATGAATACTGTCTATTGAGTGAAATAAAACAGCTACACATTAGTATTTTTTGTCTATTGATAATGTCACTGAGAGAAACTTAACATCAATAGTGGTACCTAAGGCAATTGGTAGTCTTCTGAGAGCAACAAAACATCTATACATTAATATAACTTGTCTATTCATAAACCTTCTGGTAAGAACATAACCATTGCACCTTAGTACAGTAGGCTAAACATATGTTCACCTAAAAAAAACAATATTATGTTATGCATGATACCCTAGCTTATTGATAAGGTCCTCTGAGAGAAACATAATAATTTTTAAATAGTACACTAGGCTATTGGTGTGAATCACTAAGAACAAATTCCTATCATCCAATGACACCAACATGGCATTTCATAATAACATCTTAGGCAATGATACAGTTCACTAGGATTAACACAACAGTTTTCAATAAGTAATCTAGCCTTTTGATCAAATGTCATTGGAAGAGCTACCAATTGTACAACAGTAACTCAGGCAATTGATACCGTCTAATCAGGGAAACACGTAAGTTACACATATGTTACACAATATGATTCACACTGTCCTTTGAGAGCAACATAATAGTAATACATCAGAACCCTAAGTCATCGATATGGTCAACTGAGAGCAACACAACATTATTCTAAAGAACCAAACCAATCGGTAGCTATACTAAAAGCAACTGAACAGTTGTACAATCCAGCTTCATAACAGTACTCAAGGCAAATGATGATGCAGTTGATACCAAGTATCCAATGCTATTGGTACGGTCTACTAAGAACAACAAAACAGTCATACATTCGTACCCGACACAATTCAAACTTTCCACTGAGAGCAACCCAACAACTTAACACCTATTTACCTGGTATTATTCAGTACACTGACCTATGAATACTGTCTATTGAGTGAAATAAAACAGCTTCACATTAGTATTTTTTGTCTATTGATAATGTCACTGAGAGAAACTTAACATCAATAGTGGTACCTAAAGCAATTGGTAGTCTTCTGAGAGCAACACAACATCTATACATTAATATAACTTGTCTATTCATAAACCTTCTGGTAAGAACATAACCATTGCACCTTAGTACAGTAGGCTAAACATATGTTCACCTAAGAAAACCAAATTATCTTATGCATGATACCCTAGCTTATTGATAAGGTCCTCTGAGAGAAACATAATAATTTTAAAATAGTACACTAGGCTATTGGTGTGAATCACTAAGAACAAATTCCTATCATCCAATGACACCAACATGGCATTTCATAATAACATCTTAGGCAATGATACAGTTCACTAGGATTAACACAACAGTTTTCAATAAGTAATCTAGCCTTTTGATCAAATGTCATTGGAAGAGCTACCAATTGTACAACAGTAACTCAGGCAATTGATACCGTCTAATCAGAGAAACACGTAAGTTACCGTACACATGTTACACAATACGACTCACACTGTCCTTTGAGAGCAACATAATAGTAATACATCAGAACCCTAAGTCATCGATATGGTCAACTGAGAGCAACACAACATTATTCTAAAGAACCAAACCAATCGGTAGCTATACTAAAAGCAACTGAACAGTTGTACAATCCAGCTTCATAACAGTACTCAAGGCAAATGATGATGCAGTTGATACCAAGTATCCAATGCTATTGGTACGGTCTACTAAGAACAACAAAACAGTCATACATTCGTACCCGACACAATTCAAACTTTCCACTGAGAGCAACCCAACAACTTAACACCTATTTACCTGGTATTATTCAGTACACTGACCTATGAATACTGTCTATTGAGTGAAATAAAACAGCTTCACATTAGTATTTTTTGTCTATTGATAATGTCACTGAGAGAAACTTAACATCAATAGTGGTACCTAAAGCAATTGGTAGTCTTCTGAGAGCAACACAACATCTATACATTAATATAACTTGTCTATTCATAAACCTTCTGGTAAGAACATAACCATTGCACCTTAGTACAGTAGGCTAAACATATGTTCACCTAAGAAAACCAAATTATCTTATGCATGATACCCTAGCTTATTGATAAGGTCCTCTGAGAGAAACATAATAATTTAAAAATAGTACACTAGGCTATTGGTGTGAATCACTAAGAACAAATTCCTATCATCCAATGACACCAACATGGCATTTCATAATAACATCTTAGGCAATGATACAGTTCACTAGGATTAACACAACAGTTTTCAATAAGTAATCTAGCCTTTTAATCAAATGTCATTGGAAGAGCTATTAATTGTACAACAGTAACTCAGGCAATTGATACCGTCTAATCAGAGAAACACGTAAGTTACCGTACACATGTTACACAATACGACTCACACTGTCCTTTGAGAGCAACATAAAAGTAATACATCAGAACCCTAAGCCATCGATATGGTCAACTGAGAGCAACACAACATTATTCTAAAGAACCAAACCAATTGGTAGCTATACTAAAAGCAACTGAACAGTTGTACAATCCAGCTTCATAACAGTACTCAAGGCAAATGATGATGCAGTTGATACACAGTATCCAATGCTATTGGTACGGTCTACTAAGAACAACAGAACAGTCAAACATTCGTACCCGACACAAGTCAAACTTTCCACTGAGAGCAACCCAACAACTTAGCACCTATTTACCTGGTATTATTCAGTACACTGACCTATGAATACTGTCTATTGAGTGAAATAAAACAGCTACACATTAGTATTTTTTGTCTATTGATAATGTCACTGAGAGAAACTTAACATCAATAGTGGTACCTAAGGCAATTGGTAGTCTTCTGAGAGCAACAAAACATCTATACATTAATATAACTTGTCTATTCATAAACCTTCTGGTAAGAACATAACCATTGCACCTTAGTACAGTAGGCTAAACATATGTTCACCTAAAAAAAACAATATTATGTTATGCATGATACCCTAGCTTATTGATAAGGTCCTCTGAGAGAAACATAATAATTTTTAAATAGTACACTAGGCTATTGGTGTGAATCACTAAGAACAAATTCCTATCATCCAATGACACCAACATGGCATTTCATAATAACATCTTAGGCAATGATACAGTTCACTAGGATTAACACAACAGTTTTCAATAAGTAATCTAGCCTTTTGATCAAATGTCATTGGAAGAGCTACCAATTGTACAACAGTAACTCAGGCAATTGATACCGTCTAATCAGAGAAACACGTAAGTTACACATATGTTACACAATACGATTCACACTGTCCTTTGAGAGCAACATAATAGTAATACATCAGAACCCTAAGCCATCGATATGGTCAACTGAGAGCAACATAACATTATTCTATAGAACCAAACCAATTGGTAGCTAAACTAAAAGCAACTGAACAGTTGTACAATCCAGCTTCATAACAGTACTCAAGGCAAATGATGATGCAGTTGATACACAGTATCCAATGCTATTGGTACGGTCTACTAAGAACAACAGAACAGTCAAACATTCGTACCCGACACAATTCAAACTTTCCACTGAGAGCAACCCAACAACTTAGCACCTATTTACCTGGTATTATTCAGTACACTGACCTATGAATACTGTCTATTGAGTGAAATAAAACAGCTACACATTAGTATTTTTTGTCTATTGATAATGTCACTGAGAGAAACTTAACATCAATAGTGGTACCTAAGGCAATTGGTAGTCTTCTGAGAGCAACAAAACATCTATACATTAATATAACTTGTCTATTCATAAACCTTCTGGTAAGAACATAACCATTGCACCTTAGTACAGTAGGCTAAACATATGTTCACCTAAAAAAAACAATATTATGTTATGCATGATACCCTAGCTTATTGATAAGGTCCTCTGAGAGAAACATAATAATTTTTAAATAGTACACTAGGCTATTGGTGTGAATCACTAAGAACAAATTCCTATCATCCAATGACACCAACATGGCATTTCATAATAACATCTTAGGCAATGATACAGTTCACTAGGATTAACACAACAGTTTTCAATAAGTAATCTAGCCTTTTGATCAAATGTCATTGGAAGAGCTACCAATTGTACAACAGTAACTCAGGCAATTGATACCGTCTAATCAGGGAAACACGTAAGTTACACATATGTTACACAATATGATTCACACTGTCCTTTGAGAGCAACATAATAGTAATACATCAGAACCCTAAGTCATCGATATGGTCAACTGAGAGCAACACAACATTATTCTAAAGAACCAAACCAATCGGTAGCTATACTAAAAGCAACTGAACAGTTGTACAATCCAGCTTCATAACAGTACTCAAGGCAAATGATGATGCAGTTGATACCAAGTATCCAATGCTATTGGTACGGTCTACTAAGAACAACAAAACAGTCATACATTCGTACCCGACACAATTCAAACTTTCCACTGAGAGCAACCCAACAACTTAACACCTATTTACCTGGTATTATTCAGTACACTGACCTATGAATACTGTCTATTGAGTGAAATAAAACAGCTTCACATTAGTATTTTTTGTCTATTGATAATGTCACTGAGAGAAACTTAACATCAATAGTGGTACCTAAAGCAATTGGTAGTCTTCTGAGAGCAACACAACATCTATACATTAATATAACTTGTCTTTTCATAAACCTTCTGGTAAGAACATAACCATTGCACCTTAGTACAGTAGGCTAAACATATGTTCACCTAAGAAAACCAAATTATCTTATGCATGATACCCTAGCTTATTGATAAGGTCCTCTGAGAGAAACATAATAATTTAAAAATAGTACACTAGGCTATTGGTGTGAATCACTAAGAACAAATTCCTATCATCCAATGACACCAACATGGCATTTCATAATAACATCTTAGGCAATGATACAGTTCACTAGGATTAACACAACAGTTTTCAATAAGTAATCTAGCCTTTTGATCAAATGTTATTGGAAGAGCTACCAATTGTACAACAGTAACTCAGGCAATTGATACCGTCTAATCAGGGAAACACATAAGTTACACATATGTTACACAATATGATTCACACTGTCCTTTGAGAGCAACATAATAGTAATACATCAGAACCCTAAGTCATCGATATGGTCAACTGAGAGCAACACAACATTATTCTAAAGAACCAAACCAATCGGTAGCTATACTAAAAGCAACTGAACAGTTGTACAATCCAGCTTCATAACAGTACTCAAGGCAAATGATGATGCAGTTGATACCAAGTATCCAATGCTATTGGTACGGTCTACTAAGAACAATAAAACAGTCAAACATTCGTACCCGACACAATTCAAACTTTCCACTGAGAGCAACCCAACAACTTAGCACCTATTTAGTACCTGGTATTATTCAGTACACTGACCTCTAAATGCTGTCTATTGAGTGAAATAAACCAGCTACACATTAGTATTTTTTATCTATTGATAATGTCACTGAGAGAAACTTAACATCAATAGTGGTACCTAAGGCAATTGGTAGTCTTCTGAGAGCAACACAACATCTATACATTAATATAACTTGTCTATTCATAAACCTTCTGGTAAGAACATAACCATTGCACCTTAGTACAGTAGGCTAAACATATGTTCACCTAAGAAAACCAAATTATGTTATGCATGATACCCTAGCTTATTGATAAGGTCCTCTGAGAGAAACATAATAATTGTACAGTAGTACACTAGGCTAATGATGTGAATCACTAGGCAATGATACAGTTCACTAGGATTTACACAATAGTTTTCAATAAGTAATCTAGCCTTTTGATCAAATGTCATTAGAGGAGCTACCAATTGTAAAACAGTAACTCAGGCAATTGATACCGTCTAATCAGGGAAACACGTAAGTTACACATATGTTACACAATATGATTCACACTGTCCTTTGAGAGCAACATAATAGTAATACATCAGAACCCTAAGTCATCGATATGGTCAACTGAGAGCAACACAACATTATTCTAAAGAACCAAACCAATTGGTAGCTATACTAAAAGCAACTGAACAGTTGTACAATCCAGCTTCATAACAGTACTCAAGGCAAATGATGATGCAGTTGATACCAAGTATCCAATGCTATTGGTACGGTCTACTAAGAACAACAAAACAGTCATACATTCGTACCCGACACAATTCAAACTTTCCACTGAGAGCAACCCAACAACTTAACACCTATTTACCTGGTATTATTCAGTACACTGACCTATGAATACTGTCTATTGAGTGAAATAAAACAGCTTCACATTAGTATTTTTTGTCTATTGATAATGTCACTGAGAGAAACTTAACATCAATAGTGGTACCTAAGGCAATTGGTAGTCTTCTGAGAGCAACACAACATCTATACATTAATATAACTTGTCTATTCATAAACCTTCTGGTAAGAACATAACCATTGCACCTTAGTACAGTAGGCTAAACATATGTTCACCTAAAAAAAACAATATTATGTTATGCATGATACCCTAGCTTATTGATAAGGTCCTCTGAGAGAAACATAATAATTTTAAAATAGTACACTAGGCTATTGGTGTGAATCACTAAGAACAAATTCCTAGTATCATCCAATGACACCAACATGGCATTTCATAATAACATCTTAGGCAATGATACAGTTCACTAGGATTAACACAACAGTTTTCAATAAGTAATCTAGCCTTTTGATCAAATGTTATTGGAAGAGCTACCAATTGTACAACAGTAACTCAGGCAATTGATACCGTCTAATCAGGGAAACACGTAAGTTACACATATGTTACACAATATGATTCACACTGTCCTTTGAGAGCAACATAATAGTAATACATCAGAACCCTAAGTCATCGATATGGTCAACTGAGAGCAACACAACATTATTCTAAAGAACCAAACCAATCGGTAGCTATACTAAAAGCAACTGAACAGTTGTACAATCCAGCTTCATAACAGTACTCAAGGCAAATGATGATGCAGTTGATACCAAGTATCCAATGCTATTGGTACGGCCTACTAAGAACAATAAAACAGTCAAACATTCGTACCCGACACAATTCAAACTTTCCACTGAGAGCAACCCAACAACTTAGCACCTGTTTAGTACCTGGTATTATTCAGTACACTGACCTCTAAATACTGTCTATTGAGTGAAATAAAACAGCTACACATTAGTATTTTTTGTCTATTGATAATGTCACTGAGAGAAACTTAACATCAATAGTGGTACCTAAGGCAATTGGTAGTCTTCTGAGAGCAACACAACATCTATACATTAATATAACTTGTCTATTCATAAACCTTCTGGTAAGAACATAACCATTGCACCTTAGTACAGTAGGCTAAACATATGTTCACCTAAGAAAACCATATTATGTTATGCATGATACCCTAGCTTATTGATAAGGTCCTCTGAGAGAAACATAATAATTGTACAGTAGTACACTAGGCTAATGATGTGAATCACTAGGCAATGATACAGTTCACTAGGATTTCAATAATTAATCTAGCCTTTTGATCAAATGTCATTAGAGGAGCTACCAATTGTAAAACAGTAACTCATGCAATTGATACCGTCTAATCAGAGAAACACGTAAGTTACACATATGTTACACAATACGATTCACACTGTCCTTTGAGAGCAACATAATAGTAATACATCAGAACCCTAAGCCATCGATATGGTCAACTGAGAGCAACATAACATTATTCTATAGAACCAAACCAATTGGTAGCTAAACTAAAAGCAACTGAACAGTTGTACAATCCAGCTTCATAACAGTACTCAAGGCAAATGATGATGCAGTTGATACCAAGTATCCAATGCTATTGGTACGGACTACTAAGAACAATAAAACAGTCATACATTCGTACCCGACACAATTCAAACTTTCCACTGAGAGCAACCCAACAACTTAGCACCTGTTTAGTACCTGGTATTATTCAGTACACTGACCTCTAAATACTGTCTATTGAGTGAAATAAAACAGCTACACATTAGTATTTTTTGTCTATTGATAATGTCACTGAGAGAAACTTAACATCAATAGTGGTACCTAAGGCAATTGGTAGTCTTCTGAGAGCAACACAACATCTATACATTAATATAACTTGTCTATTCATAAACCTTCTGGTAAGAACATAACCATTGCACCTTAGTACAGTAGGCTAAACATATGTTCACCTAAGAAAACCATATTATGTTATGCATGATACCCTAGCTTATTGATAAGGTCCTCTGAGAGAAACATAATAATTGTACAATAGTACACTAGGCTAATGATGTGAATCACTAGGCAATGATACAGTTCACTAGGATTTACACAATAGTTTTCAATAAGTAATCTAGCCTTTTGATCAAATGTCATTAGAGGAGCTACCAATTGTAAAACAGTAACTCAGGCAATTGATACCGTCTAATCAGGGAAACACGTAAGTTACACATATGTTACACAATATGATTCACACTGTCCTTTGAGAGCAACATAATAGTAATACATCAGAACCCTAAGTCATCGATATGGTCAACTGAGAGCAACACAACATTATTCTAAAGAACCAAACCAATCGGTAGCTATACTAAAAGCAACTGAACAGTTGTACAATCCAGCTTCATAACAGTACTCAAGGCAAATGATGATGCAGTTGATACCAAGTATCCAATGCTATTGGTACGGTCTACTAAGAACAATAAAACAGTCAAACATTCGTACCCGACACAATTCAAACTTTCCACTGAGAGCAACCCAACAACTTAGCACCTATTTACCTGGTATTAATCAGTACACTGACCTATGAATACTGTCTATTGAGTGAAATAAACCAGCTACACATTAGTATTTTTTGTCTATTGATAATGTCACTGAGAGAAACTTAACATCAATAGTGGTACCTAAGGCAATTGGTAGTCTTCTGAGAGCAACACAACATCTATACATTAATATAACTTGTCTATTCATAAACCTTCTGGTAAGAACATAACCATTGCACCTTAGTACAGTAGGCTAAACATATGTTCACCTAAGAAAACCATATTATGTTATGCATGATACCCTAGCTTATTGATAAGGTCCTCTGAGAGAAACATAATAATTGTACAATAGTACACTAGGCTATTGATGTGAATCACTAAGAACAAATTCCTATCATCCAATGACACCAACATGGCATTTCATAATAACATCTTAGGCAATGATACAGTTCACTAGGATTAACACAACAATTTTAAATAAGTAATCTAGCCTTTTGATCAAATGTCATTGGAAGAGCTACCAATTGTACAACAGTAACTTAGGCAATTGATACCGTCTAATCAGAGAAACACGTAAGTTACACATATGTTACACAATACGATTCACACTGTCCTTTGAGAGCAACATAATAGTAATACATCAGAACCCTAAGCCATCGATATGGTCAACTGAGAGCAACACAACATTATTCTATGGAACCAAACCCATTGGTAGCTATACTAAAAGCAACTGAACATTTGTACAATCCAGCTTCATAACAGTACTCAAGGCAAATGATGATGCAGTTGATACCAAGTATCCAATGCTATTGGTACGGTCTACTAAGAGCAACAAAACAGTCATACATTAGTACCCGACACAATTCATACTTTCCACTGAGAGCAACCCAAAAACTTAGCACCTATTTACCTGGTATTATTCAGTACACTGACCTATGAATACTGTCTATTGAGTGAAATAAAACAGCTACACATTAGTATTTTTTGTCATTTTTCATTAAAGCTACTAATGTCACTGAAAGAAACTAAACATCAATAGTGGTACCTAAGGCAATTGGTAGTCTTCTGAGAGCAACACAACATCTATACATTAATATAACTTGTCTATTCATAAACCTTCTGGTAAGAACATAACCATTGCACCTTAGTACAGTAGGCTAAACATATGTTCACCTAAGAAATCCATATTATGTTATGCATGATACCCTAGCTTATTGATAAGGTCCTCTGAGAGAAACATAATAATTGTAAAATAGTACACTAGGCTATTGGTGTGAATCACTAAGAACAAATTCCTATCATCCAATGAGACCAACATGGCATTTCATAATAACATCTTAGGCAATGATACAGTTCACTAGGATTAACACAACAGTTTTCAATAAGTAATCTAGCCTTTTGATCAAATGTCATTGGAAGAGCTACCAATTGTACAACAGTACCTCAGGCAATTGATACCGTCTAATCAGGGAAACACGTAAGTTACACATATGTTACACAATACGATTCACACTGTCCTTTGAGAGCAACATAATAGTAATACATCAGAACCCTAAGCCATCGATATGGTCAACTGAGAGCAACACAACATTATTCTAAAGAACCAAACCTATTGGTAGCTATACTAAAAGCAACTGAACAGTTGTACAATCCAGTTTTATAACAGTACTCAAATCAAATGATGATGCAGTTGATACCAAGTATCCAATGCTATTGGTACGGTCTACTAAGAACAACAAAACAGTCATACATTCCTACCTGACTCAATTCAAACTTTCCACTGAGAGCAACCCAAAAACTTAGCACCTATTTACCTGGTATTATTCAGTACATTGACCTATGAATACTGTCTATTGAGTGAAATAAAACAGCTACACATTAGTATTTTTTGTCTATTGATAATGTCACTGAGAGAAACTAAACATCAATAGTGGTACCTAAGGCAATTGGTAGTCTTCTGAGAGCAACACAACATCTATACATTAATATAACTTGTCTATTCATAAACCTTCTGGTAAGAACATAACCATTGCACCTTAGTACAGTAGGCTAAACATATGTTCACCTAAGAAATCCATATTATGTTATGCATGATACCCTAGCTTATTGATAAGGTCCTCTGAGAGAAACATAATAATTGTACAATTGTACACTAGACTATTGATGTGAATCACTAAGAACAAATTCCTATCATCCAATGAGACCAACATGGCATTTCATAATAACATCTTAGGCAATGATACAGTTCACTAGGATTGACACAACAGTTTTCAATAAGTAATCTAGCCTTTTGATCAAATGTCATTGGAAGAGCTACCAATTGTACAACAGTAACTCAGGCAATTGATACAGTCTAATCGGAGCAACACGTAAGTTAAACATATGTTACACAATACGATTCACACTGTCCTTTGAGAGCAACATAATAGTAATACATCAGAACCCTAAGCCATCGATATGGTCAACTGAGAGCAACATAACATTATTCTATAGAACCAAACCAATTGGTAGCTAAACTAAAAGCAACTGAACAGTTGTACAATCCAGCTTCATAACAGTACTCAAGGCAAATGATGATGCAGTTGATACCAAGTATCCAATGCTATTGGTACGGACTACTAAGAACAATAAAACAGTCAAACATTCGTACCCGACACAATTCAAACTTTCCACTGAGAGCAACCCAACAACTTAGCACCTATTTACCTGGTATTATTCAGTACACTGACCTCTAAATACTGTCTATTGAGTGAAATAAAACAGCTACACATTAGTATTTTTTGTCATTTTTCATTAAAGCTACTAATGTCACTGAAAGAAACTAAACATCAATAGTGGTACCTAAGGCAATTGGTAGTCTTCTGAGAGCAACACAACATCTATACATTAATATAACTTGTCTATTCATAAACCTTCTGGTAAGAACATAACCATTGCACCTTAGTACAGTAGGCTAAACATAGGTTCACCTAAGAATACCAAATTATCTTATGCATGATACCCTAGCTTATTGATAAGGTCCTCTGAGAGAAACATAATAATTGTAAAATAGTACACTAGGCTATTGGTGTGAATCACTAAGAACAAATTCCTATCATCCAATGAGACCAACATGGCATTTCATAATAACATCTTAGGCAATGATACAGTTCACTAGGATTAACACAACAGTTTTCAATAAGTAATCTAGCCTTTTGATCAAATGTCATTGGAAGAGCTACCAATTGTACAACAGTAACTTAGGCAATTGATACCGTCTAATCAGGGAAACACCTAAGTTACACATATGTTACACAATACGATTCACACTGTCCTTTGAGAGCAACATAATAGTAATACATCAGAACCCTAAGTCATCGATATGGTCAACTGAGAGCAACACAACATTATTCTAAAGAACCAAACCAATTGGTAGCTAAACTAAAAGCAACTGAACAGTTGTACAATCCAGCTTCATAACAGTACTCAAGGCAAATGATGATGCAGTTGATACCAAGTATCCAATGCTATTGGTACGGACTACTAAGAACAATAAAACAGTCAAACATTCGTACCCGACACAATTCAAACTTTCCACTGAGAGCAACCCAACAACTTAGCACCTATTTACCTGGTATTATTCAGTACACTGACCTCTAAATACTGTCTATTGAGTGAAATAAAACAGCTACACATTAGTATTTTTTGTCATTTTTCATTAAAGCTACTAATGTCACTGAAAGAAACTAAACATCAATAGTGGTACCTAAGGCAATTGGTAGTCTTCTGAGAGCAACACAACATCTATACATTAATATAACTTGTCTATTCATAAACCTTCTGGTAAGAACATAACCATTGCACCTTAGTACAGTAGGCTAAACATATGTTCACCTAAGAAATCCATATTATGTTATGCATGATACCCTAGCTTATTGATAAGGTCCTCTGAGAGAAACATAATAATTGTAAAATAGTACACTAGGCTATTGGTGTGAATCACTAAGAACAAATTCCTATCATCCAATGAGACCAACATGGCATTTCATAATAACATCTTAGGCAATGATACAGTTCACTAGGATTAACACAACAGTTTTCAATAAGTAATCTAGCCTTTTGATCAAATGTCATTGGAAGAGCTACCAATTGTACAACAGTACCTCAGGCAATTGATACCGTCTAATCAGGGAAACACGTAAGTTACACATATGTTACACAATACGATTCACACTGTCCTTTGAGAGCAACATAATAGTAATACATCAGAACCCTAAGCCATCGATATGGTCAACTGAGAGCAACACAACATTATTCTAAAGAACCAAACCTATTGGTAGCTATACTAAAAGCAACTGAACAGTTGTACAATCCAGTTTTATAACAGTACTCAAGGCAAATGATGATGCAGTTGATACCAAGTATCCAATGCTATTGGTACGGTCTACTAAGAACAACAAAACAGTCATACATTCCTACCTGACTCAATTCAAACTTTCCACTGAGAGCAACCCAAAAACTTAGCACCTATTTACCTGGTATTATTCAGTACACTGACCTATGAATACTGTCTATTGAGTGAAATAAAACAGCTACACATTAGTATTTTTTGTCTATTGATAATGTCACTGAGAGAAACTAAACATCAATAGTGGTACCTAAGGCAATTGGTAGTCTTCTGAGAGCAACACAACATCTATACATTAATATAACTTGTCTATTCATAAACCTTCTGGTAAGAACATAACCATTGCACCTTAGTACAGTAGGCTAAACATATGTTCACCTAAGAAATCCATATTATGTTATGCATGATACCCTAGCTTATTGATAAGGTCCTCTGAGAGAAACATAATAATTGTACAATTGTACACTAGGCTATTGATGTGAATCACTAAGAACAAATTCCTATCATCCAATGAGACCAACATGGCATTTCATAATAACATCTTAGGCAATGATACAGTTCACTAGGATTGACACAACAGTTTTCAATAAGTAATCTAGCCTTTTGATCAAATGTCATTGGAAGAGCTACCAATTGTACAACAGTAACTCAGGCAATTGATACCGTCTAATCGGAGCAACATGTAAGTTAAACATATGTTACACAATACGATTCACACTGTCCTTTGAGAGCAACATAATAGTAATACATCAGAACCCTAAGCCATCGATATGGTCAACTGAGAGCAACATAACATTATTCTATAGAACCAAACCAATTGGTAGCTAAACTAAAAGCAACTGAACAGTTGTACAATCCAGCTTCATAACAGTACTCAAGGCAAATGATGATGCAGTTGATACCAAGTATCCAATGCTATTGGTACGGACTACTAAGAACAATAAAACAGTCAAACATTCGTACCCGACACAATTCAAACTTTCCACTGAGAGCAACCCAACAACTTAGCACCTATTTACCTGGTATTATTCAGTACACTGACCTCTAAATACTGTCTATTGAGTGAAATAAAACAGCTACACATTAGTATTTTTTGTCTATTGATAATGTCACTGAGAGAAACTAAACATCAATAGTGGTACCTAAGGCAATTGGTAGTCTTCTGAGAGCAACACAACATCTTTACATTAATATAACTTGTCTATTCATAAACCTTCTGGTAAGAACATAACCATTGCACCTTAATACAGTAGGCTAAACATATGTTCACCTAGGAACACCATATTATTTTATGCATGATACCCTAGCTTATTGATAAGGTCCTCTGAGAGAAACATAATAAATGTACAATAGTACACTAGGCTATTGATGTGAATCACTAAGAACAAATTCCTATCATCCAATGAGACCAACATGGCATTTCATAATAACATCTTAGGTAATGATACAATTCACTAGGATTTACACAATAGTTTTCAATAAGTAATTTAACCTTTTGATCAAATGTCATTAGAGGAGCTACCAATCGTAAAACAGTAACTAGGGCAATTGATACCGTCTAATCAGAGAAACACGTAAGTTACACATATGTTACACAATACGATTTACACTGTCCTTTGAGAGCAACATAATAGTAATACATCAGAACCCTAAGCCATCCATATGGTCAACTGAGAGCAACATAACATTATTCTAAAGAACCAAACCAATTGGTAGCTATACTAAAGGCAACTGAACAGTTGTACAATCCAGTTTTATAACAGTACTCAAGGCAAATGATGATGCAGTTGATACCAAGTATCCAATGCTATTGGTACGGTCTACTAAGAACAACAAAACAGTCATACATTCGTACCCGACACAATTCAAACTTTCCACTGAGAGCAACCCAACAACTTAGCACCTATTTACCTGGTATTATTCAGTACAATGACCTATGAATACTGTCTATTGAGTGAAATAAACAAGCTACACATTAGTATTTTTTGTCTATTGATAATGTCACTGAGAGAAACTTAACATCAATAGTGGTACCTAAAGCAATTGGTAGTCTTCTGAGAGCAACACAACATCTATACATTAATATAACTTGTCTATTCATAAACCTTCTGGTAAGAACATAACCATTGCACCTTAGTACAGTAGGCTAAACATAGGTTCACCTAGGAAAACCATATTATGTTATGCATGATACCCTAGCTTATTGATAAGGTCCTCTGAGAGAAACATAATAATTGTACAAGAGTACACTAGGCTATTGGTGTGAATCACTAAGAACAAATTCCTTTCATCCAATGAGACCAACATGGCATTTCATAATAACATCTTAGGCAATGATACAGTTCACTAGGATTAACACAACAGTTTTCAATAAGTAATCAAGCCTTTTGATCAAATGTCATTAGAAGAGCTACCAATTGTACAACAGTAACTCAGGCATTTGATACCGTCTAATCAGAGAAACACGTAAGTTACCGTACACATATGTTACACAATACGATTCACACTGTCCTTTGAGAGCAACATAATAGTAATACATCAGAACCCTAAGCCATCAATATGGTCAACTGAGAGCAACACAACATTATTCTAAAGGACCAAACCAATTGGTAGCTATACTAAAAGCAACTGAACAGTTGTACAATCCAGTTTCATAATAGTACTCAAGGCAAATGATGATGCAGTTGATACCAAGTATACAATGCCATTGGTACGGTCTACTAAGAGCAACAAAACAGTCATACATTAGTACCCGACACAATTCAAACTTTCCACTGAGAGCAACCCAAAAACTTAGCACCTATTTACCTGGTATTATTCAGTACACTGACCTCTAAATACTGTCTATTGAGTGAAATAAAACAGCTACACATTAGTATTTTTTGTCTATTGATAATGTCACTGAGAGAAACTTAACATCAACAGTGGTACTTAAGGCAATTGGTAGTCTTCTGAGAGCAACACAACATCTATACATTAATATAACTTGTCTATTCATAAACCTCCTGGTAAGAACATAACCATTTCACCTTAGTACAGTAGGCTAAACATATGTTCACCTAAAAAAAACATATTATCTTATGCATGATACCCTAGCTTATTGATAAGGTCCTCTGAGAGAAACATAATAATTGTAAAATAGTACACTAGGCTATTGGTGTGAATCACTAAGAACAAATTCCTATCATCCAATGACACCAACATGGCATTTCATAATAACATCTTAGGCAATGATACAGTTCACTAGGATTAACACAACAGTTTTCAATAAGTAATCTAGCCTTTTGATCAAATGTCATTGGAAGAGCTACCAATTGTACAACAGTAACTCAGGCAATTGATACCGTCTAATCAGGGAAACACGTAAGTTACACATATGTTACACAATACGATTCACACTGTCCTTTGAGAGCAACATAATAGTAATACATCAGAACCCTAAGTCATCGATATGGTCAACTGAGAGCAACACAACATTATTCTAAAGAACCAAACCCATTGGTAGCTATACTAAAAGCAACTGAACAGTTGTACAATCCAGCTTCATAACAGTACTCAAGGCAAATGATGATGCAGTTGATACCAAGTATCCAATGCTATTGGTACGGTCTACTAAGAACAATAAAACAGTCAAACATTCGTACCCGACACAATTCAAACTTTCCACTGAGAGCAACCCAACAACTTAGCACCTATTTACCTGGTATTATTCAGTACACTGACCTACGAATACTGTCAATTGAGTGAAATAAAACAGCTACACATTAGTATTTTTTGTCTATTGATAATGTCACTGAGAGAAACTTAACATCAATAGTGGTACCTAAGGCAATTGGTAGTCTTCTGAGAGCAACACAACATCTTTACATTAATATAACTTGTCTATTCATAAACCTTCTGGTAAGAACATAACCATTGCACCTTAATACAGTAGGCTAAACATATGTTCACCTAGGAACACCATATTATTTTATGCATGATACCCTAGCTTATTGATAAGGTCCTCTGAGAGAAACATAATAATTGTACAATAGTACACTAGGCTATTGATGTGAATCACTAAGAACAAATTCCTATCATCCAATGACACCAACATGGCATTTCATAATAACATCTTAGGTAATGATACAGTTCACTAGGATTTACACAATAGTTTTCAATAAGTAATTTAACCTTTTGATCAAATGTCATTAGAGGAGCTACCAATCGTAAAACAGTAACTAGGGCAATTGATACCGTCTAATCAGGGAAACACGTAAGTTACACATATGTTACACAATACGATTCACACTGTCCTTTGAGAGCAACATAATAGTAATACATCAGAACCCTAAGCCATCCATATGGTCAACTGAGAGCAACATAACATTATTCTAAAGAACCAAACCAATTGGTAGCTATACTAAAAGCAACTGAACAGTTGTACAATCCAGTTTTATAACAGTACTCAAGGCAAATGATGATGCAGTTGATACCAAGTATCCAATGCTATTGGTACGGTCTACTAAGAACAACAAAACAGTCATACATTCGTACCCGACACAATTCAAACTTTCCACTGAGAGCAACCCAACAACTTAGCACCTATTTACCTGGTATTATTCAGTACAATGACCTATGAATACTGTCTATTGAGTGAAATAAACAAGCTACACATTAGTATTTTTTGTCTATTGATAATGTCACTGAGAGAAACTTAACATCAATAGTGGTACCTAAAGCAATTGGTAGTCTTCTGAGAGCAACACAACATCTATACATTAATATAACTTGTCTATTCATAAACCTTCTGGTAAGAACATAACCATTGCACCTTAGTACAGTAGGCTAAACATATGTTCACCTAGGAAAACCATATTATGTTATGCATGATACCCTAGCTTATTGATAAGGTCCTCTGAGAGAAACATAATAATTGTACAATAGTACAATAGGGTATTGGTGTGAATCACTAAGAACAAATTCCTTTCATCCAATGAGACCAACATGGCATTTCATAATAACATCTTAGGCAATGATACAGTTCACTAGGATTAACACAACAGTTTTCAATAAGTAATCAAGCCTTTTGATCAAATGTCATTAGAAGAGCTACCAATTGTACAACAGTAACTCAGGCATTTGATACCGTCTAATCAGAGAAACACGTAAGTTACCGTACACATATGTTACACAATACGATTCACACTGTCCTTTGAGAGCAACATAAAAGTAATACATCAGAACCCTAAGCCATCCATATGGTCAACTGAGAGCAACACAACATTATTCTAAAGGACCAAACCAATTGGTAGCTATACTAAAAGCAACTGAACAGTTGTACAATCCAGTTTCATAATAGTACTCAAGGCAAATGATGATGCAGTTGATACCAAGTATACAATGCCATTGGTACGGTCTACTAAGAGCAACAAAACAGTCATACATTAGTACCCGACACAATTCATACTTTCCACTGAGAGCAACCCAACAACTTAGCACCTATTTACCTGGTATTATTCAGTACACTGACCTATGAATACTGTCTATTGAGTGAAATAAAACAGCTACACATTAGTATTTTTTGTCTATTGATAATGTCACTGAGAGAAACTTAACATCAACAGTGGTACTTAAGGCAATTGGTAGTCTTCTGAGAGCAACACAACATCTATACATTAATATAACTTGTCTATTCATAAACCTCCTGGTAAGAACATAACCATTTCACCTTAGTACAGTAGGCTAAACATATGTTCACCTAAAAAAACCATATTATGTTATGCATGATACCCTAGCTTATTGATAAGGTCCTCTGAGAGAAACATAATAATTGTAAAATAATACACTAGGCAATTGGTGTGAATCACTAAGAACAAATTCCTATCATCCAATGACACCAACATGGCATTTCATAATAACATCTTAGGCAATGATACAGTTCACTAGGATTAACACAACAGTTTTCAATAAGTAATCTAGCCTTTTGATCAAATGTCATTGGAAGAGCTACCAATTGTACAACAGTAACTCAGGCAATTGATACCGTCTAATCAGGGAAACACCTAAGTTACACATATGTTACACAATACGATTCACACTGTCCTTTGAGAGCAACATAATAGTAATACATCAGAACCCTAAGCCATCGATATGGTCAACTGAGAGCAACACAACATTATTCTAAAGAACCAAACCCATTGGTAGCTATACTAAAAGCAACTGAACAGTTGTACAATCCAGTTTTATAACAGTACTCAAATCAAATGATGATGCAGTTGATACCAAGTATCCAATGCTATTGGTACGGTCTACTAAGAACAACAAAACAGTCATACATTCCTACCCGACACAATTCAAACTTTCCACTGAGAGCAACCCAAAAACTTAGCACCTATTTTCCTGGCAATGATACAGTACACTGACCTATGAATACTGTCTATTGAGTGAAATAAAACAGCTACACATTAGTATTTTTTGTCTATTGATAATGTCACTGAGAGAAACTAAACATCAATAGTGGTACCTAAGGCAATTGGTAGTCTTCTGAGAGCAACACAACATCTATACATTAATATAACTTGTCTATTCATAAACCTTCTGGTAAGAACATAACCATTGCACCTTAGTACAGTAGGCTAAACATATGTTCACCTAAGAAATCCATATTATGTTATGCATGATACCCTAGCTTATTGATAAGGTCCTCTGAGAGAAACATAATAATTGTACAATTGTACACTAGGCTATTGATGTGAATCACTAAGAACAAATTCCTATCATCCAATGAGACCAACATGGCATTTCATAATAACATCTTAGGCAATGATACAGTTCACTAGGATTAACACAACAGTTTTCAATAAGTAATCTAGCCTTTTGATCAAATGTCATTGGAAGAGCTACCAATTGTACAACAGTAACTCAGGCAATTGATACCGTCTAATCGGAGCAACACGTAAGTTAAACATATGTTACACAATACGATTCACACTGTCCTTTGAGAGCAACATAATAGTAATACATCAGAACCCTAAGCCATCGATATGGTCAACTGAGAGCAACACAACATTATTCTAAAGAACCAAACCTATTGGTAGCTATACTAAAAGCAACTGAACAGTTGTACAATCCAGTTTTATAACAGTACTCAAATCAAATGATGATGCAGTTGATACCAAGTATCCAATGCTATTGGTACGGTCTACTAAGAACAACAAAACAGTCATACATTCCTACCTGACTCAATTCAAACTTTCCACTGAGAGCAACCCAAAAACTTAGCACCTATTTACCTGGTATTATTCAGTACATTGACCTATGAATACTGTCTATTGAGTGAAATAAAACAGCTACACATTAGTATTTTTTGTCTATTGATAATGTCACTGAGAGAAACTAAACATCAATAGTGGTACCTAAGGCAATTGGTAGTCTTCTGAGAGCAACACAACATCTATACATTAATATAACTTGTCTATTCATAAACCTTCTGGTAAGAACATAACCATTGCACCTTAGTACAGTAGGCTAAACATATGTTCACCTAAGAAATCCATATTATGTTATGCATGATACCCTAGCTTATTGATAAGGTCCTCTGAGAGAAACATAATAATTGTACAATTGTACACTAGACTATTGATGTGAATCACTAAGAACAAATTCCTATCATCCAATGAGACCAACATGGCATTTCATAATAACATCTTAGGCAATGATACAGTTCACTAGGATTGACACAACAGTTTTCAATAAGTAATCTAGCCTTTTGATCAAATGTCATTGGAAGAGCTACCAATTGTACAACAGTAACTCAGGCAATTGATACAGTCTAATCGGAGCAACACGTAAGTTAAACATATGTTACACAATACGATTCACACTGTCCTTTGAGAGCAACATAATAGTAATACATCAGAACCCTAAGCCATCGATATGGTCAACTGAGAGCAACATAACATTATTCTATAGAACCAAACCAATTGGTAGCTAAACTAAAAGCAACTGAACAGTTGTACAATCCAGCTTCATAACAGTACTCAAGGCAAATGATGATGCAGTTGATACCAAGTATCCAATGCTATTGGTACGGACTACTAAGAACAATAAAACAGTCAAACATTCGTACCCGACACAATTCAAACTTTCCACTGAGAGCAACCCAACAACTTAGCACCTATTTACCTGGTATTATTCAGTACACTGACCTCTAAATACTGTCTATTGAGTGAAATAAAACAGCTACACATTAGTATTTTTTGTCATTTTTCATTAAAGCTACTAATGTCACTGAAAGAAACTAAACATCAATAGTGGTACCTAAGGCAATTGGTAGTCTTCTGAGAGCAACACAACATCTATACATTAATATAACTTGTCTATTCATAAACCTTCTGGTAAGAACATAACCATTGCACCATAGTACAGTAGGCTAAACATAGGTTCACCTAAGAATACCAAATTATCTTATGCATGATACCCTAGCTTATTGATAAGGTCCTCTGAGAGAAACATAATAATTGTAAAATAGTACACTAGGCTATTGGTGTGAATCACTAAGAACAAATTCCTATCATCCAATGAGACCAACATGGCATTTCATAATAACATCTTAGGCAATGATACAGTTCACTAGGATTAACACAACAGTTTTCAATAAGTAATCTAGCCTTTTGATCAAATGTCATTGGAAGAGCTACCAATTGTACAACAGTAACTTAGGCAATTGATACCGTCTAATCAGGGAACACCTAAGTTACACATATGTTACACAATACGATTCACACTGTCCTTTGAGAGCAACATAATAGTAATACATCAGAACCCTAAGTCATCGATATGGTCAACTGAGAGCAACACAACATTATTCTAAAGAACCAAACCAATTGGTAGCTAAACTAAAAGCAACTGAACAGTTGTACAATCCAGCTTCATAACAGTACTCAAGGCAAATGATGATGCAGTTGATACCAAGTATCCAATGCTATTGGTACGGACTACTAAGAACAATAAAACAGTCAAACATTCGTACCCGACACAATTCAAACTTTCCACTGAGAGCAACCCAACAACTTAGCACCTATTTACCTGGTATTATTCAGTACACTGACCTCTAAATACTGTCTATTGAGTGAAATAAAACAGCTACACATTAGTATTTTTTGTCATTTTTCATTAAAGCTACTAATGTCACTGAAAGAAACTAAACATCAATAGTGGTACCTAAGGCAATTGGTAGTCTTCTGAGAGCAACACAACATCTATACATTAATATAACTTGTCTATTCATAAACCTTCTGGTAAGAACATAACCATTGCACCTTAGTACAGTAGGCTAAACATATGTTCACCTAAGAAATCCATATTATGTTATGCATGATACCCTAGCTTATTGATAAGGTCCTCTGAGAGAAACATAATAATTGTAAAATAGTACACTAGGCTATTGGTGTGAATCACTAAGAACAAATTCCTATCATCCAATGAGACCAACATGGCATTTCATAATAACATCTTAGGCAATGATACAGTTCACTAGGATTAACACAACAGTTTTCAATAAGTAATCTAGCCTTTTGATCAAATGTCATTGGAAGAGCTACCAATTGTACAACAGTACCTCAGGCAATTGATACCGTCTAATCAGGGAAACACGTAAGTTACACATATGTTACACAATACGATTCACACTGTCCTTTGAGAGCAACATAATAGTAATACATCAGAACCCTAAGCCATCGATATGGTCAACTGAGAGCAACACAACATTATTCTAAAGAACCAAACCTATTGGTAGCTATACTAAAAGCAACTGAACAGTTGTACAATCCAGTTTTATAACAGTACTCAAGGCAAATGATGATGCAGTTGATACCAAGTATCCAATGCTATTGGTACGGTCTACTAAGAACAACAAAACAGTCATACATTCCTACCTGACTCAATTCAAACTTTCCACTGAGAGCAACCCAAAAACTTAGCACCTATTTACCTGGTATTATTCAGTACACTGACCTATGAATACTGTCTATTGAGTGAAATAAAACAGCTACACATTAGTATTTTTTGTCTATTGATAATGTCACTGAGAGAAACTAAACATCAATAGTGGTACCTAAGGCAATTGGTAGTCTTCTGAGAGCAACACAACATCTATACATTAATATAACTTGTCTATTCATAAACCTTCTGGTAAGAACATAACCATTGCACCTTAGTACAGTAGGCTAAACATATGTTCACCTAAGAAATCCATATTATGTTATGCATGATACCCTAGCTTATTGATAAGGTCCTCTGAGAGAAACATAATAATTGTACAATTGTACACTAGGCTATTGATGTGAATCACTAAGAACAAATTCCTATCATCCAATGAGACCAACATGGCATTTCATAATAACATCTTAGGCAATGATACAGTTCACTAGGATTGACACAACAGTTTTCAATAAGTAATCTAGCCTTTTGATCAAATGTCATTGGAAGAGCTACCAATTGTACAACAGTAACTCAGGCAATTGATACCGTCTAATCGGAGCAACATGTAAGTTAAACATATGTTACACAATACGATTCACACTGTCCTTTGAGAGCAACATAATAGTAATACATCAGAACCCTAAGCCATCGATATGGTCAACTGAGAGCAACATAACATTATTCTATAGAACCAAACCAATTGGTAGCTAAACTAAAAGCAACTGAACAGTTGTACAATCCAGCTTCATAACAGTACTCAAGGCAAATGATGATGCAGTTGATACCAAGTATCCAATGCTATTGGTACGGACTACTAAGAACAATAAAACAGTCAAACATTCGTACCCGACACAATTCAAACTTTCCACTGAGAGCAACCCAACAACTTAGCACCTATTTACCTGGTATTATTCAGTACACTGACCTCTAAATACTGTCTATTGAGTGAAATAAAACAGCTACACATTAGTATTTTTTGTCTATTGATAATGTCACTGAGAGAAACTAAACATCAATAGTGGTACCTAAGGCAATTGGTAGTCTTCTGAGAGCAACACAACATCTTTACATTAATATAACTTGTCTATTCATAAACCTTCTGGTAAGAACATAACCATTGCACCTTAATACAGTAGGCTAAACATATGTTCACCTAGGAACACCATATTATTTTATGCATGATACCCTAGCTTATTGATAAGGTCCTCTGAGAGAAACATAATAAATGTACAATAGTACACTAGGCTATTGATGTGAATCACTAAGAACAAATTCCTATCATCCAATGAGACCAACATGGCATTTCATAATAACATCTTAGGTAATGATACAATTCACTAGGATTTACACAATAGTTTTCAATAAGTAATTTAACCTTTTGATCAAATGTCATTAGAGGAGCTACCAATCGTAAAACAGTAACTAGGGCAATTGATACCGTCTAATCAGAGAAACACGTAAGTTACACATATGTTACACAATACGATTTACACTGTCCTTTGAGAGCAACATAATAGTAATACATCAGAACCCTAAGCCATCCATATGGTCAACTGAGAGCAACATAACATTATTCTAAAGAACCAAACCAATTGGTAGCTATACTAAAGGCAACTGAACAGTTGTACAATCCAGTTTTATAACAGTACTCAAGGCAAATGATGATGCAGTTGATACCAAGTATCCAATGCTATTGGTACGGTCTACTAAGAACAACAAAACAGTCATACATTCGTACCCGACACAATTCAAACTTTCCACTGAGAGCAACCCAACAACTTAGCACCTATTTACCTGGTATTATTCAGTACAATGACCTATGAATACTGTCTATTGAGTGAAATAAACAAGCTACACATTAGTATTTTTTGTCTATTGATAATGTCACTGAGAGAAACTTAACATCAATAGTGGTACCTAAAGCAATTGGTAGTCTTCTGAGAGCAACACAACATCTATACATTAATATAACTTGTCTATTCATAAACCTTCTGGTAAGAACATAACCATTGCACCTTAGTACAGTAGGCTAAACATAGGTTCACCTAGGAAAACCATATTATGTTATGCATGATACCCTAGCTTATTGATAAGGTCCTCTGAGAGAAACATAATAATTGTACAAGAGTACACTAGGCTATTGGTGTGAATCACTAAGAACAAATTCCTTTCATCCAATGAGACCAACATGGCATTTCATAATAACATCTTAGGCAATGATACAGTTCACTAGGATTAACACAACAGTTTTCAATAAGTAATCAAGCCTTTTGATCAAATGTCATTAGAAGAGCTACCAATTGTACAACAGTAACTCAGGCATTTGATACCGTCTAATCAGAGAAACACGTAAGTTACCGTACACATATGTTACACAATACGATTCACACTGTCCTTTGAGAGCAACATAATAGTAATACATCAGAACCCTAAGCCATCAATATGGTCAACTGAGAGCAACACAACATTATTCTAAAGGACCAAACCAATTGGTAGCTATACTAAAAGCAACTGAACAGTTGTACAATCCAGTTTCATAATAGTACTCAAGGCAAATGATGATGCAGTTGATACCAAGTATACAATGCCATTGGTACGGTCTACTAAGAGCAACAAAACAGTCATACATTAGTACCCGACACAATTCAAACTTTCCACTGAGAGCAACCCAAAAACTTAGCACCTATTTACCTGGTATTATTCAGTACACTGACCTCTAAATACTGTCTATTGAGTGAAATAAAACAGCTACACATTAGTATTTTTTGTCTATTGATAATGTCACTGAGAGAAACTTAACATCAACAGTGGTACTTAAGGCAATTGGTAGTCTTCTGAGAGCAACACAACATCTATACATTAATATAACTTGTCTATTCATAAACCTCCTGGTAAGAACATAACCATTTCACCTTAGTACAGTAGGCTAAACATATGTTCACCTAAAAAAAACATATTATCTTATGCATGATACCCTAGCTTATTGATAAGGTCCTCTGAGAGAAACATAATAATTGTAAAATAGTACACTAGGCTATTGGTGTGAATCACTAAGAACAAATTCCTATCATCCAATGACACCAACATGGCATTTCATAATAACATCTTAGGCAATGATACAGTTCACTAGGATTAACACAACAGTTTTCAATAAGTAATCTAGCCTTTTGATCAAATGTCATTGGAAGAGCTACCAATTGTACAACAGTAACTCAGGCAATTGATACCGTCTAATCAGGGAAACACGTAAGTTACACATATGTTACACAATACGATTCACACTGTCCTTTGAGAGCAACATAATAGTAATACATCAGAACCATAAGTCATCGATATGGTCAACTGAGAGCAACACAACATTATTCTAAAGAACCAAACCCATTGGTAGCTATACTAAAAGCAACTGAACAGTTGTACAATCCAGCTTCATAACAGTACTCAAGGCAAATGATGATGCAGTTGATACCAAGTATCCAATGCTATTGGTACGGTCTACTAAGAACAATAAAACAGTCAAACATTCGTACCCGACACAATTCAAACTTTCCACTGAGAGCAACCCAACAACTTAGCACCTATTTACCTGGTATTATTCAGTACACTGACCTACGAATACTGTCAATTGAGTGAAATAAAACAGCTACACATTAGTATTTTTTGTCTATTGATAATGTCACTGAGAGAAACTTAACATCAATAGTGGTACCTAAGGCAATTGGTAGTCTTCTGAGAGCAACACAACATCTTTACATTAATATAACTTGTCTATTCATAAACCTTCTGGTAAGAACATAACCATTGCACCTTAATACAGTAGGCTAAACATATGTTCACCTAGGAACACCATATTATTTTATGCATGATACCCTAGCTTATTGATAAGGTCCTCTGAGAGAAACATAATAATTGTACAATAGTACACTAGGCTATTGATGTGAATCACTAAGAACAAATTCCTATCATCCAATGAGACCAACATGGCATTTCATAATAACATCTTAGGTAATGATACAGTTCACTAGGATTTACACAATAGTTTTCAATAAGTAATTTAACCTTTTGATCAAATGTCATTAGAGGAGCTACCAATCGTAAAACAGTAACTAGGGCAATTGATACCGTCTAATCAGGGAAACACGTAAGTTACACATATGTTACACAATACGATTCACACTGTCCTTTGAGAGCAACATAATAGTAATACATCAGAACCCTAAGCCATCCATATGGTCAACTGAGAGCAACATAACATTATTCTAAAGAACCAAACCAATTAGTAGCTATACTAAAAGCAACTGAACAGTTGTACAATCCAGTTTTATAACAGTACTCAAGGCAAATGATGATGCAGTTGATACCAAGTATCCAATGCTATTGGTACGGTCTACTAAGAACAACAAAACAGTCATACATTCGTACCCGACACAATTCAAACTTTCCACTGAGAGCAACCCAACAACTTAGCACCTATTTACCTGGTATTATTCAGTACACTGACCTATGAATACTGTCTATTGAGTGAAATAAAACAGCTACACATTAGTATTTTTTGTCTATTGATAATGTCACTGAGAGAAACTAAACATCAATAGTGGTACCTAAAGCAATTGGTAGTCTTCTGAGAGCAACACAACATCTATACATTAATATAACTTGTCTATTCATAAACCTTCTGGTAAGAACATAACCATTGCACCTTAGTACAGTAGGCTAAACATATGTTCACCTAGGAAAACCATATTATGTTATGCATGATACCCTAGCTTATTGATAAGGTCCTCTGAGAGAAACATAATAATTGTACAATAGTACAATAGGGTATTGGTGTGAATCACTAAGAACAAATTCCTTTCATCCAATGAGACCAACATGGCATTTCATAATAACATCTTAGGCAATGATACAGTTCACTAGGATTAACACAACAGTTTTCAATAAGTAATCAAGCCTTTTGATCAAATGTCATTAGAAGAGCTACCAATTGTACAACAGTAACTCAGGCATTTGATACCGTCTAATCAGAGAAACACGTAAGTTACCGTACACATATGTTACACAATACGATTCACACTGTCCTTTGAGAGCAACATAAAAGTAATACATCAGAACCCTAAGCCATCCATATGGTCAACTGAGAGCAACACAACATTATTCTAAAGGACCAAACCAATTGGTAGCTATACTAAAAGCAACTGAACAGTTGTACAATCCAGTTTCATAATAGTACTCAAGGCAAATGATGATGCAGTTGATACCAAGTATACAATGCCATTGGTACGGTCTACTAAGAGCAACAAAACAGTCATACATTAGTACCCGACACAATTCATACTTTCCACTGAGAGCAACCCAACAACTTAGCACCTATTTACCTGGTATTATTCAGTACACTGACCTATGAATACTGTCTATTGAGTGAAATAAAACAGCTACACATTAGTATTTTTTGTCTATTGATAATGTCACTGAGAGAAACTTAACATCAACAGTGGTACTTAAGGCAATTGGTAGTCTTCTGAGAGCAACACAACATCTATACATTAATATAACTTGTCTATTCATAAACCTCCTGGTAAGAACATAACCATTTCACCTTAGTACAGTAGGCTAAACATATGTTCACCTAAAAAAACCATATTATGTTATGCATGATACCCTAGCTTATTGATAAGGTCCTCTGAGAGAAACATAATAATTGTAAAATAATACACTAGGCAATTGGTGTGAATCACTAAGAACAAATTCCTATCATCCAATGACACCAACATGGCATTTCATAATAACATCTTAGGCAATGATACAGTTCACTAGGATTAACACAACAGTTTTCAATAAGTAATCTAGCCTTTTGATCAAATGTCATTGGAAGAGCTACCAATTGTACAACAGTAACTCAGGCAATTGATACCGTCTAATCAGGGAAACACCTAAGTTACACATATGTTACACAATACGATTCACACTGTCCTTTGAGAGCAACATAATAGTAATACATCAGAACCCTAAGCCATCGATATGGTCAACTGAGAGCAACACAACATTATTCTAAAGAACCAAACCAATTGGTAGCTATACTAAAAGCAACTGAACAGTTGTACAATCCAGTTTTATAACAGTACTCAAATCAAATGATGATGCAGTTGATACCAAGTATCCAATGCTATTGGTACGGTCTACTAAGAACAACAAAACAGTCATACATTCCTACCCGACACAATTCAAACTTTCCACTGAGAGCAACCCAAAAACTTAGCACCTATTTTCCTGGCAATGATACAGTACACTGACCTATGAATACTGTCTATTGAGTGAAATAAAACAGCTACACATTAGTATTTTTTGTCTATTGATAATGTCACTGAGAGAAACTAAACATCAATAGTGGTACCTAAGGCAATTGGTAGTCTTCTGAGAGCAACACAACATCTATACATTAATATAACTTGTCTATTCATAAACCTTCTGGTAAGAACATAACCATTGCACCTTAGTACAGTAGGCTAAACATATGTTCACCTAAGAAATCCATATTATGTTATGCATGATACCCTAGCTTATTGATAAGGTCCTCTGAGAGAAACATAATAATTGTACAATTGTACACTAGGCTATTGATGTGAATCACTAAGAACAAATTCCTATCATCCAATGAGACCAACATGGCATTTCATAATAACATCTTAGGCAATGATACAGTTCACTAGGATTAACACAACAGTTTTCAATAAGTAATCTAGCCTTTTGATCAAATGTCATTGGAAGAGCTACCAATTGTACAACAGTAACTCAGGCAATTGATACCGTCTAATCGGAGCAACACGTAAGTTAAACATATGTTACACAATACGATTCACACTGTCCTTTGAGAGCAACATAATAGTAATACATCAGAACCCTAAGCCATCGATATGGTCAACTGAGAGCAACATAACATTATTCTATAGAACCAAACCAATTGGTAGCTATACTAAAAGCAACTCAACAGTTGTACAATCCAGCTTCATAACAGTACTCAAGGCAAATGATGATGCAGTTGATACCAAGTATCCAATGCTATTGGTACGGTCTACTAAGAACAACAAAACAGTTATACATTCGTATCCGACACAATTCAAACTTTCCACTGAGAGCAACCCAACAACTAAGCACCGATTTACCTGGTATTAATCAGTACACTGACCTATGAATACTGTCTATTGAGTGAAATAAACCAGCTACACATTAGTATTTTTTGTCTATTGATAATGTCACTGAGAGAAACTTAACATCAATAGTGGTACCTAAAGCAATTGGTAGTCTTCTGAGAGCAACACAACATCTATACATTAATATAACTTGTCTATTCATAAACCTTCTGGTAAGAACATAACCATTGCACCTTAGTACAGTAGGCTAAACATATGTTCACCTAAGAAAACCAAATTATCTTATGCATGATACCCTAGCTTATTGATAAGGTCCTCTGAGAGAAACATAATAATTGTACAATTGTACACTAGGCTATTGATGTGAATCACTAAGAACAAATTCCTATCATCCAATGACACCAACATGGCATTTCATAATAACATCTTAGGCAATGATACAGTTCACTAGGATTAACACAACAGTTTTCAAAAGTAATCTAGCCTTTTGATCAAATGTCTTTAGAAGAGCTACCAATTGTACAACAGTAACTCAGGCAATTGATACCATCTAATCAGGGAAACACCTAAGTTACACATATGTTACACAATACGATTCACACTGTCCTTTGAGAGCAACATAATAGTAATACATCAGAACCCTAAGTCATCGATATGGTCAACTGAGAGCAACACAACATTATTCTAAAGAACCAAACCAATTGGTAGCTAAACTAAAAGCAACTCAACAGTTGTACAATCCAGCTTCATAACAGTACTCAAGGCAAATGATGATGCAGTTGATACCAAGTATCCAATGCTATTGGTACGGACTACTAAGAACAATAAAACAGTCAAACATTCGTACCCGACACAATTCAAACTTTCCACTGAGAGCAACCCAACAACTTAGCACCTATTTACCTGGTATTATTCAGTACACTGACCTCTAAATACTGTCTATTGAGTGAAATAAAACAGCTACACATTAGTATTTTTTGTCATTTTTCATTAAAGCTACTAATGTCACTGAAAGAAACTAAACATCAATAGTGGTACCTAAGGCAATTGGTAGTCTTCTGAGAGCAACACAACATCTATACATTAATATAACTTGTCTATTCATAAACCTTCTGGTAAGAACATAACCATTGCACCTTAGTACAGTAGGCTAAACATAGGTTCACCTAAGAATACCAAATTATCTTATGCATGATACCCTAGCTTATTGATAAGGTCCTCTGAGAGAAACATAATAATTGTAAAATAGTACACTAGGCTATTGGTGTGAATCACTAAGAACAAATTCCTATCATCCAATGAGACCAACATGGCATTTCATAATAACATCTTAGGCAATGATACAGTTCACTAGGATTAACACAACAGTTTTCAATAAGTAATCTAGCCTTTTGATCAAATGTCATTGGAAGAGCTACCAATTGTACAACAGTAACTCAGGCAATTGATACCGTCTAATCAGGGAAACACCTAAGTTACACATATGTTACACAAAACGATTCACACTGTCCTTTGAGAGCAACATAATAGTAATACATCAGAACCCTAAGTCATCGATATGGTCAACTGAGAGCAACACAACATTATTCTAAAGAACCAAACCAATTGGTAGCTAAACTAAAAGCAACTCAACAGTTGTACAATCCAGCTTCATAACAGTACTCAAGGCAAATGATGATGCAGTTGATACCAAGTATCCAATGCTATTGGTACGGACTACTAAGAACAATAAAACAGTCAAACATTCGTACCCCACACAATTCAAACTTTCCACTGAGAGCAACCCAACAACTTAGCACCTATTTACCTGGTATTATTCAGTACACTGACCTCTAAATACTGTCTATTGAGTGAAATAAAACAGCTACACATTAGTATTTTTTGTCATTTTTCATTAAAGCTACTAATGTCACTGAAAGAAACTAAACATCAATAGTGGTACCTAAGGCAATTGGTAGTCTTCTGAGAGAAACACAACATCTATACATTAATATAACTTGTCTATTCATAAACCTTCTGGTAAGAACATAACCATTGCACCTTAGTACAGTAGGCTAAACATAGGTTCACCTAAGAATACCAAATTATCTTATGCATGATACCCTAGCTTATTGATAAGGTCCTCTGAGAGAAACATAATAATTGTAAAATAGTACACTAGGCTATTGGTGTGAATTACTAAGAACAAATTCCTATCATCCAATGAGACCAACATGGCATTTCATAATAACATCTTAGGCAATGATACAGTTCACTAGGATTAACACAACAGTTTTCAATAAGTAATCTAGCCTTTTGATCAAATGTCATTGGAAGAGCTACCAATTGTACAACAGTAACTCAGGCAATTGATACCGTCTAATCAGGGAAACACCTAAGTTACACATATGTTACACAATACGATTCACACTGTCCTTTGAGAGCAACATAATAGTAATACATCAGAACCCTAAGTCATCGATATGGTCAACTGAGAGCAACACAACATTATTCTAAAGAACCAAACCCATTGGTAGCTATACTAAAAGCAACTGAACAGTTGTACAATCCAGCTTCATAACAGTACTCAAGGCAAATGATGATGCAGTTGATACCAAGTATCCAATGCTATTGGTACGGTCTACTAAGAACAATAAAACAGTCAAACATTCGTACCCGACACAATTCAAACTTTCCACTGAGAGCAACCCAACAACTTAGCACCTATTTACCTGGTATTATTCAGTACACTGACCTATGAATACTGTCTATTGAGTGAAATAAAACAGCTACACATTAGTATTTTTTGTCTATTGATAATGTCACTGAGAGAAACTTAACATCAATAGT
Organism: Magallana gigas; assembly: GCF_963853765.1. NCBI lineage: Eukaryota > Metazoa > Mollusca > Bivalvia > Ostreida > Ostreidae > Magallana > Magallana gigas. The sequence goes on along the minus strand of NC_088853.1, from coordinate 72,476,346 downwards.
GGTACCTAAGGCAATTGGTAGTCTTCTGAGAGCAACACAACATCTTTACATTAATATAACTTGTCTATTCATAAACCTTCTGGTAAGAACATAACCATTGCACCTTAATACAGTAGGCTAAACATATGTTCACCTAGGAACACCATATTATTTTATGCATGATACCCTAGCTTATTGATAAGGTCCTCTGAGAGAAACATAATAATTGTACAATAGTACACTAGGCTATTGATGTGAATCACTAAGAACAAATTCCTATCATCCAATGAGACCAACATGGCATTTCATAATAACATCTTAGGTAATGATACAGTTCACTAGGATTTACACAATAGTTTTCAATAAGTAATCTAACCTTTTGATCAAATGTCATTAGAGGAGCTACCAATCGTAAAACAGTAACTAGGGCAATTGATACCGTCTAATCAGGGAAACACCTAAGTTACACATATGTTACACAATACGATTCACACTGTCCTTTGAGAGCAACATAATAGTAATACATCAGAACCCTAAGCCATCGATATGGTCAACTGAGAGCAACACAACATTATTCTAAAGAACCAAACCAATTGGTAGCTATACTAAAAGCAACTGAACAGTTGTACAATCCAGTTTTATAACAGTACTCAAATCAAATGATGATGCAGTTGATACCAAGTATCCAATGCTATTGGTACGGTCTACTAAGAACAACAAAACAGTCATACATTCCTACCCGACACAATTCAAACTTTCCACTGAGAGCAACCCAAAAACTTAGCACCTATTTTCCTGGCAATGATACAGTACACTGACCTATGAATACTGTCTATTGAGTGAAATAAAACAGCTACACATTAGTATTTTTTGTCTATTGATAATGTCACTGAGAGAAACTAAACATCAATAGTGGTACCTAAGGCAATTGGTAGTCTTCTGAGAGCAACACAACATCTATACATTAATATAACTTGTCTATTCATAAACCTTCTGGTAAGAACATAACCATTGCACCTTAGTACAGTAGGCTAAACATATGTTCACCTAAGAAATCCATATTATGTTATGCATGATACCCTAGCTTATTGATAAGGTCCTCTAAGAACAAATTCCTATCATCCAATGAGACCAACATGGCATTTCATAATAACATCTTAGGCAATGATACAGTTCACTAGGATTAACACAACAGTTTTCAATAAGTAATCTAGCCTTTTGATCAAATGTCATTGGAAGAGCTACCAATTGTACAACAGTAACTAGGGCAATTGATACCGTCTAATCAGGGAAACACCTAAGTTACACATATGTTACACAATACGATTCACACTGTCCTTTGAGAGCAACATAATAGTAATACATCAGAACCCTAAGCCATCGATATGGTCAACTGAGAGCAACATAACATTATTCTATAGAACCAAACCAATTGGTAGCTATACTAAAAGCAACTCAACAGTTGTACAATCCAGCTTCATAACAGTACTCAAGGCAAATGATGATGCAGTTGATACCAAGTATCCAATGCTATTGGTACGGTCTACTAAGAACAACAAAACAGTTATACATTCGTATCCGACACAATTCAAACTTTCCACTGAGAGCAACCCAACAACTAAGCACCGATTTACCTGGTATTAATCAGTACACTGACCTATGAATACTGTCTATTGAGTGAAATAAACCAGCTACACATTAGTATTTTTTGTCTATTGATAATGTCACTGAGAGAAACTTAACATCAATAGTGGTACCTAAAGCAATTGGTAGTCTTCTGAGAGCAACACAACATCTATACATTAATATAACTTGTCTATTCATAAACCTTCTGGTAAGAACATAACCATTGCACCTTAGTACAGTAGGCTAAACATATGTTCACCTAAGAAAACCAAATTATCTTATGCATGATACCCTAGCTTATTGATAAGGTCCTCTGAGAGAAACATAATAATTGTACAATTGTACACTAGGCTATTGATGTGAATCACTAAGAACAAATTCCTATCATCCAATGACACCAACATGGCATTTCATAATAACATCTTAGGCAATGATACAGTTCACTAGGATTAACACAACAGTTTTCAAAAGTAATCTAGCCTTTTGATCAAATGTCTTTAGAAGAGCTACCAATTGTACAACAGTAACTCAGGCAATTGATACCATCTAATCAGGGAAACACCTAAGTTACACATATGTTACACAATACGATTCACACTGTCCTTTGAGAGCAACATAATAGTAATACATCAGAACCCTAAGTCATCGATATGGTCAACTGAGAGCAACACAACATTATTCTAAAGAACCAAACCAATTGGTAGCTAAACTAAAAGCAACTCAACAGTTGTACAATCCAGCTTCATAACAGTACTCAAGGCAAATGATGATGCAGTTGATACCAAGTATCCAATGCTATTGGTACGGACTACTAAGAACAATAAAACAGTCAAACATTCGTACCCGACACAATTCAAACTTTCCACTGAGAGCAACCCAACAACTTAGCACCTATTTACCTGGTATTATTCAGTACACTGACCTCTAAATACTGTCTATTGAGTGAAATAAAACAGCTACACATTAGTATTTTTTGTCATTTTTCATTAAAGCTACTAATGTCACTGAAAGAAACTAAACATCAATAGTGGTACCTAAGGCAATTGGTAGTCTTCTGAGAGCAACACAACATCTATACATTAATATAACTTGTCTATTCATAAACCTTCTGGTAAGAACATAACCATTGCACCTTAGTACAGTAGGCTAAACATAGGTTCACCTAAGAATACCAAATTATCTTATGCATGATACCCTAGCTTATTGATAAGGTCCTCTGAGAGAAACATAATAATTGTAAAATAGTACACTAGGCTATTGGTGTGAATCACTAAGAACAAATTCCTATCATCCAATGAGACCAACATGGCATTTCATAATAACATCTTAGGCAATGATACAGTTCACTAGGATTAACACAACAGTTTTCAATAAGTAATCTAGCCTTTTGATCAAATGTCATTGGAAGAGCTACCAATTGTACAACAGTAACTCAGGCAATTGATACCGTCTAATCAGGGAAACACCTAAGTTACACATATGTTACACAAAACGATTCACACTGTCCTTTGAGAGCAACATAATAGTAATACATCAGAACCCTAAGTCATCGATATGGTCAACTGAGAGCAACACAACATTATTCTAAAGAACCAAACCAATTGGTAGCTAAACTAAAAGCAACTGAACAGTTGTACAATCCAGCTTCATAACAGTACTCAAGGCAAATGATGATGCAGTTGATACCAAGTATCCAATGCTATTGGTACGGACTACTAAGAACAATAAAACAGTCAAACATTCGTACCCCACACAATTCAAACTTTCCACTGAGAGCAACCCAACAACTTAGCACCTATTTACCTGGTATTATTCAGTACACTGACCTCTAAATACTGTCTATTGAGTGAAATAAAACAGCTACACATTAGTATTTTTTGTCATTTTTCATTAAAGCTACTAATGTCACTGAAAGAAACTAAACATCAATAGTGGTACCTAAGGCAATTGGTAGTCTTCTGAGAGAAACACAACATCTATACATTAATATAACTTGTCTATTCATAAACCTTCTGGTAAGAACATAACCATTGCACCTTAGTACAGTAGGCTAAACATAGGTTCACCTAAGAATACCAAATTATCTTATGCATGATACCCTAGCTTATTGATAAGGTCCTCTGAGAGAAACATAATAATTGTACAATAGTACACTAGGCTATTGATGTGAATCACTAAGAACAAATTCCTATCATCCAATGAGACCAACATGGCATTTCATAATAACATCTTAGGTAATGATACAGTTCACTAGGATTTACACAATAGTTTTCAATAAGTAATCTAACCTTTTGATCAAATGTCATAAGAGGAGCTACCAATCGTAAAACAGTAACTAGGGCAATTGATACCGTCTAATCAGAGAAACACGTAAGTTACACATATGTTACACAATACGATTCACACTGTCCTTTGAGAGCAACATAATAGTAATACATCAGAACCCTAAGCCATCCATATGGTCAACTGAGAGCAACATAACATTATTCTAAAGAACCAAACCAATTGGTAGCTATACTAAAAGCAACTGAACAGTTGTACAATCCAGTTTTATAACAGTACTCAAGGCAAATGATGATGCAGTTGATACCAAGTATCCAATGCTATTGGTACGGTCTACTAAGAACAACAAAACAGTCATACATTCGTACCCGACACAATTCAAACTTTCCACTGAGAGCAACCCAACAACTTAGCACCTATTTACCTGGTATTATTCAGTACAATGACCTATGAATACTGTCTATTGAGTGAAATAAACAAGCTACACATTAGTATTTTTTGTCTATTGATAATGTCACTGAGAGAAACTTAACATCAATAGTGGTACCTAAAGCAATTGGTAGTCTTCTGAGAGCAACACAACATCTATACATTAATATAACTTGTCTATTCATAAACCTTCTGGTAAGAACATAACCATTGCACCTTAGTACAGTAGGCTAAACATATGTTCACCTAGGAAAACCATATTATGTTATGCATGATACCCTAGCTTATTGATAAGGTCCTCTGAGAGAAACATAATAATTGTACAATAGTACAATAGGGTATTGGTGTGAATCACTAAGAACAAATTCCTTTCATCCAATGAGACCAACATGGCATTTCATAATAACATCTTAGGCAATGATACAGTTCACTAGGATTAACACAACAGTTTTCAATAAGTAATCAAGCCTTTTGATCAAATGTCATTAGAAGAGCTACCAATTGTACAACAGTAACTCAGGCATTTGATACCGTCTAATCAGAGAAACACGTAAGTTACTGTACACATATGTTACACAATACGATTCACACTGTCCTTTGAGAGCAACATAATAGTAATACATCAGAACCCTAAGCCATCCATATGGTCAACTGAGAGCAACACAACATTATTCTAAAGAACCAAACCAATTGGTAGCTATACTAAAAGCAACTGAACAGTTGTACAATCCAGTTTCAAAATAGTACTCAAGGCAAATGATGATGCAGTTGATACCAAGTATACAATGCCATTGGTACAGTCTACTAAGAGCAACAAAACAGTCATACATTAGTACCCGACACAATTCAAACTTTCCACTGAGAGCAACCCAACAACTTAGCACCTATTTACCTGGTATTATTCAGTACACTGACCTATGAATACTGTCTATTGAGTGAAATAAAACAGCTACACATTAGTATTTTTTGTCTATTGATAATGTCACTGAGAGAAACTTAACATCAACAGTGGTACTTAAGGCAATTGGTAGTCTTCTGAGAGCAACACAACATCTATACATTAATATAACTTGTCTATTCATAAACCTTCTGGTAAGAACATAACCATTGCACCTTAGTACAGTAGGCTAAACATATGTTCACCTAAGAAATCCATATAATGTTATGCATGATACCCTAGCTTATTGATAAGGTCCTCTGAGAGAAACATAATAATTGTACAATTGTACACTAGGCTATTGATGTGAATCACTAAGAACAAATTCCTATCATCCAATGAGACCAACATGGCATTTCATAATAACATCTTAGGCAATGATACAGTTCACTAGGATTAACACAACAGTTTTCAATAAGTAATCTAGCCTTTTAATCAAATGTCATTGGAAGAGCTACCAATTGTACAACAGTAACTCAGGCAATTGATACCGTCTAATCAGAGCAACACGTAAGTTAAACATATGTTACACAATACGATTCACACTGTCCTTTGAGAGCAACAAAAATATAATACATCAGAACCCTAAGCCATCGATATGGTCAACTGAGAGCAACACAACATTATTCTAAAGAACCAAACCAATTGGTAGGTATACTAAAAGCAACCGAACAGTTGTACAATCCAGTTTCATAACAGTACTCAAGGCAAATGATGATGCAGTTGATACCAAGTATCCAATGCTATTGGTACGGTCTACTAAGAACAACAAAACAGTCAAACATTCGTACCCGACACAATTCAAACTTTCCACTGAGAGCAACCCAACAACTTAGCACCTATTTACCTGGTATTATTCAGTACACTGACCTATGAATACTGTCTATTGAGTGAAATAAAGCAGCTTCACATTAGTATTTTTTGTCTATTGATAATGCCACTGAGAGAAACTTAACATCAATAGTGGTACCTAAGGCAATTGGTAGTCTTCTGAGAGCAACACAACATCTATACATTAATATAACTTGTCTATTCATAAACCTTCTGGTAAGAACATAACCATTGCACCTTAGTACAGTAGGCTAAACATATGTTCACCTAAGAAAACCAAATTATCTTATGCATGATACCCTAGCTTATTGATAAGGTCCTCTAAGAGAAACATAATAATTGTAAAATAGTACACTAGGCTATTGATGTGAATCACTAAGAACAAATTCCTATCATCCAATGACACCAACATGGCATTTCATAATAACATCTTAGGCAATGATACAGTTCACTAGGATTAACACAACAGTTTTCAATAAGTAATCTAGCCTTTTGATCAAATGCCATTAGAAGAGCTACCAATTGTACAACAGTAACTCAGGCAATTGATACCGTCTAATCAGGGAAACACCTAAGTAACATAATGTTACACAAAACGATTCACACTGTCCTTTGAGAGCAACATAATAGTAATACATCAGAACCCTAAGCCATCCATATGGTCAACTGAGAGCAACACAACATTATTCTAAAGAACCAAACCCATTGGTAGCTATACTAAAAGCAACTGAACATTTGTACAATCCAGCTTCATAACAGTACTCAAGGCAAATGATGATGCAGTTGATACCAAGTATCCAATGCTATTGGTTCGGTCTACTAAGAGCAACAAAACAGTCATACATTAGTACCCGACACAATTCAAACTTTCTACTGAGAGCAACCCAACAACTTAGCACCTATTTACCTGGTATTATTCAGTACACTGACCTATGAATACTGTCTATTGAGTGAAATAAAACAGCTACACATTAGTATTTTTTGTCTATTGATAATGTCACTGAGAGAAACTAAACATCAATAGTGGTACCTAAGGCAATTGGTAGTCTTCTGAGAGCAACACAACATCTATACATTAATATAACTTGTCTACGCGGCTATGTTAAGGCTGTCCGAAGCTAAATATATATCGAAAAATGATACTATTTTAATTATCGAAAAATGCTTTAACCGAGTGAGTTTCTTTAAACTTTTATTACATAAGTTAACAGTGGCATCCAACACTATATTTGATGTATTTTTGTGACGTCATATATTTTTCTTAAGTACGTGACGGGTGTATTCTAACACGGTAAATAATCTATAAAAATCGCATCGGCACAAGTGAATAATGACATTAAATCAAACATATTTTTATGAGAAATCCTTCGATAAGTAATGTATTTTGCATTTCTTGCTGGGGGTTCATATAAATATTTCGTTTATTTGAAATATTGTCAAAACATTTCGCACCGCCATCGAAATTAGGCATATTTTTACCTTTTAGGCTCGATTTACACACAATCGGGTCAATCGGTAGGTTTCCCCCAGCAAGATTCACAGTGGTACTTATTTTCTCTCCCGATTTCACTTAAAATATACTAAGATTGTCTTTATCTTTCATTTGTGGCAAGCCGTTTTTTATATGCACATACATATCACCATTCATTAGATTACACGTAGCAGGGGGAGTCTCAAAACCATTAGTTTATGAATAGTTATTTACCTATTACGAAGCTTTAAAACTGTTGATTTTTTTATACTCCATATCGGTGATATTGAATTTAGTATCACTAGTATTTACAACAGTGTCTATGTAAAGGAATGAAGCGGTTTTATTATGCACAATGAATATCACTTATTACGTTACGATACATTCCCTAAGAACGATCGAAAGGAATGCAGATCGTGACGTCAAAGTTAACTATGACGTCATATCTTATGAAGTACAGACAAGTGAATTTCTACATAGCGCTGTGAAATTAATCGGGCAGCCTTAACATAGCCGCGTATTCATAAACCTCCTGGTAAGAACATAACCATTTCACCTTAGTACAGTAGGCTAAACATATGTTCACCTAAAAAAACCATATTATCTTATGCATGATACCCTAGCTTATTGATAAGGTCCTCTGAGAGAAACATAATAATTGTAAAATAGTACACTAGGCAATTGGTGTGAATCACTAAGAACAAATTCCTATCATCCAATGAGACCAACATGGCATTTCATAATAACATCTTAGGCAATGATACAGTTCACTAGGATTAACACAACATTTTTCAATAAGTAATCTAGCCTTTTGATCAAATGTCATTGGAAGAGCTACCAATTGTACAACAGTAACTAGGGCAATTGATACCGTCTAATCAGGGAAACACGTAAGTTACACATATGTTACACAATACGATTCACACTGTCCTTTGAGAGCAACATAATAGTAATACATCAGAACCCTAAGCCATCCATATGGTCAACTGAGAGCAACACAACATTATTCTAAAGAACCAAACCAATTGGTAGCTATACTAAAAGCAACTGAACAGTTGTACAATCCAGTTTTATAACAGTACTCAAATCAAATGATGATGCAGTTGATACCAAGTATCCAATGCTATTGGTACGGTCTACTAAGAACAACAAAACAGTCATACATTCCTACCCGACACAATTCAAACTTTCCACTGAGAGCAACCCAACAACTTAGCACCTATTTACCTGGTATTATTCAGTACACTGACCTATGAATACTGTCTATTTAGTGAAATAAAACAGCTACACATTAGTATTTTTTGTCTATTGATAATGTCACTGAGAGAAACTAAACATCACTAGTGGTACCTAAGGCAATTGGTAGTCTTCTGAGAGCAACACAACATCTATACATTAATATAACTTGACTATTAATAAACCTCCTGGTAAGAACATAACCATTGCACCTTAGTACAGTAGGCTAAACATATGTTCACCTAAGAAAACCATATTATGTTATGCATGATACCCTAGCTTATTCATAACGTCCTCTGAGAGAAACATAATAATTCTAAAATAGTACACTAGGGTATTGGTGTGAATCACTAAGAACAAATTCCTATCATCCAATGAGACCAACCTGGCATTTCATAATAACATCTTAGGCAATAATACAGTTCACTAGGATTAACACAACAGTTTTCAATAAGTAATCTAGCCTTTTGATCAAATGTCATTGGAAGAGCTACCAATTGTACAACAGTAACTCAGGCAATTGATACAGTCTAATCAGAGCAACATGCAAGTTACACGTATGTTACACAATACGATTCACACTGTCCTTTGAGAGCAACATAATAGTAATACATCAGAACTCTAAGCCATCCATATGGTCAACTCAGAGCAACACATTATTCTAAAGAACAAAACCAATTGGTAGCTATACTAAAAGCTACTGTACAGTTGTACAATCCAGTTTCATAACAGTACTCAAGGCAAATGATGATGCAGTTGATACCAAGTATCCAATGCTATTGGTACGGTCTACTAAGAACAACAAAACAGTCATACATTCCTACCCGACACAATTCAAACTTTCCACTGAGAGCAACCCAACAACTTAGCACCTATTTACCTGGTATTATTCAGTACACTGACCTATGAATACTGTCTATTGAGTGAAATAAAACAGCTACACATTAGTATTTTTTGTCTATTGATAATGTCTCTGAGAGAAACTTAACATCAATAGTGGTACCTAAGGCAATTGGTAGTCTTCTGAGAGCAACACAACATCTATACATTAATATAACTTGTCTATTCATAAACCTTCTGGTAAGAACATAACCATTGCACCTTAGTACAGTAGGCTAAACATATGTTCACCTCAGAAAACCATATTATGTTATGGTATACTAAGAGCAACAAAACAGTCATTCATTCATACCCGACACAATTCATTTTTTCCACTGAGAGCAACCCAACAGCTTTGTACCTGTACTCAGGATATTGAAACTGTCAATATGGGAGCAACATTATATTTATTAATATGAACTGGTCAATTGCTATAGTCCACCGAGAGCAACTTTACAGCTATATCACTGGTATTCATCAACTGGGCATGAAATATAAACTTTGATAAGACCCCTGGAACAAACCAAGAGGTAAAAGGTCTTTTTTATTCGACCATTTGATGCCTTTTAGCGATAACTTTTATATGTGGAGCAGAAAAAAATTCCCTAGGGCAGAAAGTAAAAAAAATTGAAAAAAATTTGCAAAATTGACACATTTCAAACCAAATCAAATTTCAAATCCTATGGAATTTTATGTTGAAAATTAACAAACTTTGAGATGAGGTATAAGTAGTAGAAATTCAGATAAGAAGTTTCATTAAAAAAGCTAGGACAGAACAAATTAGACCCGGTTTCATTGAGTGATTTTCCCATCGATAAAAATGAAGGGAGGGTAATTGGAGGGTTATAATTTCTTACACCTTTACAAAGACATGAAATCATAAAAAAAGGTTGGATACTCTAAGTATTCCGGTCTCTGTAGACTTAGGCAAGACCACAAATGAGCTACATCGTGATGAAAACGAATAAGTGGCATCAACGAAACCTGTATTTTAACAGTTTTATAAAACATACGCTTTTGGAACCCAAGATGGGCGATGATTATTAAAAAAAGCCTCCCTCATCTATTTCATCAACAATAAAAAGGGCAAAAATGCTTCCCTCTCACATCCATTTCTAGAAAATTTGACCCGAGAACCATTATTTCAACTTTATGTGGCCTTAGTTCATTAACTAAACTCTCAGTATATTATAAATGAAATAGAAATTATTGTTAAATGCTTTGAGACTAACTTGAGACCAGGAAAATAATGACTTGCTTGGTTTCTAAGAGAGAAAATTAAATATAAGCATACCCACCCCTAAAAACAAATGGGTTTCACAGGTTGAAAAACAAACTCAACACGATCCAGGAAGCTGTATCATTATGCGTGTCTAAAAAAAAAAAATCGTTCCATTTAATTCAATGTGATCATTCCACTAAAGTGATAGTTTTCCTAGCAAATGATTCCAGAATCAATACTATAGGCCTAAGATAAGATACCATAAAAGGAAACGAGATATCTGTGATAACCGCTAGTGATACCCGGCTCTAATGTGAAAATACATAAAGGCAAGGTCATCATTTAACAGGAGGTTGATGTCTGTTTTGTAAAAAAAAAACCAAATCATACCATATAGCATGTCTAAACAAAGATTGTTATAAAATGTCAAGCAGCTCTGATGAATAGTTGCTGAGAAATCTCTGATGACTATTTGTTTGAAAAGTAAGGCTACAAAAAAATAAAGGTGTCATTTAACAGGAAGTTGACATCTCATTAGTACAAAAATGAATCCCACCATAAGGCATGCCTAAACAAAAAGTGTGTTAAAATTTCAAGCATCTGCGATAAAAAAAATTGTTAATAATATGGACATACACAGAGAAGGACAGATAGACACACAAGGGTAAACAGTTTACCCCCTCTCCTTCCGAGCGGGGGTATTATTAGTTAATAGTCATATAGTGACCGGGAACGGGATAATACATGGTTAGTAAATTTCATACCTGGTGAGGCAAATTTACTAACCAGGTATCATCCCATACCCGGTCACTACATGACTATGTAATGATTATATCTTACCGACTGCCTTTGTGTTAATGACATAAAATTAATTAAACAATGAAAATCAAGCGTCTTATAACAAAGTTACAAGTTTCAATCTGGGTACGAAACCTGATGTCACAATACTCTAAGAATGATGTCATAATGCTCAAAGGGAAGATACCCCGGTATATTTTGTACTGACTGTGTATGGAATATACACGGTCTCCACGTGACTGCTGTTAGCCAATGATTTCTTTACAATTCAGCAGAAGGTAAGATATACGAAGAAATTGTGACTATATACATATATATGGAATGACTAATAACTGTAATTAACAAAGTTTACTTTGATTGGCTATTTCCTTGCTAAAGACCTTTAAGAAGTCAACTAAAATTTTATGAAATTAAATGAAATTTGCAGAAAATATTTATCAATTATTTATAAATGTCATACTGTAGATTCCATATTTTATGCAAGTACTTCATTCTGCGATTCAATTGTATTTTATTGAAGACACGAGAATATGAAATAGCAAATTTGTATCCCGATTTCTAATTATCTAAGTTCATCCGAAAAATGAAAATGAAATTTTAAATTCCGCAAGATGTGCTCCTCCCGATTTTATGCAGATATCAATTTCTCACATTTAATTAGGAATTTACAGTATGCTAGTGTAAGAAATCTACTTCTGGCTCTAAGGGATGAAAAAGTATTCTGATCTTCTATTAAGATATTGCTGAACTCTGGAGAAAATGTCTTTTAAAATTCATCTTCTGTATAGTAAATAATTTAATGTCCAATAAAATTGAATCAGTGAAATGTTGAGAAAAAAATTTAAATTAAATTAAATCTGAAATGTTTGAACTTATAAGTACCAATTCAACATTAATTAATAGAATTAAATATGAAACAAGAAGTTTACTAAAGGAATTAAATAGCAAAAGTTAATAATTTCAATTCTAAGACAAAGTCAGGGACTGCAAAAAAAAATGGTGCCAGAAGAGACTTCCATAATGTACCTGGAAGCTTTGATAACGGTGGTCACTGATTAATGGCTAGTGATTAAGATAACAAGTTCTTTAGCAAAGGAAGTGATGAGGCTTTTCCATCAGTCATCAAAGAATGGAGTTTCTCTTAGAAGACATGGCAGCTCTAAAATATAATAAACAGGATGAAAGTTTACAAAATATATACCTGTTAACCTTTCACTGCTGCTATGTGGGAGAAACTCCCCCTAACCAACTTGGCTATGGGGGAGAATTTGCATAAACGACGATTTTGCGCGTGAAATGCAAATAGGGACCAAAGTGGTTGTATCAACATCAGAACATAACATAGAACTCACTGAGATGGGGCAATACCTTTACGAGATCACTCTCATCATATTCTATGAAAATCATAGTTTTTAATCTTTATCATTATATCATATATTAATGTGTGGTTTGACACAATATCATATATTATTATACCTTCATATATATTATTTTACCTCAATATGAATATTCTATATAACGCATCATCCAATTGGTTCTAGACAATCACATGTCTGGGCAATAAAACTTCCATAGTCATATTTTGGATTTGGAGGCCTTGTGCACTTTCCTGCAAGAGTTGTCATTCATTTAAGGTATTCGATCCATAATAGCCCCAGATTCAATGAATCTGGGATCATAACAGATATGTATGGACTTAATACGGTAATTAGTATACTTGGACATTATTTTCATATATAAGTATCAACATGTAACAGTGGAACATGTCCTTATTAATGACCGTTCCCTTTTCTTGAAGAGTTGTCCCCCTTTGCTTTTATTCTATAAAAATTATAATTCTAGAAAATCTATATGGTATAAAAATTATTTTCATAAGTTTTTGTATTCCTAATGATAAAATACATCTTTATGACATCCTGAATGTCGGTTCAATACAGACGCACTTATTGAAGTTGGTTGATTAAAATTTTCCAGAGAGCTATTACTGGTATAATACACCTTTACAGCCACTTGTGAACATGTACTGTTTACCATATAGCAGCTAATTAATTTTGCAAAATTATTGTCAATACAGTATATATTTTAAAATATTTTATAATTAAAACTCTACCAATTCACATACGATCAAATTCATCTGACCCACCCCGTTCCTTACTTTCAGAAATCCAATTTCCAAAGAAATTGGAATTCCAATGTGGCCCCACCCTACTCCTCAAGATTTTTATTGGAAAGAATTAAAATCTACATTATCCGAGGGTGCTTTCAGTAAAGATACAGCTTTTCTAAGCAAGTGGTTTTTAGACAAAGATAATTTAATTTTTTTTTCTATTTTTATAATCCTATGCTATGTAAATTTTAAATAAATGATTTTTGAGAAGAAAATTTCAAATATTTACACTATATTCTTATGTAAAAGTACGACCCTCCATTGTGGCCTCACCCTACCCCTGAGGGTCATGATTTTCACTACTTTAAATCTACACTACATGAGGAAGCTTTCACACAAGTTTCACATTTCCTGGCTGATTGGTTGCTGAGAAGAAGTATTTTAAAGATTCATTCTATATATTGTATGTAAAACTCCAAACCCCCCACCTCCCATTGTGGCCCCACCTTACCACCAGGGACAATGATTTGAACAAACTTGAATCTACACTATCTGAGGATGCTTCCACACAAGTTTCAGTTTCCTGGCCAAATGGTTTCTGAGAAGAAGATTTTTGAAAAATATTGACAAAATTTCATTAAATCCTAATGATCTCCCATTGAAAGAGAGCAGGGCCCCAGATTTTAACAAACTTGAATCCCCTTCACCCAATGATGATGCTTTGTGGCTAGTTTGGTTAAAACTGGCCCAGTGGTTTCGGAGAAGAAGTCGAAAATGTAAAAAGTTTACAGACAGACAGGCGGATGGACGGACAGACAGACAGACGCCGGAAAAAAAGTGATCAGGAAAGCTCACTAGAGCTTTCAGCTCAAGTGAGCTAAAAACCTTAACCTACTCCAGCACCTGAAACAGATGCAATTAGTTGTTTCAAATTTTCCTCACTTTCTCTTATGGTACAATGGAACTCCATATCAGAAAATTGATCCCATTGGACTATGATTTTCTTTGATGAGCTTGTTAAATTTAAAAAACTCTCAAAACATTATCATAATTACCATACTATGTAAAAATATGTAAAAAAGAAAATTTAATAGTACAAACAATTTTAAAATTGCAAAAACACTACAATCTTATCAGTAATTTTGAATTTCATCTAAATCAATGCCTTATAGGGTCATTTCATCAATTTACTTGAATAAAAATAGTTAACTTCTTTATAAATAATGATAATATTTATTTCCTAATAATGATAGAAACTTTTGGTTTACATGAACAAGTGATGATTTTTTTTTTCTATAGAAGTTGTTATCTAAATGATGAAACTTGTTGGAAATTTAGTTTGTTCACATAAATGAGAGGATGTACGAAAGAGAAACACACGTTTATCATTATAGTTGCAAGTAAACAACGAATATGCCCTACCAGCATGGAGCTTCATTTTCCATAGGTGGTAATGTTTATGTTCCAGCCTGAATTTTCGTTCAGCAACGACAGACCTCTGGAATGAAAGCTCATCAAATTGTCTCTTTCCTGTTAAAATTTCGTGGTGTGAAGTCAGATTCATTTTCCGGCAAAATGCATGTGTATTGAAAAACTCTGAAAATGAAAGTAAAAGTAGGGAATTTTACAGTTTGGGAAAGGGTGTACATCAAACAATTTCAATTCCTTCCTTCAAATGATAATAATAATTCAATTTTGACACTTGCTTTTAAAATTGCAAATACTCTTTTCTTACATGTGTCACGCATTCTGATTTAAAATGTCCCAATAAATGTACATACACAAAGCACTACTTTGTTGTCCTACACACATTCTAAAAATAGTTAAAGGGATATACCCACATGTTGACAAACAGACTCGGCACCATTCAGGAAGTTGCATCATACGCATCTACCATAAATAACAGTTCCATTTAATTAAGTGTGACAATTCCACTCAAGTAATAATTTTCCTAGCAAATGAGTCCAAATTTAATACTGTAGGCCTAAAAAAAATTGTGCCAAAAAAGAAATAAAAGAAAAGAAATTGTCTCTATATGAATGGAACTACAATTGATTAAGTACACAGTTTGATTGGCTAAATCCTTGTGTAACACCTTTAAGAGACTTCCGTCTAATTTTTTCAGCCCTGACGACTCTCGCTGAGATTTATAGTAGACGATAACTTTACAACCAGAAACAACAAGTTCATGATTAAACAACCTGAGAATGCGTCCACACAAGTTTTAGCTTTTCTGGCCAAATAGTTTTTAAGAAGGAGATTTTTAAAGATTTTCTCTATATATTCCCATGTAAAATTTGATCCCCCCATGGTGGCCCCATCCTACCATCGGGGACCATGATTTGAAAAACTTAAATCTACACTACCCAAGGATTTTTTGAGGAGAAGATTTTTTAAAATACCAACAATTTTTTTTATAATTCTGAATTATCTCGCGCCCCATTTATACATCATTTGAACTTATTAAAGTGTATAGTACCAAATCAATGTTATTATAGTATCCAGGTCCAAACAATGGGTATGAGGATTTATCCTGGGTTGTATTCCATACAGCCTGAGGCTGCAGGCCCGAAGTATGGGGACATAACTCTGTCAAAAATTGCTCAATCGTACCCAAAATCAAACTTGACCGAGATATTATGATACTTCTGTATACCAAATTTCATTGCAACCTATGAAAAGAAAATGAACAGAAACTAAAGTAAGGACCAGTAATAACTAAGATATAATCATCAGAGGGCACCTGCTCCATTATGTAATTTTCTTTTGTACCATATCATAACATATGGTAACTTCTTTGTATTTTCCGTATGAAAAAAAAGGGAAACTTATCTATTATAGTTACTTAAGCAAAAGCTGACATTTAATTAGCTAAACAATAGATTTGAAAGACTGGCCTTCGCAAGTCGCCTGGGATACCTGCGCCAGGTTCCCTGAAAACCTGAAGGTGGGAACACTCTGGATCAGGTCTGTCAATGTGGCCAAACTTCGAAGGAGTTGGTCAGTCAACCACTCGCACACTCTTAGTCGCATAGCCGTGGCGTCATCCCCCAAGGGCATGGACCTCCTAAACACAGGGTGAAGGTGGGAGAGCGTCACATGATCCCTCAACTTGTTCGTCCTCTCGGCACAATTGGGAAAGGGGCAGGAAGAGAGTGGCAATCGTCTCCTCCTGCTGTGGGGGCCAGCCATCGGGTCTCCTCTGTCTCCGCCGGCCTGCTCGGTAGGCACCCCAGCGCTGCATTCGTGCCACAATGGTGGCCCCTTAGGGGGCACGCCTGCCATGCCATGGGACGCCCCTGATGTCTGGGGGGGGCTTGGGAGAACTGTCAGGAGGCCCTCTGGCAGCAGGAGAGTGTTTTGGGGGCCGACCTCGGCGTGGCTGCTGCCTGAGGGGGATTCGGGAAGCTTGCAGGCACCCGCTGCCCCTGCAGGGGGGCTGGAAGCCAAGACGCTCCCGGTCTCCTGCTTGGCACTCTCAGAGTTCTCAAAGTTCTCCCTAAACCGAATGAGCCATGGGGGGATGTCCCTGTCAACGCACTTCTTCAAGCGGTCGTGATTTGCCACCATGACTGCTGACTTGGTCTTTACTTGGTACAGGTGGGGGGTCAGCTTCTTGACTATGATACCTGGGCCCTTCCAGGACAGCCTACGCTTGCAACACTTCCCCTTCACCGTCGCGGTGTCCAGCACATACACAACATCTCCTTCCTCAAAGGGGCGGGTAGTGGCCTTGATGTCATAATCTCTTTTCATCCCTCCTAAGGGGTGTGCAGGCGCCTCCTGGCTGTCCTGTGAACAGTCAGTATTTTGTCTTCAAGGTCCCTCACGTCTCCATATCTGCAGGGCCCTCCTGCAGGGGGGACCTGTACATCAGGCTAGCTGGCGTATTGACCTCTCTACAAAGCATGAGTTTGTTGGCGGTGAACCTTGAATTACGATTGACTGCAGAGCGGAAGGCCCCCGCTATCTGGGCCAGATGCTCGTCCCAACAGTCTTGGGCCTTATCAATATACAGACCCTGAAACGTACTACTACACCAAAAAAGCGTGCGACTTTCGTGCGAGAAACGTTTCGTGTAAACCGTTTAGCGTTTCGTGTAAACCATTTAGCGTTTCGTGTGAATCGTGAAGCGTTTCGTGTAAACCGTTTAGCGTTTCGGGCAAAGCGTGCAGCGTTTCGGGCAAAGCGTGTAAATCGTTTCGGGCAAAGCGTGCGAGAACCGTGTGAAACGTTCTTCAGATTTCATTCGGAACTCGCTGACAATTTGTTTCAAAATAGCGCTCGTGGTAAACATTACTTTAAACTGTTTGTGATTGGCAAAACTCCTATGAGATATTTTCGTGAAAAAAAATATAAGAAATGATATACTTATCTTTTTACAAAATTGAATTAATTTTTAACAAACAAAAGAAAAGAACGCGTATTGAAAGAAGACTAGTTACTGAGACTATTCGGCTGTGTACAACCAGTACACATGGGTAAGACCTGCACCTGGCTGAACCTGTCAATCAAACTCTGTGTATTCGTTTTCATTGGATGGTCACTCGTCTCTTTTTTTGTCAATAGCCAATAGAAATTTAATGACTTCAAGATAGTCGGAATCAGTATTTGATGGTGCACACAATTTCAATGGTAGATTATTTAACATTAATCTGAACAAAATTAAATGTAAACATAGAAAGGAAATATTCTGTTCATTTCTTTGAAATGCGGAAAGTAAATTCTTCTGAATCCCGATTAAAAATATTTGTACAAGTTATTATTTTAATTATTTAAACACTGATAACGGAAAACAACAAGTAATTTACACATTAAAATTTCCCTAAAATATACACATGCAATTAATTATTATGTGAATCTATATGCAGTGTACTAAATTCAAATAGATCGTGATAGATAGATGTATATTGTACACTGTTATGCGGGGCGCCCGTTATGTATACGAATATTGAGACAAAAAATTAAATCATTTTTATTTTTTGTTCTATCCGAAACAGTAATGACAACTTTTTTTATTGTTTAATCGATTGATTTTTTTCTGTGATATTACATGTATGTACGGAACATTTATTTACGCGAATGATTTGACATAAGAAAAAAATTAATCGGTTGTTTTATAGCATTTTTCTAACTCATGTGACTAATTTTATTTTACATAACTTTCAAAATTATCAATGTAAATAATTACAGGTTTATTTACTGTTAGTATTTTTACATGTACATCGTATTCTCTGAAACCAATAAAAATATTAATGTGAGAAGAAAAAAAAATCCCGCCGAATGCTGAAAACCCGATTTCAGTTTGTAATCATACGGATTTTATTTTTGGTATTGAACATTGTGTTACGGTAACTTTTTTCTCTGGAATTTTTATTATTAAAGGACATATCGCATGTTTTTCAATTTTCGGAATTTTTTAAATAAAACCAATCTATACTTATTAAAAATGAAGTTTATTAACGTTTTCATAAAATATTCTGCCTAATTCGTGAGTTTGAAAGCGATGAAATTCAAATGTCGCGATATGCATATTTTCTCTCTCGATCTACCCGCCATGATGTGTGACGTCATATGCGACCTCGAGCGAGAAGGTGCTGTTAGCCATCTTTGTAATCGGATTAAATTTAAACGACAATTAAACTAATTATCACATAATAAATTGCCGATAACGGGACATGACGGTGTTCTGTGCCTCCTGCGGGTGATTTAGGCACCGAAAATGGGGATTTGGACTTGTTTTTTTAAGTTTCCCTTACGAAAGTATGCAGAAATCTTGTGACAAATAGGGGTCTATCTGTCGACGAGAGGATTTATAAATAAACATTCAATTCATATATTATTAATTATATGGTACATTTTTGTAATTACATTTTCATAAATAAATCGTATTCATTTCTCAAAAAGAAAAAAAGAAAAGTTTATGCACAGGGGCCTGTGTACAAAACGCAAGTTCATTGGAGAAAAATAACGAGAGGGGACGCCATTTTGGATACCGCCTCGCTTCATTAGCTGTTTTCTTTTTCTTATTGTTAAACATTCGTTCATGTATGCATCGGTTTTGTATACATGACTTCTTCATTAATACATGTAGCTCATCTCTGCAGAAATCATAATTTTAGTACGGTAGGTGAGATTTCTGTGAGTTTTATTTTTTTGTGGGAGAAGTCATGGATCGAGTTGTCGATATTGATTGTTTACGCGAGAAGTAGACAAAGTTTGTCAATATACATTTATACGTAAATGGATAAAACAATTACGGAGATGGGATCTTACAGAAATAAACAATAATTAAGGAAAACGTTCTTGCCTGCTTTTATAATCCAGTGTAATATAGAGTAAACAACCTTAGAAAGTTGATCAGTTACTGCCGAAGAAACAAACTTCTTGTGCACCACAGTTTTACAATAATGAACATTCTGAATCGTAAGGAACGCCAAAAACCAAGACTGTTGTAGATTTTAATAAATAAACACCTTTAACAGATTTATTTGAGCTACAATCCTTACTAAGTTGTGTTTACAATGTTTACACGTCGATCAATTTGATCGTAATTGCCGACTTCATCGTCGCTTTTTCGGCAATATCATCGTTTTTTATCCGTACTAGTGGCTCAAACATATACGACTGAATTATAAGATTCTTTTTATTTAGTCAGCATGTAAAAAAAAACAACTTACATGGTGAATGAATGTCAAAATTAAAGAAGATAATGCTAATCCTACAATTTGTTTACAATCAGCTGTTCGAAGAAAGTCGCATGTGACGTCACTGTACCACGTGACACGCTATCTAATTAACGAGTTTTTAAACGATCGGGGCTATAATTTAAATTGATATTATGGCTAAATACCTCTTTTATACCGTTAACAAACCGTTAGGAGTAATTATTAGATACACAAGGAGGCCAAAAAATGTAAAATGTCGTATACTTTAGAAACATGCGATATGTCCTTTAACGGCACTAATAAAAATCATGGATATTTCTTTTGAGCAATAAATATATTTAAAGAAGTAATATTTTTGGCTAATTCTGGGAATAAATAATTTTTTGCTTTAAAGGACAGGTGACACAATCACAAAAACATTGACCAACAAGTTAAATTGTGAGTGGGACACAATTTTTGCAAAATTTTCCTTACTACTCCCATCTGTTTCACAGCTATTGCTGAATTACTGAGCTGATAAGACGCGTGACCTCAATATGCATATCTGAAGCCTCTGAGATCGGAAACCTTCGGTGCGACGTAATAGCCGACACACTGCCCATTCGCTGTATCTCTCACCCATAGGGATTTCTTACTTGCTCTTATCTAAAATCTGAAGTCATTAACTTTTGCTCATTGCTATTAAAAGTTTAAGACCAAGTACATAAACAGAGTTATTCTAAGCTTATAAACCCCATTTCTGTTTCCTCAGCAATTATGAATAGGAGTAAAAATTGTGACCTGTTCTATTAACTTTTCATTGATCTATGTGCTTCATGCTGGAAAAAATATGTCAGATGTTGGATTTTTAAAAGATAAAAATCATCAAAAACATGGAATCATTGTTTCTAAAGAAAGGATTTTGTTTTGTCAACACATAGTAAGTGATAATGTATAGAGACTTTTCGTAACCAAGAATTCCACCAGATCTTAAACCCTAAATAAACCCTAATTAAGTTAATTGGACTTAATAAAGGATATTTTTATTTAAGAAGTATTAGCAGAAATCCTGGTACCTGTAAGCAAATATGTTTGTACATTTCTTTAGTTCCACAAAATCAGGGGTCTACCTTAATCTCAATACTTATAGCCCAAACATCTTTTAATTTCATTTTTAGTATGGTATTTGATCATGTTTGTTTATTGAAATTTAATTAAAAGAACTACAACTTTTCATAATCAGTAAAGACTGAAACAGTTGTTTTTTAACATAGTATTCCGGTTTTAAAAACCTGTTAATCTCAGACTCCTTGAATTTTATCCAAATGTAATTTGATCTTTCTTTTAATAGTTTATGAAGATCATTTTTTGGTAGTACTTCTGAGTTGTGTATAATCTGTTCTCTATTGATCAAACCTAAAAAAAAAAAAAAAAAAAAAAAAAAAGCCCAAAAACGAGCTGTTAAGCACACTGATGACTTCTTATATATTGACATTAGATTCAGATGGACGATGAATTATTTTTTTTACAGCAACACCAATTGATACAAATAGTACACAAAAAAGGATTTATATGTGATATAATAAAAATCTAGTTCATCATGCTCCCAGTTGAGCTTTTTTTTATAGAAAAAAAAAATATTTAGATTAATACATGTATATCAACTTATTCAAATCAATGATTTGGATCTGCAAGATTGGATTAATATGCATATTCAAACAATATATTTCAAACTTTACTGAATACTGACAATCTGAACAAGTGGTTGCCTGTCTGGCTGACAGGATGATAATCTGCTATAAATGATTATCAATCACAGAATCTTCAGATTCATTCTAATTTAATTACTTTTTTTAAATTTCTATTACCACTATCTTATGTACACAAAATTTCTCAAAAACTCCATTAACTAATAATACAACATGTAATCTTGGACATTCTATAATCTTACTTCTTTGTTTTCAGGAGAGGGTTCATACACTAAACTTTTTAATAAAATATGCTTTTAATAAATTCACTCTAATCTGATAGTGCTTTATTTCGAAATCATTATTTGCAACACAAATACACTATCTTGTACGTGTAAATAAATACTTGTCCATTGCTCTGTTTACTATGTAGCCGATAGCTGACTATATCATCTTTGACGAATAACGCACAGGGGTTTCTTATCTCATTAAAGATCGGCAAAACTCGGAGATCTGCTGCAGCTGGGATTTTCAGCACACTTAATTGAGCTGTGTGTTCTTATCTCATGCTAGTCAAATGGAAAAATTGTTATAAACTGATTTATATTTATGAAAGAAAATGTTTTTAGAAGAAAATGATTTTGTGTCACCTGTCCTTTAAATATAAGTACCAAATTAATTTAATTAATCAATTCAACACTTATGTACATATATGTTTCTAATATCGGAATTTCAATTATTTCGTGTTTTCTTCAAATTAATTCTTACTAACAGAGTCAGGGTAAAAATCCGAGAGGAACAGAATCGATCAGGATAAAAGCGTGTCCAAAGCGTGTGAAAAGCGAGCAAATCGTTTCGTGCGAGAATCGTATCATGTAAACCGTTCAGAGTTTCGTGTAAATCGTTCAGCGTTTCGGGCAAAGCATGCAGCGTTTCGTGTAAACCGTTCAGCGTTTCGTGTGAACCGTTTAGCGAGCGTGTAGCGAGCGTGCAGCGAGCGTGTGGTGTAGTAGTACGTTTCAGGGTCTGTAACACCTTACCGCATCCATAAGGGTTCTATTGTACAGTAGCGCTCCACCTGTCCATTGGCAGACAGACAGTAGGGGGTGGTGGGGGCCTTATGTATTTCGAGGAGGTCGCACGCAGCAGTAAACAACTTACTTTCAAAGTTGCGCCCCTGATCTGTAAATATCTCAAGGGGGCAGCGGAACCTAACAAAGAATTAGTCCACTGCCGCTGTGGCAGTAACCTCAGCTGTCTGGGAGGGGAGGGGGACACAATCCACCCACTTAGTAAACTGGTCCACCATGACTAGGACATACTCATTCCCCTTTGGAGTCTTAGGGCGAGGCGCGGTCCCAGGAAGTCAAGGTGCACCCTCTCCATGGGTGCCCCGGCATGATACTTAATCATTTCTGCCCTGGCGTGGCACTGTGGGCGCTTTTTTCTACTGCAGGGGCCACAAGTGCTAACAAACCTCTCGGCCCCCCACATCATCCGGCCCCCCACATCATCCCGTACCAATTCAAATACTCTCTCATCATGGCCTTGGTGCACTCGATCCCTTGATGTCCAGCCGCCGGTACATCGTAGCAGAGTGGCAGAACCTCTCTCCTCAGCTCTATGGGGACGACGAGAACTTTCCTTTTCTCTCCCCCCTCCTCTGTCTCTTTCCAAAGGACCCCGTCGTTGTCAAACTGCAACAAAATCCTGTTGATATAGTCATGTTTGACAGCTGGACTGGCTAGGAACAATTTGTCTTCCTCCGGCTCCACATCTCCCTGCAGTCAATCCAAGATTAGACTAAGCTCTGGGTCATTTAACTGGCTATGGCTCATCTCCTCGGGGGTAAGGCCCACCAAGGAAGGCGGGCCAACCAAGCCTTCTGAGGAAATTCCCATGATACAGGCGAAACTGGGGGTAATGACTTATCTGGATCTGAGACTGGCATGGGCCATTTGGACTGCTCTGACCCTCACAGTCGTCTTCAAGGATCCGGCCCATAAGCTTCTTGGAGACATAGCCCAGAGCTGCCTCGCTGATTGAGGGCCAGGCTTCTTCTCGGTCAATGATGATGGGGCTCTGATCCTCCGTAAGGCTAGATTCTTCCCCCAACAAGGGGGAATATGTCCAACTACCAGGCCTAGCTAGAGGGGCCACATTGTCAACTTCATCCGCAAAAGCAATCCAGGACTGGTGGGCTCTAGTACACTTAATGCAGCCACCACAAGGCAAATCACTAAGGTTAACGGTGAAATCCACCCCCCTACACCTGGATGGGGGTGGCGGTCTGTACAGTGCATCAGCGTTCACATGGTGCCTTCCTGGTCTATGCTGGATCACCATATCGTACTGACTAAGCTCCTCGAGCCAGCGAGCAAGCTGATCTTGAGGGTACTTGAAGTTGAGCAACTAAATACGGCTATGGTGATCCGTGCGAACGACAAATTTACGGCCAAGCAAGTAATGTCTGTACATGTGCGTGAATCTGACAACTGTTAGGAGCTCCTTCCGGGTAGTGCAATTCCTCCTCTGTTCTGCTGACAGGCTGAGACTACTGTAGGCTATCAGCTTTTCTTGCCCCTCCTGGATCTGTGAGAGCTCAGCACCTATCGCCTCCACTGACGCGTCAGTGTCCAGTACAAACTCGCCCTCGGCAGTTGGGAGGGCTAAGATTGGGGGTGAAGTGAGAGCTTTCCGGAGGGCCTTAAAACCAGTCCGCTGCTCTGGTCCTCATACAAAAGGCTTCGCCGAAACTCGAACAGGCCATATCGGGTGACGAAGGCAGTCTTCTTCCGGTCCTAAGGGCTTATCATAACTTGATGGAAGGCGGAGTTCGCATCCAGCTTAGAGAACCAAATGTTCCCTGACAAAGTGTCCAAACACTCGTCGATCAATGGGAGAGGGAATACATCCTTCCTGGTAACGTTGTTCAGCCTGCGGTAGTCCAGGCACCATCGAACTTGTCAATCCTTCTTACCGATGAGCACCAGCGCTGACGCCCAATCAGACATAGAGGGCTGAATCACCCCAGCATCCAGCATTTTCTTGAGATGCGCCTCTTCTTCATCCAAAAAGAATGCTGGTGTATGCCGCACCCTCTCCTTGATAGGCGCCGCACTGCCAGTATCGATATCATTCTCTAGAGCAGTAAAGTTTCCAAAGTCGAACTCGCTCCAGGCAAATACATCCTGAAATTCTGACAACAATTCAGTGAGCTGGGATTGCTCCTCCTCACTCAGCTCCCCAGAGGATCGTTCTAGCAGGTCCTGCAAATGGGCGGGCACCTTAGGGTGGGATCCCCCAGGCTCACACTCAGCTAAACTCCGGGCCACTCTCCTAGGGTAGGGCACAGGCACATGCAAATCAGCCTCAACTATCTCTCCCAGGAGGCTCCCCTCCTTCAGAATAATATCCTTTTCCGAAGCGTTCACCATGCAAGCCACGAAGGCATCTCCAGCGGCATGGTAAGTATGGGGCATAAGCAACGCCTCTGACAACTTCTCTATCCCTGGGATGGTCATGAATTCAGACAGACTCCTGTCCAACTTGAAGGGGCACAATACAGCAGAGCCAGCACGAACGCAGACCTCGCGTACTAGCGTCATGCGAGCAACGCTCTGCGTCTCACCTCTACCAAAGGTCATCTGCATCTCTTCCCCACACAAGTTTATCACCACGAGCTCCAGGCCCATCTTAGCCTTGTGTTCCCATAGGATGTCCATTCCCAACAACTAGTGATGGGTGAGATTTTCATAATCGATAATCGGTTTCCCGCAACTAACTAATTATCGATTATAATCAGAAATTTTTATATTTTATAGTGTAGTGCTAAATAAATGTAAATAAACAAGTTACAATAAACAGACTCATTACTAGGCTTTCACAATTTGATTTACTTATTATGTTTAGCGATAAAAAAACTATATTCAAAAGATTTTCCTTTGTAGGCAGTCCAACATTAATTTTCTTGAAACCAAAATGCGTCCAAATTCTAGAATGTGCTATATTTCCCGAGTAAGAATATCGAGCTCGTCTGTCATGTCAGCTATTTTCAGACCGCGTGCCTTTTTAGGGTTTGGATAGTTCGCGTCTGGAATATTCTGTTTATGATATGTGCTCGTTGAAAGGGAAAAAACCTTAACCGATTAATCGTAATGAAACCTTTTATGATCGAGCGCTTAGAATGCGATAACAATCAATCGATTTTCGATCATAATCGATGATTGGAACATCACTACCAACAACATCCTGTCCTTAAGAGGGGCCACATAGAGATCCACCTGATGAGTGTGCTGGCCTACACCAAGGTCAAATGGGCCGGCAACAAATCCCTGGAGATGGGCTCCACTTCCGGTTTGCAGCAAAGTGACCTGTCTCTTAATGGGGGGCTTTGACTCCAAATTGTCATAGAACTTCCTCCCAAGTACACTCACTTCTGCCCCGATATCCACCACAGCTTCAATGGGGGCTCCCTGGATCATCAGCTTTATGGTAAATGCAGTCCGTGGGCAATGCTGGCTTACTGTGACACAACTCCCCCTCCGTAGGGACTGCCTGTGGGTTCAAAGGCATCCGACTTCCATTCTCGCTGTTTCCAGGGGCCCAGACTCTGAGGTCGTATCCACCCTCGGTGGCTCCTGCAGCTCCAGACTGTGGTCTACTGGAGTCAGGATCTCATCACTAGGAACCAGAGGTTCCTCCTCTTCAGTCAGCAGCTTCTCCTCAGAAAACGGTTCAGGTATGGGCTGATTCCTGAAACGCACTCCAAATCCACCACGCTGCTTGGAATGCTTAAGACAGGAGCAACGGGTTTCCCCTGACTAACCAAACTCTGGCTTCACACTCTGCAGGTCCTCTTGATTGTCATTTGTTCTCTGTCTCTCCAACCCAACATCTTGGTCTGGCGTCGGTGTACGCACAGTCCTTGGTGGCTGGTTGTCTCTCCCTTCCCTGAAGCTAGATCTGGATCCTCCATGACTCATATCCTCTTGACATCCACCACGGTATTGAGGGGGCAGTCCCCACCCACACCAGCACCTACTTCAGTCCTCCTCCCTACATTGGTGGGGCACTTCCTCCAGAAGTGCCCGGTCTCACCACATTTAAAACATTGGCTAGCTCTGGGTGCCCCCAGCCCTCCTTGTGGAGGAGGTGGCAGCGACGGAGACATCGGGTCTGCTGGGGCCCTGCCACTCTCCCTCAATTCTCAAACTGCTGTATGCGGCTCTTGAGTTCCTTAATCTCACTCTCCCCTTCACCATCCTTCTGGCTATCTACAGATACCTTGTCCTTATCCGCCATGGCCCTAACCACCTCCCGCTTAGGCTTTGGGGGTCTGCTCTGACGCGAATGCTAGAAGTACTGCATGCGGTTGACAGCTTCCCATCAGTCTTGGGTTGGCCATCCAAAGCATACAAACCCGCCTCCCGGTCCTCCGCTCCATAACACAGACGCGGTTAAGCCTGGGCATGAACATCCGGTAGCTGGGGGAATGCACGAGTAGCCAAGGTGAGCACTCAGTCAGACAACTGTCGCAGGGATTCACCACTATTCTGAGTCGCCGATTGGAAATTAAGTTGATGAGTGAGGTCGTGTGCTGATGAGCGAAAGCGCTTGTCAAACTTCCTGAGTATTTCGCTGAACCTCAGGCAGGGGGAAGTCTCCAGCATCAAAGTGTAATACTCACTGGCCGGGCCCTCCAGGAAGAAACAGAATTGATCATGTTGCTCGGTCTCATTCCACTGTGTGTCACGAAAGGTGAACAAATTTATGAAGGAAGGCTTTCCAGTTCGACTTGCCATCGTAGCGGAGATCCTTATATCTAGGTCTATTCCAGACGGTCGGGTGGCTGGAACTGGCTGGTAGTGCAGCATAGTCTTGAGGATTGTACTGCACCGCAGGAAGCTGCACATCTCCAGGTGAGCCATAGGTCGCATCTCCGGGGCATGGCGAGACCCTGCGGATAACCGCGCATGCTCATGGGGATGATGAGGCGCTGCGGATAACCCCGCGTGTTCAAGGGGATAATGAGGCGCTGCGGATAACCACGCGTGTTCATGGGGATGATGAGGCGCTGCGGATAACAGCACATCTTCATGGGTATGGTGAGATGCTGCGGATATCCGCGCATTTTCAGGGAGACTGCAAGGCGCAGCGGGAGTCTGCGCGTGACTTGTATGGGGAGGTACATCTCTAGCGGGGGGCTCATATACATGGGGTACTGGGATGTATGAATGGTCACCCGGGAGATAGGGTTCCCCAGACAAGGGCTCATGATATTGTGGCTGGACTTGTGCTATTCTACTTCCCTCTCCCTCAGGAATGTAAGGCTGGGGGGAGGGCTCAGGCGTTGGGACCGCATAACCTGTAAAATACTGGTGCTGCCCAACATTGTCCCCCCCTGCATAGTAACATACTGATCATCCCGGGGCTGGGGTGTGGGGTAATAACCGCTGGGTGCGACCAGCTGGGTTACAGCAGTGCACATACGCAGACCAAAGGATCCCTGTGAGGTATGGACCAAGGACTCCTGGACCCTTATGGCAAGGTACTCCCCCCCAGGGGAAGGATGGCGAGGCACCCAATGAGGGGGCCTACTACCTGGCATGGAGTTACTATTCCCTGGGGCAGGGCTAGGCTGAGCAAGTGAAGCTTGGGGTTGAGAATCAACAATTTGAGATGCATGTGGCAAATCAACAAGCTGCCCTTGGTTTACACTAGCAGGGTCCTGGGGTTGGTAAGTTGAACTAGTATGGCAATAGCTACAGGGCTGGGGTGTGGGCTGGTATGTGGGCCTGAAATGCCCACCGGGCATGGGGGTTGGAGGGGGACGGGGTGATGGGAGGATCAAGGTCTAGCAGGTGGGGTCTCAAGTCCCCTTGAACATTAGGCGGATGCAGCGGGGTGACTCCAATGGTATCCTAAGGCCCTCGGTTGACAGGAACATCCCTAACAGTTGGGTCACACTTACGGGTAAGGGTCACATGGGAAAGACGTGACATGGGGACCCCTACATAATCGCTAGGCGGGACAAATTCCCTACAACAAACTGGTGAACTGCATCTTACTGAAGAGCCGGGGGACACCCCTGGCTGAATACTGTGGTTTCATAAATATTCGTTGAACACCAATTTTCGTGGATTTCGTTGTTAAGTTGATCCACGAAATTAAATGTTCATTGAAGTTCAATTTCAACTAACATTTGTATTGATAGGATCATTGGCCACGAAATTACGTATCCTTGAAACTGTGGTTTTCAGAAAATCCACGAAAATTGATACCCACGAAAATTAATGAAACCACAGTACTACTGGCTGGCCAAGGCACAACAGAGTGTGCCACCTTGACCTCTGGCTTCCTTACTGTACCCTGCCAAACCCCCCTCCCACACTGGGGATAGTCTGCCTGCCCCCCTGGAAAGCGGGATGGGCCGGCAGCCTGACCTACCCTACAAGTGCTAGGAACACAGTAACCAATATTGCGCGGAGTTCTAACACCTACTGTATCTGGGCAAAGATGTCTGCCACTAATATACTCAAACTCCTCATCGGGTGTTAAAGTGTCGTCTAACCCCAAGGCTTGCAAAGCCTCTTCAAATAAAACATTCATGATGAGGGAATGGTACAATACACAAAAAGTTCAAAGTCAAAATCAACACAGACTATGCAACAAAATGCAAAAATATGTGCTAAATGCAACAAACAATACCTATCAACAATGGAATGAAAACTTTAAATGGGGAAAAACTATGCACAAAATATGCAGAGGTGAAAATAAATTCATGAATTAACCCTACAATCCTAACCACGTGGTGGCCCCCAAAATGGCGGCTACACCCGTATATCTACAGAAAAAACGCTTAATAAACAGCTTTGACACTTTGCGGGAAAAATTTTTTTCCTGTCTTATATATACCATGAGTTCAGGGCAGTGAGTTGGGCGCCAATATGGTGTTTA
Organism: Magallana gigas; assembly: GCF_963853765.1. Classification (NCBI taxonomy): domain Eukaryota; kingdom Metazoa; phylum Mollusca; class Bivalvia; order Ostreida; family Ostreidae; genus Magallana; species Magallana gigas. The sequence continues at coordinate 72,446,254 of NC_088853.1, read as the reverse complement.
TATACCTAACACTGCCTATGATATTAACCGTGGGTTACCCGAACTCACCTGTGCATCTCTATCCGTTGCTGTCAACTGCTAGAAAGGCGATTGGGTCCAAATCCCTTTTAGCTTGCGCAGGGGTTCCCACCATGTGACGTCACGGGCTATTAGATAGCCCGTACGGGAAACGATTCCACAAACACCACACACACAAGAAATTCAAACTTATTAAATCTGTAAGCAAAAAAAAAAAAAAAAATGTGTGCAAAGATACAGCTATTACCATATTCTATTATTAATATAAAAACTATCCCCTCCCTCACCACAAAAGCTTGGAAAATACACACAAAATCACATATGTATCATTTGAAAGTTAGAAAATTTATTGTAAAAAAAACAAACACTTTTCACATATGCTAATATGTACATGTATTTATTTTTAAAATACATGTATTACAACTGTTTGTTGCATGTACATTTATGTAGGATCCATTCATATATGTAGGGGATACAATCAACAGTCAGAGGTAGTTTCTAAATTTTTTGGTAGAGAATTTTGTTACTTTTATAAGTTTCCTGCTAGCTATTAAGAAAGTTGAAACATGTTACCAAACTAACTTTTATACTGTTTGAGGGGATTATTTTTTCAAGCATACTCACATCAATGAATAAAAATGCATGTAGGTATTGTATTGACAGGTATTGTTTAAAATAGGCTTGTGTTTACTGGTCTATATGCCAGTAATTGTCATTGGGATATAGGAATAGGACTGTAAATATCAAGATTCGCAGATCTTTTAACTTTTTATTTCTTCAAAATTTGAGTATAAATAATTTGTCATTACACGCACTGATCTATTGGGGTGTCGGGAGTCAGGGTCACTGAATTCCCCTGTTGTATTTAAAATTACCATAAAGAGAACTAAAAAATGACATTGAATCCCGCCTACCCAAGACAACACTTAAAAATCATGTTTCTTAAAATGTATTGTGGGGTCCATTGTTACCTGAATTTACTTTTATTTTCTATTGAAGTTCATATACCATAAGATTTATAATTAATATTATAAACTTTTGAAATCAGCATCAAATTTTATGACATTTGGGATAAGTAATGAATTTATAGCTTACTTGATGAAAGTAATATTTTTTTCTGCTGAGATATTATATTTCATGCATAACTCCTATGCTGATTTCTATATATTAAATAATGAGCCATTCTGATTCAACCAAAACTGTTAATTGGTATGAAACAATGAAAGGAATGATATATTATGCATTAGGAATGTAAACATAACTTTAAATACCAACTTGCTATTTGGATGAACATGTTTAAAAATTCTCTGCATTGTTAAATTGCAGGAATTGTATTTTTGTAAATAATGCATTTAAATTAATAGCTATAACATCATATCTGGTACCTGTATAATATAGATTGTAAAGATTTAAAGAAGATGATTTGAAAATTCCTGATCCTTGATTACAGTTAAACTGGAAATATGGAATGAAATTAGCAGCCATGTAATACATTGATCTAAGGGGAATAGAGTGTTTCAAATACAGTTCTGTTACAAGGACTTATTTGGTATAAAAAGTGTATATCTGGTAACTGAAAAATAACCTTGTATGCTGAGTAACAGTTTCCAGATAAATTTTTAAGAATTCTTTAAACTGTTCTTCAAACTGCATGGTTATAAGCATTTGGGTTCATCCATGAATTAAAAATTTAAGTTGTTGGCATTTTAAGCAATGGAAACTACAACAATTGGGATTCTGACCAGCATATTTATATTCAGAAGTACTTTAAATTTATTTTTATTTTGCAGCTAGGAAATATGCAAGCATTCATAAACATAGTATACATGTAATCAACACATGGATTATTTCTTACAAGTACATTTGCATGATTATATTTTTACATATATATATATATACACTTGATTTTAAAAATTAATTAATTTCAGCATTCTCATCTTTATGCATTTTTTTGTAATTCATTAAAGAAAAAGAAGATGGCAAAGGATGTCATGACCATTTATATTAGAATACTATTTATAACTGGTATGAGTAATAATAACCATGATTATCATAATATATTTTGGTATCTTAATCATTAAATTATTTGAATGAAAATTTAACATCAAGGAAGAAGTCAACTGTTTTTTTCGCACTAAATGAATACATGTACATTTAGCATCATGATCTTTCCTACCATATAATAAAATATTACCAAAGCATTCAGTTATGCAAACAAGAGGCCTGAGGGCCTTATGGCTCACCTAATCAACTGTAGCCATAACTCTGATGAAATTAGAACACTGTATCTTGACAAGTTAGTGAAGTAATTCTTGTTTAAAAAAGGTCTTTAAAATTTTCTGCACATGTTAAACGTCAGGTTTTTTTTTTTTCTTCGAACATTTTGAATTTTTTCTTTTTATTTCTATGTAAAAATTCACCCCCCCCCCAGATTGTGGGCTCACCCTACCCCTAGGAATCATAAGTTGAACAAACTTGAGTCTACACTACTTAAGGATGCTTCCACACATTGGCCAAATGATTTTTGAGAAGATTTTAAAGAATGCCAACAAATTTTTAAACAATCGATTATGAAAATCTTAATCGATCATCAACATCGGGAGTCATTTAGCGACCGACTTTCGATTGTCGGCGATAATCGGCCCGTCACTAATGCTTTTTTTAAACAATTTTCTGACCTCAAGCCTTAGACAAGTCGATGATAAGTCCGGTGCTCTGCTTCAGAGAAAATAGTTTTGAAAAGAAGACTTTTAAATATTTTCTCTATATATAAAAATTTATCCCCCATTGTGGCCCCGCCCTACCCCCAGGGAACATGATTTGAACAAATTTGAATCTACATTATCTGAGGATGGTTACACGCCAATTTGAGTTTTCTTGGCTAAAATAGTTTTTGAGAAGAAGATTTTTAGATTTTCTCTATAAATTCCTATATAAAAGTTTATCCCCCAATTGTGGCCCCACCCTACCCCCGGGAACCATGATTTGAACAAACTTGAATCTATACTATCTGAGGATGCTTCCACTCAAATTTGAGCTTTCCTGGCCTAATAGTTTATGAGAAGAAGATTTTTAAAGATTTTCTCTATATATTCCTATGTAAAACTAAATCCCCCAATTGTGGCCCCGCCCTACCCCCGGGAACCATGATTTGAACAAACTTGAATCTACACTATCTGAGGATGCTTCCATTTTAATTTGAGCTTTCCTGGCCTAATAGTTTTTGAGAAGAAGATTTTTAAAGATTTTCTCTATATATTCCTATGTAAAACTAAATCCCCCAATTGTGGCCACATTGTACCTCCAGGGATCATTATTTGAACAAACTTGAATCTACACTATCTGAGGATGCTTCCACTCAAATTTGAGCTTTCCTGGCCTAATAGTTTTTGAGAAGAAGATTTTTAAAGATTTTCTCTATATATTCCTATGTAAAACTTGATCCCCCCATTGTGGCCCCACCCTACCCCCGGGGACCATGATTTGAACAAACTTGAATCTACACTACCTGAGGATGCTCCCATTTTAATTTGAGCTTTTCTGGCCTGATAGTTTTTGAGAAGAAGATTTTTAAAGATTTTCTCTATATATTCCTATGTAAAACTTGATCCCCTCTTGTGGCCCCTCTCTTCCCCCGGGGACCATGATTTGAACAACCTTGAATCTACACTGCCTGATGATGCCTCCACACAAGTTTAAGCTTTTCAGGCCGAATAGTTTTTGAGAAGAAGATTTTTGAAAAATACCAACAAATTTACAAAAATTCTCAATTATCTCCCCTTTAAAGAGGTCATGGCACTTCATTTGAACAAACTTGAATCCCCTTCACCTAGTGATGTTTTGTGCCAAATTTGGTTGAAATCTGCCCAGTGGTTCGTGAGAAGAAGATGAAAATGTAAAAAGTTTACAACGACAACAACAACGACGACGACGACAACGACAGACAACGGACAAATTGTGATCAGAAAAGCTCACTTGAGCCTTTGGCTCAGGTGAGCTAAAAAAACTAATCGTCGGAAAAATACAATGACAATGCTGTGTATTGGATCAGCTTCCGTATAGGTGTATTGCATGAATGATTTTTTGTTCATGCGAAATCACGGCGCCATTACCAGCTTTACGGGAAATAAAGTTGAAAGTTATTTTATGAAATTCGGGTATATTTTTAGTACATGTACAATGCTTGAATATAATTTAACAAGAGTTTGTACATGTATTTATCTATAATCTATCATATAAAAGGGATTTTTTGTTTATTTATTGCTACATAATTTAATACATGTAGCATATCAAAGTACTAATCATTCGAGTCACCGGTAATATAGGGTTGTCACTTACTACAGCACATCCACATGAATTTTTAAAAAAAAATCATCCGAAATGTTTTTATTAGGGTCTTCCGTTTCCAACGGAAGACCCTATTGTTTTTGTTAGGTTTCTTTTTCTCTATTTTTCACTATTATTATTCTTTTTTTTCTTAACATTTTTCTTAAAACTCAAATATCTCAAATATGCTTCAATGGATTTTTATGAAAATTTCACGAATAATACATAATATCAAGGTCTTTTATCATGTACATTTTTGTTGATGATGTCACTTCCGGTCGGCCGTTATATTCGTTTTTCTTTTTGTAAAAAGTGATCCTGTCCTCCCTTTTTCGCAAAAACGATTAAAGATAGAAAATTGAAAGTTTCAGGAATGATAGATTTTTGAATTTCTAGGGCATATCAGGTAAAACTACGATCGTCCGTCACGTCCGGTCCGCTCAAACAGCATTTTTGGAAAATTGTGTTTTAAAAATTTTTTAAATCAAATAATCTACAATTTTTTTCCCATCAGAATATGTTTTAAACTTATCAAATTTTAATATGAGCAGGTCGTCCGTCACTTCCGGTCGTCACCGGAAGTGATTCTAATATTTCGATTTTTGGAATTTGAAAGCATATGCGTTTTGTTGACATTTTTGTACTGAATACAAAACTAAAAACCGTTTTAAAATCGAACAACGCATTGCAGAGATATTGAAGTTTAAAAATGACGTTTTCCAAAATCTGCATTTCGCAGTGTAGGTTGAAAAATTAGTTTAAAAGGAAGTTAATATGATACTAAATCGTACCAAATGTCAACAGTTTAATCTAACCCTATCAATTCAAAACAAACGAAAGACCCACTTGTTGCTCGCAACAAGGTGCTTTCAGGTAATTCAGGCATTCTCCAGAAATTAAGCGTCAAAGTTCTGAAGTGAGAGTCTGAGTAGCTCAGTCGATAGAGTCGTGGACATGGCCCAGGTGACCCGGGTTCAAGCCCCGATTGCCGCAAATTTTTTTTTACTATTTTTCGCTTAGATCTACGATTTTATCTTTGAAGTGATAAGTTTAATCTAATCTATTCAAAAATCAGACGGAAGACCCACTCGTTGCTCGCAACGAGATCGTGTCTAGTTTCTCTTTTCTTATTGGTTTAAAGTAAGGTTGTAAATTAATTAATATTAATTTATATGAGTTTTCAGATAACAGAAAATAAGACGTTTAAGCTCCTGACATTTTAATCGGATCGTCAGTAACAACATCACGTGTGTTTAGAAAAAAAAAAACGATCATTTTAATTGATTTGAATTTTGATTATATATCAAATGATTAATAAATATATTTGATGATTTTTTTTTTAATTCATTTAAAAGCAAATGAATTAAAAGGTACCGATTCACGTTGAGTTTTCAGATCACAAAAAATTAACTTTATTTTGAAAGCCCTGACAATTTCTGGGTCCACGTAATTAAGTCGACATTCCTTTTTTTTAATTTCAAAAAGATATATGTTTCAACCATTGTTTAGCCATAACCTATTTATTTCTAAACATACGCTGTTTCCATCAACATCTCAGGTAACAATATCCACAGGGTGACACATTGGCCACGGAGTTACATGCGCGGCCACGGTGTGACACGGTACATTTTCTTGAATTTTCCAATACACATACATGGTGTCACACAGTGTACACGATGTGACACAGACCGTTTTTCACCGTGTTTTTTACGTGGTGGGTGTCGGGATACTTGTGACCTGTACTGTGTCTGGTCACATTGTTAACAAGCAGCACTGATTTTTATTAATAAACTGATGAACAAATACTGTCCTCTCAACCAATTGCTAAGCCCCTCTCTATTCTAAAGGTTTCCCTACATTGGGTATCAACTTCAGATGGACAGAAGAATGCTCCATCTCTTCTTTCTATCATCATCCAAATTGACTACACAACTCAACAATTTTTACCTTCACTCAAGAAACAAGCGACATAGTGTAGTGGTAACACTCTCGCCTATTATTCTTAGGGTTCTCAGATCGATACCGATGTGCGGAACCAATTTTTTTTTTTTTTAAATTCTCGGATATTGATTTTTCTCTAATTATCAACATTTTCTGGAATTTTTTAAAATCATTTTGAAAGGTGGAAATGCCTCTAATTGTTCCGTGAACAATTAGTCTAGTACTAGTTTTAATTGATTTTCACATTTGAACGTACCTAGATTGATAAATACAAGTAAAATGAGGAAAATGAATGAGCATTGCATTGAAATCTTCAACATTTTCTCTTGCATGTTGGTAACTGTTGAATAAATAGTTGCTGAGATACATTATTTTTAAACTCGATGGTCAATTACCATGAATTGTAATTCAGCAGTGGCGGCCATCTTGGCGAAAATTAAAGCAGCAGCCTAAGTGTTAATTAAAGTTGTGAAAATGATTTGACAGTGGGTAAGTGTTGATTATTTGTGATATATGGCTGCAATAATGTTAAAATGTAGAAATAATAGGTCTGTTCAAAAATTCAGGGAAACTGGAGTCGAAACATGGGGAGAAGCGTAGAACGTCTTCGGTTCCAACATTAACACATTTTCCAGAATCAAAATATGAGGGAGTGGATGTAGGCTATGCCTGTCCACTTCTCAAAAGAGAATAGAGATAGATCAAATAAAACAGCTGTAAAGGAACAACAAGAGATGTGGTTGATCTGAGTTATTAGATTTTAGAAAATGAAGTGTTTGAAAATCTAAGAAAAATAGAAATTGAATTTTAATTTATATATACATGTATCGCATAGCCCCCTAACTCCGTCACTACCCTAACTCCATCACTTTCGGGAAACTCCTCGCCGTTTGAAATCAAGTGCGATTATGACGTCATTTTTTGTATGTCAAAAATCTTCACTCAAATGTCAACAATTTACAACGGTTAAAATTAAGAGTGTGTTAAAACATAACAAAATTACACCTTGTTCATTTTATGTAACAATAATTGCGTGAAATCAGCTAACACCTTTTCACGGGTGCACTAAAATAACGATATTTCTGACACGCTGGGCCTTTTTGATTATTTACCGTGGTCAGTCATTTTAAGAGAGGTCAAGATGAAACATTTCACATGTAATTTATTTTTTATTAAGGTTATTAATACATTTTTTCAGTCCGCAATATCGTTTATGCACTACACTTGATGATAACGTCAAATCGCTCATGCCGTAATTTTTGCCTTATACAGGGTTACAGATATATACGGCATGTCGGTATTGAGAATATGCTACATTTATTAAAAATGTAATAAATAAATAATATAATCATTAATATACTCATTATTGATATGATATATTTGAAATATGTAAGGACAGAAATCAAACGGCATCCATACATTCTGAAAAGGTCATTGTGATTTTTGTTACAAGGGCCAATTTTTTTTTTTCTGGCGATCATTTCACTGTGAAATGATATACAATTTAAATTGTATACACCAATTTTACTTATTATAACTTGGCCTAGATACAAGTTGAGTTTAAACTAAATTGTTAATGTGTCTTCATTCCCTGGCGTATCTTAGATCATGTGGGTGACGGAGTTAGGTTCATAAGTTATGATAGCACGTGTGATAAACGTTGTATTCAGAGGGCTTATTTGAACAATAAAAAAAATATTTTTGTTAATAATTTTTATAAATTATAACGTTTCAGGTTATATTTAGTGATTGCAAATGATAAAAACCGCAAAAAATAATTTGCAGAGAAACGCAAAATGTTTTCTGCTTATGGTGACGGAGTTTGGGTACTCGGTGATAATTAAAAGAGAATAGAAATATTTTTCTTTCTTTTTTTAAAATAAAAGTGTGGGCAAGTAAATTTTGATGTGGGTCCCTGGAATGATGAAGATTAGTAGCCCACATGGCTAGCAAAATAATCAAGTTAGTGTAAAACCCAGGTGATAAAGTCATCATGTCAATTATGAATAAGGTAAAGTTATCATGTCAATATGATCACAGCTCAAATTCAACCCTTCACCATCTTGCCAAAATAATTTGTCAAGAAGTTCGTAATATGCAACCCAAAACACGATGGAATAGTGATCGGATTCGGAATAGGTTCTCATATCAGACTGCATGTCCACCGGTGGCGTCAATGAAGAAATCAACTTGAAGATGCAAAATTCGATCGATAAATGAAACCTTATGAACCATACCAATAAAAAATAAATACAAGCATGCATAGTAGTGCCTACGAAATACGTATTACCTTCAATGCCTTAGCTTGGATTACTTTTCGATTCAATAGGCCCAATAGTATACGACGTCTACCATGGTCTACGTTCAGCTTCCCCGCCATCGACAAGGATTTCTTGAAGACTTCCGGTTTACGAGCCCGATCTAATTAAAGTTTCATACCAAAAAACTTGTCATTATCAATGTGAATCAATGTAATATTTTTTATATCTATTGTGTAGTCTAAAACATATTTTTTTTCACGAATTTCAAATGAGGTGACCACTCAACCAATCATTACATAAAATAAAATCTCTCTCTCTCTCTCTCTCTCTCTCTCTCTCTCTCTCTCATGAGATACAATGCATATTTATGAGAGAGAGAGAGAGAGAGAGAGAGAGAGAGAGAGAGAGAGAGAGAGAGAGAGAGAGAGAAGAGTAAAAATTGGATTCCAGATGTTCCAATGAGTATCAAAAATCTCATTTTTACCATTTTTATAAAAAAAATAAATTTCATTCATTACATTTCATTACTGTATATATTGTTTTCTCTAATAAGCGGGTTTGCTAATTTTCTTAAAGTTTGGTTTTTGCCCAATTTTCTATTCTAAAAAGTTGACCTTTACATCTGTATAATTTAATTCTGGTTGTAACGCGCTTTCTGATTGGCTAAAAAATTATTTTATATCGTATAAAGAATGTTGCCTACGTCATAGTAAGACTAACGTCAAAAACATATCAATCCGCTTGACGTTACGTTTGAATTTTGTACAATTTTACGTCATTTTAAGGGTCAAATGACCGTTTTTATCTACAATGAAGAATAAAAAAATTAAATTATAAGCAATGAATTCAATATTTATTTGTTTTATACGATATAAAATGGTTTGAAACAGTTTACGCTTTTTTATAAACCGCTTCGCGGTTTATAAAGCGTAAACTGCCCCAAACCATTTTATATCGTATAAAACAAATAAATATTGAATTCATTCCTTAAATAAATATCACAAAACTTATCAAAACTAAAAAAGTACCATCTTCTTCAATGATATCATTGATATATATCTAAACTAATATTATTGTCAAATAATTTAATTCTGGTTGTAACGCGCTTTCTGATTGGCTAAAAAATTATTTTATATCGTATAAAGAATGTTGCCTACGTCATAGTAAGACTAACGTCAAAAACGTATCAATACGCCTGACGTTACGTTTGAATTTTGTACAATTTTACGTCATTTTAAAGGTCAAATGACTGTTTTTATCTACAATTAAGAGTAAAAAATTAAATTATAAGCAATGAATTCAATATTTATTAGTTTTATACGATATAAAATGGTTTGAAACAGTTTACGCGTTTTTATAAACCGCTTCGCGGTTTATAAAGCGTAAACTGCCCCAAACCATATTATATCGTATAAAACAAATACATATTGAATTCATTCCTTAAATAGTAGTTGTTTATTAAAAAAAGATTTCCCTCCAATATGGATCAAAGGGTTAAATAAAATAAAGGTGAGTCTGCAGGTACACCAGACTCTATTGTATTATGCAGGTCAACCCATGCTTTAAATGCATCTATCCAGACTTGTTTTTTTAATTATTTCATAAGTATATTGATGTATTCAATACCACAGGATGTAAATTTAATTTTGATTAAAATTAGGCATGAATTGGTTCAAGTCCCCCTGTCTGTAATGAAAAGCTGTCTCTCCTCTACTAATTTATATACATTTATCTCAAAACCTCTCTCTCTATTTTTTATACTGCTCTGCTTTTGTTTGATCTTTCTGTCTCTGTTTTTCATGTTTTTCCTATTTCTATAATCTCTCTCTCTCTCTCTCTCTCTCTCTCTCTCTCTCTCTCTCTGTCTTTCTATCTCTCTGTTTCATTCTCTCTCCCGGGCCCTGTATCTGCTTTTTTGGTCTCCAATCAATCTCTAATTTTCTGTCTCTCTCATTGTCTGTCTGTCTGTCTGTCTGTCTATCTGTCTGTCTGTCTGTCTGTCTCTCTCTCTCTCTCTCTCTCTCTCTCTCTATCTCTCTCTCTCTCCTTATGTATATACATATAAAAACCGCTCTCTATCTGCTTTTCATCTGTCTGATCTTTCTGTCTCTCTGACTTTCATATTTTTTTCTATTTTTATAACTTCTCTCTCTTTCTCTCTCTTATTTGCTTTCTCTCTCTCTTTATCTCTGTGTTTCATTCTCTATCACTCTATCTCTCTTTCTGAGCTTCTGCATGAGCTTTTTTTGGTCTCCAATCAATATCTCTCATTCTCTCTCTCTCTCTCTCTCTCTCTCTCTCTCTCTCTCTCTCTCTCTCTCTCCACTGTTTTCTTGCTAAATGTCTGTTAATCTGACAGTTTATCATATCTTTTTCTTTGACAGATGTTTCTGTCAATGTTATTTATCTGTATCTTTTAACTTTTTATCACTTATTTTATTCCCCTTTCTTTAAAATTCTCATTCTCTCTCTATCCCACTCTGTATTTATATATATATATATATCTTTTTTATGTACATGTCTTTATCTCTCTCTCTCTCTCTCTCTCTCTCTCTCTCTCAGTACATGTCTGTATAATGTCTTAACCCTGTGTAAAAAAAGCTTTAAATGACTTTTTTAAAATTTATTCTGTATGATTTGATCTCTCTCTCTCTTTATATTTTTTCATTTCATGTGATTTTTAATTTAACCTCATCCTCTCTTGGGCCCCTTTTCTTCACTTGTTTCTCTGTCCCAGGCTTGATAAATGCTGCATATGTGTTTCACTGGAGTATCATATTTCTAATCTGACTCAGCTCTGGCATGACATTCCAATGTGGTTTTAACTCCCCAACTAGGCTTGCTATCACACCAGAGAGTTCATGGACCACCCCCCCCTCTCCGAATTTATTCAGCTAGCTATTACATAAAGAAATTTCATGTTACATTATAAAATAGATCTGTTCAAAATGAAATGAAAGTTCAAAGAAAACTATTGTAAAATATGACAAAGGATCAAGTTTAAAAAAATAATGATGTAGTACATAAATTATTTAATGAAAATGAATAAATACATGTTTATATATAACCATTAATTAATCTGCATTTGATTTATCCTGACTGAATTAAATTAGCAATCAAGGTCATATGGAATCTCGGATTAATATATCATTAAGAACAAGAAACTAAAAAAATAAAGACGTACCATTCAGGTTTATTAACACACCTAAACAGAATCAAAATATAACCTAATTTATCACTGTTTATATATCTCATTATTTTTATAAATATAAGTGCATGTATCTCTCTCTCTCTCTCTCTCTCTCTCTCTCTCTCTCTCTCTCTCTCTCTCTCTCTCTCTCTGAGCACATGCATGGATAGTGCATGGAAACAGGCAGTGTATGAGATATTTTCTATGATGTGTTTATGGAATGGAATGCACTTAGGGTAGTTAATAGCCCAAAACTACTCATTGTTAAAATATGAATTCAAGATGGGATCTGTTATGCCATTCCATATATGAAAAAACATATTAGAAATTGATCCTCAACACTCAATCTTATGTGTTAAAACATGACTTTTTTTATTGGTGATTTGAAAAATTCATCTTATTGTTATGGGTTTGTAATGATTAAATCCCATAATTTGATAGACACAGTTCCCTTTAGGATTAATGAAGAGACATGCCAGCTATTTAGTGTTGATCACAATGTGGTATGTGATTTTAAAGAATAAATTTCGATGATGTGTAATGATTGATGAATGTAAAGTGTTCTTGATCACTTTTGCAATAGCAGAGGAATAGTGCTTATTAGAAATAAGGAATATGAAAGAATTACCCCAAAACTCTAAAGGACTTAATCATTTTTCCTGCAAACTCCCATCTGCACATGAGCACACAGATATAGCATTTAAAAAATCAGTGTATGAGATACATGTAGTTTCCACCAAGATGTGTTCATGGAATTAAACACTCTGGGTATAGTTAATCGCCTGAAAACCATTCATCACTAAAACATGAACACAAAATGGGATTTTGCATGTCATTTTTATGAAGAAAAAAAAACAGGAGAGAATGATCCAATGTGATAAAATATGATATTTTTATAGTCACATTGTGAAATTCATCTTATTCTGATGAGTTTGTAATGATTAAATCTTATAACATTATAGACGCAATTTTCTTTGGTATCTGGTTAAGAGGAAGAAATTTTGATGATGTGTAATGATTGGTAAATGTAAAATGTCATCTTCATCACATTTCCAATGCAGAGAAATTGTGCTTATAAGAAATAAAGAATCTGAAAGATTTGACTAAAAAAAAATGAAAACGTTGAATCTGATGGGACTTAAACGTTTATTTTCCCTCCAAGCTCCCATCTGCACGTGCGCACACGGCTAGTGCATGGCAATAGGCAGTGTATGAGATAGTTTCCAAAATGTGTTCATTAAAAGAATGCAACACTCTGTGTGTGAATCGCCTGTAAACCACTCATTGCTAAAATATAAATTCAAAATGGGATTTTGCATGCCATTTATAAGAAAAAAGCCATTAATTAAATGGTCCTTAACATACAATTCAATGTGATATAATATAATGATATTTGATAGTCGATTTGTGTTATTCATCTTAATAAGATGAGTTTGTAATGATTAAATTGTATAATTTGATAGACACAGTTCCTTTTAGGATTAATGAAGAGACCTGCCAGCTATCTAGTGTTGATTGGAATGTGATGTCATTTCTGAGGAATAAATTTTGATGATGTGTAATAGTTGGTAATGTAAAGTAAGGTCATCTTGATCACTTTTCCAATGCAGAGAAATTGTGCTTATTAGAAATGAAAATTGACCAAAAAACTTAAAATTTAATTTGAATCAGATAGGATTTTAACATTTTCCCTCTAAGTCTAAACTCCCATCTGCTTATGAGGAGGACACGGATAGTACATGGAAACTGGCAGTGTATGAGATATTTTTTTAAGATGTGTTTATGGAATGGAACACATCAATAGGGTAGTTAATCGTTAGTCTCAGGGAGAATGTTTCAATTATACCTTGTCCTATATTTTTTCCAGTAAAAGGTTAACTTAAAAGGGAAACAAATTGAAAGGGGGGGGGGAGGGGGGGGCTAGACTAATCATCAAAAATCTTGACAAGCAAAAAAATCAAAAACAAAAAAAAACAAAGACACCTATTTCCCAAAATCATGAAAATCCTAATCCGTGTGTGTGTGTGTGGTGGTGGTGGGGGGCCAGTATGCCTAGTACTCTAAAAATAAAAAAAGATCTCACCTGTAAAATTCCCCCCAAATCCAGGGAGGGGGAAGGGGAGCTGGTATATAAATGACTCCAATTTTAAATATCGCTATTAATATTTCAATCTTTTAAGGTAACCCACTCCTCAATGTTGTTGTATCAAGATTTTCTTGAGAAGTATATCATTGAAATCTGTAGACAAAACAAACTTTAAAAATACAAAGATAATGGGGGATCAGTATCCATCCCTCTGAGTTATGGCCCATTTAATTTGACCTTTTTGCACCTAAAATGCAATTTCATCCTGATTAGGATTTGTTGTCAGTATTTTTGATTAAGCAAACTTATTTCTTCAAATATTGTTTTTAATTATGCACAATGGTCACACTGAATAGAGGGATTACGAAAAAAAATTTGTAATAAGCTGAATTAATTTTTTTGTGACCTTTTTGCACTTAAAATAGACAATTTCTTTAATAGTTACAATTGGATTTGAAATAAAAACTTTTTGAATATCAAGAATTTTATAAGATTAATCCAGTTTGCCTAAATATGTATTCAGTATCATTTTGACATGATATAACATGGGGGTCAGTGATGTCAAATTTTAGATATAGGGCTTCAAAGGTAAAATTCTCGCAAAATTTGGCCTAAAAAAATTCAGACATGTTCTATATATATGCATGATTTTATGCTAAACGGCTATCACATTCTCAAGATTTGATTTTGTACATGTCACACAGAACCTATAAAATATGTTACAAACCTATCAAATGTTAAAAATGTGAATAATGATTAAAGTATAATAAAAAGAAAAGTATATTGAAAATTCATAAAATTGCTTGTTTCTGTCATTTTCGTCTAAAAAACCTTCTGCACGAAAAAATAGTTCCCCAAAAAACTTGTTTGTTTCTTGAATTCAAATGGATTTTCTTTATGAATGTTGTGTAATTATGAAAAAATAATCTATCTGTGATGATTAAATAAATAAAATCATATTCATTTTAAATATAATGATCATCTGCGCAATGAAATCAAAACATGAGGAGTGAGATACCTTAAGGTTAATTTAGGAACAATTTTGTTTGCTGCAAGAAAAAGTGGGGGTGGAGGGGGGGGGGCGGGGTTGGGGGGTTGGACCCTCCCTAACGCTATGTGCCAAAGAAAAAGAAAGTGGGCTATTAACATGTCTAACATGTTCTTATTATGAAATTGTTTAAAGTACCATAAACTGGAAATGATAATCATTAAAGTATGTAAAACAATACGAATATACGCCTTTGCACACTCTCTCTCTCTCTCTCTCTCTCTCTCTCTCTCTCTCTCTCTCTCTTGTTTGTTGGTTAGTTTATATTTGTACTTTTATAATATAAAAGTTGAGATTTTCATCCAAATATGAAATACTCAATAAATAAACTAAAGTATATACAGAATGTTACATATAGATGACTCAATTTTTGTTTATCACAGTTTTAGGTGTAAATGTTATATTGTTGTGGTTTTTTTAACAACAAATAGTAGTCTTTAATTACCCATGTTAGATTAAATATTTAATACATTTATTTTTTATGTTTTGTCTATAATGTCCTTGTATAAAAATATGCATTAATACTAGTAAGCCTCTGTTATAATACAAAAATGTAAAAAAAAAAAAAATCCAATTTTTTAGCTCCTTCCTGTCCAAATGAAATTTTATATATATATTTACATAGTTGAAAAATCACCCACTCCTTCCAATTGTCTCAATTTACATTATATGTAGGATATGTAATGTACATTTTACATAAATTAAAATAACATCTGCTAAATTAACTACTTTTGAAATGAACAAGAAGCAACACTATTTTTACCTTTGTATTGTATTTATGCATCAAATAAGTAGAAAAACATGTAACATTTTAACATTTTTCGTTGATTTCTTATCCGTCTCCAGCTACCCCGGTGTGTTTGATTTTTTTTTATTAAAGGCAGGCATCACACTGGTAAGTCTAAATTTTTTTTAATGGTTGAAAAGGGAGGAGAATTAGAAACCAGAATATTAGATAAGATTTTCATGAAATATGACTGTTAAGCTTAATTTTTTATAAAAACAAGAAATTACATGCAGAACGGCATGTATATTTGTCACTAAAAATGCTTCAATTCATCCAATTTATCAAAATAGGTCAATTTTTAGTGTCTGTGATAATTGTTTTTAGATATGTATGAGAACTGACACAAGGAATTTGCCACAAGTTTCATAATATTAGGTGAAAGATGTCAACCCACTGCTTTTAATGAAAAACAATACATGGAAGGAATGGTATACATGCAAGGGTATTTCTAAGTGATGTGGTGCTTTTATAATGAAAATATCATGTAGATACATGCAGTACTGAATAAGGTTTCTTATTACAAGAGATTGAACAACAATTGACCTCTAAAAGATTAAGTAAATATGTTTTGCTAAAGAAGAACTATATGAATCTATGTTAAATAGAGTAAAGTGGAAATGGTGGATTCACTTAAATGACCATATATATATTTCTTAAACCTCAATGGAATTGGCAATATGGGGTATACTTTTTTTAAGAATTGCATAAGCTTTCTTATTCTGGGACAGGATGTCTTTTCATAGAATGTTAGTGTAAGGTAAAACCTATAAATTTATCAGAAACATTTTTTTAGCCTTGGACTGTGTTTTATGATACTTGTACCTTATCAATTTACATATTGAAAGGAATTTATAATGGTATTTTGAAGCTATTACATTGTACTTTAACAGTGTTATATAGACAACAAGAAAAGAAAGGATTTGGAAAATTGCAGACTTTATAAGATGGAACCCTGAAATTATATAGATGTTCAACATATAATTATATTAATAATATTTCACTAAATTCAAACTTATTGAAATCCCAAAGCAAAATCTTTTTCTTCATATATAGGCAGTAAAATTGAATGATGGGTAACCAAGTGATTGCCAAGTGGTTAACTCAGTTAACACAGCGTTAGCTAACCAATGCGTTAAATTTCTTTTGATCAACAGAATTTAACCACTGCGATAGCTAATCATTTGATTAGGATTTATCACGTTGTTATCCTTCACACAGTGTTAAATTTAACTACCTTTCGAAAAACCGGACCCTGAACATTATTCTAAGGATTCATTTCACTAAAAAAAATTATGATAAGCAATCTTTTTAAAACAAAAACGTTGCATGATAACCGTATATTTGCACACTTTACTCTGCTATTGCGTTTTACGACAGTAATGAGCAATACCCTGCGTAGGGGGCTCAAAATTTCAAACGCGCGACCGACCTTAACACACAATTCAATGTGTTGAAAACAGGACCTTTTTGTTATTGATTTGTGAAATTCAACAAAACTGTTGTTCTTTAGAAATGAAAAGACCTTTCAGCTATATAGTGTTGATTGGAATGTGGTATATGATTTGGAGGAAGTCGTTTTGATGATGTTTAATAATTGGTGATTGAAAAGTTTCATCTTGATCACTTAGACCTTGACCGCCAGACATTAACGTGCCACCTGTTGTGAAAGCAATACTAAATCCTTAGTAATCCTTTTAATTAATTATCTATTATGGCAAGAGTAACTCTCTTTATTCACTCATGTATGTCTTGCCTATAAAGTGGTCGTTATTCACATTCATCATCAGTTGGAGACTGGACCTTGTATTGTCCATGCCGGCTGCATAGATCGTGTAGGAAAAGTTAGGATCGTTAATAAATTGTTAGGTCATATTGTGTTTATGCTGTGTTTATGGCATGCGAACCACTCACTGTCCAAAAAATGAACAAATAAACACCATATATATGGAAAACATGTTATTTTCACGTTAATAAATAACAATACTTGAAAATGTAGACTCATTGCTTTATACCTAAGAAATGACATGTGGTGATAACGAACAATGTTCAAAATCAAAAGTTCAAAGGAAAAGTACAAGACAGGAGCAGAGGAAACACGGAAATCTTAAAAAATAGAGGTAGTGTCAGGTACAATGGAGGAGTGAGCATCCTCTTCTGACCGATCACACCCACCGGTTGCTTTTTGTTGCAATCGAGAAAAACAGAAAAATCCGTTGAAAGGTTTTTCAATTATGGCCTAACAAAAGTATGAAAAACGTCAGTCAGCCTGCAACCAAGTGGAAGATTGTATTTGCTGACAAGGTCGTTGTATCGACCATAGAACTTACGAAAAGATGACTTCAAACGAGATTGTTGATAGCCATGTTTTATCAACTTGTTTGTCAGTATCTTGCCTCGCCTTAGAAACTGTTCATAATAAGTAAGGAAAGTTGCATGACTATAGAAAAATTGAAGACATCACGTTTTTCATTAAGTTTTGTTGTTAGGTTACCATCAATTAAATGTCCTTTTCCAGTAAAATATCCAATTATGAAACAGGTGATGCAAACTCTGTGGTATCTTTTGTTTCAAAATCTTTGGAATATATTGAGTCGATGCAAGTATGGAAGTAACAACTGATATGACAACTAATTGTCGATATACCTGAATGCTGAGTTGAAGACCACGGTGAGTGTTTTATTTTTCCACGTACACGTTTTTGAATAAATTCTGCTTCATATGAATACAAAAATAGGTCTGCTAACAATAGGGCGAAATTAGTACCCATGGGAATTCAAACAGATTGTTGGAAGACTTGATTTCCAAAAACTTCATAGATGTTGTCTTTCAGAAACTCAAGCATCTTTATAATATCCACTTCAGAGTACTTATATACACAATCCGAATGGTTTTAAACAAAACAATTTTGCAAATGACCGATGTGACAAGGTAATAAATCTACGTGATCCACTTTTCTTGAAAAACCAGGCATCGATGATGTTAAAAAGCCTGGACTTTGATATAAAATATGTGAATTACCATGAAAGACCATAATGACGTGCCATACTTTTAAGAATGTTTTTTCTGTATATTAATAGATTTCCATATGTACAAGAAATGAGCCAAAAGTAATGTCATACTATGCACCACGTTTCACGCTGACGCTGTATTGTATAAGATGATACGTCCATTTCCATATGAACAAGGGTTGATCCAAAAGTAATGTCATACTACGCAATATTACGGGGCGCTCTCTCTCGTACAGGACTAACACTGGGCCAACCGTGAGCTTTTTCTCTTGTTGTTGGACCCTGCCTCATGAAACCTCAGAGAAGCCAACACGCGTTTTAGATTTAGACTTTTATATAAACTTTACATGAAATATACTTTTACGTGAGTTTGGTATGCATCAGCACCGAAGGTCCGATTCCAACTGACCATATATTACAATTCAGAATAATATATAATGAACGATGGAACAACACAATGAAGGATTAACATAATAAGTACAGATGTAAGTAAATCAATTATCAAACAGCTATTGAGTAACTCGGGACATTTTAGCAGCATGTACATAAAAGGATTAATAAGATGAAAGAATCTTAAGTGTCAATAAACATAAACAGAAGTCAATTAAAAGATTAGCTGTCCATCACTGATTGTGCCTCAGGTGGGATTAATGCTGCGCGGAATTTATAACGTTTATAAAACAGTTGTCGAAATAGATAAAAAGTTTTTGTAGCAATTAACACAAAGTCCGAAAAAGTTAATTTACACAATAATTAAATATAGTCCGAAAGATTGAATTTCACACCGTGACACTATGCACCACGTTTCGCGCTAGCGCTGTATTGTATAAAATGATACATCAAAACTTTCCTTATCAAAATTCTGATTTAAAGTAAAATTTTGATTAAATTTCATTGAACACTTAACACTTTGTAGGATGATATATACGTGACATCGACGCGTCATGAATTTACGTATTTTTTAAGGTTTGTATTTATGCATAAACTACATGCTTCCAAAATTTGAAAAAGACCAAAAACAACACAATATTTTGAAACAGATATCTCATATACTTTTCCTAACTGTTTTAAAAATTTAAGGACCGTTACCGTCCATTTCGGACATATACACAATGCCCTTTGTCTCTATATCAAGGAATAAAAATACTCGACATGTGAATAGTGATACGAGGCATTCTTTGCTTCGATGGATAGAAATCATTAGAAAATGTACTGGAACTGACATATCAATCTAAAATTGAGAGCGAATGAAAAGGGTTCCCTTAAAGTGGTTCCAATATTTAATAAAAGCATATGTCACGTTAATAGAAAGAAGGTATTCGCTCTGAAGGAAAGTTAAAACTAGGTTCTTACGTTATGAGCTGTATCATAAAGCTTCGTTCATGACTTCTTGAAGAGAGATCGACAAACTGATCGCACATTAAATAATATCCATCATATTACCCCATCGATTACAAAAAGAGTAATTAGTTGCTTCAGAAATATTTATCATAATGCAGTAGTTTTTTTTAGATCTGAACTGAATTAGGTAGATATCTTAAAGCACAAGTTTTTTGTCGATTTTTGACGATTTTATTGCATCTGTGACATTACTTTTGGATCAACCCTCGTAATTATTCTTTTAAAATATGATACAACACCGACAAACTAAAAATTCAAAATTAAAAAGACTAGCATAGATGTTTGAGGCAGTCATCAAACAGGATGGAAGAGAATTGACAAATGTGTGACCGAACTGGTTATTTAGGCTGACATGAAATGAGTGCTTGATCAAAACTAAATAGATAACTTGTATAAAAGATATTTAGCCTCTATTAACACAAAATAATTAGCTTGTTATAAAGATATTTATACCAAACTGAAATAAGTAAGTTTGTAAGAAAAAAAACACTTCTCATGAATTTTAAAATTGAATTATAGACAACACAGGTTGTGAAATTTAATAGTTACTGGTATTGAGGACTGACCGTTACTTCAGCTACCGTCTTCCAACATGACGATGACCAAAAAGACACGAAGTTCTCATGTTGATAATTTGCTAATTATTGATATTTTTATTGCTTTCTAGTTATTTTCGTTCTTTTTGTACATAAATTTGTCCTTTCTGATATATTCTGAAGTAGTCATGTTGTATATTTTATTTGATAAAATGAAATATATCAGAAAGGACACATTTTTAGTGAAATATGAAGCGATAGCATGTTCTTACATTTAACTTAAATCCAATGCAAGCGGTGTTTATAAGTGGACGATGTTGAATACTAACACGAAGTTAAGAAAAAGATGTCAGTTACTTCGGAGACTGGTGTCAGCTACTATAATTTGAATAAATTGAATAATTAAATCAAATGAAGGTTTAATAAATAAGTAAATAAGCATTAGTAAAATCATTTATAAAAAGTACAATCATATTTTTAACAAAGAGTTTTAACTTTGACATTTATTTCCTGTGTAGAAAAAACTAAAGTTTACTTTATAAGGTAGAACAAATTTATTAAAAAATGTATATCACATTCATTAGACCAGTTCTTGAATATTCTTCTGTAGTATGGGGCGGTTGTAATATGTTTGACATGGAGAGATTAGAAAAAGTTCAGTTAAGTGCTTCAAGGATAGTTACTGGGTTACCCATTTTAGCACCTACAGAATCTCTCTACACAAAAACTGGCTGGGAACCTCTTGTTAGTCGACGTAATAAGGCTAAATTAATAACCATGTTTAAAATTCAAACAAATCAAGTACCTGAGTACTTGAGCAACATTATTCCTCCTGTAACCAAAAATGTTTCAAAATATCACACAAGAAATAGCAAAAATTATACTGTTGCAATCAGCAGAGTAGAACTTGTTTCCAATCCTGTTGTGTAATTACACAATAAAATATGTTCAAATCAAATCTGTGTAGAAATGTAAACTGCATTAAAATAAATAATGCAGTAACAGTTTATACATTTAGGCATTAATTCAGGAAAAGTGCTTTTTTGCGTCGTATATCAGAACAAAATATTATGTAAACCTTTATATTTAATCCACTTTATTTAAGACATCCCACCAGCTATCTTATTCTCAATAAACTCAACAGTAAATATGTAGATTGTGAACCAGCACTTCCAAAACTAAGATGAACTAATATATACATCATGTCATATTACTTTGGGATATAAATAAGCACACAAACAATAAATCTAGATGTACATGCATTTGGATGTTATTGGGAGATACAGTTGATGGGTTCACTGAATACACCTACCTACATGTATACATTTTTCTTTACTTGTATTTGAGTCTAAATATAATACAAACAACATATGAATGGAATATATGCGGAAATATTTGCGGGAGGAGGGTGGTTGGTAACCAGGGATAACATCTAATAATATTTACTTTGCTTTTTGGGAGGGTGCGAGGCCTATTTTCATTAAACTGAATATGTGATTCTCCGCCAATCCACACATGGCTCATGTTATATCCTTAGGTATAAAATCCGTTTTCTATATTTCAAGAAAGTTTTCCATCTTATATATTTACATGTAGATCTAAATGAGCCGTTTTTGTAATTTGTATTTTATTAAAATAATAATATGCGGCGAATTATACATGATCGGCATATAATATAATATAATATATAAAGTTACAAGAGTTTAAATGTGTATGTTATCATTACTTGTAGGAGGTTTTGAAACTCTGTCTCGGGTCTCGGAGGATTTGGATTCTAAATAAGGTGACCAAGCCTTGCTGATTTTTGAAATGGGAGATAAAATTTAAATACAAAAAGGGACACACCTTTTTACAAAACGTATAACAGTCATTCTCAGAATTGCTACTCCATTACACTGGTTACGTTGTTAATAAAGTAAGTTTGCCAGATTGTTTTAATAATTTGGTTTTTCAAAAGAACATCATCTATGATACTTTTTCTTAAAATATTCCCCACATAATTTTTTTTATTTACAAATCTAGCTCAGATTCTTTGCATTGGGGGTGTGGGGTGTGGGGGTGAAATCACAGTAACGGATGTTAATCTTATAAAAGCTGTGGTTTTTTTCAGCAATAAAAAAATAAATAGTTTAAAAATTCACTAATTCTATATATCTTTCAAATTATAGAGCAGTCTTTTGCTAAAAATTTTAAATTCGAGGACACTTTTTATAAAACTGCAAAAAAATTGAATGCCCAGCACGCATGGAAATTGAAGCAAATTTGCTTACATACAAAGACCCATTTCAAAGATTGTTACTTTAATGTGAGAAACATATATATGTCTGAGTGGTGCAAAATGAAAAGATAAAGTAATGGATGTTAGATGAAACTTCAAACTATATTCCTCTATATGATACTATTTAGGTATATCTTCAATAGGTTATTCAATATTCCTAATAATAACGTTCATTGACAAAAAATGTAAAACATATAAAATTTACTTTTCCTCTCTCATTTTATTATTTTTGCCCTTGATTTTTCCCAATACCGGCGGTTGCATTTCTGCTGTGTAAAGTACCGCTGAGGAAAAAAATCATGTTAAATTAAATTAGGAAAGGTTTTACTGCTTTAAGAATATTAATATAGATTTTTTTAAGAGGGGAATCCGAGGATTATCTTCGTTTGCTGGGGGAAGGGGCCTATTTTCGATAAATTTATTTTGTACGGTATATATAATTTTCAGGTGGGATCCGGACCCCTCTCTCTTCCATATAGAACCGCACATACACCGTGACCAATAATTTCATTCAATAAACTTTTCATGTTGAATAAATTGCTTATAAATCATTATACAAGATAAATACTGAAATGTGTCTTTACATATTTAAACAATGAAAAAGATCTACACGATAAAGAAATAACTTAAAACTGTATCTTTGTGTAATAAAGGCGGTAACGGGCGTTGTATTATAACTTCTTTATACATAACAAAGCTCCTTATAATCTGTTACCATTGCTCTTAGAGTCAGTGCATATTTTTACCAAAAAGAAATTATATATACAGCTTTTAATGGGTGCCGTTATAATGAGTGGTATACTCATGTTCTTAATACTTGTATGGGCATTGTCAAAAAAAAAAGTCATATACGTCATATGATCGATACTCGAATGTACTAGTGCACATGAAGATAAAAACTTTAAGTATCAAATGTTGTGATCTTTCAAAAATGCTGCTGTTGTGGTAATTTTTTTCTTACTAGTGGTTTTTACTTTACTGTTACGTCATGGGTGCCTAGATATTTGAAATTCTCGATTAGTAATATTCGTTTCGAAAATAAAAGAAAACAACGCTTGTTCACGGTAACACTTGTTAACAAAAAGTCATATATTTTATTGTTTTTCTTTACATCATATCTTTATTAACTTTGAATATCGCCAAAAATTAAGCTATATAACTACCCAATGGATAGATAGGATAGGATTATTCAGAGTGTATTGTTTACGCAGAGAAAAAGCGGTAACACTTGTTAACCCATATTCATATTACAGTGAAAAGAATCGGAAGATGGCGATTTTTTTAACAACGCAAATGTCATACAGTAAAGACTGATCATATATTTAAATACCTACAAAAAAGATATATTCGAATGAAACTTTATTCACACAATATCGTTTTTGGCTTAGTTTCTATCATAGGTAAGTTTTAGTAACGCTAGTTAATGCTAACATTGCGACAAGTTTTATCAATCCTTGATTAAAAAATATTGACAAATGGCAAAAACTTTAGTCTCTAAATGATGGAGTTTTATTACATCAAAAATATATATTTTCATTTTTTTCCTTTGTCTACTTCAATAGCAAAAAAAAAAAAAAAATGAAATGAAAAAAATATTTTTTTTATTATATATGAATTGGAAGGAAACTTCCAAAATCATTTACATGTACTGCAAAACATGTATAATATTATCCCTTCACTTTAAGAAAGAACGATCTTAACTTGAGCGACAGTGATATTTCAAAATCGAGTCACATAAATGAGAATGATAAATATGTAATGAGTGATACAAAATAGAGCATTAGTGAATCAAATACCACACTAGGGATCTTTGAAAATGTATTTGCTTAATATTCAAGTATGTTTATGATTGAGAATCACATTAATTGTTCACATATTTTGTTGATATTTTCATTTTAAAAAGGATACAGTTTATCTAAGATATTTTAATTTAGAATAGCTTCAGTTTACATCCTTTCTAAGCGTGGTAATAAGATATGTCTTAAGACAAATCCCATGACAAGCCTTCAGATAGATCTTAAGATCTTTTATGAACCTGGTCACATGTTTAAAAGTGTTAATAATTTAATTTACTTGTATTCATAATGATTGTGGAATTCTGTTCAGATTTGTTGGCATGTTTAACTCTTACCGTATATATACTAGTAGTTTACTCAATATAATTGAATTCAAAGTTGAAAAATTGACATACATGTAAAACATATTTATTGAATTCCAATACATATGCATACTGTTTCCATCGGTTTGGTTGGTGAGGGGGATGGGGTTTAAACATACAGTGTGCTAATGTGTTTAAAGAAAATGTAAACTATTATAAATGCGCTTATAATAAGACTTGAACTCTATTATTGTTCCTGTATGTAATATATTACTATAGCGGCTGTCTGCTTAATTTTACTTGATGTATCACAATTGCTCCCCGTATTGAAATTGAATATCAATAATAATAATTGATGTAATGTAACTTTATCTCCAATAAAAAATATATATTCAACTGCAACAATAATGGTATCAATACAATCATTTAGGCAGTTGCAAACAATCCTTTTGTTAATCAATCAGTAGTTCATTACCGTCATCAAATGGTATAGTTTCTGCCATCGTCACATTTTAAACGTCGATAAAACTCAATATGTAAGTACTAATGACCTGTCATCACTTCATATTTTCAATTCGTCAACGGCGAAAAACGTGTTCTAATATTTCTGCTTAGCAAGTTATCGTCTTGAAAATGTTATGCCTTTTGTGGTCATCGCCATATTGAATGACGGCTACTGCAGTAACGGTCGGAGGCTTAACACCTATGAATAGTGCTTCAAAAGTGATACTTATAATGAAATTCATTCTCATCTGTAACGGAAATAATTATTTCAATAGTAGTTGCACAGAGAGAGAGAGAGAGAGAGAGAGAGAGAGAGAGAGAGAGAGAGAGAGAGAGTGTATGGGATGCATCATATTTGAATTTGCTTTCTGGGAGTGGGGTGGGTGGTTCAAAGACCTATTTTTAGTAACTCTACCTAGTGATTGTAATTGGTTTGAATTTTAAACGACCCGACTCCACACCCCATCTATGTTTGCACATGGCTAATGTATTATTGAGTGCAAAATCTGTTTTGAAAATTTCAGAAGATTTTCAGTTTTATGAATCACTCAAGATCTAAATAAACATTTTTTATCTGGTCATCGCCGTATTGAATGACGGCTACTGCAGTAACGGTCGGAGGCCTAGCACCTATGGATAGTGGTTCAAAAGTGATACTTATAATGAAATTCATTTTCATCTGTAATGGAAATAATTATTTCAATAGTGGTTGCAAGAGAGAGAGAGAGAGAGAGAGAGAGAGAGAGAGAGAGAGAGAGAGAGAGAGAGAGAGAGAGAGAGAGTATATATGGGATGCATCATATTTGAATTTGTTTTCTGGGAGTGGGGTGGATGGTTCAAAGACCTATTTTTTGTAATTCTACCTATTGATTTTAATTGGTTTGAATTTTAACCGACCCGACTCCACACCCCATCTATGTTTGCACATGGATTATGTATTATTAAGAGCAAAATCTCAGAAAAATTTCAGAAGATTTTCAGTTTTTATGAATCACTCAAGATCTAAATAAACATTTTTTATCTGATTCAATGTATCAGTAAAATGATAATAATATGAGTATCAATATTAATATCTAATCGGGAGAGAAAATTCGTATATTAATATAACAATTAATCTATATTTATTTGATGAATAGCGGTCAGTTGGACACAATTTAAAATTAATGATCACGTAACAAATATCATAACATGTACATATATCAAGACAAAAACTTGAAAGCTTGAAATCGAATGTTTCCTCTTTAACTCCAAGACGGTTCCTCTTCAAGTTCTTTAGAAATCCCCTCCCTTCCCCAACTCTGAAGTTACAAAGGTTGGATTTTGTATCTAATAACTACTAGAAGGAGTGTTTAACATTATGTCTCAGACCATAGAACTTCGATTCCAAGTATAAGGTGAGAATGCCACGTTGATATCTAAACTGAGTGGAAAAAATACTTTTTAGGGAGCATATTCACTGAATGTATACGTAAATGTAATGTTAATACGAAATCGGCGCGCATAAAATGACTAAACGTCATTGGTAGATCAAATGCCACATTTTATAGAGTAGCTGAATATTCAATATATCTATGATAGACACAATACTATTTGAAATTTGAGTAGTTTGATTTCACTTCACATTATATTTTGTTGATATCTTATTTAAGAAAAAAAGAAATTTATCAAAATTATGTCATAAGATATATCCTAAGACATTTTTAATATCTTAAGATACTTTTATGAACATGATCACTGTATCCATAATAAAGATTTTAAAACCCAATTATGAAGATTCTCTAATTACAAAAAAAAACCCCAAAAAACAAAAGAAACAAACAAGCATGAAAGTGATTCGTACGTATCTTCTTTCCTTTCCCAAACACAGTTTAGGTAGCATGCGTAAATAAACATTTACTGAACAACTGTGTCTTATTTCATTTTGTATGAATTATATTTTTTTTTCCCGTTGTCATGAAGAAGATATTTCGGAACCTTTGTATTATTGCTATTACTAGAAATGTTTCTTCAAAACTGACAAAAAGATGTTGATTTTTAAATATCAGTTGCAAATTATTTTTATAAGTAAATAGCATCTAAAATATTAAAGATTTTTTTCAATATGAATCAGATTTAGTTCTAGGAATTGTATCTTGATAAAAAGTACTGTATGGAGAGTTTACTGGGGTATATCGATTTACACAAATTTCGAGTTGAAGGACACAGCAAGTTATTTCTTCTTCTCGTGTACAAATTCTGCTTCATATGAATATAAAAATAGTTTTGCTAACAATGGGGCGCAATTGGTACCCATGGCAATTCCAAAAAATTGTTGGAAGACCCGTTATCCAGAAATTGGTATCTTTTCGAAAACATTCAGCAATGTATATGAGATATTGTTGCACAAGATTTACTTAGCAAATTCCCACCTTTTAACTAAAGATTCTCATCCCGTTTTAAAATAATGATTCAGTAGAAGCTAAATTGGAAGTCCTGTGACAATGCTATAGCTTCATGTAGTTATCATAACGGAAATTGTATAGAAATTGGTTAAAGAACACGCGTTATATAGATAGCGTATAATTGTTTTTGCTCATTAAGAAATGTAAAATGAAGTGCTGTGATGAGTTTGTTAACGCTGGGTCATAAAATAAAAATAAACGTCTATCGCTGACTACGTTGCGTCAAATCATTAGTATGGACGCATTTACTTATTAGGATACGAATGTCCGTGCGTATAAAATGGAGGTGAGGAAAACACAGCTCTCCAGTAGTCTCCTTTTTTTTTTTACAGCTAAGATTATTACACCTGTGCGCATTCTCACAAGTAATGTTAAGAGATCCATGGGGTTCAACTAATATTTGATTTTCAGAGATTTTTGTATTGAATATTAATGTTGATAAACTTCATTGTAATTAATATGAATATCTATTGTTAAAATGTTGTATCTGAATAAAAGATACTCAAATGGAAGCTGTCTTTCTGCTTCCTCTTTCTATACAGATTAAGACATAGGCTACTCCCCATGTAGAGGAAGATACTTTTCAGTAACACCTTGGCAAGGACACCGCCAGGTGTGGGCAAATTGGTAATGAGATCTCGGGGATCTATTTCATAAATATTATAACACTCCATATGACACACTAGCGGACCATTATGATATGGTAGTAGAAGAGTTAATATATAGCTATCAAGAATATGCAGACATGTTCATGAATCTATCCTAGGACCATGCTCTTAACAAACGTTAGTCTTAGTTTTAAATCAGTTTCTCTAAGCTCTCCTAAATTCAGGAACCTGCATTTCGTCGTCCTAGCTTTAGATCAGCATTAGTCTAAATCACGATTTCACGAACTATTGGTGTTTTTTGATGTTATTTGTAAAGATCGGCAGAATAGGGCGATCAAATCTTTATTCTCTGAACCTAACAACCCTTTTATAGATACTTTTTAAAATTATACAGCATATTAGCATTGTACGTATATTTTTCTAATAATGAATATAACAAAAAAGTACATTGACAAAAATAAAAAGAAGGACCACCACCCCCCCCCCTCCCCCGTTGCTACGTGCCTTACTGTGAGTTCATGAATTAATCAATTTGTTTTTTGTTTTATTTACAAATATTGTCTCTGTGTGGCGAAAATGAAAATTGTTCATCTATTTAATCATGACACTGATAAAAGTATGTTACATTTATTGCTTTGCAAATTGACCAATAAATTATGAAAATATTTTTTGCTAAAGAGTTAATTTACTTTAATTAGTATAAGCCATGCAAGATGATTTTCACATTTTCATTTTATTCCTGAAAAATAATTGGAAGAGACTTGCAGCTTTGTTTGATGAATTAAGTAGAAAAATTGTGTTTTTCAGAAACAACGACAGAGTAAAAGATAGTGAGTGGTGGCACATTGGTAATGATGTTTGAGAAATTGTAAATCAATTCACTTACTTAGGAATACTTTTCAACTTTAACAACAACTTTACTAAAGCTGAAAAAACAATTTTCTGAACAAGGTAGAAAAGCATTGTTTGCGCTTAGAAAAAATATACGGGGGATGTTTTATTGGCGGAATTGTTAATTATTGTTCAGAAATATGGGGAAATAATATAGGTTGCAATATCGAAAAACTTCATACAGAATTTCTATAAACAAATTCTCGGAGTTAAGAAAAATACAAATACTGCTTATTTATATGCTGGATTAGGCCATGTGCCCCTTGTACATTATAGAATGTTTAACATTATTATGTTTTGGAAAAATGTCTAATTATTGACAATTGTATAATTAGACATTGCTACGAAGTTATCTATATTAATTGTGAAGAACACGGTTATAAAAACTGGGTTTTCGATGTAAAGGAAATTCTCATTGACCCCGGTTTCTTTTATATATGGACTAACCAAAAAATAAACAATGGTATTTTACTACTTGTATAACAACGAATTTTTGATCAGGCCAAACAAGATATTTTTGCAAATGCTGAAAATTTGAAAAAGTGTTCCTTTTACAAATATCTTATCGATGATATGCATCTTCAATACTATTTAGGAAAACCTATTCCCATTAAATTACAGAAATATATAATTCAATTACGACTATCGTCACATCGCCTCGCTATTGAAACTGGCAGATATAATATCACAAATAGAGAAAATAGATTTTTTCCACATTGCAAAACAAGTGTTGAAGATGAATTCCATTTTATATTTCTTTGTCCTTTAAACAGAACATTGCGCATATTATACATGAAAGAATATTATTATTAAAAAAACCTTCTATGTTTAAATTAATTCAACTTTTAATACTGAAAATGTTAAAGATCTTGGCAAATTCATCTCTAAAAGAATGCTATTTGTATTACATAATTGTTAGTCTTTTGTTTTGTATTCTCAACCGGTATATATAGTATAGTATATGTTATTATTGGTACGTGCACAAGTTCTCCTGTAAATACACTACCACCTCATGTTATACATATGTTATACTGATACTAGTAAAATGTAAAGATTAAAGAAATAAAGAATTGAAATTGAATTGTGTAATGTATTTTTGAGGTAGATTAATACCAATTTTTTTATAATCATACTTGTAACTAACATTAATATTCTATTCATTGCAAATTAAAAGTGATTTTATTACTCCCCCCCCCCCATGAATTCTATGAAAAGGTGCTTTCTCGTGTATTACCCGTATGGTAAGAGTGTCTAATTTCAGGAAAATTTCTTGTTAAAATAATCATTGGATTGTATTATATTCTCATGTTTTACTAGCTACTAATTTCCTTGTAAATCTCAATAGATACTTTTATTTTAAAAATGTATACAAATTGAAATATACTGGTTTTTTTTTCGTGTTAATTAATTTTTTTCTGTCAAATTCATAGTGATTTTTCCCCATAAAAGTCTCTTAAATTAAAGTACTGAATATAATATTATAAAATGATTTTTTTGATAAGGTTTTTATAGGATACCGTCGATCTACATCATAAGGTATGTCTTAAGCTGATCTAAGGATTTTTCTAACTTTTTATCTAAGTCATATGTGAGTAACACTCTTAAGTCACAACTTAGGAAAGTTTTGTGAATATGTCTGCTGGTTTATCTTTAGTCTTCTTAAAAATGATATCTCAGAACAATATATTACAGAAAAAATTGAACTGTAATAATGAAGAATTTATTCAGGTGCAAAAATGTGCCTTCACCTTTTTTAATAAAACAAGTTCAAAAAATCCGTTGGTCATCGAATGTATCAAAATCAGGAATTGGAACTCATTTCTGGTGTTGGAAAACTCAGTAGCAACAGACTGTAGTACAAAATCAGCTTGCTTAATTTCAAGACTCATCAAGTACTTCAATCAATAGCCACACCATATGACAGGATCAACTATCTGAAATAAAATAGGGTTTTTTAAAATTAAAAAAACAACCAGAAATCAATATGCAAGAAACCGGACAGAAATGTTTTTTAAAAATATTTAATTTTCTACATACATGATTCCCGGTATAGAATTCGTACGGTATAAAAATCGTACAAAACAATTTTAATTTCTTTATTTACCAATTAAGGCCCTCAAGGGGCAACATGAAGATTGTACATACAGCATCCAATGTACATTAAACATTCAATAAACATGTGCAAGAGGGAAAGAGTTGGATGATTGAAAGAGCTAGGACAGACATAAACATTTTATTAGTATATATATATATATATATATATATGTATGTTTCTATACACTCAATACAATGTCCTCTGTATATTTATGTTTAACACCATACATAAATATGTCAAAATACAAATGTACATACAAATATGAAATAGTTTATCATATGATTAAAAAGTTAAAAACCAATATTTGACCAGGAAATACAAATTAAGGCAATGCTTGCAAACTAGTAAAATGTTTTGCTTTAGATGAAATGAAATAAGAAGTTCCTCTCTTTCCTTTGTAACTTTGCTGCATTGGATAAGAAAATGTTCTTTATCTTCAATTCTATTAAGTGTACACTTTTTACATATTCTTTCTGTTCTAGGTGTGTGATTATATCTGCCCAAATCAATGATAAGTATATGCGCTGATATCCGCAGTCTACAGATTGATTAGAATATGTCATAATATTTTGAATATTAAGACTGTTTAGCTATGTGAAGCATGGTTCATACTTTTCGTATTCAAACCCAATATGGTTTTACAAAATTTGAGATGTAAAGTTTCAGCTATTAAGTTGTTATAACACTGTTGTATCAATATATCATTAGACTGTTTTATTTTTATGTTATTGACATTAAAGATTCCCCATATTTCAAAGCCATCAAGTAAAACTGGCTTTATAGTGTGGTCAAATACATTTAAGCTAGTGGATATCCCGGGGTTTAGACTCAGGAAATCTTTCCGTAGTTTGAAATAATCTTACAATCCCTTTTTGTGTAACTCAACCTTAGCCAGTGAGAAAGTCCCTGAAGCTGTGAAATGAATGCCTATAAGTATTTGTAACTTGGTACACATTCAATATTGAAAATTTTGAAGCAAAAATTTATGTTTTATTGTTCTCCCGGCTTTGTTAAATATGATAACTTTGGTTTTATTAGAATTAACTTGCATACCCCAGTCATCACAATATTTCTCTTAAGCAATTAATTTTTGCTGAAGTCCTTCTGGTGATTATGGTGGTTATGGTGATGATAAACATTTAGTGAATATTGGTTTTGTGACGGCTTTAAATGTATTTGAAGTTTCCTCGCCTTTTTTTTTTTAAAGGAATTTGGATATTTTACTTGCCATAATAAAGAAAACCCAGAAAAATGTTGTACATGCCACATTATTTTCACCGGCCAAAACATGTGTGCTAAGAATGGTGAAGGGAAGATAATTCACGTGGTTTGCCACTTTGTTTACAGGTTATTTTTAGACTACGGCATTCCATTTACAAGGACTGCAACTCGTTTGTTTACATTTTAAAAACAGGAATTAAGAACATGTACTATTCCTAGTTTCTGGTTAGATTTAGTGGGTATCTATACTCCGATTTTAAATAATCAAACTCCGATTTTAAATAATCAAAATTAAATCAGTTATACCCAATAAAAAAAAACTTGACTTAAAATTTTCAGCAACACCCTGCTTCAACAACAAAAAGTAAAAAAAAAAAAAAAACCCAGAATTTTTTTCTCCTCTCATTGAATGAACATTTTTAGTTTTTTCAAAAAATAGACTACGTTTTTGCGAATGAAAACTTATTCTGTTAAGAACGTCATTATATTTTTGTAAAAACTGTAAATGAAGAAAAAAACTTACATTCACCTATGTTTTAATATTAATTGAAGATATTTCTTTTACAATGAATAACAAAATAAACACGTCTTGTGAGAGTATATTTATCACAAAACAATCCATTTAATGTTTTTATATCATATTGATTTCACGCAAAATGCATGTATGGAATATTTTAAATGGTTCATATTCTTGAAAATTAGACGTGAAATATTAAAAGCTGAGGGTTTATATTTCATATATTTGGCAAATTAAGACGATAGATAAATGTATGACAAGTAAAGAAAAAATTGAACCGTTCTTTGGTCCTTAAAGATAATTGTCACATGAAAATGATAATTTTTCTGTACCTAGGACAGTGCATCGAATAATTTTCTTGCATCTGAAATACATTCTTGTATTCAAACAAAATTGCAAAATCAGAAAATATTGATCGGTAAAAATCCTATTTTAGATCTCTTGTGTTTTGTTATTTGTATGACAACTTCAACTATTTCCATTCCAATATTATTGGTAAACAAAGTATGCTATTGACACACATATTATATTTTAAAATTAATTAAACGACGCAAATCGATGTAATTCACGGTACACAATTTCATACTAAGTTTTTTTTTTTTTTTTTTTTTTTTTTTTTTTAACAGCAGATTCAAATGAGGAACAGTGGTGATAAAGAGAAAATCTAACCCAGAAAAATAACTGTTACTTTCTAGCGTGTAGTTCATGTGTAAACAAAGGAGGTATTACCTACCGAAAGTACGAATAATATGGCTAAAAGCATGATCACAAGAATACAAGTAATGAAGATACTTACGTTAACAACACCAATGAACAAAAAGTAACCTTAAAATACTCCATTGAACTTGCACAATTCATGAAAACAACAAAAATTCTCCTGAAGCGAACTAGCCTAGTCCGCCATTGTTTTCCAGCTAAATAAACCGCCTGACGTCACAAAATGTATATACAGTTTGAATGCCGGTTTTAGAGCCTGTTAAAATAGAAATTCCGAAGTCTTTTAAACACTACTGAAAAAATCATTGTGATATCTTCAGGTTATATCAATTCTTTACTGCTTAAACGTATGCACTCATTCCTTTATTCTTATATAGTTAGAATTATTAAAAGAAAGTCAAAAAACATGCGTGTCGACATTCTCACTATGATTATCAAGGTGGCGATATATACTTCCTATGAGGGTACCCTCCTTCCAAAGATAAAAACACGAAAGCAGATAAGTTTAAAGAAGCCAAAGCAAAGTTTTTTTTACAATTAAATGTCAATCTTTCGAATAATAACAAGAAAAACGACATTCAGTAAGCAGATCATACCAAACCAGAAGGGTGCGGAACAATGTCAACACCGATGTGTTGACATTCTTCCAGGTCGACATTGATGCTATGATTATCCGACGCAGTGTTGACCTTATACAGGATTGTCGTATATATATATATATATATATATATATATATATATATATATATATATATATATATATATATAAGTAATATAACCCGTTGTTTAATTTGATTAAAATGTAAATATGCAAGGGGCGCAACTCAAGTAACGCCATCACATCACTGAGTTTTCGTAATGAAATCCGCCAAGTGTTTACGGGGAGCAAAGTGGACTGAAAATCCTTGGCTAGCGAAGATGCTAAACAATAAAGTTACATGTATATAATTATTATAACACTGTGTGCATGATATACTGTAAATTCCTTATTTTGCATATTTAATTTCGCAAATGAACCGTTTTGCATCAAATTGTAAGAGTAAAAAATTGTGAACGCCAAATCTTTATCATAGTTCCATTTTGTTTACATCTGCTCATAAAACAAGAGGAAAATTTTGAAATCCGTGAGATGGTCTATTAATTTCTCGCTATTAATTAGGAATCTACAGTATTGAGGTTGAACTTAAGGACAATATCAACTTCAGTGTTTATGTTAATACATTCATAAATTAATGTTGACCTTTATTACTTATTAAAATATCGGATTTCGAAAAGTGGAAATTAATATGAAATTGGCACTGAAATATTTATCTAAAATATACCAGTATGTAATATTTTGTGATCTCTTTACAGGTTCATTGTGTATTGGGATGCAGTAAACTAATTGACTAAAGAAAGACTATATGTGGTTAGTAGTCATGTGTTATCACTATTATTATGTAGCTAAACTCTGTATTTTTAGGTCACCTGAGTCACTCAGGAGACCTATTGCTATCACAAGTTTGTTGTCGTGTGTCATTCATAGACATTCATCTCTTAAAAGGGTATGATGTCAGTAGTCATTGCGTCAGTCCTGGGGTAAGAACTGTTGCCCGAAGGCCTAGGTCGAGGACTACATCTATTTTTTATCAATGGACTGACAATATAACTATTGCCCTCATCCCCATTTGATAGTTGATATGTAAACAAGAAAAACTTATTCTTGTGGTAATTTCAGGGCTGGGATAATGTCTGATTATCTTCCTTGGAGAGATTCAAATAATCAACCAGGGTAAGAGGGATAACCAATGATATGTCATAAGCCAGCAGTTAATATAAATGACCTCATATTTAATTTTGAAAGCTCCCATTTTAAATATATTAAAGAAGTAAAAGACAGAGCAGTAAGAGTACAAGAGTTTAGCTAAAGAGAGAGAGAGAGAGACTAAAAACAAAAGTGTATGTTAAGCAGAGGGATGAAGAGAGAATGGTGGTATAACACAGAGAAAGAGAGTAAATGTGTTGGAGAGGCAAAGTAAATATGGAAAATATGGAAAGACTGGAAGAAAGAACACATGTATTTCCTTAGCAGAGAATGCCTGAAAATAGTAAATGTCTGAAAGAAAGAGAAAGAGAGAATGTTTAATAAAGAATGTCAGAGATAGAGAGACAAAGAGAGCAACAGTGTATGTTCCTTACAAAAGTAAATGAAAGAGAGAAGGAGAAAGTACATATTACGGAGAGGGAGTGAGGTGAAGAGAGTGTGAGAGAAAAAGCAACAGCACATGTTTAACAGCAAATGATAGAAAGTAGAAAGAGAGAGAGAGAGTATGTACATACGTCTCCATGAGAGAAAAATAGACACAGAAAGCTGGCATACATGTGGGAAAGACTAGAATAGCACTTGTATTTCTTTAGCAGAGAATGTCTGAAAATAGTAAATATCTGAGAGAGAGAGAGAGAGAGAGAGAGAGAGAGAGAGAGAAAGAGAGAGAGAGAGTTCATGTTAGTGAGACAGAGCAAGAGTTCATGAACCTGTTGCAAAAAAGGGAATGAGAAATAGAAAGAGAGATACTGTAGAATCATTTAAATTCGTGGCCGCCAATTTTCATGGATTGTGATTTTTTTGCTCATTCGCGGGGATGTAATTTCGTAGATGTGTAGCCTACTGTTTTAGTATCAAAGATAACTTTGTTTACATTCAGGATTTAAATATGTGGGGGAGGGCTACGCACAAATACCATGGAAATTGAGACACCACGAATTCTAATGATTCCTCAGTAGACTAAAAACAAAAGTGCATGTTTAGCAGAGGGATGGAGAGAGAATGGTGATATAACACAGAGAATTAGAGTACATGTGTAGGAGAGGCAAAGTAAATCTTTGAGAGAGAGAGAGAGAGAGAGAGAGAGAGAGAGAGAGAGAGAAAGAGAGAGGAGAGAGAGAGCGAGCGAGAGATCAAGTGCAAATATAAAGAGAACATGTTTAAAAAACAGAAGTGAAAGAGAGAAAGAGCAAAAGTGCTGGTGAAGCAAAGAAGAAGTAAAAGTGAGTAGCAAGAGTAAATGTTTAGCAGAGGAAGAAAAGGTGAAGAGAGAGAGAGAGAGAGAGAGAGAGAGAGAGAGAGAGAGAGAGAGAGAGAGAGAGAGAGAGAGAAGATAACAAGAAAAAAGAGAAAGTAAATGTTGATGGGAAAAAGTGAAAGAGATAAAAAGAAAAAAGATAAAGAAGAGCAAGAGCATGTATATTTAGCAGCAATTACATGGTTAATAAATGTTATGAGGGAAAGTTGTAAGAGCGCATGAGAGAGGAAAAGAAAGAGAGAAAGTACATAAGTCTGCAAGGGGGAGAAATATACACAGAAAGCTGGCATACATATGTGGGAAAGACTGAAAGAAAGAGCACTTGTATTTCCCTAGCAGTGAATGTCTGAAAATATTAATGTCTATGAGAGAGAGAGAGAGAGAGAGAGAGAGAGAGAGATTAATGAAGAATGTCAAAGTTAGTAAGACAAAGAGAGCAAGAGTACATGTTGCTGAGAAAAAGGGAATTAGAAAAAGAATAAGAGAAAGTAGATATTTTGGAGAGAGAGTGAGAGTGAGAGAAAGAGCAAGAGTATGTTAAACAGTGAATGTGAGAGAAAGTAAGAGAGAGAAAAAGTAAGTTTAATGAAGAACGTCAGAGATAGTGAGACAAAGAGAGCAAGGGTACATGTTTAACAGAAAATTGAATGCGATAGAGAGATATGATAAGAGAAACAAAGATAAAGTACATATTTTGGAGAGAGGGAGAAAGAGAGCAAGAATACATGTTAAGGAGAGAGAGAAAGAGAGAGAGAGAGAGAAAGAGAGAGAGAGAGCGCAATGAATGTATGATACAGATAGAAAAAAAATAGAGAGGGAGAAAGTCACCAATGTTTAGCAGAGAATGTCAGAAAGAGATTTTTTAGAGTTTCAACAACAAATTAT
The DNA here is from genome assembly GCF_963853765.1 of Magallana gigas. Taxonomy (NCBI): domain Eukaryota; kingdom Metazoa; phylum Mollusca; class Bivalvia; order Ostreida; family Ostreidae; genus Magallana; species Magallana gigas. The sequence goes on along the minus strand of NC_088853.1, from coordinate 72,408,335 downwards.
CTACTGGTTGAGTGTTTTTATATCTGATGATAATAGGCCATTATTTGTCTATGAATGTCTATGAAAATATATTATTATTTCAAAATAAAGTCTGGTTTAAATTGATATATTCCTTGCACACAAAATTATATTATATATTATTATACTTTCATGTTAAATACTAAAATCTGATTGGTTAAGACGCAGTTGATAATTTGTTCTATTACTTTCAACGTTAGCAACACACTTAGCAACGTGTAACACAACTACTTGTTACATGCGCGTAAATTATGCGCGTACGGTTCGCCGTATAATTCACGTCATTTCTATATAAAAGCAGTAAAAAAATTATCTTTAATTAAGACATTCAGTATAAAAAAATAAATTGTGCCTGTGTGGGAGGATAACAGTTGTCAATTTCAACTGTTACCCTCCCAAACAGGCACTATTTATATAATGATATTGTATAGATTTATTTAATCATTAAATAGTTTTGAAAGAATGTGGTTGACATAATTCTAAAACACTTTATTTTTATTTGACAGGTTGTGATTTAAAGATATAGACATGGACACAGCAAGCTCCACATATAGTACACATCAGTGTTCAAAGTGTCCAGGGGACACAGAGTACCATTGTGTATCGTGTCCATGTGATCTGTGTCCCCAGTGTAAAGATAACCATGTAAAAGATCTCAAAACAATAGACCATGATGTTGTGTCACACCGTGATAAAATCAACTACATTCCAACACAGGAGATCTGTGTGAGACATACTGGCCATGTTTATATAAAGTACTGTGAAGCTTGTCAAGTTCCCGTCTGTTTCCACTGCAGAAAACACAGAACCCACAGACAACTTGATGTTAAAACAGCCTATAAAACAAAGCGACAACAACACAGAGAAACCATTCACACCATCAGAAGTGAGGCTCTCTTTTACAGACCTGTTCTCCTGCCACGAATCAAAACTGATTTCAAAACCTGTCACACAGAATTCTCCCTCTATCAATCAGAGATGTTAACAAAGGCCCAGACACTGAAGAATGTCATTAACAAAGTGAGAAAAGATTTGAAGTACCATGTGTTTTGTGACTTTAATTTAAAACACAGATGTTTAAAACAGATGATAGAAATGAGCAGACATATTGTCAGCCTTCAGCAATATGAACACAGATATGTACAGCCAGCATTCACATTCTGTGCACTACAATTCCTCTCCTCCATAAAGAAAGCCCTCCCCCAGATACATCTTACACTCCACACCAGCCAGCTCTCCATGACTGAGTCACTAAACAAGGAGGATGTGATGGAGTCACTGAGTGCAATCCAAATCACAGAGAGAGGAAACCGACGCGTAGGAAACCAGTGTCTGCTGAAACTGACGTCTGGTGCTGAGTTCCATCAATCTCTCACACTGACAGGTGTTGATTGTTGTTATCACATTTCCTGTGTGACATCAGACCGGGTCTGGGTCAGTGATGATGAAAACAATTTCATATTGACAGACACAACAGGTGCCCCTCTACATCGTGTGGAGGATTCATGTAGTGGGTTTGGATTACACACAGTGAACAGTGATAGTGAACTGATTTATATAAATAAAAATTATAACATCAACAAACTGTCAAAGGATAGGACAACAACCACCACATTTATAGAGACAACAGACTTTACATGGAGACCACGGTGTGTGTACTGGTCCCCGTCCACTGGGGATCTACTGGTCGGGATGTATAGAAAGAAACCAGAGACAGGCAAGGTAACCCGGTACAACCAGTGTGGACAACTCACACAAACCATACAGAATGACTACACAGGTATGGGACTGTATAGAGAACCTATCTATATAACAGAGAACAACAATGGGGATGTTATGGTGTCTGACTATGATGATGCTGTAGTGGTGACAGAGCGTGGAGGAAGACATCGTTTCTCCTACACAGGACCTCCATCGGGATCAGGACTAAAGCCATGTGGAATCTGTACTGACCCGCTGTCACACATCCTGGTGTGTGATGGTGGAACCAAAACAGTACAGATGTTAGACAGGGACGGTCAGTTCCTGTCACATCTACTGATAAGACCATCAGGGATATTCTCACCATGCAGCCTGAGTTATGATGTCAACACTCACCGTCTCTGGGTCGGATCAGAGGACAACAACACGGTGGTTATATACAGGTATATCACCAGACAGGACGCTCTGACAGGTAAGTCTGATTCATTATCATTGTAAATTATATGATATGTAGTTACAAGTCAGACATATATAGAATGTGCTTTTTATCACTTGTCATTAAAATGTAAGAACATATTTGTTTATAGACAGTCAATATCAAATGCATTTAATGAGATGTAAGTGATTACTTGTCTTTAATTGATCAATTACTTAGATACATGAATATATTGATAATTTCCTGATTAAAAAATTTATTAGATACCTTTACCAGTATATTTTTGTTATTAATTAATAACGGTTCTGTATTAATACATTAACAAACAAACATTGCTGTAACATTCATTATACATGATGTGATGTTTGTAATCAATCAGTTCCATCTGACTGTTTGTGTCTGATGTTTGTAGATCTGAATCCAGCAACTGCTGATGTGATGGAGTCACTGAGTGAAATCCAAACCACAGGGGCAGAAAAACCACAGCAAGGAAACCAGTGTCTGCTGAAACTGATGTCTCCCCCCGAGTTACTTCCCTCTCTCACAGTGACAGGTGTTGGTCGTTGTTATCACATTTCCTGTGTGACATCAGACCGGATCTGGGTCAGTGATCATAGAAACAATTTCATCTTGACAGACACAACAGGTGTCCCTCTACATCGTGTGGAGGATTCATGTAGTGGTTTTGGATTACACACAATGAACAGTGATAGTGAACTGATTTATATAGATAGGAATTATAACATCAACAAACTGTCAAAGGATGTGAAAACAACCACCACATTTATAGAGACAACAGACTCTACATGGAGACCACGGAGTGTGTACTGGTCCCCGTCCACTGGGGATCTACTGGTCGGGATGTATAGAAAGATTACAGAGTATTCAGGGAGAGGCAAGGTAACCCGGTACAACCAGAGTGGACAACTGACACAAACCATACAGAACGACACTAGAGGACTGGGACTGTATAGAGCACCTTACTATATAACAGAGAACAACACTGGGGATGTTATGGTGTCTGATGATGATGCTGTAGTGGTGACAGAGCGTGGAGGAAGACATCGTTTCTCCTACACAGGACATCCATCAGGATCAGGACTAGTTCCATGGGGAATATGTACTGACCAGCTGTCACACATCCTGGTGTGTGATGTTACAACCAAAACAGTACATATGTTAGACAGGGACGGTCAGTTCCTGTCACATTTAATGATAAGACCATCAGGGATATTCTCACCACGGAGCCTGAGTTATGATGTCAACACTCACCGTCTCTGGGTCGGGTCATGGAACAACAACACGGTGGTTATATATAGGTATATCACCAGACAGGACGCTCTGACAGGTAATTCTGAGTCATTATCATTTACATTAATTAGATATAGATAACTAAGACACATAGTCCGTGTTAATTATCAGTCAATAAGATACATGTGAGACATGTTTATCTGTGTGATTGTTTGTTAATATAAACAGCTCATTGTTACAGGGTTAGCTGTATTTATTTCATCAATTAGATAAACATGTCATTGTATTTAGTAAATTAGAAAAAAGGTCATTGTAAATAATTTTGTGTGACACATTTATTTGTAATTATTTATTTTATTAATTTAATTAATTGGTTTGAAGTTTAAACTGATAACAATGACACATATTTACCCTTGTGTGTCTGTCTGTCCGTCTGTCTGTCTGTCCATAACAAAAATTTCTTTCGCATTTTTCTCATTAGCTATTCATTGTTTTTAAATTTTAACACACTCTTTGTTAATATGTTTGTACCAATCGGGCATCAACTTCCGGTTACAGTCAATTGTATTTATTTGTAGCCTAAATTTTTAAACAAATATTCATAAAAGATTTCTCATCAACTTCTCATTGCAGATGCTTGATACTTTACACCCTCTTTGTTTAGGCATGCCATATGTTGGGATCTATTTTTGTACAAATGGGACGTCAACTTTGCTTATTTTGTATATTTACATCAGAGCGGGGGTATTACTAGTGAGCATTGGCTCACAGATATCTTGTTTTGCTGGACTTGTCCTCATATGAGTAATATCATTTTGGTGTTGATCATTAACTACATCATTCATTAGTTTATTCTGTTTCATGTAGATGGGCCAATTTTACCTGACCATGAGGGGAGAAAAAAGAACACCTTCCTTGAAAGCCTTACAGAGGAAGGCAGAAAACAGACATTGGCTACATAGACCACTTATTGCAATATGATGTCTTTATCTTCAAGTACGCACTGACCCGAGTCAGTCATGTCACCTATTGTAATTGGTCTTTGTCCGTCGTCATCTGGTGTCCGTCGTGCGTCTTTCCTTTACAATTTTACATTTTTAACTTTTTCTTGAAAACTATACGGTCTATTGTCACCACTTTTGGTTTGAAACTTCTCTTGAATAAAAAGAATATGAAATATGAAAATTATGACCCTCATGGTCCTATGGGCGGGGCATAATATCCAAAAAAGGCCATATTTTTTTAATTCTCTGCTCTTTCTATCAAAATATTAACTTTTTGTAAGGGTATAGATGATGTGAGATTTCTCCGACTCTTGAACCCCCCCCCCCTTCATTTTCATGAATAAATATATCGAACAGCAACAAATAAAAGCAGGTTGACAGTCAGAGGAGTCTTGGATTAGAGAGTGAACTACAAAATGAAGCTTAGAATACTAACATGAGACTCTCTGACTTGTCAGTTTAAGGGCCATGGTACTCAGGTGATTGTCAAGGCATGTGTGCCTCTTGTCAAATAGTACTCACAGAGCAGATGAAATGCATTTTGAACCATATTTTAATGTTTTTCATGTATAGGGACAAATATTTAGATCCTAGATTTTGTGGAAGACCAAGTACTTATAAATTTGAAGAATTGATGTCAGCGTTTATTTGTTCATAAGATGTCTGAATCAGCCGGTCCTCCTTTTGTATTTGTATTTTTTTTTAAAATAATTTATATTCTACCTCTGACATTTTATCAAAAAATGTAAACTTTGTGTATGATTGTGCCCATGGGAAAAGGACCCTTATGACATTTTATCACATTTTCAGATTTTTATGGATGTATACCTATAATTTGTCAGAAGATTAAAGTTTGTGAAGTTTCATGAAGATCGAATAACTATAAATAAATTTATTTGGCTTTAAAAGTTATAGATTTTTTTACCTACATGTATGATGTTGTTCACCTTGCCACTTACGTTATGATCTTATCAACATCATTTCCATGTTAAATATAATATGGCCCCATTGGTTTATTTGTTAATCATTACCAATTTTTTTGATAACTTATTAATAACTTAAAATAATAATAATGCATTCATATCAATGCATATTTTTTTTTACACAATCCGTGCACATTTGTTACATGGGTTATTTGTCGACACGTGATTAAACAAACACGTTACACAGATGGTTTCGTGTCCGGTTTTTTGTACACAGCGTGATCAATTTCCGGCTATAGTTTTGGGCACATCAATGATAATTTCAGATGAAATATATTTAATTTAAAGTATTGTACACGTATGGTTCGGTGACTTATTCTATACAAATAGTGTAATACAATGAGTTAGCTCATTTGTTAACATGCATGGGGTATTTGTCGACGCATGAATAATTTAGCGCCTATATATGTAGCTCAATTGTCACGGAGTTTTTAAATAAGCAGCACGCTACCTTTTTTTTCATTGAAAACGTCCTTCATGTTTTTTTTGGCGTTCTCTAAAATTACTAATATCTTATCTGCCGGAATGCATCTACATGTATCATATAACAAAGTGAGCAGGTTACATTCTCATACCGGGTAAATGTTCGTGGTCAATGTTTATCTGTTCTTTACAATTTTGTCAAACTACCGGCAATGAAAAGTTGAAAAAAAAAAAATATTTCAATTTTTATTCTGAATGATCCGCACTTTATAAGCACCTATTAAAAAATACCGCTGTTGTGCCTAAATATGTAACTGATCGACCACAGGAGAATAAAGGGCGGGGCAAAAAATAGGGTTATGCTTATATTGTATAAATCTATATTCGCAACAATTAAATGACAATCGTAAAGTTAACTTGCGCCTTTGCGCTTAAATCTCTATGCAAACATTTTGTAGTTTCATGTAACTTTTTATTAATTATAACATTCAATTAAAACACTTTTCAGAGTGTATATCTAATAGGATTAAAAAAAGCTTACACCCGAGGAAATGCCATGAATAATTTCTTCTTAATTTCTAGCTCACCTGAGCTGAAAGCTCAAGTGAGCTATTCTAATCATATTTTGTCCGTCGTCCGTCTGTTCCGTCTGTCCGTCGGTCCGTCTGTTTGTCCGCCTGTAAACTTTTTACATTTTAAACTTCTTCTTTAAAACTGCTTGGCCAATTTCAACCAAATTTGGCACAAAGCATTCTTATAGAAATGGAAATATAAATTGCAAAAATGGAAGACAGATCTTCATTCAAAGCGGAGAAAACATCGAAACTGTAGAAAAAGAGGGGGTGCATTTTTAAAAATCTTCTTCTCAAAAGCTACTGAGTCAAATTCAATGTAATTTATCATAAGTAATCTTTATGGAAAGGAAAATATAAATTGCAAAAATTATGGGCTAATTCTGTTTCAAATCTGAGTTATTACGAAAATAATAAGAAAGAAAAGGCGTGTTTCAAGTAATTTATAGCATCCATGAGTCTTGGTAAAATGAGTAGGCATGACCGGCCAGGGCAAAACAAAAGATTAACAGTTATTAACCTTCCAATCTCATTAAAATTTCAAGATATTTACTTACCAGTATATTTGTATTCGCTGTAAATATTACTGCAAAATAATGCGTAATTGGAATTGACGATTGCCGATCTGCCCCGGCTTTTATTGTTCCCCGGCCCGGGTTTGCTTACCTATTTTACCAAGACTTGTATTCCATAATTCTAAAACGAGGTTCTTTGTTTAAAGCAGCAATGACACTATATGGTAAACGGGTCGATCTGACAATGATGAATTTGTTTGTTGTGCAACAATTCGTGCACGAAGGGAATCTTTGAAACATGCAAAATACATTGGTACCGATTTTGTGAAGTAAATTGAGGCTAAATATTTCAATGCGTTTACAGTTTTCACATATGACGGTGGTGTTAGCTTGTTGTGATTTTCGTTTCGTTTTCATTTATGCTTTGCGTTAACCTGAGAACTGTCGCTTGTATTTCCTGATTTTTACGGATCAAATCAAACAGAGACTTCGGTAAAACAAACAGTTTACTGTTTACCTGCGCAAATTAGGCAACAACTGATGTATTAAGAAAGAACTAAAATGCAATTCAATCAGGCTATCGGTAATTCGGTATCATCTTTTGCGTAATGGTAGAATAATGCAATATGTTTTGTTGAGATGCTCGGCATTTTCTCGAGTTTATTCAGTTTAAATAGAGTTTAATATCGCTGACAGAAATATGCAGGTATATACATGTATATGATTCTTTTTGAAAAATAAATTGTGTTCTTTATTTGTTGTAGTGCATGTTTCTTGTGTTTGATTGTTTACAAGTTCTATTTACTTACCATATTTGAGTGTTAAGCTTTGAATTATAAGCAAGATACAGAGATTTGCTCACAATTCTATGTCTGTACACAGATCTAAGGCCATTCATTTTTTTCAATTTTAAATGCCGAATAGGAAATACCAAGTTAAAAATCTTAAGCTGAATGTAGTAAACTCATGTGAACAAAATATGACTCAAACCTAGCAAAATTTTGAGCTCATCTTGCTTATAATTCTACGATTGACGCTGACATTTTGGTTGATCATTAGAAATTCTATATAAATTAGAGTATGTTAAATACTTGTACACAAAAAAATTAAAGAATGATATGCTGTATATAACTACTCTCTCGGGCCCCCTCTTTATACAATAAATAATGTGAAATGTGGGTAAATAAAAACGACATTGTTAAAACAGTTTCCATAGTTCTGACACATTTCAGTTGCGGGGATAAAGGAATTATCGCTATCCCTAAGAAAATATTACAGCGGAAAATTATCCTGGTTTGTAGCCATTTGTTATTTTTGAATAAATATGAAAATAATGGGTGGGCCATAGTAAATTAGAGTGATGTGCCTGTCAATACGGTAATATTGATTTTTATAGCTCTTTAACATGTCACGTGACACCATTTTTCATTCCAGTGTATTCATCAATCAAGTGTGAGTAAAGTTATAAAAGTCACGAGTTTACGCGAGGTAAACAACAGTCATTTAATTATAATGGAGAAGACAAATTAAATTGTTGAATATTTTTTATTTGAGAAACTGAGCGCATTGAGGTGCAATTTTCTTCTTCATATATATGCATGTAGGATTTGTTTGATAAAATACAATAACTATTATATTAAAAAAAATACAATAACTAGTAAGTAGTTGAGGAAGAAAATGTACCTATATGCTCTCATATATTTTGATCGCTTTATTAAGTGGGGGAAGGGGGCAGAAAGAAAATACAGGGAATTAGAAGTTATATAACAGTGTACCCTTACCAAATATTTAGTTCTATATCTTGCGTAGGATTTTCTTATTCTGTGTAAAAACAGTATTTCATGAAGGTACAATGTCAAAGATTACGTGTATGCAAAAATAAGTGTAAAATTCGAATAATTTACAATATTGATTTTTTTGTTATTTCACCGAGGGCCATATGGCACGATATCTTTTGAACGCCCATTGTTGCTCAGGTGAGCGATATGGCCCAATGGGCCTCTTGTTTAACTTGAATAAATGTAAGTTACAGTACAAAAAATGATGAAGCTAAAGTTGAAGTTTATTATTAATACCTATAATTTAGTTTCATAATGAATTAATCAAATTCAAAATTCATTTAATATTATCTATTTTAAAAAATTAACAAAATGACTTACTAAAAAGCTTACAATTTAGAATAATATCAAGTTATATCAATTGATAAACGACTGGATCTACAGGTAGTATCAACCTATAGACTAAACACCTATTTTTGATAATGATGCATTCACTAGTCTCTTAAGTTTAGATAAAGAGATTACTCATTAATATTGAACAGATGAAATAAATTGAACATCTTATTCAATATCAATTTCCCCGTGCGGAGCCTCATGGTATTTTCTACAGAAGTGGATTATCTATCTTTTTTTCTAACGTGATCATATATAAATGCCTTTATAAACAGTGATTAAAATATCTATCGTGTAATAAAAAGGCTTCACCCAGATTGTTAAGCTTCTTTTTGGACCCGAATCCTCAGAGATTCAAAACCTGTTTCAATGAAAATGGTAGACCTACATGAAGTTAAAGTCGGTCACGCGAGTAAAGCGGATCAACAAGTTATAATCGGTAGTGAAAACGTGGTTGTGATTATAATGATTTCTCATGAACCGGTTACACTAAAATTAAATTATATTCAAAACATTCAAAATCAGATTCAATACCGCAAGTTGATCCACTGAATGTATATTGTTCAATCGTGTTATTTTTTTTCCAATACTGCAGTATGCAGTTCAAGTTTTTTGTTTTGTTTTTGTTTTTGTTTTTGTTTTTTTTTTGTTTGTTTGTTTGGTTTTTTTGCGGATGATCAAGAGTTAACTTTTGTATACGCATCAAACAAGCACGGAATCTACATTCGATCATAGGTTATGAGTAAAATAAAAAAAAAATATAAGTACGTTCAATTTATTTATCATAACAGATGGGGCACTGCTATTAAACACGTTTCACCATCAAGACACGCTTTTACAAACAAAGCAAAGTAACAAAAGCACCGGGCCGCTGTTTTGTACTATCAGACGATATTTGTTTTTTCTTTAACGTAACTTCATTTCTTTATGACGTTATTTCTCTGTTATATACAAAATGTCATAAGGACCCTTTTCTCATGTGCGCAACCATATGTGTATTATGTTTTTGATGGTATATGTTAAAATTTGAATATAACTGGATTATCTATGGAGTGACCGATATCTCGACTTGTTTTAAATAACGCGTCATTATTGGAACCTGTGTTCTATGTACATGAACTATACAGTAATTAGTTATTGTACTTTATTATCATTTTATTTCACAGTATGTTCTCTGTTAAAAATATGTGGTCTGTGTACATGAACTATACAGTAATTTGTTATTTTGCATTGAGAACAATTTTTGAAACTGAGTTTTCCAAAGAAGAAATCCAGTTATTGAAATGGTCAGAAGGGAATGCAGGCGGGCAGCTGCCAAAAGGGTACCCCTATTGTACGGCTTACTCCTCATACAGTCTTTAAGATAGGAAGTTGTTGATTTGAAGATCAATCATACGTATGCAAGAGATGTGAATAAATCTTGGATTTTGATGATAATATAAATGAAAAAAATAACAACTGTTGAACTTAGTCACTTTTCCCGCAGAACATTGCATATACAGTACCCTTATTGAACTCCTGACTCCTCCTACAGTTTTTAGATATGAAGTTTTTGATTTGCAGACCAATTATACATATATCAGAGATGTGCATATTACTTGGACTTTGATTTTTGTAAATATATAGAATAAATACCTGCTGTTGAACTTAGTCATTTTCTCACAGAATATATTATATAGGGTACCCCATTGTACGGATAACACCTCCTACTGATTTTAAGATAGGAACCTGTTTTGCAGATCATTTGAACTTGCATTAGAAATGTGCATATTAATTGGATTTTGGATTTTTTTTATAATTCAAAATAAAAATGATAGCTGTTGAAGTAGGTCATTTTTGGCAGAGTATTGCATATAGGGTACTCCATTTCTCTTGATAGGTAGTGTTTATCAATTCAGGATAAATGGATTATGGATACTGTTTACATAAAAAAAAACAAACTCGGCTTGCTGTCACATTGACAGCTTTCACTTGACAGTACATGTTCTCTGTTATACATATTTAAGTCTTGTGAATGTTCTTATAAAACCCAGGTGTAATTTAGTGCATGGACCATATGAGGCATCCGGCAAATTTAACTATTTGTGCACGCATTGCGCCTTGTTTTATTTTATATACTATGCAATGGCAAACTTATTTAAATCTTTAATTAGACGTAGATTACTAAACGGTAATCTTATCCGTTTACCCTGAAAATAAAACATTTATGTAGTATAATGATTCAAATCATGGTTTTTTCACATGTGCGTAGGACTATTAGTCGGAAGTATAATTCGCCTACTAAAAGTAAAGCTCATTCATGCCTTGCCATTTCGAAAATCAATAAAACGGTGCTATATATAGTTTACTGCATGTTGCGTATATTCAAACAATAACATGCTTTCTTTAATGATTCATTCGGGCAATGAAGGTAGCGACATTGCAGAAAAAAATACATAACCCGCGTTATCGGGATATGTAATTTTTCTCTGCAATGATCGCTTCCTTCATTGCCCGAATGAATCATTAAAGAAAGCATTTTATTGTTTATATTAACATCTTTCTTTTAGCCAATTGATAAATTGATTATGAAAAGTAAGTAAAATTCACTAAATTACTGTTAATATTCGTAAGTACGTTAACTAAAAGAAACAGCCAAATCGTCTCCTGTGAGACTTTGAGTCTGACTTTGTCAAGATTTTGTCGTGCAGTCCGTGATTTTTCCAAGGTAGTTGTAGGTCTCGTCCAATCGATAAACTGGTCGTGTCAAGTGTGGTCCTGTCACTTTCTTGTCAGGTTCAGCTGCTGTAGATATAGTTTTGCCTAAGAACCGTAATTTATGTTGTTGACCCTCAAAATATTTTTACTATGAAAGTTAATTGAATATCAGTTTAAATTTGATTTTTAAAAATGTCATAATCAACGTGGTTGGAAATTAATGGTTGGAAAGGGGGATTCAAATCCCATTATACCGAAATGTATTTGTTTTTTTAATTGAAACATGTATATTTTTTTATATAAATAGTTGACTTTCATCTGTATGTCAGTATATTGTAAATTAACAGCTTAATCGTGTCTTAAATCCTCTAAGACCTGTATACTTACAATGTTATGACAAGTTGCATCATGGGATAGTGGTGTAAGGCAAATGTTATTCTGTCTGTATCAACTCTGTGTATTGTGTTTATGATGCATTTTGTAAAAATATACCTCTATGTATATTATTGTTGGGTTTATCACATTTCTCCCACATAAAACACTGAGCTATATTGATCAGGTAGATAGAAAACTCATGTTTATGTAAAATAGTTTTTGAGGAATATTGTGACCCAAGTTGAAGTGAACTGATTTTTTTTCAAAAATTAATTTTTTTCTTTGTATTTACGCTTACCATGAAATACATAATACTTATTTACAAATGATTTTTGGTGAGTTATATCAAGCTGTAGATTGAACTCAATAAATATGATATTCATTCATAGATTTGTCTTTTTTTCTTAGTAAGACAGTACTGTAATATCTGGTACAAAGAAGAAGAATATGATGTTGTAACTTTATCTACAAGAACAAGACAATTATTCATTGGGGCGAACTATTCTGCCTGGTGCAGGCAGATAGCTAACCATGCACAACGCAAACAAAAGTCACACGGGTTTCATGTTTTGTTTTGTGTGGAAACGTTGCCGTCGTGTAATATATTGGTCTAAAACTACAACAAATAGAAATAACAAATTACTAAATAGGAAAATGTAGAATCTTACTTTATACCTTTTAACTGTAAATTACTTTAAAGACCATAATAGCGTGCCATACTTTTGAGAATATTTTATCTGTATAATGAATTTCCATTTGTAACTATACTTCAAAAATACAATAAAGGTATCCGACCCATATTGCGAAAAAAAATAAGTGAACTTTTTGAAGGCATATATTTGTTAAACACTCAAATTTGAATGTATTTACATATCTATAAAAATTTTACCGAGGGAAATTGAAAATAAGGCACGTGTTTTATTGCATCCCTCTAATTTTTAGAAATTCATGATAAAAAGCCTTAAAAATGATTTAAAGTGATACAAACTAAATATAATTATGTTATTATATTTATTGACATAATATATTTTTAATATAGAATAAAAAATGTTTTTGCTTTTAAAAAGGCAACATGTAATTCTTTATAAATAATTAACCTTCATCTGTATGTCAATATATTGTAAATTAACAGCTGAATCATGTCTTTAACCCTCTAGGACCTGTAAACTTGCAATGTTGTGACAAGTTGCATCATGGGATAGTGGTGTAAAGCAAATGTTATTCTGTCTGTATCAACTCTGTGTATTGTGTTTATGATGCATTTTGTAAAAATATACCTCTATGTATATCATTGTTGGGTTTATCACATTTCTCCCACATAAAACACTGAGCTATATTGATCAGGTAGATAGAAAACTCATGTTTATGTAAAATAGTTTTTGAGGAATATTGTGACCCAAGTTGAAGTGAACTGATTTTTTTTCAAAAATTAATTTTTTTCTTTGTATTTACGCTTACCATGAAAAACATAATACTTTTTTACAAATGATTTTGGTGAGTTATATCAAGCTGTAGATTGAACTCAATAAATATAATATTCATTCATAGATTTGTCTTTTTTTCTTAGTAAGACAGTACTGTAATATCTGGTACAAAGAAGAAGAATATGATGCTGTAACTTTATCTACAAGAACAAGACAATTATTCATTGGGGCGAACTATTCTGCCTGGTGCAGGCAGATAGCTAACCATGCACAACGCAAACAAAAGTCACACGGGTTTCATATTTTATTTTGTGTGGAAACGTTGCCGTCGTGTAATATATTGGTCTAAAACTACAACAAATAGAAATAACAAATTACTAAATAGGAAAATGTAGAATCTTACTTTATACCTTTTAACTGTAAATTACTTTAAAGACCATAATAGCGTGCTATACTTTTGAGAATATTTTATCTGTATAATGAATTTCCATTTGTAACTATACTTCAAAAATACAATAAAGGTATCAGACCAATATTGCGAAAAAAAATAAGTGAACTTTTTGAAGGCATATATTTGTTAAACACTCAAATTTGAATGTATTTACATATCTATAAAAATTTTACCGAGGGAAATTGAAAATAAGGCACGTTTTTATTGCATCCCTCTAATTTTTAGAAATTCATGATAAAAAGCCTTAAAAATGATTTTAAGTGATACAAACTAAATATAATTATGTTATTATATTTATTGACATAATATATTTTTAATATAGAACAAAATGTTTTTGCTTTTAAAATGGCAACATGTAATTCTTTATAAATAATTAACCTTCATCTGTATGTCAATATATTGTAAATTTACAGCTGAATCATGTTTTAAACCCTCTAAGACCTGTATACTTGCAATGTTATGACAAGTTGCATCATGGGATAGTGGTGTAAGGCAAATGTTATTCTGTCTGTATCAACTCTGTGTATTGTGTTTATGATGCATTTTGTAAAATTATACCTCTATGTATATTATTGTTGGATTTATCACATTTCTTCCACATAAAACACTGAGCTATATTGATCAGGTAGATAGAAAACTCATGTTTATGTAAAATAGTTTTTGAGGAATATTGTGACCCAAGTTGAAGTGAACTGATTTTTTTTCAAAAATTAATTTTTTTCTTTGTATTTACGCTTACCATGAAAAACATAATACTTATATACAAATGATTTTTGGTGAGTTATATCAAGCTGTAGATTGAACTCAATAAATATGATATTCATTCATAGATTTGTCTTTTTTTCTTAGTAAGACAGTACTGTAATATCTGGTACAAAGAAGAAGAATATGATGCTGTAACTTTATCTACAAGAACAAGACAATTATTTATTGGGGCGAACTATTCTGCCTGGTGCAGGCAGATAGCTAACCATGCACAACGCAAACAAAAGTCACACGGGTTTCATATTTTATTTTGTGTGGAAACGTTGCCGTCGTGTAATATATTGGTAAAAAACTACAACAAATAGAAATAACAAATTACTAAATAGGAAAATGTAGAATCTTACTTTATACCTTTTAACTGTAAATTACTTTAAAGACCATAATAGCGTGCCATACTTTTGAGAATGTTTTATCTGTATAATGAATTTCCATCTGTAACTATACTTCAAAAATACAATAAAGGTATCCGACCCATATTGCGAAAAAAAATAAGTGAACTTTTTGAAGGCATATATTTGTTAAACACTCAAATTTGAATGTATTTACAGATCTATAAAAAAAAATTACCGAGGGAAATTGAAAATAAGGCACGTTTTTTATTGCATCCCTCTAATTTTTAGAAATTCATGATAAAAAGCCTTAAAAATGATTTAAAGTGATACAAACTAAATATAATTATGTTATTATATTTATTGACATAATATATTTTTAATATAGAACAAAATGATAGAATGTTCATTAAAAAATAGACATTCAATCTTGAAATTACAAATAAAATTAAAGTCAGGTTTCAGATAGTTTGTATTATGACTCCATTAAGCTGATTTTATCATACCTATTGTTCCTCAGGTGAGCGATGTGGCCTCTTGTTTGCAGTTTCCGCTCTAATTCTTTGTGGATGTTTCCGAGGGAGGGGGGCATAAGTGTTTCACAAACATCTCTTGTTAATTATTATGACAGTAATGTAATATCTGGTACAAAGAAGAATTATGATGCTGTAAGTTTATGTACAAGAACAAAACAATTATGTATTGGGGCGAACACATTCTAACTGACAAACCAATCTCCTTTTGGATCTACTATAGTTAGATGTTAATAGAGACTAGTCAACAATAAATTGCAAATTGAATTTTCTATTCAAGTACTCAAAGTTGTTTCAAGAATTTCATTTTGACTGATAGGTTAAATTCTGGGTATTACTATTAAAATTTATTTTGATAACATATCTATCCTAAGTCAACAATAAATTACAAAATGAATTTTCCATCTAAGTACTAAGACAACTCTCCAAAACAGGAGGTTCGTAGACCAAATCGCTTACTTGAGCAACAATAGACGTGATGAAATCAGTTTAATGGAGTTATACAAAATATCTGTACAATGTGGTATAATATATGTAGATCCTGTATAAATTCCCCCTGGATATTCTTATGTTTATATTTAAGTCCCTTCTCAACAGGATGATTTTAAAATCATATCACATGTTCAGCATGAAGTTGTCAAAAAGATTTAAAACAATTGTTTTTTATGGGATATAAACCTAGTACATCAAACTCTGAATCCCTTGTGAGGGCGATAAATTGTGCAAGGGCCAAAGTCTTAACAATGTTGTCAGTCATGTGAATTAGGTTTATTTTATTTTCATTGTTATCTAGCTATACATATTTAACTAATTCAAAATAATTTGAAATTCTTAAAAATTCCTTAATTATAAATTTGTGACGGTCCGACAGGTTCGAATACCGGCGCCAGATAGCTCAGTTGGTAGAGCACCTGACTAGAGATTCAGAGGGCCCGGGTTCAAAATACGGTCTGGTCCGTCATTATACAAAATATCTGTACAATGTGGTATAATACATGAAGATCCTGTATAAATTCCCCTGGATATTCTTGTCTTCATAATTAAGTTCCTTCTCAACAGGATGATTTTAAAATCATATTCTAAACAATTGTTTTTATGGGATATAAACCTAGTACATCAAACTCTGAATCCCTTGTGAGGGCGATAAATTGTGCAAGGGCCAAAGTCTTAACAATGTTGTCAGTCATTTGAATTAGGTTTATTTCATTTTCATTGTTATCTAGCTATACATATTTAACTAATTCAAAATAATTTGAAATTTTTTAAAATTCCTTCATTATAAATGGAACACCTTTAAATTATTCTGATCAGGATCAGCTTTTATCAGAAATTTTGCATTTTCGTTTTAGTTTCTTTGTAAAATATCATTAATTTGTGCTTTTTGTGTCTACATGTGCGTTGTATTTGTTTTTCATTAGATTTTATCCTTAGATTAAGATAAAAAAGAATAGAATTTTTTTTTTTTGGAAACGCGTCCAGAAAATATTCCTCTTGGTTTATCGTATGCTTTCGGATCTCCTCGGTGATTATATGAAGAGGCAATCGCAACTTCTCGGGCCTTTCCGACAGTGCTCGGAAAAACATCTCGAATGTATTATATAGGAGTCCACGGCAACCTCTCTGTTCATAACACTTGATATCTATACAACACATTTTACGATCTGTTGAGAAGTGAGACAGACGTCATTA
Organism: Magallana gigas; assembly: GCF_963853765.1. Lineage (NCBI taxonomy): Eukaryota > Metazoa > Mollusca > Bivalvia > Ostreida > Ostreidae > Magallana > Magallana gigas. The sequence goes on along the minus strand of NC_088853.1, from coordinate 72,390,998 downwards.
AAATCAATGCTAAGTTATTCCACAGAAAAGACATACAGGACTGTCTAGCCGATACCTGTTTTATGTAGTCTTGTTCCATGATCTCGTGATAAAGAAAGCATCGTAGAGTTTGAATGCGTCATTTCTATTTTTGATATTATACAAAAAGATTAACTTAGGTAACTGGGTTTTCCGTTATTCTTGTTAAAAAAAAACCCCGATAATTCATATTAGAAAAAATTATGAATAATTCAAATTCAGCTTAGAAACTACAGGACATGCAAAATTACATATCGTTGATCTTCAAATGAATAATAAAAAAAAACCCAACTCCCATCAGAACTTCCTTACTTTAATTCACTGATGTAAACAATTCTCAAAATCAAAAAAAAAAAGTCCGAGGAGATACGAGTAGATGGTGGCTGTGATGGCACCCTTTAATTTCGAAATTCAACGCGGGGAAAGTGAAAGCTGCCGATAAATATGTTCGAAGACCATGGGCGAAAATGACGGACATTTTTTTTTTCGGTTGAAACTGTTTGAACAGATTAGAGAGTTTTGTCAACGTAATAATGCGCATACGTATATGAAACATTTTCATATTGGTAGTTATGAACAATCAAATACTGAAACACTCTGACAAATATCAAACAGCGAGCCTTGAATTGTTTGCGACCCCAGTTCGTAATAGCTGACCTTCCGGAACGACATTTAAGAGAACAATTGTCGTTACACATGATATATGAAGTTTTATGTCAATATCTAATCTAGATATCTAACAGATGGCAATCGACCTAATTTTCCAGGATCAGGCAGAACTTGAAACAAATCAGACAGATTATTTTGTACAATGCATACTGCAATAAACCAGCTACACCCTGGGATAAAAGTTTATCAATGATAATATTATAATCCGACTGGTGCTTGTATCCTTGGCCTCTTTATATATCAGGAATGCACGCACGCGCGTTCATTTTCCTGCAGGTAAAGACAATCGGTCATAAAGACCCTGTTCTTTGTCATTGGTATCTGCATCCCGTTCACCAAGTCACATGAGTTTTCTCTCTTTCTGTATAGGTACATGTATATCTTTAATTGTCTCCGTACGTTGATTCTATTTTTGTCCATCTGTCTATCCATCTTTTGTCTATCTGTCTGTCATTACATGCATGATCATGTACTTTAGTAGCAGAAATATTCGTTGAGGATTTAATTTCATTATTTTCGTTGGCAGTAAAAAATAACGAAATTAAATCCATGACGAATTTTTGAGCCAAGTATGAATGATAAGAAAGGAATTACGACATGACAAAATTAAATGACAAAATGTGATTTGGTTCCGTATATCCCTTTTTTTTTTCGCATGTCACAAAATTTGCGAAAAAAGGAAACATCTGTAACAATTTTCATTTGCTTAAGTCATTTTTTGTGATTTTAACAGTTTGTTATAGAAAATGATACAGGATACAGATTGTGCGTTTTCAATTATTTGCGGTTCAATAGAGATCGCGAGAAAATTAGATAATCGCAAAAATTACCGGATAAACGATATGTGCTTCTACAGTATATATTTTTGCATAGATTGAGTTGTGTAGATTTCGTTATGTGCTCTTCTGTCTGTCTGTCTGTCTTTTCTTTTATCCGTCTATCTGTCTGTCTCGTCTTCTGTCTGTCTATTTCTGTCAGTAAGTCCGGTGTTTTGTCCGTCTATCTGTCTATGTTGTCTTCTGTCTGTCTGTATGTCAGTAAGTCTGGTGTTTTGTCCGTCTATCTGTCTGTCTAGTCGTCTGTCTGCCTGTATCTCTCAGTAAGTCTGGTGTTTTATCCGTCTATCTGTCTGTCTTGTCTTCTATCTGTCTGTATCTGTCAGTAAGTCTGGTTTTTGTCCGTCTAATTGTCCGTTTAGTCGTCTGTCAGCCTGTTTCTGTCAGTAAGTCTGGTATTTTGTCCTTTTATTTGTCTGTCTAGTCGTCTGTCTGCCTGTATCTGTTAGTAAGTCTGGTTTTTTGTCCGTCTATTTGTCTGTCTAGTCGTCTGTCTGTCTGATTTTGTCAGTAAGTCTGGTTTTTTGACCGTCTATCTGTCTATCTAGTCTTCTGTCTGTCTGTATCTGTCAGTCTGTCTGGTTTTTTGCTTGTCTATATGTCTGTTTTGTCTTCTGTCTGTCTGTATCTGTCAGTAAGTCTGGTTTTTTGTCCGTTTATCTGTCTGTCTAGTCGTCTGTCTGCCTGTATCTGTCAGTAAGTCTGGTGTTTTGTCCGTCTATATGTCTGTCTTGTCTTCTGTTTGTCTGTATCTGTCAGTAAGTCTGGTTTTTTGACCGTCTATCTGTCTGTCTAGTCTTCTGTCTGTCTGTATCTGTCAGTCCGTTTGGTTTTTTGTCCGTCTATATGTCTGTCTAGTCTTCTGTTTGTCTGTATCTGTCAGTAAGTCTGGTTTTTTGTCCGTCTATCTGTCCGTCTAGTCGTCTTTCTGCCTGTTTCTGTCAGTAAGTCTGGTATTTTGTCCGTTTATTTGTTTGTCTAGTCGTCTGTCTGCCTGTATCTGTTAGTAAGTCTGGTGTTTTGTCCGTCTATCTGTATGTCTAGTCGTCTGTCTGTCTGATTTTATCAGTAAGTCTGGTTTTTTGACCGTCTATCTGTCTGTCTAGTCTTCTGTCTGTCTGTATCTGTCAGTCCGTCTGGTGTTTTGTCCGTCTATATATCTGTCTTGTCTTTTGTCTATCTGTATCTGTCAGTAAGTCTGGTGTTTTGTCCGTTTATCTGTCTGTCTGTCTTGTCTTCTGTCTGTCTGTATTTGTCAGTAAGTCTGGTGTTTGTCCATCTATCTGTCTGTCTAGTCGTCTGTCTGCCTGTATCTGTCAGTAAGTCTGGTGTTTTGTCCGTCTAGTCGTCTGTCTGCCTGTATCTGTCATAAAGTCTGGTGTTTTGTCCGTCTATCTGTCTGTTTTGTCTTCTGTTTGTGTGTATCTGTCAGTAAGTCTGATGTTTTGTCCGTCTATCTGTCTGTCTAGTCTTCTGTCTGTCTGTATCTGTCAGTAAGTCTGGTGTTTTGTCCGTCTATCTGTCTGTCTAGTCGTCTGTCTGCCTGTATCTGTCAGTAAGTCTGGTGTTTTGTCCGTCTATCTGTCTGTCTAGTCGTCTGTCTGCCTGTATCTGTCAGTAAGTCTGGTGTTTGTCCGTCTATCTGTCTGTCTTGTCTTTTGTCTGTCTGTATCTGTCAGTAAGTCTGGTGTTTTGTCCGTCTATCTGTCTGTCTTGTCTTCTGTCTGTCTGTTTCTGTCAGTAAGTCTAATTTTTTTTGTCCGTCTATCTGTCTGTCTAGTCGTCTTTCTGCCTGTTTCTGTCAGTAAGTCTGGTGTTTTGTCCGTCTATCTGTCTGTCTAGTCGTCTGTCTGCCTGTATCTGTCAGTAAGTCTGGTGTTTGTCCGTCTAGTCGTCTGTCTGCCTGTATCTGTCAGTAAGTCTGGTGTTTTGTCCGTCTATCTGTCTGTCTTGTCTTCTGTCTGTCTGTATCTATCAGTAAGTCTGGTGTTTTGTCCGACTATCTGTCTGTCTAGTCTTCTGTCTGTCTGTATCTGTCAGTAAGTCTGGTGTTTTGTCCGTCTCTCTGTCTGTCTAGTCGTCTGTCTGCCTGTGTCTGTCAGTAAGTCTGGTGTTTTGTCCGTCTATCTGTCTGTCTAGTCGTCTGTCTGCCTGTATCTGTCAGTAAGTCTGGTGTTTTATCCGTCTATCTGTCTGTCTTGTCTTCTGTCTGTCTGTTTCTGTCAGTAAGTCTAATTTTTTTTGTCCGTCTATCTGTTTGTCTAGTCGTCTTTCTGCCTGTTTCTGTCAGTAAGTCTGGTGTTTTGTCCGTCTATCTGTCTGTCTTGTCTTTTGTCTGTGTGTATTCGTCAGTAAGTCTGGTTTTTTGTCCGTCTATCTGTCTGTCTAGTCTTCTGTCTGCCATTACATGGACATTTATATATTTCCCTGTAAGTTGAAATGTGGCTTTTTGTATATTCGTCCTTTTGTCCGTCTGTCTATCATGTCTTCTGTCCTTCTACCATGTTTTATATATGCCCATCATCACACGTATGTCACTATATACATCTAGCTAGAGGTTAAAATCAGTAACAAGTTTTATGTTAAATCGCGATTTGTCTAGTGTCTGTATGTGTTTATTTTTACATGTATGCCCATAAATTCTTGCAAAATCGTAAAACATTCCGACTTATGTATATATAAGTAATATGTAATAAAGATATATATATATATATATATATATATATATATATATATATATATATATATATATATATATATATATATATATATATATATATATATATATATATATATATATATATATATATATATATATAATATAATTTTGAAAGGGGTTAATTTAATTACAATCAATATCGGTTTGAATTTAAGAATTATCATTTTATCTTTAATTTTTACAATTTCAATTTTATTTCCTGTTAAAATATGATTGTATAGCATTTGTTGAAGACATCGTTTGATCAACAAATACTATAACATGCGCGGATCCAGATTTTTTTTTTGGGGGGGGGGGGCGACGTTTATTTGAGTTTGCCGGGGGGGGGGGGGGGTCCGAGGCATAATTTTGGAAATTTTATGATGTAATTTAAAGAAATCTGAATTTTGCAGACCCCCATCCCCCTCTAAATCTGCGCATGTTTAATCAAATTTCTTTTCCTATAAAAGTACAAATGTCGTATCTTATTAAAGTGATTGATGTACATTGGAGATTTGGTGTTTACTAGATTCTCTACGGTCCTATATGGAGAGTTATTGTTCTAACCCAGAGGAAAGAGCTATAGCTGAATGTTTCAAACCACGACACCCCTGCTGCTATCTGGCGACACGATATGACATCACTGAATGTTTTCTGGGGTGCACTATAAGATGTCTAACTGGTTAGTAAGAAAGAGAGAGATAAAGAGAGAGAGAGAGAGAGAGAGAGAACGAGAGAAAGAGAATGTGAGAGAGAGACAGACAGACAGACAGAGAAAGTGTTTTTGCTAGATTAAAAATCTTCTGCAGAGAAACAGTGTCCACACAACCAACGTTCCCATGGACTATACGACAACAATGGCATATGTCAAGATCCTGGTCATCAATGTATCACAACGGACGACGACCAACGTGTGCTGTAACAAATTCCAACCTATACCTGCATGTAACCTACCTGCATGTAACATATAAATCAACCTAAACTGTATGTATTCTACCTGCATGTAACATATAAATCAACCTAAACTGTATGTATTCTACCTACATGTAACGTATAAATCAACCTAAAAACTCAAGTGACTCAGGTAAATTAATGTTTCTTTCATAACATTTATAATATAAAATATAATAAAATGTGATATTGAAACATTGAAAATGGGAATTTCCTGACTCAAATGCAGATGGAACCCGCTCAAAAGATACCTAAAAATGAAATGCTATATATAAGACAAACGATTTCAAGCGGTTGGAGATCAGTAAAAGATATATGAGCTATCCTATGTATACATTCAATTTGGTTTATTCACGAACATTTAAATATATCATCCATACACAGGCGTCGGAACGCAAAAGTAGACCTAACCATTAGGAACATAGCATCAGAGATGTTCAGCACACACCCCCCTCCCCCACTTTTTGTCGCAGCAAACATAATTGTTCATTTGTTCCTAAATTTACTTTGAAAAGATTGAAATATTTGGGGGACAAAATTTTGGTAAGTAAGAATTTTTTGGGGAGCTATGATAGGTATCTCTCCCCCCTGTTTATACCACTTAATTAAGATAAACATGACTCATGTGAGATTAGAGATACGAAATGTAAGATTCAAAATTCGAGATCTATTTTATACTGATGAAAATGATATGATCACCTGGATCCTAGCAATACCACACTGTCCTAAAGGAAAAACCACCCGTCTAAGCTTTTACCTAAAATTGAATGTAATTTAATTTAATCTCAAAATTTTATAATTTGTTTTCTAATATTATGGTAATATATTACTTAAATTATTGATGACTTATTCCAGACAATATAATAATGTATACATGTGTGACAATATACCGCTTGCTGAGCGAAGTGATTTTCTTCGCCGTTTGTTTAATTAACCTCGATACATTTTAAGCCGGTGTGATTTTATTGCAGTTGGGTAAGACTGTACATGAAAACAGATTTTAAAAATGGTTGCTTGAGTTTAAACTGTCTATAAAACAAATCCATAGTTGGAATTTTTATGAATCCTTGAAACTATATTAAAAATGAAATAATTGATATTTGGGTGAAAGTTTGAGTGTTTAATATATCAAAGCATTATGTCTTAAGAACAAAAACATCTGAATCTTTTTGTTCCTGTGATTTTGCTGATAAATATGCAAAGTACAATATATATATAGGTCAACCAAATACGTATTTGTTATACATGTTAACTGTGTCAGTTCAAACTCTTTCTGGTAATGTGTACATGATTATAAAAACCATTTCGAATTTCCACTTTCGTTTGACATTTTCAAAAAACTAGCATTTTTGACCTGCGTCGGTAGACACACGTGTTCTAACTATTTATATAACATTTTTGAATAAGTTTTCGCGTTATGTCACAAATGAGATAATTTTATTACTCTGCTGAATTACACCGGAAATAGTTATATTGCCCTCCCGGAAAAAGTTATTCAAAAATGTTCTAACTATTTCTATATAGCTATTTATATTTATATAGCAATATTTATAATACAGAACCACATTTTCCAAAGTTCACACAGTATCATAAACTGTAACTATTCCAAAATGCTTTGAAATTACAAAAAAACCTGAAAGTTCATGAGGTCTCAATGCTTCCGCCTCATATACATTTATGATGTCAGTTCTATGATTTACACGTTTTTCTCGCAAACAAAATGACGTTCCATGAAGTACCCAAAGTCGGCCCACTGTCCCCCGGGGTACATCAGGGCCACACAGTCGTCGTCAGCTGTGTAGGCGTTAGGGTCGTACGGTCCCCAGTGAGTGAAGGTCAGGGAACTGTTATTGGTGATCCACACAAAAGATCCCTCCGTCAGGATGTCTGACCCACCGAGCCACACAACACAGTCCATCCAGTCAGTCAGACAGTAAACTATAACAAATGAAATGCTAAATAAAAAATGACTGTCGATTGTTATTATTTGAATTGAATAGATTTTATTGATTAAATCAAATGGATTACACACAAGTTCTTAACAGCTTTGGTAGTCTTCTCCTAATAAGGAACATTATAAATTCATGATTTTTGACAACATTTACGTTGATTTAGCGATAGAGAGTTTTAACGTTTTGGGTTTAATGGGAGTTTGGTGGTAAATGAGTTTATAATTTAAATTGTTGATTGAGTTGAATGTGAACGTTATACTGTGGTTTCATCAATATTCGTTGAATACCAATTTTCGTGGATTTCGTTGGTAAGTTGATCCACGAAAATAAATGTTCATTGAAGTTCAATTTCAACTAAAACATTTTGTATTGATAGGATCATTGGCAAGCTGTGGTTTTCAGATAATCCACGAAAATTGATACCCACGAAAATTAATGAAACAACAGTAGTTATAGAAAAGACATACATTATTTTGAAAGATCTAAAACATATAAATGTATGCAGTTACGTTTAACTGTTCTTTTTTTTCAGGAGGGATCAATCATTTGTACCAATGCTTACAAAAATGGAAAGTTATAATATTTTGTGTTAAATTGGAGTTTGGTGGTAATGTGTTTACAATGTATTTGATTTGTTATTTGATGTGAAGGTTAAAGTTTGTTCTAGAAAAGACACGAGGTTTTTAAGACCTAAAGCATATGAATGTATACGTTTTATTTTTTTAGAACTTATAACAATTTGACATGGAGCTTTAAGGATTGTATGATTTCATTGATAACAAAGGGGTTTTGTGGTGAAGTTGGTTTCTCACATGGCGTCATGTTCTCTGTAATCCAATTGTTTTCCTCTAACGAATCAACTTCCGCCAAATACGACGACTGCTGTTCACAGACAAGCTAAAATCCAAAAATAGTAATTCTTAATTATTCACAGGAAAGGTTTAATTTAAAGATGATATAACATAAAGAAAAATAATTATATCTATCATTAACAATTTATATAAAAATTTGATAGTGTTTGGAAGCTATTTAAAGTTTTGAATTTAGACCCATTTGCAAGAAAGTTTTTTTTTCTTTTAAACTTTAAATATTCATTATTAAATGAAATTGTCACATTGAATTCAGGAAAAATATTGTTTCCGATGCTCATGATGCAACTTCCTGGATGGTGATGAGTCTGTTTGTCAACATGGGAACAAACGAATATACCGGTATATAGACTGCTGTACATAAGTACAAAAACATGGCTAACCTTCGCTAAATAAGTACAGAAACATGGCTAACCTTCGCTACATAAGTACAGAAACATGGCTAACCTTCACTACATAAGTACAGAAACATGGCTAACCTTCACTACATAAGTACAGAAACATGGCTAACCTTCGCTACATAAGTACAGAAACATGGCTAACCTTAGCTACATAAGTACAGAGACATGGCTAGCCTTCGTTACATAAATACAGACATGGCTAGCCTTGGCTACAGAAGTACAGAGACACGGCTATCCTTCGCTATATAAGTACAGAAACACGGCTAACCTTCGCTACATAAGTACAGAAACATGGCTAGCCTTGGCTACATAAGTACAGAGACACGGCTAACCTTCGCTATATAAGTACAGAAACATGGCTAACCTTCGCTACATAAGTACAGAAACATGGCTAACCTTCGCTACATAAGTACAGAAACATGGCTAGCCTTGGCTACATAAGTACAGAAACATGGCTAACCTTCGCTACATAAATACAGAAACATGGCTAACATTCGCTACATAAGTACAGAAACATGGCTAACCTTCGCTAAATAAGTACAGAAACATGGCTAATCTTCGGTACATAAGTACAGAAACATGGCTAACCTTCGCAGAAGCCCAGTTCAGAGAGGTCTGGTACCGAAAGTAGCAGTGGTCTTTGAAGTAAAACCATCCTAGTTCACATGCTGAAAAATATGTTTGTAATTGTGTTTATTTCCTGAAAGATACACAGCGTTTTTTGTACATAAACCAGTTTAATGACTTTTTTGGGGGGAGAGGGGCATTTTTTTCTTTATTTTTATTTTTTTTTTTTTATTTTCAAAGACATTAACATTTCAAATTAATTTTTTTTTTAAATATTTTAAATATTATAAATAAAAAAACAAAACTCACGATTTTGCGACCAAAACGACCAGCCGAGCCTAACATCATAAGCAAGCTCCTCCGTAAGGGGACTCGTCAAGAGTTTACAAGACTCTGACTGTGAGTGATAAAACAACCCACCACACCCCGACTTATAGGCCGCACACGAGCATTGCACAATTCCAACTGAAGACAGTTCGGCAATGTATCCAACTGTTCCCACCGTTAGAACTTTGTTTTCAATGTATTTGTTCTTTGATAAAAACAACTGATGGTTTTTAGCGATTACACCCCCACGTGGTCAAGGACAGAAGAAGGATTTTACAACGGATCGAGAGAACAGTTTGTAGGCAAAAAACGAATATTATTTCAGTTTATACCCACTTTACATTTTTATGCATGTACCAGGGTAGCGCCGTTAACAATGGCTCATCACAATATTAACAGTGTAACAGAATATTCAAAGAATATGTTTCGTTCTGCTTACCGGAAGACAAGTTTTCATTACAAATTGATTAATAATTAAAACCAATAGCAGAAAGATTCCAGCCATTTTCATTGAAGATAGTTTTCATAGCTTATAAGGAATTTAAAATTCGATGTAGCATGCAGAGGCAAATGCATCAAACCTTCATACATATTCTGTAAGATTTCAGTAGCTTAAAAAAGTGTTTACACTTACGTAAAAGATAAATTCTAGCTTTTTTATCAACCAGGTCGTTCATTATTCAAACTTAATTCAACGGCAATGCGATAAAACGAATGAGTTTTTGAAGTTGTATACAATGTTAACATCGATTTTTTTTTTATTAAAATACAATTAGTCTTGTCACTTAATGAATATAAGAATACATGGTCAGTTACATAATTAGGAACCGTGTTGATCTGTTCCTATGGTAACCGGGGTGGTCAATTTTACAATTATAGAATAAAAGAATTGAGCTATTAATAAGTTATGGACAAGTTTCAGGTTGATGTAGTCAAAAAGAAATAAATTACTTTCTTTAATTACAAATTTGAAAATATAGGCTTACAGCTAGTCTGTAAAACTTGTAGGTGTTGAGCAACGATTTTGCTGCGAGGATTTTGTTAAACTTTAAACACACGTGTGAGTCATCATTTAAAGAAAGCTAATGTCTATACCTAATTATTATACTTCAGTCTGATTGGTTTAGACGCAGTTGATAATCCGTTCTATTACACTCAGCGTTAGCAACACACTTTGCAATAGGCAACACAACAAATTCTTATATGCGCGTAAATTATGCGTGTACGGTTTGCCGTACAATTCACGTCATTTCCATATAAAAGCAGTAATTTTTTTCCGAAAATTAAGACACCAGTATAACAAAATAAATAGCACCTGTTTGGGAGGGTAACGGTACTAGTTCAAATTGACACCCCGAGTATAAACGCCTATCAATAATGATGAGTTAAAATTCATTTCCCGTGTTTTGTTTAGTTCATTGCCTGTTGTATTAACATTATTATTATAAAGGAAAGTGAATTCTGTACCATTAATGGACGAGTTAACCCATTTTTGGGAGTTGATTTAATCAACTCTCCTATGCAGTTACTCAGACAAACCGAAAGTGAAACAGTGTTTGGACATCAGCACAAATCATTGCTGCTGACAAGACTTAGTTCTTGAAAATAATTGATAAATTCGATGTAATGTATGCTAAAGCATTGTTTTTTCAAGGGAACTTATTTATAAATACCTTGAAAATAGTCAGATTTTAATTAGTACGAGCAATTTAAATATTTTTTGTAGTCGTATGTATTCCTGCGCCAGAGTCTCGTTCAACTCGACGCTCGGCTGTCTCCGTAAATCACAGTGTCAGCCGAGCGTTTGGTTGAACGAGACTAGAGTTCAATATTGCTTGGATTCATCCAATTTTCGAGAAATATTTCTTTAACATAGTTTGATTGAATTAATTTTATCTTTACATATTATTTAACATGATTCATATGGGGATTTCTCGACATTCTTGTCAGAAAAGTCCAAAAATTCATATTATAATCAAAGTACTGAAGAACTGACGGGAGGTGATTTTGTCGATGTTTATTTATTTTAAAATCAATGATATGTTATTTTGCATGACAAATAGTGGACATGTATACTTAGTTTCTAATTTGAATAACGCATATTTTTATAATATGAATTTTTGAACTTTTTCGACTAGAATGTCGAGAAACCTGATTTTATATCAAATTTTATGCATGCTGTTAAACGATGGTTATGCTAAGTATATGTATAATAATAGACATTGCAGTAGTTGTCCCAGTCAGTGAAGCCAAATTTCAATGAAGAAAAGTGCGTACACAATTTGCTAATAAAACAAACTACATAAAAGGGTACCGCGTTATTTCGCCTCATGTTAAATTTCACCCCTGACGACGAGACGGGTATTGTTTTATTACGACTTTGACATCGCTTTGGATAAAGGTCGAAATGATCAGACAAATAACAAATAAACATGTTTACGTTTTGTTCGCTAATATTAGTAGTTTGCTTTCTTTACAATCGGTGCAAAGCATTCGGGTTGATTTACCCCAATCATTCGGGGGACGAAACCAAACGGTTTCCTTTTCTAAACATTCCCGTGATGCATTATGGTTTGTTTTTTTTTTTGCCCCAAAAGAAATTATTTTTATTTACTTTGAATATGTCTAACTTTGAAAGGAGATTAATTCTGCTGGTGTAAATAGGAGAAAGTCCATAACTTTCTATGATAAATGGTTTGTATGGAAAAAAAATTGATATTGCATGTTTCGTAGGGTGTACCGAGGCTAAAATGTTTGGTAAACACAATGAAAAATCTTGTTTTAAGGTGTCATTTTCAATAAAGTATGAAAGAATTGAGAAACAAATTTCGGAGTTTTGTCAATTTTTGACTAATAGAATATATATCTAGAATGCCTATACAGTCTCCCACAACACGGAATTAAACAAGCTCTTGGCCTTCTGTTTAAAATGATGTCAAATTGAATATAGGTATCGGGATTACTTTTCCCATGATTTAACATAGAATGTCAAGAAATTGTTGAATTGTCTACATAACTCCTTTAAAGCCGTTAAGTACGTTAAACATGAGGAGTGAGATACCTTAAGGTAGCTCGCGGGGTTTACTGCTTGCGAGAAAACCTACCCTGAACATTTGTCCGCGTGATCGATAGGTTTCAGAGATTTATTTCTAAAATTTATTTGAGATTCGTCTGCGTAGTAATAATGTTATCGTGATTCAAACACAGTGTCGCTGATAAAATCTAGCAACGTCATTTCAATGAAATATATAGTAAAATGCATATCTTAGTTGAAAACCGCATTTCAAAACTATGCTCCAAACTTTTAAACGATCTAGACGAACTTAATTTTACTGAACACAATAACAGAAGAGATAATTTTGAATCAATTCATAAAAAAAAAATCAATATGTGTTCTCGGCCAATTTTTCGTAAAACAACTTTAAAGATTTAAAAGATTTCACAAAATCCTATATTTTTATCACGACGTTAGCCCGACGTCATCAATTACTTTCGTCTGAGAACCAAATATGAAAATGCGCTGGTTGACCAGACTAGCTGATTAACACATATTAGAACATGCAAACCTAATTAACATTATCATGAATGTTTTCGAATGCATAAAGGAAATAAATGTAAGGTTGTGAAGAGAAGAAACATGGCTATACTTTTCTTTTCAATGAATCAGTCATGCATTCAATGCAAAAATAATTACCATACAAGTATTGACATATAAATAAGTTTGTTATCGCATTCGATAACTAGCTAAAGCCAAACTAATTTTAATAGTTAGATCGGTATTTGAAAATACAGAATTCATAATTGTGAAACGAGCGAAGTTGATGCATACGGTTCAACTTATTTACAATGTACTTGTCTAAACATAAATTAGATTAAAGAGTTCCAACGCACACTCATACCTTATAGAACTCAATGCGACAATGTATGTCATCTTTAAATTTTTAGCACTTGATAGTTATAAATGTTTGTATAAACTGCAATTTATCTTTTTAAAATATTTCATTTTATGTTTCTAAAGATCATTTGTTATTTCTAAAAGAAATGTATGAGTTTGCTATGACGGTCAATTCTTTACGTCGAATCCTATTGTGACGTCAGCAATCCCGCGAGCTACGTTAAGTACGGGAAAATGATTTTTCAAAATCATGACGTCATAATGGTTCTAGCACCAAAAGGACACTGTGGAATAGCCCCAGGGTGCATAACAGTTATGTATACTCATTATACTTAATACTCATTATACTTGGACATAATGTTCAAGCTTAATTATCAATATGTAAGAGTTGAATGTGTCCCAATGAATGACTTTTTCATTTTTCTGCAGAGTTGCCGCACTTTGCTTTATTAATTCTAAAAAAAATAATTCTAAAAAAAAATGTATACGGTATAAAATTTATTTTCAATAGTTTGTATTCCCAATGATAGAATACATCTTACCACCAAATCATTTATTGATATTTTTAGTATTAACTTTTTTATTTTGATTAAAGTGCTTTTCCCCATAGACCGTAAGGCAATCTTCATTAATGAATTACTGCTTAGTTACATGTAATAATATGTTTGGAAATTTCTCACGGTAAATCATTTTTTACTCTATATTGCTATAAATTAATAACAGAGCATTAAGTACATGATGGATATTCAAGGTTGGAAAAATTAGGTCCCAATTAATATAGATCGGATGCCTTAAGACATCAAAATGTTAAAAAGATCCTAAGAAGCAACAAACATCTCTCTGTCTGTCTGTCTGTCCGTCTGTCTGTCTGTCTCTCTCTCTCTCTCTCTCTCTCTCTCTCTCTCTCTCTCTCTCTCTCTCTCTCTCTAATCTTATCTCCATACACATTATCTTCCCATTGTAATGAACAATAAACAAACGGATAAGTATCAGTATTACGCAACAGATGCGCGCGTTTATCTATAAACACGGCAATTCACCGGGCGGCGGACCGTGACAAAAAATAATAAATTGACCTACATGTGTACACGCGGTCACTGATCTTACTGCACAATGTAATACATTGGATTTAATTATATATATAACTCACGTGCACGTTATGCATAACAAAGCTTGACACACTTTTATGCCAACGCTTCCCAGGGGCCCTTGTTTGGATGCATTATATTATCAAGATATCGATTCATCTGAGAGCGATTGGCAGATAGAAAGAAAGAAGACAGATGATAGACAGATGGAATGAATAGACGGAGCGTTCAGTTATTTAAATGTGGGCGTTATGAGTCAGAGAGAGGGGGAACACCCTGAGGAAAATAAAAACACCGACAACAAACGGAATTAAGTGACCGGGAAAATCTCGGCTGATAAACTTCCCGAGGAAAATAGAAGTAGCCCGGATGTGACCAAGTTAATCAACAGAAGCGACAGCGATCTCTCTGTGTGGAGGATTAGGCCGGTGTTATCGAACTACTGCTGATTGATATGGAGGGTAATCGTGTTCAAAAATCCAGACATGTAAACTTGTAAATCCGAATATGCAATCGTGTTGATGTGTGAGCCTGAGCATGAATATGTGTAATTCTGATCGTGTAACCTATAAAACTCGGGCATAAACACGTGTAAGATTTGACTCAGTTCCTTCGCATGATGCACATTTTGCAACTTTATTGTTTACATTAGTTAATTAAACCTTCAACTTTGCACACTTTCAATCCGTAGTTTCTGCGTTTGTAACTTCAGGCTCGGCAATAGCACATCTGACATGATACAAATTGACAAATGTAAAGTCTACAAGTTTGTCGAATTTTGACATGACCTTATATGGCAACTGCCTTGCTGCGGGAAAAGGCATGCCGTAACCGCCGGACCGGAATGAACGAAAAATAAACATAATATTCAGCTAAACTGTTGCAATAAGCTTTTAATGAACGACACATTTTCTATCGAAAACACCGGTATTATTTGTAGAAAAAAAATTGCGGTATGATTGAAACTGGACCAAACAGGAAGAGGTTCATGTAGAAAAAAAATCGTTGCCGTTGTGACGAATGCGCTAATTTCCGTAATATAATTCTCATGGAATTATAAAAGGAAATGCCTAATATCTTACATCTCTAAAATAAAATTGACAAGTAATTTAAACTGGAATATAAGTAAATGCGTACTCTTTTTCTAGAAATGAGACGGATCAAGAAATTTCCTAAGGGGGTAAATATATTTTGAGCGGCATGGGGTTCGAAGACCGCCGTGAGGTCCCATGTAGCTCCATTGCTTCTGAATTCTAAGAATTTTGAGAGTGAATTTTTAACCGGGTTTCCGATTATTGAAATAGTAAAAATTGGAGATGGGCGAGTGGCTGTCAAAAAGATACCCTTATTGTACCGATAACTCCTCGAACAGTTTTCAAGATAGGAAGTTGTTCTTTTGCAGATCATTTATACGTATCTATCAGAAGTATGCAAATTTCTAGGATTTTGATTTCTGATAATTTATAAAAATATCAGCTGTTGAACTTAGTCATTTTTGGGCCAAAACATTGCATATAGAGTACCCCATTTTTACTCTTGTTATTTTTCTGAATTAGTTAGAATAAACGACCTGCAAGGATTTGGTAATTTTTCGCGGAAAAATTTATGTTACTTTACATGACTGTATTTATACTTTTTGTTGTTGTGTAAGTGAAAGACAAATAATAACACAATCTTCAATAATAATAAAAAAAAAACTAGCGCATATTTTTTGTGCGCCGTAAATTGAAGTTTTACTACGGGAGGCACTGTAGCTCAAAGATCGTTCATCTGTATTTTTAGACAGGGAGCTACAGACCTGCAGGTAGTTCACAAGTGGCTGTAAAGCTGTATTATACTAGCTCTCCAGAAAATTTTTATCAGCCAACTTCACAAAGTGAGTCTGTATTGAACCGACATTCAGGACGTAATACTCAATCCCGTAATAATTGCTTAAAATGATTTTAAAAAATGTCAATTTTTACCTGCATTATAGGCTTTTTTCCCTATATATTGCCGACAATGCAAAGAAATATTTCTTAAAATAATTTATACACATTTTAATTTCACGACAGTTAACCTTATCTTTGGAATTTTTATTCATTTTTTTTAAAGAGGGCGTCGCTTCTTATGTCTCATATAACGGGGTAATCACAACCTCAAAACCAATGTCTTTAAATAGTTTTTCTTATCGATAACTTTGCAACTCAGCTGACGGACCCCGTGTAATTTTTCGCGTGGGGGGGGGGGGGGTCTTGTCACAACTTTTTGGTAGCGATAAGGATGCATTTGGAGATATTTTCTTAATTCAGCCGAGGCCTATACTTTAACAATTTGTTGCATGTACTCTAATAACAGTGGCGTCGGAAACAAATTGAAGGGGGGGGGGGGGGTAAACTAATCATGAAAAATATTGACAAGAATTCCCATAATCATGAAAATTCTAATCCGTGGGGGAGGGTATACCAATAAATCCAATCTTACCTGCCCAATCCCCCCCCCCTCAAATCATGAAATTCCTAATCCGTCGTGGTGGTGGTGGTGATGGGGTGTGCTAGTATACCTACTATGACTCTAATTTTCAATATCACTATTAATATTTCATTCTCTTTAAGGTCTTTTAAGGAACAATTTTGTTTGTTGCGAGGAAAAAGTAGGGGGGTTGAATCCTCCCTGTTGCTATGTTCCTAATGGTTAGGTCTAACTTGGCAAAAAAGTGGGGGGGGGGGGGCTAAGTCCCGACCCCTAGCCCCCCCCCCCCTCCCGGTTCAGACGCCTATGAATAAAAATGCGTATATATCTTTATACATGTGTATTCAAACAAAGTCATTAATTAAATGTAATTTTTTTCAGTTCTAAGAGGATATCTGAAGCCGATCGAATTCTTTACTCGCATCTTTTATACATTCTCTTGATAAAATGTACACCAATCTCATTATTTAATTTTCCGAAAAATGATATTCTATGAAATGTTATCCAGAGATAATATGATTATATGCTTACCTAATATTTTTTTTTTATTTATTCCGTCCCTATTCCGGCGATTACGGCATGCCTTTACCTGCAGCTAGCCTTTTTCTATCAGTGACGTCACTGTTTCCATATAAGGTCATGTCAAAATTCGACAAACTTGTAGACTTTACATTTGTCAATTTGTATCATGTCAGATGTGCTATTGCCGAGCCTGAAGTTACAAACGCAGAAACTACGGATTGAAAGTGTGCAAAATTGAAGGTTTAATTAACTAATGTAAACAATAAAGTTGCAAAATGTGCATCATGCGAAGGAACTGAGTCAAATCTTACACGTGTTTATGCCCGAGTTTTGTAGGTTACACGATCAGAATTATACATATTCATGCTCAGGCTCACACATCAACACGATTGCATATTAGGATTTACAAGTTTACATGTCTGGATTTTTGAACACGATTACCCTCCATAGATTGAACGCGTATTGTTCGGCAACCCGGCGGATTGTATTTAAAAGGAAGATCACGTATATTGGTGTGTGGTTCTAAACAGGTAGGTCTCTCTCTCTCTCTCTCTCTCTCTCTCTCTCTCTCTCTCTCTCTCTCTCTCTCTCTCTCTCTCTCTCTCTCTCTCAGAAATTACGTATCAAATTACATCTGTTGAACGGTATATGTATAATACATTTGATCAGTCACCTGTAATATATTGGACATAAAGAGATAATATATTAGTATACAAGTTTCTTAATCTCATGTAAAATTAAATTATTATTTTACAATAAGTCTTGTTAACGTGTTTAAAGGGGGATGGCCCGGGGATAGAGTAAACATGAAATTCTAGTTTCATTTTCGGTTAGGCTAAAGGGATTCCCATTTAAACTCATGTGTGCTATCGATTCAAGTGGCGGATCTAATGTGGGTTAAAAAAAACACGACACTACACTAAACAACAGCGGATTAAGAAGGCTGGGAGGGGGGGGGGAGGGTCAACGAATACCCCATCAGATCTACCCTGAAACTTCAATTTCAGAGACCTATAGTAAATCCACCCCCCTGTGACGTCATACATTTTACATAAACCATGAATTCATTAAAATTCTTGCAAGTAGATTTGTAATTTCTATGTTATCATAGGTGCACATCAAAAACTCAAATCATTGTTTACTTGGAGATATTTAATAAACGTTTTTCATCCTTATATTCGACATAATTCAATAATGACAAAGGGAAATAACTCTTTTCTACTTTTCTCTAAGTGATATATCTAAATGCTATAATTTTTCTTATGTAAACAATTTTTTCCTTTTTTTAATTAATTTCAGTTTTCTGGCATAGTAAGCAATAAAATTTAAATAGACAAACAAGTATCCATCCACTTATATTTAATTTTTAAACCAAGAAAAGTGTGGTTTTCAGGTGACAATTTCAGCCTTTGGTTTTTATTACCTTACATCTTAAATAGTATGGATACATATATATTTTATTTATTTTTTTATGAAATTTAAGTCCAATATGTTAAAAAAGAGTTAAGTTTTTAACTTTGAACCCATGATTTTATAGGTACAGAGTTATTTAGTAAAGAAAAAACCCTAATATGTATCTTTAATCTTTAGATATTTTTTATATCTTAATATAGGACTCTTCTTCTGAAGAGATTGATAAAATCAAAATATGGTGAAGATTACACGGCCTCTTTATTTGGCGGTCGATTTCCAATGGGGGAGGGGCTTAAATGTAATGGACATTTTTATATGGTATTTTTCGGGCTCAGAAAAGATCATGCTTTTCTAATAACATTTAAATATCTCGTATACCAAAGCAAAATATCTTGAAGTATAGAGAAATAATCGCGGCTGATTTTATTAAGGGTACCCGGGCCGTTCAGTGTTTGAAGTTTAGAAACACTTTCTTGCAGGGCACGAGTTAATGATGTTCAGATTCAATTAACTAGCCCTAGCAGAATTTCGTATGTTACGAAGCAAAAGTCTAATGTTTACCCAAATGACTCCACAATAAAAAAATACATATTGGTCTTAAATTTTCAGAGAATAGTAATTGATAAAGTGAGTTCCTTCTTGTACAATGTACATAACATGTTCAGGAAAAATAGAAGTGAAACCGGCTTCTCCCTTTCAAGAAACACGATTCAGGGAGGTGTCCGTCCGGTATTTAAATCGTTGAGATTGTGGAATTAATTCACATCCCTATTTGGTAAATACAGTTTAAATGTACTATTTGCAATTTTCAACGCGAGATGAGAGGGAGAGAGAGAGAGAGAGAGAGAGAGAGAGAGAGAGAGAGAGAGAGAGAGAGAGAGTAATTAATGCAACACTGTGTTACAAAACAAATTCATCATTCAAGTAATAAATAATAAGCTTCAGATGTGATACTGAGCATGTGCATTTGAGATGTTTAAAGGCTTTTTCTGGTATAATTTGCCTGCATATACATAGCTATAATTTTATGAACTTTTCACCCCGCTCTTTTCATGAAACTGTCTGACCGGGTTTTTCCCGCAAGATATCAAAGTATTTCCGGAGTGTGATGGTTAAATACAGAAATACACGTGTATGTCAATTTAAAAGTGTGAACAACTGAACGTGTCTTGTCTTAAATTTACAGAGTGATCCGACCAGTTCATGAATTTGACGAGAAATGGATGAGATAGGAATGACTGAGAAACAGGTGTGTGATGGAGACACTCAATGTGATTCTAAAACTAATGAAGACAATGAAACAACGGCAGATGACATTGCTGTGGAAATAAACTCATGCTCTAAACAGTGCATTGGGTCTGATCATGATGAAAAGAAAATGGAAAATACAGACAACGAAACAACAAACATTTTAACAGAAACCAAGCATCGCAGTGAAAAGTCTGACCACGAAGACCCAAAAATAGAACAGTCAAATACAGAAACAACAGAGGCTTTGAAGTCCGTGTGTCGCGGTGAAAAAATATCCAAAGACAAGACTTCCAAACGAATTCGATGTTATCCCAATGAGGCGGAAGTTGCTAAAGTGATTGAAGTGTTCCAAGAGAGACTCGTTTTGACATTTAATCGCAAAAAGACAAAATATCAACGGATCTTATCAGAGCTCGGTGTAAACGCCAAATCACACTGCGGAGAAGCCGACCACGAAGATGAGGAAGACATGGAAATGATCATCGGTGAGACGTATTCGAAAGCGCGGTGCATTCGGAACTCCTTCCGGTTCGGTGAAAGCATAAATTTCCGAAGGTTTCTCAGAGGATTACATAATGTTATTCGTAGAAGGAAGGCAATCTGAATAACCAGGCCGTTGGATAGTATTCAGAAGGAAGACTTTGACTGTGAGTTACAAGCAGTAGCTTCGGAACTCTCCATCGCGTATGAATATCAATTAGCAATGCTAGCGGATGCCGCGGAGGTGAATGCGGTGGCAGATCACGCAGTGCGGTGCATGATGAGGTACCTTAAGGACACTGACGTGGTGTTCAATCCAACCAACCTGCTACAGGCAGTGATAGAGGAAAACCCCCGATGCACTCTGAAATATTACAACAAAGAACTCCGCACGAGGATAGTGAAAACGGACAACCTAAGGTTGCAGGTGGATCAAAGATGGCGGCTGCATGACGTCTTAAAGCAGCCTGGCGTTCGCGTCATCGACATGGAGTCGGGCCAATATCAGTACTTTGGGTGCTTCACCCCTTTTGGTTTTAGTTGCCGTCCGGATAAATATGGCTTCCACGGGCCTTTGCACATATGGAACGAAAATGAGGGAAAAAACACTAGTTCCGAACGATATGACATCATGTGAGTTGTCCAAACGACGGAAGATCACTTACAACCAAAAGAATATTCATCACAGCTATGAGCCAACATTATGCTGTTGCCATGACGACACGGGGTCATGTGACAAATAGACTTGCATGGTTCTGGATTTCAGTATTCATAAGATCTGTTATTTGTTTGAACTCTAGTCCGTTTTGTTGTTTTGTTTTATTTGAAATAGATTCATAAATTGTTTTTAATATTGATATTTACAGTACGGTCGTGTATAATTACTACTGATTTGTATTTGTGGTTTGATCCTCAGCCTCAAAGTATTTTTTTTCAACATAAAAATAATAATTACCCCTTAAACTTTACAAATGAAATAAGATGAAAAGAATTTTTTTGATGGAATCCATGCATTTTACGAAATTAAGTTTGGCCACGCTGAATGTAATATAATAAATAACGTGTACAAGTTGAGATCAAATTAGAAAAAAAGTTGTATCGATGCAGTGGTAGCTTGAACCCCTTTACCTCTAGGTAGTAGGTCTCCGTGGAGCCACTAAGCCAGGCAGTTCATAGAATGTCTCAAAGTAATATAAACTCTTCAAGACCCATTAACATTAACAGATCTACGGTACGGATAAAAAAAAAATGCGGATAATTTAGAGTTATCGAACGTTGCTAAGGAACGAATGACGTTTAGATAGACATCGTATCTTAGCTGCGGTCACGATGCACAAGCACATTTTGAAGGCATTGCTAATCAACATTGGCTCAATGCACAGTATGACAGTACATTACGTACTTCCATCTCTCTACTGCTTTAAACATAGGAAATTTGCAACATCACGGGGCAATGTGTCTGTCTTTGCTCCCTACCCCCCCCAAAAAAAAAAGACAAAAATAAATCACCAGGGCTCAAAATCGTAGCAGCTAGCCTAGTCGCTAGGTCGTAGATATCTTGGTCTATTGATCTCATATTTGAAGAGAAAATATTCAACTAAAGACTTATTACACCGACATATATTGTTTATTTCAAGCGGATTACAAATGTATACCTGTTGATATTCATTATAACCTAAAGGATGAACAAAATATCACAAAGTAAACCGATTTGATGTTTGTGACAAAGTGGTCTCTAAGGTGACCATCTTGAATTTGATGCTTAGCATATAATATTTAGGCTACGAATATCTAGCATATACTATTTAGGCTACGAATATCTACATAGCGGCTAGGCCAGCTTACCATTCAACTAGGTAGCTCTACGGTGCAGCTACGGTCTTGAATGCAGCTCCGAGCTAGCAATACGCTAATTTTCACATTAATTTTCAAAAAAATTACCAAAAGTGCTATGAAAAAGAAATGATATGTAGTGTTTATTTTTTGAAGCGGATGCATGCTTTCATTGTTATTCATTGTCAAAGTACACTGGCTCAGACACAGCAGTGAACAGTGAGGCTTAGGGAGGCCGATGACCTCCACACACAAAAATAATAAACTACAAAACGAAAACGTCTTTTTTATTGACTTTCATTAATAAATATAAACCATTTACCAAACATAGATGATGACAGACACAATATGGCGGACATGACTTTTGCTGAACATGTTAATTTTTCACAAACTACATCCATTATTATCACACACAAACACACGCACATTTACACACGTCTGAATAACACACATATATGTCAAACACACTTTAAAATGACAAGGGGGTAGGGTGGAGGTACATTCAATAAAGGAAGAAGGGGGGGGGGGTAAACAGGATGTTGTTACGCATGCGCTCTCTAATGAACTTGACATGAGAGTTGATTTGATAAGCATGCGCTCTCTAATGAACTTGACATCAGAGTTGATTTGATAAGCATGCGCTCTCTAATGAACTTGACATGAGAGTTGATTTGATAAGCATGCGCTCTCTAATGAACTTGACATCAGAGTTGATTTGATAAGCATGCGCTCTCTAATGAACTTGACATCAGAGTTGATGTGATAAGCATGCGCTCTCTAATGAACTTGACATCAGAGTTGATTTGATAAGCATGCGCTCTCTAATGAACTTGACATCAGAGTTGATTTGATAAGCATGCGCTCTCTAATTAACTTATGTCAAACACACTTTAAAATGACAAGGGGGTAGGGTGGAGGTACATTCAATAAAGGAAGAAGGGGGGGGGGGGTAAACAGGATGTTGTTACGCATGCGCTCTCTAATGAACTTGACATGAGAGTTGATTTGATAAGCATGCGCTCTCTAATGAACTTGACATGAGAGTTGATTTGATAAGCATGCGCTCTCTAATGAACTTGACATCAGAGTTGATTTGATAAGCATGCGCTCTCTAATGAACTTGACATCAGAGTTGATTTGATAAGCATGCGCTCTCTAATGAACTTGACATCAGAGTTGATGTGATAAGCATGCGCTCTCTAATGAACTTGACATGAGAGTTGATGTGATAAGCATGCGCTCTCTAATGAACTTGACATCAGAGTTGATTTGATAAGCATGCGCTCTCTAATGAACTTGACATCAGAGTTGATGTGATAAGCATGCGCTCTCTAATGAACTTGACATCAGAGTTGATTTGATAAGCATGCGCTCTCTAATGAACTTGACATCAGAGTTGATTTGATAAGCATCCGCTCTCTAATGAACTTGACATCAGAGTTGATTTGATAAGCATGCGCTCTCTAATGAACTTGACATCAGAGTTGATTTGATAAGCATGCGCTCTCTAATGAACTTGACATCAGAGTTGATGTGATAAGCATGCGCTCTCTAATGAACTTGACATCAGAGTTGATTTGATAAGCATGCGCTCTCTAATGAACTTGACATCAGAGTTGATTTGATAAGCATGCGCTCTCTAATGAACTTGACAAATATTAGAATTCACAATCATTTTCCTTTCGAAATTGTTTACAGTGTAATATACGCGATAGGTAGGTGGGATGTTTCAATCAAAAAAGCACCATAATTTCATCACGTGCATTATAACAATTTAACTTGATCAATAAATTAAATAAAGATCTAATTATTATAATACAGGTTCTACCTAATAAATATGCTATCTTGAGCCATTTGCATAATTGTACATTGCTAGGAATTTTCTTATCTTAATTTAATGTTTAGTACACAGCTAACTTCAAAGCCAATCAAAATGGATCTAACTTTACTTATAAAGAAAAATGATATAATATATATAGGAAAAAAAATCTGCGGAGAGATGAAAATAAAATTGCTATTAAATATCCAAATGTTGCTATTAAACATCAACATTTTTACAAAATTGATAGAAATTCATCTATCCTTTATAAACATGCGTTGCATACAGTATATGAATATACACATGAATACACATACAATGATAAACACATGAAAAAGATATCGTAAAGAAGTTTAGACATTTAGATTTTCCATACACAAAAAAGCTTGTCCAAACTAATAGAAGATGGACAATTATGTGTATGGTGATTACATACTGATAAATACACAATATGGAGTCTTATATGCATTTTTGGAGAGCTTCAAATAAGCAGAAATTCTGCATCTTGTTATACATGTAAGGTTTAAAGTATGTGGCATTAAGCAGGGTGAATTAATTTTTGGATTATAGAGGTTGCGCTTTATTAAACCAAGAACATATTTTGGTGTAGTTTTCTTGTGCATAAGTCCAAGTATCTACATTTGAATGTAAACCAACCTTTATTCACGACAACTTTATTTCGCAATTTACTTCCTATAAACTCGTTCGCGAGGACTAATGCTTACCAATGTGACCAAGCCATTATCCAAACCCGACAACAATTGGTTTGCGGCGAGAAATATTTGCGTTGAGGATGCCCTCGTGAACCTCGTGAAAATTTCATGCACGCGAAAAAAAGTTGATTTACAGTACCTCCTTATAAACACAGAACAATATAGAGGAACGTAAGAAAAGAACCCAAAGGTTTCAGATCATGATCACATATACATGTTATATAAATATATAATATCTATTGATAGTTAACGCAACAACTGTGTTGTCTTTACATATAACGGTTGTAATAATGCTTGTTGTCAGGAACAATGACCCCTGACTTCACGATAGATGTCAAACACAATCTTGTTTTTAAATGAATGGGTATCAATCAATTTCATCATTTTTTAACTACTCCGAGCTTTTTATTCATTGACTATCTAAACTGTAATAAAGGTATCATTGTCTAACTATAGAATGATTATAGTAATAAGACAACTGCTTCTAACACAAAAGCTCTTATTCATTGACCACTTTTGATATTTAAGATCAGCTCTTTTACATGTTGCAACAAATACCAAGGTATTTCTTATTTCCTAACGATACAATGGGTAAATCTGAAATTATTCACACATGTGTTAGCAGCTGTCCTGTCTCTTTAAAGGGTCATGGTCACGATTTTGGTCAAATTCTATTTTTCTGTTTATATTATTTACAATGCTTTAGGAATGCATTTCTAATGATCAAATAAGTTAGGGTGCCAGTCAATGAGTTTTAAGCAAGATACAGGGTTCACAATTCTTCGTCATGTAAACAAGGCTCGTGCCCTGTTTTTGTTTACTTATGTTCAATATACCAGTAAAAAATCTTTTTTGAGCTGATTTGTCTATCTTTTTATTCATTTTAAGCATATATAAACAGCTACTAACGATTAACACATTTATTTGAGGTCTCAAACTGGAATTTTCACTTTAACATTCAAATTGTAAACAGAATATTTGTTTACATAGCGAAGAATTGTAACATTTAATTCAGCTCAATAGCTCTGTATCAGTTGAAGGCGCATCCATTTTGAATATTGTTTCTGTTGTTTTGTATTCATACGCGCCGCTTCATTTACATTATTTACATTTTTAATCAATGACACTTATCATTTTTTGATTTGAAAATGTTTTATTAAATGATAAGAAATGAAGCTAATAATGTTTCTATTGATCGGTGTATCAAAGACAAAATTGACCAGAAACTTTTTCATCTATGTGCAACGCGCATTGATGAAGTTTTCCGGTCATTTTTTCTTTGATACGTCGATCAATAGAAAATTATTATCTTCATTTCTTAAATCAAAGAAAACTTACGTACGGCGGGATTTGTCACGTGCTCAAGGAGAACGCACAGACAGCCACAAGTCTTGAATACTTACTGCTTACCCAAATACTTTTAATTTTCGTGCATGCGTTCATGCAAAAATTCAATATAATCATTTCATAATATTTCCTGCAGATATATACATTTGCAAATTAATTTGTGATTCATTCTACAAACCTTAAAACATTATGCAGTTTTTGTCCATTCTACTTAATAAATAAAATGGTTCCAATGGATCGCTCCTTATTTATTTGCACAATCACGTGATATCAAAAATGATCTTTGTTGCATGAAAAGCTTTTGTTTGGCTTTGCAGTCACTTCCTGTTCAAATGTTAAGGAGGCGGGATTGTCGTGGCAATTTTTTAGACTGTATTGATATCCTTAAAAGAAAAGCTCTGTAAAAAGATAGTTGAAATGAAACAATGACAATAACAAACCGTGAACCATATCAAAAATCCATAAAACGAAATACAAATTCAGAGCAGAGCAACACGGACCTGTAAAAAGATAGAGGTAGGATCAGTTGCCTAGAAGGAGTGAGCATCTTCTGCTGACCGGTCACAGCCGCCGCGTGCTCCTTGTCACAACTGGACATGTCATAATCGAGACAAATGTCAGAAGCGGGAAAATATCACTTTAATGAAAAATTATTAAATTTAATATACTGGATATACAATAGGCTTATCAAAATGTGTGTATCGTGTCCATGTGATATGTGTCCCCAGTGTAAAGAGAAACATGTAAAACATAAAAAGAAAAAACAAACCATGATGTTGTGTGAGACCTAGTAAAAATTAACCACATACCAACAAAAGAGATTTGTGCGAGTCATTCTACTAAATTTAATTAAAAGTACTGAGAATCTCGTGAACTCCTATATTATATATTTCTTGATGTAAGAACAGTCTTTAAAACAAAACGACAACAACACAGAGAATCATCTATGCATCGTTGTTTTTTTCGAATGGTAAAATTATTCATTTAACTATCTCAACTTAAAGGCTGCGTAAAATAAAACATTGAATCAAAGAGTAAAGACACTAAGTGCCGTGAAGGTGAAACAGCATCGTATTACACCTATTACTGAAACTGATACAGGGGTTAAAAATATGAGGAGCAGTAATCTGAACAACAGAGGCATGTTAACTAAAGCATGCAAATTAAAATTTTAATTGTTTCAAGTAATTTGATTATTTTTTGTTACCTCCAAGTATTCTGTCTTATTGTTTCATGTTTTACATAATAATCAATTATTCAGAGAGAGAGAGAGAGAGAGAGAGAGAGAGAGAGAGGGGGGGGGGAGAGAGAATTATCCCATTTAAAATCGTGTATTTTGTCATGATTGTTTTAAAACCCACACTTTGTAGAAAATATCGTGTATCAGGGACACATGAGTACATTCTACACAATGCTTTAATACGTGAAGGAATATCAGAACGCTCTTTGGATAATTATAAATTGTTGTAAAAGTTTTATTTTTTATTTTTTTAATTTAATACAGATATTGATGTTTTCTTTTATAGCATTTGCCTCACTTTCATCAATAGCAACTTCGTAAATAAGATGTCGATCTGTGTCAAAGCTTGAGAGGGGAGAAGATAGAAAGAGAATTAGAGAGAAGTACAAAAGTTTAGTTTGATTTCAAAGGTCTAGAAATGTCGGTGCACATATCGCTTATTTTCAGAAAGTAAGCAGTTTTAGGGGGAAACCGCTTCAGATTTCACCTGTTATAGAAAGAGCTACCTGGTTTAGAAATTGGAGCGAGGGTAGGACACCGATTTCAACAAAACAAGAATTCAACAATAGAAGCATGTTTACCAGAGCATGTAAATTTTAATGAAGTTAAATGTCTGTAACATGTCTGTTATTTGAACTGTAGAAATATACATTTAAACATAATATTGTAATGCATATGTTTGATACAAACTTATCCATTATCAGTTTTGAAAATTAATTTGAATTATAATTTACAAAACAATCTCTTACGTTTGGCAGAGTCAGTGGAGTATAAGACGTCAACAAATTGAGTATCGTAATTCAACAAAACATAACTTAATCCTGAGCACAAATACAAACGATGTATTCAGTTGTTTGTTAAATATCATAGCTGCCAAAAAAGGTTAGGACTGCATCAGTTTACCTTAATTTGCATTAACAAAATTTAGACAACCGTTGAGCTTGAGGGAAACATTAAACCAGGGGGGGGGGGGGGTCATCAAGCACCTGTTTTGCTTCTGCTTTACATCATCTCATTGCAGTGGTTTTAAATAGTTTTTATAATCAGAAATCACCATTAAGAATAAAGATATTCCATTGCAAATGTCGTTTGTCTTCAAAATTAAAAAAAAAACATTATTCTAATCACTGACTAATGATGTACTATTTGTATTCAAAGCTGATTTCTAAACAGTTACATCACGCAGGAAGGGGTGTTTGTTAACTCAGCCGTGATGTCGTAAACAAATGTTTATTTTTCATCTGAGAGAGAAAGAGAGAGAGAAAGATAGGGAAAGAGATGGAGAGGGGAGGCAGATAAAGAGAGAAAACACACAGAAACACACACACAGAGGTGGAGACACAAAGACAAGGATATCGATAAACAGAAAGGAATATATATTGAAAAGAAATAACGCGTTTATTCGTTGGCTGAATAGGGAAGAAATTGATATACAATTTATAATGGATAATCCCGATTTATCGTTTTATTATTTATTTATACAAAACAGTTTGGGGTGATCGTGTGTGAGATGGTTGTGTGGACTAAAGATTTCAAATAAGTTAATAGTCGAACATAAAAAGAATAAGGTATTAGTGACGGGTAACTAGACAAAACAAATAATTATGTAATATATTGCATTTATGGCTCGTATAACTGATCTAGGAACCAGATGTCAATACAATGGTTTGTCCTACAATGGATCACTTACTCTGTCTAATAGACACAAACAGGTTTGTTATATTAATCAAAACATATGGACGAAATTACATCCTTATCCTTTTTATCTAGGCATTATTTATGCTGGATTTACTTCTTCTTCTTTTAACGTTTTAAAAGTCATTATGAATTGCTTTAAAATGTGGAATTATACATTAAGCAACTTGAAAATGCATTTGTTTCCTTTTTGTTTTATAAAGACTAATTATCAGTGACTATAAATCTTATCCGGTAGATATTAGTAATAACAATTCTATAGTTATAATGTACTAACAGGTACCAATCAATGGCGTATGATAATTGTGTACATTTGAACAGTTTAGTTACTCCGTTAATGCGGGTTAAACATCTTTGAATCGTAATTCATGTACTGAATAAAAAGTTAAGTGTGCGTGTACCTGAATAGGTCAACCATAAAGTCGTGTACCAAATAACCATACACAACATTTGGAAAAAGTAGACATACAAGTATACAGATTATAGTCATAATGTTGATTTTTTTTCTGAAGCAAGCACCCAATAGACCGGTTTTATTGTACCGCTTAGATAAATGTTACTTTATTTCCTTTTTTAAATAAAAGGAAACCAAATATTGTGCATAATTTAACGAATACTTTGGTGATACACGTTTTGAATATAAAAGTACAATTAATGCGTTAGATGGCATACACATGATTAAAAAGGACATCTTTATTCATTTGATATTAGAGAGCACAATTATGGTAGAGTCAGGTATATGGCATTCCTACTAGCTCTGGCTAGCGGGTTAACCCTTTAGCTCGATCGGTAGAGTGCTGGACTTGCGTGCCAGAGGACCCGGGTTCAAACCCCAGCAGAGGCAATAAGTGTCTCTGTTACATTTGGCGCCCACGTTGG
The DNA here is from genome assembly GCF_963853765.1 of Magallana gigas. Classification (NCBI taxonomy): domain Eukaryota; kingdom Metazoa; phylum Mollusca; class Bivalvia; order Ostreida; family Ostreidae; genus Magallana; species Magallana gigas. The sequence goes on along the minus strand of NC_088853.1, from coordinate 72,361,084 downwards.
ATTGAAGTTATCACCAAAGAAATGTGTATTTTGCAAAGAGAGGGTCAAGTATGTAGGCCACATAGTGTCAGAGAAGGGCATAGAAGCAGACTCAGAGAAAACAGAGAAAGTGCTAAACTGGCCACCACCTAAATCACCCGAGGAGGTAAGGAAATTTATAGGGTTTATAGGATATTACAGGAGGTTTATACCTAATTTCAGTAAGATTGCCAAACCCCTCACTGCATTATTTCCAAATCCTATCAAGAAGAAAGGCCACAAGGTTCAACAGCAGGAGTGGAAGTGGGGCTCAGAGGAACAAGCAGCTTTTGAACAGCTAAAACAACACTTAGCTCAACCTCCAATTCTGGGATTCCCAAACTATCAGGAACCTTTTGAATTACATGTAGACGCAAGTCATCATGGCTTGGGAGCCGTACTATATCAAAAACAAGGTAAGTACAATAGAGTTATGAGTTATGCAAGTAGAAGCCTAAGTAGGTCAGAAAAAAATTATCCCGCACACAAACTCGAATTTTTGGCTTTAAAATGGGCAGTGACAGAAAAATTTTCTGATTATCTTTATGGACGGAAAACGACAGTGTTTACTGACAACAATCCTTTAACTTACATTCTGACAACTGCCAAGTTAGACTCGACGGGACATAGGTGGTTAGCAGCCCTATCCAATTTTGATTTAGAAATTTGTTATAGACCTGGTAAGAACAATTAAGACGCAGACGGACTAAGCCGACTATCAGACAAAAAACAGATAGACTCATCGGGTGCAGGTATTATCATTCCTAGCTGTATCAAGGCTATTTGTCAAACTTTACACCAACAACCTTATGTAGAGAGTCTGGTATTGGATGACAATTTTGAGAATCTGGAAGATAGTGATTCATCACTGAAAATTGTTACCAAGCACATTAACTGGGCTAAAGAACAGGATAAAGACGAGACTCTAAGGTTCTGGAAGAGAGTAGTGAGAAGTGGAAGGAAACCTAGATCAGATGAAATTTGTGCGAAATTTTTGCCACATGTCCTCAACAGAAATTTTGATAGATTATTCATTGAAAACAATATTTTATTCAAGGAAATCAAAATTGAGGATGAAACAAGAAAGCAGTTAGTAGTACCTGCAAACCAAATAGATTTTATTTTGACAGAAATTCACAACAAATTTGAACATCCAGGTAAAGACAGAACACTGTCATTGCTTAAAGATAGATTCTTTTGGCCAGGTATGACACAGAATGTAGAGAACTGGATAAAGTCATGCAGCAGGTGTGTTCACAGGAAATCACAGACCAACCAGATAGCACCACTTGTTAATATCAGGACCACCTATCCATTAGAGTTGGTTTGTATGGATTATGTCACTTTGGAAAGATCATCAGGAAGATATCAACATATGTTAATTATTACAGATCATTTTACTAGATATGCCCAAGCTGTACCTACCAGAAACATGACTGCAAGAACTACAGCAGAAGCACTACTTCAGAACTTCATCTTTCATTATGGATATCCTAATCGACTTCATTCAGATCAAGGGGCTAATTTTACAGGTAAGATCATTCATGAAATTTGTAAAATTACAGTTACTCAGAAATCCAGGACATCACCTTACCATCCGATGGGAAACGGAATGACGGAGCGTTTCAATAGAACATTGTTTGACATGTTAGGAACTTTAGACCCAGACAAGAAAACCAAGTGGAAAGAATATGTAGCACCATTAGTTTCAGCCTACAATTGTACAAGACATGAAAGTACAGGCCAAACATCATACTTTCTTATGTTTGGACGTCATCCAAGAATACCTATAGATTTAGCTTTAAATGTCAGTGGAAAAGATTTTAAAGGTTTAAACGATTATGTCAAGAACATGAAGACCAGAATGAAAGATGCTTTTAGAATAGCAAAAGACGTTGCAGATAAAGCAAGGGAAAAGCAGAGAGAAGGATATGATCTTAAGGCCAGAGGGGCAAGGATAGATATAGGGGATAGGGTGTTAATGAAAATTTTACCATTTGAGGGAAAGCATAAGATAATGGATAGATGGGAGGAAAAGCCGTATATAGTGAAGGGGCAGCCAATTGCAGATATCCCAGTCTACGTCGTAGAAAGAGAGGATGGCAAAGGAAAGAAAAAAACATTACATATGAACTTATTACTTCCAATTGGCTACGTTGATACAGATGTTTCATCCAGTAATAAAGAGACTAGTGTTGAGAGAAGTATCAGTAGACCAAAGCCACAACCAAGACCAAGAATAACAGGACCAAGACAGATAAAACATTAGAGAGAAGGCTGTAGAAACTGACTCAGACGACTCTGATGATGATTCAGATTCAGATAACCAGCTGGTAAGGATAGTACATAAAAATGTCCCAACTGACATTAGGCGTAGATGTACTGAGGTTAGAGAGGAGAGTCAGGTGATGGAAACTGAGAACTCCGGAGCCCAAGAGGAGGCGGAAGTAACTCCACCAGACAAACCTGAACAAGTAGAAAATCATGTTCAAGAACATGATACTGATATAGATCAAGATGAGGAAGAGTCGCATAGATCAGTCAGAAGAAGTAAACGGGTAAGTAAACCACCCAGTCATTTATCTGATTATCATTGTTACAGAGTATCAGATGACTGGAAAGAAAGAGTGTCTATGTTACAGCAACTCATGGCAACTACCGATAAAAAGTATGAAAATGTTTTTATTCAGTTGATTGCAAATATTATGAACAAGTAAATGTGTTTTAATCTCCTAATGACGAGGACGTCATTTTTCAACAGGGGGAGTATGTGATAATGTGTTATTTTAAGGGTTATAAACTTTAAGTAATTAAATTCAGAAATAAAATATTTTAAAATGAATAAAACAATTTAAAAGTTAAACTACACATTATACATGTAGTACATTTACATACTACTAACTTCACTATGCAGGAACTTACTAATTTATTATTAGAGTTATCTTTCTTAGCTTACTTTAAATATTCATTAGGACTAATTTTAGATAAGAACTAGTTTAGAGGTCAGTGACAGTCTATCGGTCATAACAAGAATTCTGGATTTCCATTGGTTATTCTAGGGTCAAATTCCTAGAGAGTTCAGTTTGTTTTATGTATAATTTAATTTCAACTCTACAGTCAAAGAGTGAAGGTCCTAAAGTGGTTTATATATATTTCTTAAGTCATTTATATTGGACACAACAATGACCTTAGAAAGTAGGTTCTTTCATTAATATTTCCATTAACAATATTGCTAGTGAGAGAATGAAAGATTCTGTGCAAGTGATTGATGTGAGAAGTAAATAAGCAATTGATGATAAAAAGAATATCAAGTTTTTTTTATTAATTACACGGAGCTATAGCAATCAATTATTACGTGTTATATAGATTAATATAAATCTGACCAATTGATAATTATATATCATTGTACATAGATTGACAAGTACCTTATTGTATATACAGGTCAAAGCCATGTATTGCTGATCATACATTGTCAATATCTGTATTAGACTAATTACGTGTAATAGTCACCTGAGTCCACAATTCGGTAATTATTGATCTTTTCCATCTATAAGTTTACTATTTATAATTTGGGTAATAAGACCTATTTCCTTTTGAATAGTAAATTCATGAAGTTAGCTAACAGTGTAATATTTTAGATTTTATGCTTGATGATAAATATGTCTATTTATTATTATTTACAAATGTGATAAAATACGTCCTATTGTTATTAAATATTGATTATGTTGTATGTATTTTGTAGGGTGTTTAAATTGTATCACCATAAATCATCAATCGAAATTCCAATGGCTGTGCGTGTTATTATTTGATGATAAAACCCACGGTTACACAATGACTCGAGTTAAAAATAGACAAATGACGATTGTTAATGAAGCATGTATTTGTGTTAAAAATCGACGCTGTCCCTATAACAGCATATATAAGTGCTGCGTACAATATTATATCACTAGTGCTGCGATACACTATGTTCTTGGTTTTTTAACATAATGCATTATATTGACAGATAGAAAAACAGACCTATAATTAAGAAAGCAGATCTTTCAAAAAAACGCTTTCTACTGGTGGTTTTAATGGCGAGAAAAATTCAACAATCATTTTTCCTGATTATAATAAATTCTAAAAATTCAAATCAAAGTATTGCATTAAACACAATATATTTTATTTATCATTAAATATATTTTTAGAGCTCTAAGACAACAGAATGTATCTGATCTACGAATCAGTTGGTGATAACAAACAGTTTATCTGTATAAATTCAGATAGATGTTACATATAATGGAGATGCAAGCTTGTAATATTAATGATTGTAAGGAGTATATGTGTCGTTATGTGTATACAACTACACACATATATAACAAATTATAGATGCATTTGAAAAATGATACGGGTTAAACAATTCTAACAAATAAACTCGAAAGCAAAACTTTATATATTTTTATAGTAACGGTCGTTTCTTTCGTGTCTTATACCAGAACTACAACTAAATTCAGCAGAATGTGTTTTGGTTAAGATAGTTTGCTTTTACCTTTTTAATCCTGTTTTGTTTTAAAATTCAAACTATTTTCACCTTTGCAGATGCCTATCAGCTTATAGTCTGCTGGCTGCAATTTCAAATTGTTCGCATCATTGCAGGTAAACATGTATCGTATAACGCCAATACCTGTAGTATATAGGAGAGCCAGTCTGGTATCTCAACATTAAAAACATGTAGAGGGGTGGCTGACAACTCGAGCCTGATTTCGTAAAAATAAAATGTCAAAAATGTGTAATTGTTTTTTTTATAATAAAGTAGAAGGTTAAAATAGATGGAGAGAGAGAGAGAGAGAGAGAGAGAGAGACAGAGAGAGAATTATCCCATTTAAAATCGTGTATTTTGTCATGATTTTTTTAAAACCCACTCTTTCTAGAAAATATCGTGTATCAGGGACACATGAGTACATTCTACACAATGCTTTAATAAGTGATGGAATATAAGAACGCTCTTTGGATAATTATAAATTGTTGTAAAAGTTTTATTTTTTATTTTTTTAATTTAATACAGATATTGATGTGTTTTTAACATATGCCTCATTTTCATCAATAGCAACTTTGTAAATAAGATGTCGATCTGTGTCAAAGCCTGAGAGAGGAAAAGATAGAAAGAGAAATAGAGAGAAGTACAGAAGTTTAGTTTGATTTCAAAGGTCTAGAAATGTCGGTGCACATATCGCCTATTTACAGAAAGTAAACAGTTTTAGGGGGTAACTGCTTCAGATTTCACCTGTTATAGAAAGAGCTACCTGGTTCAGAAATTGGAGCGAGGGTAGGACACCGATTTCAACAAAACAAGAATTCAACAATACAAGCATGTTTACCAGAGCATGTAAATTTTAATGAAGTTAAATATCTGTAACAAGTCTGTTATTTGAACTGTGAAAAATATACATTTAAACATAATATTGTAATGCCTATGTTTGAAACAAATTTATCCATTATCAGTTTTGAAAATTAATTTGAATTATAATTTACAAAACAATCTCTTAAGTTTGGCAGAGTCAGTGGAGTATAAGAGGTAAACAAATTGAGTATCATAATTCAACAAAACATAACTTAATCCTGAGCACAAATACAAACGATGTATTCAGTTGTTTGTTAAATATCATAGCTGCAAAAAAGGTAAGGAATGCATCAGTTTACCTTAATTTGCATTTACAAAATTTAGACAACCGTTGAGCTTGAGGGAAACATTAAACTAGGAGGGGGGGGGGGGTCATCAAGCACCTGTTTTGCTTCTGCTTTATATCATCTCATTGCAGTGGTTTTAAATAGTTTTTTATTCATAAATCACCATTAAGAATAAAAATATTCCATTGCAAATGTCGTTTGTCTTCAAAATTAAAAATAAACAGTATTCTAATCACTGACTAATGATGTACTATTTGTATTTAAAGCTGATTTCTAAACAGTTACATCACGCAGGTAGGGGTGTTTGTTAACTCAGCCGTGATGTCGTAAAAAAATGTTTATTCAGCATCTGAGAGAGAGAAAGAGAGAGATAGAGAGAGAAAGAGGGAGAAAGAGAGAATCAATGTAGTGTTTGGAAATTTGAACACAATGCCATTGTCAATATGTATATCAAACATATCAAAACATTAATCATATTTGAAAGTATAAAACAGTCATGTAAAATTGTCACATAAGACAAAATGAATATCATGGTTTCAACAATTAAACATACTTTTACAATTAAACTTGATTAAATTGATATAATTTTCGTCATATTTTTAAAACATAATGGTAAATTGTTTTGATATGATGCAATAAAATGATCAATGGAGAGAGAGAGAGAGAGAGAGAGAGAGAGAGAGAGAGAGAGAGAGAGGGAAGGCAGATAAAGAGAGAAAAAACACAGAAACACACGCACAGAGGTAAAGACACAAAGACAAGGATATCAATAAACAGAAAGGAATATATATTGAAAAAAATAACGCGTTTATTTGTCGACTGAATAGGGAAGAAATTGATATACAATTTATGATGGATAATCCTGATTTATCGTTTTATTATTTATTTATACAAAACAGTTTGGGGTGATCGTGTGTGAGATGGTTGTGTGGACTTAAGATTTCAAATAAGTTGATAGTCGAACATAAAAACAATAACGTATTAGTGACGGGTAACTAGGCAAAACAAATGTTTAAGTTACAGGTTGCATTTATTGCTCGTACTAGAAAAAAACGTGTCCATACAATTGTTTTGTCCTACAATGGCTCACTTACTCCTCTGTCTAATGGACACAAATCAGACTTGTAATATTAATCTAAACATATGAACGAAATTACATCCTTATCCTTTTTATTTAGGTATTATTTATGCTGGATTTTTTGACAGTCATAATGGTTTGCTTTAGAAAGTAGAATAATACATTACTCAACTTGAGAACATATTTTTACTTATTGTTTTCTGAGGACAAATTATCGAAGGAAATTTCATCCATTTATTTATGCTGGATTTACTTCTTCTTCTTTCAACGTTTTAAACGTCATAATGATTTGCTTTAAAATGTGGAATTATACATTATGCAACTTGAAAATTTATTTGTTTCATTCTTGTTTTTTAAAGACTAATTATCAGGGACCATGTATCTTATCAGGTAGATATTAGTAATAACAATTCTATAGTTATAATGTACTAACAGGTACCAATCACCGGCGTAGGATAATTGTGTACATTTGAACAGTTTAGTTACTCCGTTAATGCGGGTTAAACATCTTTGAATCGTAATTCATGTACTGAATAAAAAGTTAAGTGCGCGTGTACCTGAATAGATCAACCATTATGTCGTGTACCAAATAACCATACACAACATTTGGAAAAAGTAGACATACAATTATACAGATTATAGTCATAATGTTGAATTTTTTTCTGAAGCATGCACCCAATAGACCGCTTTTATTGTACCGCTTAGATAAATATTACTTCATTTCCTTTTTTAAATAAAAGGAAACCAAATATTGTGCATAATTTAACGAATACTTTGGTGATACACGTTTTGAATATAAAAAAACAATTAATGCGTTAAATGGACGTACACATGATTAAAAAGGACATCTTTATTCATTTGATATTAGAGAGCATAATGACTCGAGTTAACAATAGACCAATGACAATTGTTAATGAAGCATGTATTTGTGTTAAAAATCGACGCTGTCCCTATAACATCATATATAAGTGCTGCGTAAAATATTATATCATTAGTGCTGCGATACACTATGTTCTTGGTTTTTTAACATAATGCATTATATTGACAGATGGAAAAACAGACCTATAATTAAGAAAGCAGATCTTTCAAAGACGCTTTATACTGGTGGTTTTATTGACAAGAAAATTCAAGAAATCATTTTTCCTGATTATAATAAATTCTAAAAATTCAAATCAAAGTATTGCATTAAACACAATATATTTTATTTATCGTTAAATATATGTTTAGAGCTCTAAGCCAACAGAATGTATCTGATCTACGAATCAGTTGGTGATAACAAACAGTTTATCTGTATAAATTCAGATAGATGTTACATATAATGGAGATGCAAGCTTGGAATATCAATGATTGTAAGGGGTCTATGTGTCATTATGTGTATACAACTACACACATATATAACAAATTATAGATGCATTTGAAAAATGATACGGGTTAAATAATTCTAAAAATATACTCGAAAGCAAAACTGTATATATATTTTTATAGTCTTTTACGAGAATTCAACTACATCTAGCAGAATTTGTTTTGGTTAAGACAGCTTGTTTTTACCTTTTTAATTCTTTTTTTTTTATTAAAACTATTTTTACCTTTCCGGACGCCTATCAGCTTGCAGTCTGCTGGCTGCAATTTCAAATTGTTCGCCTCATAGCAGGTAAACATGTATCGTATAACACCAATACCTGTAGTATGTAGGACAGCCAGTCTGGTGTCTCAACATTTATATCAGGTAAAGGGGTCGCTGACAACTCGAGCGTGATTCTGTAAAGAATTTTTTTTTTAATAAAGTATAAGGTTTAGAGAGAGAGAGAGAGAGAGAGAGAGAGAGAGAGAGAGAGAGAGAGAGAGAGAGGGAGGGAGGGGGTTCAATGTGTTGTATGATGATTCCAATACAGCGTTATCGTCAAAATATACTTGTATCAATGGAACGAGAGAAAAAAATACAAATTCAATCAAGGTTTTATCCATTATCAATTTTAAAGATTAGATTAAGTTAAATTTGAAAGGAATCTCCTAACCAAGTTTGGCAGAGCTATTTTAATGCTGTACGCATACAAAGTTGAGTAGTGATTTTATAAAGTATTACCTCAAACCGAGCACAAATATACACGATATATTTTTTTTGGTTAAATATGATCCTTTGAATTTAGGTTACAAATCCAACATTTCACTTTAAACTGCATTCAAAACAGTTAAGGGATTCAATTGTTTTACATGACCACGTGTTCTATGCAGAATACTGTGTAAAAATCATTCGCATGCTTTAATATACAAAACAAATTCTCAATGATGTGAAAATTAGAAATGATGACGATAAGAAATATTATTCACTATTATCATTTAATTTAAAATCGGGTAAAAAATGAAGTATTTAATGAAAATCAGACACATACATATATATGTCTTGGTAAACCTAATTATCAAGTGTCATATTATAGGTAAGAATCAGTCATGGGAAGATCTTAAATAAAAGGTGTTGGTATAATACCAGCTTCGATAACTAATCTCTTATGCGTAATGAATTTTGCTGCTTGAAACATAAACATTTTAAACTGACTTGTTTTAACAATTGATTAAAGTATCATACATTACTATGATCAATATTTACAATCGGTGTTTATTTAACCTTCTGTTAACATTGAAAATATGTAGTGTTCAATGTTCACTAACGGCACTTGAGCAGAAAACCTAGGTCTACAGGTCTAAACATTTCCAGTAATGCGATAGGAGGTCATGTGGTACTTTGGGGTCATGCGTCGGTGCACGGAGGTTCAGATATTCAATTTTGTTAAATGTAAAACAACACCGTATTACACCTCCAATTTTAATAAATACATTGTTCAGAAATATACGGAGATTTCAAAAATATATGCGTCTTAACCAGAGAATGTGAATTTGAAGTTTTAATGATTTCAATTAATTTGATTTTTTTTATTGTAAGTTATCTGTGTTAATAATTTATGTTTTACATAATAAACGATGAATGAGAGAGAGAGAGAGAGAGAGAGAGAGAGAGAGAGAGAGAGAGAGAGAGAGCTAGTCACTACATCTAAAATCGTGTATTTTGTGGTAAAAAGACGTTTCTTGGGAAAACACACACTTTCTCGACAATATCGGGCACCAAAGACGCATGAATACATTCGACACAATTCTTTATTAACTGAAGGAATATAAGGGCGAGTTTTTGGATAATTATAAATTCTTATCAAAGTTTTCTTTTCTTATAAATTTAATACAGATATCATTTTTCTTGAGCTATTGTCTCTTTTTTCTTCATTTGCTGATAAATATCAAATACGATCACAATAAGAAAGATATGACAGGATATTAATAGCAGCTTTTTAATTAATATATTGAACTGTCTCAACACAGTAGATAGAGAGGGACGGACAGATATAGAGAAGTACAAAAGTTTCTCTTCATAGGTCTAGAAATTTCGATACACATATCGTTTATGTTCTGATAATAAGCATTTTTAGAGAAAAACAGCATCATATTACACCTGTTATTGAAAGGACTACCTGGTTCAGAAATTGGAGCTAGGGTCAGACACCGATTTCAACAACACAAAAATTCAACAATAGAATCATAGAGGCGTGTTAACCAGAGCATGTGAATTTTACTGAAGTTAGCATGGTCCCATGTAATACATTTGGAATGTTTTATTTCTTTACTATTTTAAATGTTTTATTTCTTTACATTTAGAGTGTTTTATTTCTTTACTATTTTGAATGTTTTATTTTTTTACTATTTTGAATGTGTTATTTCTTATTTTTATTAACATTAGTACTGATCGATTATAAATTAATAATCGAGGATAAAAAAATCCAAAATTTTAGTGCAAATGTTTCATCCGTTATCCGTTTTGAAAGTTCGTTTAAATTTAAATTTACAAAGAAATCTCTTAACTTGGGAGATATAGTTTTATACTTTATGTAAACAAATTGGTGTCGCAATTCATCAAAGTACAGTATCATCCCAAACACTATTACACACATTGTATTCCGTTCTTTGTGAAATAAGAGAGCTTGGAAGGAGGCAGATGGAGAGAAAAACAGAGAAATGCACACACAGAGGTATAGACACATAAAGACGTATATCGATAAACAGAAAAGAATATATATATAGGTAGTACACTGAAAACAAATAATTTAACACGTCAGCTGGAAAGGAAAGAAATTAATATACGATTTATTATAGATATCTTTTCATAATTTATTTACACGTTACAGATTGCATTTATTGCTCGTATAACTGATCTAGACAACAAATATCCATTCAATGGTTTTGTTCTACAATGAATAACTTACTTTTCTGTCTAATGGACAAATTTGTTATTGTAATGTAGGCTAATAGAAAAAAACCCCACAATATTAGGTATTGTTTTTAGGCTATCCCGGATAATCTTATTATCAATCAAACAATTTATCTATCTTTAGTTTATAATTAAGTGCATATAAATGCATATAAAATAAAAGAGAAGATTTGTGGATAAGAGTAATATAGTCTTAAAATATGTAAACAATTTGAAAAGGTTTAAAACGAGCAACGATGCAAATTTTATCAATATATGGCATTGATGAAAATCATGCATCATCTATACAAAGAGTTAAACTGACAAACAAAATAAAAAGAGAAAAAACAAAAACAGTTTAAAAAATTAAGAGTGCTTGAATTTTTTATATAAAATTAGTTTAATTATAATTGATTTCACAGCATGTACCATAGAGAGCACAATGATTCGAGATAAAAATAGATCAAGGACGATTGTTAATGTAGCATGTATTTGTGTTTAAAGTCGACGCTGTCCCTTTAACAGCATAGATATAACCGTGTGTTGCAAGGAATATTATATTATCAGTGCTGCGATGCACTTTTAAAAAAAATTGTGTTTCCTAAATTATTTAACATGATAGTATTATACTTAACTAGACTGTAAGCAAAATGTCATTCTGTGTAACCCAGTGATGGAATCTGAAGGTGTGAAGCAATTTTATTAGTATAAGTATCCTTTAACCAAATTCAATAAAAAAAAATCTAAATCTATGTTTGATCATATTCATGTCTTTTAATTTGTTCATAATGTACTCCTTACTGTCAAATAAAAGGAGAGCGCCCTGACTGGGTTTTTTTCCATCTAACATTGAGATGCATCAGATTACAGTCGATATGACGTAACTTATAATGTTTACCTTAAACAACCCCACTGTTTAAAGACAAGATCAGGTACTATGGCACATGTGTTAGTTATTGATATAATGCCTTTAATGATGAAAACTATAACCTTGTAAAGGCCCATTCTTTTCAGACAAGAGTACCAATTACACATGGACACCTGTTGCACTTTTCATTACACTAAACAAAACAAAAAGAACGAAAAAAACCAGCAATTTGCTAAAAGACAATGAATAAAACATGAGCTGTCAAATGTTTTAACTTTGTAAATAACAGATTGCATTGTGTGAGGACTTAAGAGAAACAGAAAGGGACAGAGACAATTCTATATAGAGATATAACAGTTCATTAGATTATTTTGATACAAAGGTATCTCTCAATTAATATTTGAGGCAATGAGGATTATCAAAACCTAACGGCAATAGTCGCCTGGATGTATAAAAGAAAAAACACAAGCAAACATGGTGTCAAAAGAAGCGTCATGTTTACGTTTAATAAATGTTAGTACATGCATTACTAGCAATATACATTATAGCAATCGTAATACATGTAAGATCTGCTATTTTTATTCTTAAGAATTGGGTTGTACCCTAGATAGATACAGTTAATCTAAAGTTCCCGAGAATCGTATGCTGTTTTGTAAATCATTCCAAACATATGCATCTTTTTTTTATTTTGGTTAAATTGTTAAACTATTTATTAAATCATCAAAACGTAGATAGTGTCGATAACTAAATGCAAAATGTTGCGTAAAAATAAGTGGACTATATTCGATAAATATAAAGGCAGAGAGAGAGAGAGAGAGAGAGAGAGAGAGAGAGAGAGAGAGAGAGAGAGAGAGAGAGAGAGGAAAAAGACAAGTATACAAACAGACTTAAAGAAACTTAGAAACACAGAGAGGGATAGAGAGATATTTTGACCCAATATGTCTAGAGCATTCAATACACGTGACGCCTAAGTTTTTTATATTAAGCATTGTGAATGCAAAACCAACATCCTATTACACCTGTTTTAAAAACAGATACCTGGGTCAGAAATTGAGGCGAGAGTCAGACACCGATTTTAACAACACAAGTGTGTTAACCAGAGCATGTGGATGTATCAGTAACAGTTTCAAGCAGTAGATTTTGAATACTTCATTTCATTACTCTAAGTTTTTATTCCCAAATTCTTTAGATTGGTACTGGCGATTAAAGATGTTAAAAAAGCCAAATTTATTTTGATTGCTATTAGATCTATAGAAATATTTATTTAAAGCATAATAATGCCTATGTTGTTTACAATTTATCACAATAGGTATACTTCAATATATTGTACACAAACACCTGTTTACTTATTTTGATTATAGGGACTGTATAGAAGCTCTGATCTTTTGGAGTACAGAATGATTACATCACAATGACACCATTGTCATTAAACTGGATCAATTAAACTTTTTTTTCTTTTATCATTTCAGATGTGTCTCAATCATTATTTGCTATAATCATGATGGTGTTGTGTTTTGTAAAGCCATTTTACCAACTTATATACTCGAAAGCAAAACTTTTTTTTTTATAGTAACGGTAATTTTTGTCTTTTCTTATACCAGAACTTCAACTTTCATCTAGCAGAATTTGTTTTGTTTAATACAGTTTGCTTTTGCCTTTTAAATCTTTTTTTTATTATTAAGATCCAATGTGTTAAATGATGATGCAGTGTTATCGTCAAAATTTACTTGTACCCATGCAACCAAAAAAAAAAATTAAATCAAGATTTGTGTATCCATGTTCAGTTCTAAAGATTAGTTTGAATTATAATTTACAAATCAATCTCCTACATTTTTCAGAGCCATTTTAATGCTGCACGCATACAAAGTATAATGGTAATTCAACAAAGTAACACTTCAAACCTAGGACAAACACACACGATGTATTCAGTTATCTGTTAAATACAGTCTTTTGAGAATAGGTTAGAAATGAAACATTTCACCATAAACTGCATTCACATAGCAAACCGTCAAGCTTTGAGAGAAACATAAAACGAAGGAGGTGTTCTGAAGCATTTGTTTTTGCTTCTGCTATACATTTTCCCCGTCTTAACTAGTTTTTATTTTACATTCTGCATTTTTTTTGGTGATGACCAAAACTCGAGAAACATATTTTCTTGATTATAACAATTTCTAAAACTCCATATCGACATTGAAATAAAATAAAAAGAGTGCATTGCAAAGAACGTATGATTTCGGAATAAAAAAGGCATTTTTAATCGTTTTTAGAGCTTTAAGTCAACCAACTGTGTGTCTAGTCTACGAATCAATTAATGAAATGTGGTCATAAAGAACAGTTTATCTGTACAAATACAGATGTATGTTACTTGTAATGTAGGTGCAAACATGTTATTCCAATGGTTTCAAGGGGAAAGTTCCTTTAATTACGTGTACACATTATACACTATACACATCTATAACACATTAAACATGCATCTTACATTTTGACACGGGTACATGTAAATCAATTCTTACAATTATACTCGAACACAAAACATTTTGTTAAGAGCAACGGCCGTTTCCTATACCAGAACTACAGCTACAATTAGCAGAATTTTTAAAACAGTTTGCATTTGCCTTTTCAGTCTTGTTTTAATTTCTGATTCAAACTCTTTACAACCTTACACACACCTATCAGCTTACACTCTGGTGGCGGCCATTCAAATTATTTGCGTCATCGTAGGTACACAACAGGTATTGTATAACGCCAATACCTGTAGTATGTAGGACAGCAAGTCTGGTGTCTACACATTTAAAACAGGTAGTGGGGTGGCTGACAACTCAGGCGTGATTTCTTTTTTTAAAAATGTCAAAAATGTGCGGTTCCTTTTATAAATAATGTAGAACGTAAAAATAAATGGAGAGAGAGAGAAAGAAAGAGAAAGAGAGAGAGAAAGAGAGAGAGAGAGAGAATTGTATGATGGTTCTTCTACAGTGGCAAACATAAAACTGTTAATCATAATGGAGTGAACAATTCAGCTTTGTAAAATACTATAAACAATAGGAATAAATTTCTTCATGTACACCATTTTTATAGACTAAAACTGCATTTGATTGAATATATATATACATATACAATACTAAAAATTGTAATGCTTCATCAAATTCTAGCAACGTTCATGGTCTCCAAATTCATCAGAGGAATAACAATACCCGTAGAATAATAGTTAGCCCTCAGTCAGGGGTTTCAAAGGTTTTACATTACAACATGTTATATGTAGAAACGTTTGTTAAAATCATGCTTAAATATATGAAACAAGTTCTCAAGTATTTGAAATTTTGAAGTATGTGAATTTTCATCATTAAATATTATCCATTTAAGTGTGGTTTCGATTGAGTTTATAAATTATTTATGAGAATATATCAAGTTAAACGTGATGGTATAGTATAAGCTTTGGTAACTAATCTCTCATGCGTAATGTATTTTGCTGCTTGAAACATCAACATTTCAAACTAAATTTAAAATTTTTTTTATTAAAGTACCATATACTAGTATGATCAATATCTACATTTGGTTTACATACTATTATGTACAATATCTACATTTGGTTTAAATCCTCCTTATGTTATCATTTGAGATCCATGCTCTTCCATTAAAAAAAAACCGGAAAGTATATGTGTTCCTTTGATATTCCTTAAAACCTCTTTTATTGCTTACATGTATGGTATAATACAACTGGTGATTATTGCAGGATATGAAGGTGCCGAGATAACAGGAAAGTACATAACCAACGTCCGTACATGCGGTACTGTGGTGAATGCGCAGCTGGTAGAATCATCGTGCACTTTAAACAGCTGATCGAAGAAGTAATACAAACTTATGTTGTATAAATGCATTAGTGTTTGAGTACGGTAGGATGATCGCATATTGCATAAGCATCGTGACACAGTTTCAGTATATCCTGTCACCTGTTGTCTACATACCGAACGGATAATATACGAATCATTGTTATGACAAACACACCATCAGATCACACCCGTTAAAACACATACGCCGATGTCAGAAATATGAACCACAGCCAGAAAGGAAGTGTGTGTTCACCAGTGCATGCTAAGTGTATCTTTGGCAAAATTATTGACAACAACGCATTTTTAAATCGTATTTTCTGGTCTTACCTGATTAAATTTTGTTCAGATATTTGCCGACAAAATTAAGTCTGTTGTAATATATAAATACCATTATAGTTTGACTAAACAAAGCCAACACCGTTTTTCTACAATAAAAAAAAAACGTGGTAGGGTTGCATTAATTTCCCTTTTCACTGTTCTATTTACATACCGACCAAGTTAGGAATCAATGCATCATTGTTACAAGAAAAAAAAGCATCCGTTTACAGGATATAAGAAATTGGAACGAGAGTAAGACAAATATTTTAGCAACCCTATCGTGCTAACCGGTGCATGGGAATTCTGTCTGATCTAAAAGAAGAGTGTCAAGTTTATACATTCCAAAGATGTAATTCAGTGTCTCCTTTCCGCAAAATGTAACCGACCTTTACGATATATTAATGCTAACCGTACAATTTGTTGACTTGTTTGTAATATAAAAAGTAAAATAGAAACGAACCCAATATTGATTTCGAATATAAGATTCACTTCATGTTTTTTTTTATACAACAAAACTGATCAGCAGGGGAACAACTGGTGCAATGTGTTTAATTGATTTAGTATAATCCTGATTTTTACTTTATTAAAGCATTATATATTTTTTTAAAGGACATAATCCGGAACCTCTATAGCCATGTTTGTTCTTAGAGTTTTATATCTTCTTACAGTTTTACAAAGTGTATACATATACATTGTAATATGTGTAACATGTATTATAGAGAGCACACTATCTCTACCAATGATGATTGTAAATAAAGCAAACATCCGTGTTAACAGTCTACCAATGATAATTGTAAATATAGCATACATCCGTGTTAACAGTCTACCAATGATGATTGTATATATAGCATACATCCGTGTAAACACTCTACCAATGATAATTGTAAATATAGCATACATCCGTGTTAACAGTCTACCAATGATGATTGTATATATAGCATACATCCGTGTTAGCAGTCTACCAATGATGATTGTATATATAGCATACATCCGTGTTAGCAGTCTACCAATGATGATTGTAAATATAGCAAACATCCGTGTTAACAGTCTACCAATGATGATTGTATATATAGCATACATCCGTGTTAGCAGTCTACCAATGATGATTGTAAATATAGCAAACATCCGTGTTAACAGTCTACCAATGATGATTGTATATATAGCATACATCCGTGTTAGCAGTCTACCAATGATGATTGTATATATAGCATAGATCCGTGTTAACAGTCTACCAATGATGATTGTAAATATAGCATACATCCGTGTTAACAGTCTACCAATGATGATTGTAAATATAGCATACATCCGTGTAAACAGTCTACCAATGATGATTGTATATATAGCATACATCTGTGTTAACAGTCTACCAATGATGATTGTATATATAGCATACATCCGTGTTAACAGTCTACCAATGATGATTGTAAATATAGCATACATCCGTGTTAACAGTCTACCAATGATGATTGTATATATAGCATACATCCGTGTTAGCAGTCTACCAATGATGATTGTATATATAGCATACATCCGTGTTAGCAGTCTACCAATGATGATTGTATATATAGCATACATCCGTGTTAACAGTCTACCAATGATGATTGTATATATAGCATACATCCGTGTTAGCAGTCTACCAATGATGATTGTATATATAGCATACATCCGTGTTAGCAGTCTACCAATGATGATTGTATATATAGCATACATCCGTGTTAACAGTCTACCAATGATGATTGTATATATAGCATACATCCGTGTTAGCAGTCTACCAATGATGATTGTATATATAGCATACATCCGTGTTAACAGTCTACCAATGATGATTGTATATATAGCATACATCCGTGTTAACAGTCTACCAATGATGATTGTATATATAGCATACATCTGTGTTAACAGTCTACCAATGATGATTGTATATATAGCATACATCCGTGTTAGCAGTCTACCAATGATGATTGTATATATAGCATACATCCGTGTTAACAGTCTACCAATGATGATTGTATATATAGCATACATCCGTGTTAACAGTCTACCAATGATAATTGTTAATATAGCATACATCCGTGTTAACAGTCTACCAATGATGATTGTATATATAGCATACATCTGTGTTAACAGTCTACCAATGATGATTGTATATATAGCATACATCCGTGTTAACAGTCTACCAATGATGATTGTAAATATAGCATACATCCGTGTTAACAGTCTACCAATGATGATTGTAAATATAGCATACATCCGTGTTAACAGTCTACCAATGATGATTGTATATATAGCAAACATCCGTGTTAACAGTCTACCAATGATGATTGTAAATATAGCATACATCCTGTTTAACAGTCTACCAATGAATTCATTTTTCCTAAAATATATATCCCTTCACCTTTTGTCTACCTACTGACCAAATAATATACGAATTATTTTAAGGAAAAACACAACATCAGATTACACTCGTTAAAACACATCCGCCAATGTCAAAAATAAAACCTACAGTCAGAAATGAAGAGTGTGTTGACCAGCGGATGCTTAGAGCGTCTTTGGCAAAGTTATTGACAACAAAGCATTCTAAAATCGCATTTTTTGGTCTAACCTAATCAAAAATATAAACATTTTAGATATTTTCTGACAAAATTATAACCGTTATAATATAGAACGCTATGGTTTGAATAAATAAAGCCAACACTTTCAATAAAAAGTCGTGACAAAATAGGGAAACCCCATTTTTGTACAATAAAAAAAAATATTAAAAAAACATGTTAGGGTTGCATTAATGTCCATTTTCACTGTTCTATCTACATACCGACCAAGTTCACATACAATGCATCATTGTTACAAGAAAAAAACCCATTCAGGGGTCAGAAATTGGAGCGAGAGTGGGACACATATTTTAACAATCCTAGCGTGTTAACCTGTGCACAGACATTGTGTCTGATCTAAAAGAAGAGTGTCAAGTTTATACATTCCAAAGATGTAATTCAGTGTCTCCTTTCTGCCTAATGTTACTGATCTATACAATATATTTTATTTCAGATCTTAAATGAGTTAACAGTTAATTATCAAAAAATAATAACGTAAGTGATGGGTAACGAGACAAAAATAAGGTTAAATACTGCATTCATGGCTTGTATAACAATACTAAACAAACCAATGTCTATACAATGCTTTTGTCCTCCGATGGCTCAGACACCTCTCCGTCTATTAGACACGAATCAGACTTGATACATTAATAAAATGTATGGACACAATTCCATCATTATCTTTGTTAATCTAGGCATTATTTAAGCTGGATTTACTTTTTCTTCTTTAAACGTTTTAAAAGTCAGAATAATTTGCTTCAAAATGTAAAACTATGCATTACATAACTTGAGAATATACATTTTTCCTTTTTGTTAATGAGGACCAAATATTTAAGTCGATGTATCTTTCAAGAAACATATTAGTATTTATGATTCGATAGTTACACTGTACCAACACATACTCATCAATGGCGTACACAGGTAAAATTGCAACATATGTTCAACACATGTTTAACATATGTTGAACATATGTTCTGAAACATATGTTCGCCATAAAAAACGATATGTTAAACATATGTTCATAAACATATGTTCATCATATGTTTAACATATATTAAACATATGTTTTTGATAACCATATGATTACCATATGTTTATAAATATATGTTAGACATATGTTGAACATATGTTAATTTCATTTTTGTGTTTACTCATTTTCTTTATCCTTTGGGATTATTTACACAACATGTATCACATATGTCTTATGCATATTTGAAAATATGCCTTTAAATATTTTTTTTAAATCCATTGTTGGTACAAATTCTCTTTCTGAATTAGCCTCTTCAACTGATTATCCTGTTTTTACAACACT
This sequence comes from Magallana gigas, assembly GCF_963853765.1. Taxonomy (NCBI): domain Eukaryota; kingdom Metazoa; phylum Mollusca; class Bivalvia; order Ostreida; family Ostreidae; genus Magallana; species Magallana gigas. Next base: position 72,341,120 of record NC_088853.1, on the reverse strand, counting down.
GAGTCTTTTAAAAATCGCATTAATTTTGAAGCTCCAGCTATCTGATGAAAAAAAACAGAGATAAAAATACATATCATTTTTATTGTTGCAAATATCATAAAGATAAGTTTGTTATTCTCCTGTGAATGGTTCTCACTCACTGCAGCTTTAATTGTTTCTGAAAAAGAAACAGAGAGAATGTAACACTTTTTAAGATAGTTTATAAGTTTACAATTGCCTCAAGTGTTCTATTATTAAAACAAAAGTTTGAAGAGTATCAAGATTAAGTTGCAAATACAACATGAGTTAAGTTTTTTCATTCTATTCCTTAAGTAAATGTTTATTGAATACTTACATCATTTGCAAGTACTGGGGAAAGAGAGAGAGAGAGAGAGAGAGAGAGAGAGAGAGAGAGAGAGAGAGAGAGAGAGAAACAATTAATAACTGTACCTGCATTAATCTCACTTTTTGTCCAACTTCTTTTTCAATGTGCTGTTTATCATTTCACAAGTCAAGTCTAAACTTCTGTCTAAAATGTTAATACAAATGCAATTACAACCATCAGACCTTTTAAAATTTTGCAAATTAAGAAGTGGAAAACCATTAATATATTTGTGTTATTTTTTACAAAGTGAGATTTTAAAATCTTACAAAAAATCATTAGAACTAAGAAAATTTTATAATTAGAATCAATCGTACAGTCAGAGCCATATTTAAATTGTATTACCATAATTTGTATAGCAAATGTAGTGCAGCCAGATATCTTTGAGCACAAGAAGAATATATCTGGATCCTGGATCTTTCATCACTTCATCATCTTCAGACTGCATCCAAGAAATCTTACAAACCTCTGCACTACTACTCCATTTGCTACAAATTATAATACTCTGTCAAACAGTGTCACTCATTATTTGATATTAATTGAACCTAGTTAACTTTACTACAATAAGTTTAAAAAATATCCATCATGCTGCAGTTTTGAAAGTGTAAGAATTTTTTATAATTATGTACTCACTTCTTCATAATCTCTGACAGTGTGTTAATTGATGCCATCTGTGATGTGTCCATTAGTCGTCACTACATTCCTAAAATAAAAACACTTTTTTCAATTAGCATGTAATAACAATTACACTATAAATATTGATAAAGATTTTTTTAAATGAAAAGTGAATTGAATTGATATAAATATTTCAATGAGAAGATATAAATCAATGTACCATTTGTGTTGACACAAAACAATTCATTAGGAATTTCCCTGTGGAATTGTAAAGACTTTTTTTTTTTTATTAAGAACTGATTTAAAACAGCAATAGAAGACATACTCGTTGCTTTGCAATGAGCTTTGCTCTAGTTTTTTTGGGGGGGGCTACTTTCACTTTCCAAGTTTTTAAATGCGTCTGATCTTAATATATCTTTCAAAACCACATTTTTATGCTTGTTTACCATCAAACTTATTAGGTCTGAATAAACTATAGCCAGTAAGCTGTTGAGTTGTAGCTTTGTGTGAAGAAATTTACTGACCTAACCTTTTCTGAGATATTCTACATTCTGTCATTCATAAACATGATATTTACTGTATGATTTATTCACTGTATTTTTAAAACAATTTCAACAGCTTTAGAGGTTCAATTATAGAGCTGGTTTTCAATAGTTAAACAACAATGATGACCGTCGGTCGTTGACATTACTGTAGGCCTACATTTTTTTATATGGAAGGCTGCAGTATGGTTTTTCAATCCGAATTCTCTAGAAGAACACATTTACGTTACAGCCCGTAGATTGACTCATTGCTACTATAAATAGGTAAATGAGACGCATTCTTACCTTATAAGTACAAGTTAAAATCCATCCTGCAGATGCAGATTGATCTTCTGACTCCATGACGTAAAGTGTGACGTATGTTTATGAACACTAAATCTTAAACCGATTCAGGCTTAAATCCGGATTTGTTAACGAAACACTTCATATGAAAAAAATGCATGGCCAATGTTGATTATACAATTTGTTTATACATGTATTCATTACTACATATGTAAAAATTTAAGCAAACAAACATGTCTAATCAACATAACGCAAATGTAAAACATATGCTGATCATATGTTTTAAACAAACATATGTTCAAAATATGTTAAACATACGTTGAACATATGATTACCACAAATATACGTTTAACATATGTTTTGAGTCTGTAATATGTTTAACGTATTTTACAAACATATGTTAACAATATATTTCAAACATATGTTCAACATACTGTGAAAAATTCATATGTTTAACATATGTTCAACGTATGTTCAACATATGTTACTCGAAACATATGTTGAACATATGTTGCAATTTTACCTGTGATAGTAAACGTTTGTACAACGGAACAGTTACGCCATTCTAGTTGTTTGGGTTAAACATCTTTGAATTGCAATTCATGTACTGAATAAAAACTTAAGTGCGCTTGTATATAAATGTGTTACCGATTAAGTCGTGTACCAAAGATAGATAACACAGATTTTGGAAAACCAGGCATACGATTTCCTGCCAAATTTGCATATTGGAATTCTCGAATCAAGTTTCAAAAAAGTATTGTTAGAGTTGAATAAATTTGTTTCTAACGTAAGCATGCAACACACAACAATGACCACTTTAATAAGATGGTCACCGATTGTTTAAAAATTATTTTCGTGGCTTTTTAAACCAATAGTTAAGCAAGTATTTTACATACTTTTAACAAATATGAATGTTGATATAACTTGTAAACACACAAACGATAATTAAAACCATTTAATATATTCTACTTCATTTGCTATAATTGTTATGGAGGATGAATGAAAATAACACGAATCATATCAATAAAGTATAACTTAACTGTTAAAAGGCTTTCAACTCTAAACTAGTCAAGACGAGTTAAAAATATCAAACGTTTGAATTGGAAAATTTAATTGTTGACTAGGTCTTGATACAGAGCTGTTATTTTTTCATTTGAGTAAGGCTATTTATTGGAAAATTTGCTGAGACCTTCAAGCATTCTTGATTTTGTTGTATTTTTTTTTATTTCTAGAACAACATTTACCTTTTGTAATCTTTAACGAAACATTGGTTTCAGTTATCACAAATTGGTTTTAACTTGATAGGTCATTTGCACAGTTTAGTTACACAGGGAAAAGTGGCTTGCATACTTTTCATGCGATTTCCTTTTCGCATGAAAATCATGCGCTAATCATGCGAAAATCAGATGAAAAGTTTCTCATGCAAATACTATGCGAATATGTTCGCATGATATTCGCATGAAAAATGTACAATTTTCATGCGAATAATTTTTTGTATGTTTTCCATGCGATTAGATATTTGTGTCATATTCATATAAAATTCATGCAAAATTCACATGAAAATTGCATGTTTTTCATATAAAAATTTAATTATGACAAATCAATTTATAACACTTTAAAAACATTCTTTCATTCATATGTTGACATACTAGTGTCTCTTTTTGTTAACAAATTTGACATTAAGACAACTAAACAATTTCTACATGTGTTGGAATTTATACGTGTATAAATAAAAATTAAAATAGAGTTTACATTTTATCAAAATATAAATGTTTTCAAAACTTTTAAAGTCTTTGTTTATGTAAACATCTTAAACTTTGCCTTTACAATAGTCATTCACACCAACTGAAAGTTATATCTCTCTTCTTAGAAGGTCAGTAAACATTAAGATTTTATTACATGAATTGTGTAATACTGTGCTGATTGCATTGGTCATTATTTAGGATACATACTTTAAGTCTTAATATGTTTTTGAGATACAATTTATGAGTTTGCGTGTACCAAACCTGTTGAAAGCAGTAAGTGAATTACATAGAGGAACATTTCCAGCTATATATTCAAACATAAAATTCATTATTTCTATGCTAGACAATGAAAATTCACTGAAAATTGTTAACACTGTGATACAAGTTTTCCATGATTCCAAGTGATATTGCACAGATGACAGTATATTTCAAAAGAATCCAGGCCTTTGTGGTCTCAAGTTTCAGTGTGTACCAATGTTATTGGACTGATGTTGGTGTAATCACTCTGGTGTCTGTATCATGTGCCTTTATCTTCCTTCTTCTGTAGCATGTCTCTTTATCCCTCTCCATATTTAAATATCTTTGTCACCCTTGTGTATATGCAAGACAAAATATAATTCATAATAAAACATGCAAACAAATGTACATGTATTGAGTACATGTATAACAGCGTAAAAGCACAAGATTTATACACTCGGATAAAATTTAAAAAAATCATAATGTATCTCTGTATTGAAATAACTTACAGTATGTTTTATTGATCAAAAGCAAATGAGATCAAGAGGTATGTCCAACCTCTTTTATCAAATATATGTTAATCCATGTCTGATTTTATATACATGTAATTACAAACTTTAGAAATATTCAAAACGCAAGGCATATTTCACCGAATAAATACTTACATGGTATCATCATATGGACAGTTTGTTGTGCATGATTTCCCAAGTGATATACATGTATGTTATTGTTATAGCCATCATATATACAACATATACTGGAGCAGCATTCACCTATTCTTCTGTCTGTGTAACATTGCTTCGGATCTTAAAACAACCCTGTAGGAAAAAAAATAAAATGTTATGAACATTTTCAAACTGCATATATATACTCCTATAAGTGGATTCACCGTGACAATATGCACAAAAATTATACATGTAGACCGGATCTAGAAGGGGTCAAGGGGATCCAGACCCCCTAAAAAACTCTTTAAATTTAAATTATAAAGTTCATAAAAATATGGCTTACTCCCCCTCCCAACCTTGTTACTCAATCAATCAATCACCCCCCCCCCCCGTCCGATTTTTTTTTTCTGGATCCGCGCTTGAAATCAGATTGCATGCTTGCAACCGCATGTTTAAAATATATATCTGCAGATTTATTTTGTAATAACTACGGTTACACTGTGTTCTTTCATTCTTGTATAAGAAATACACAATAGATAGAAATTTATCCGAAGCTCTCCGGAGAGAATTGACAGACCCTCTGTCAACCCGAATTTCCCCGTATATTGTTTAGTTACATGAAAAGACCTGCATCTAAGTTTAATAATAACAGTAGATTTTTTCGTGTTTAAACACGTATCTGGAAACGTTAGTTAACATATAACATGAAAAAATAGAATATGCACACACTTGAAACATCGTAGTTCTAGGGTACCTGCATGTTGACGATCCGCTCCTCTCCTATCCAGGATCACGACTTTTCAATCGCTGAGTATATAATCGTACGATAGATCGGACACATCTTGGTGATGTTGATGTAAAGTTTCTGCTGGCTTGCATCACTGATCAGTCAGTACCGATGTACATAACTTTGCAGCTAGAGAAAATTCAGTCTGTCTGCATATGAGTTATCGCGGGAGATAACTCGAACGGGATTTCGGAAACGAATAAAAATGTTTGCAAGGGCTTACAAAAAAGATGCACATCAACCTGTAGCGCTTTTAATTATTAATGATAATTAATCTTATCATATCTAAATTACAAAATCTGATCTGATCTATTGATTTTTGGTATATTGCTCTATGTAAAATCAAACACCATCCTGACGGTTCTCAGTACCAAAAATTTACGCAATATGTGACGTCAGCGGGAACGAGACTCGAGTACAAAGTGAATGACAGAGGTAAGAAACATAGGCCTTAATGAAATTTGTATGTATTATCGGAAGATCTCTGCTTCCCGTTTTGATAAATAAAAACCATCATTCGAAATTTTGCAAACAATTATAAAGAATTCGTTACAATTATTTATAACTGCATAATAAAGATGAAGTGTATTGGGATGATGAACAGAGCAAACTTTGCTTATATCCTTAGCGTAATGTTATGGGCTTATGCAATAAAATATCTGATATCTTTTTCATTGAAGCATGACAAAAACATCCCTACACGGATATGGAGTTGGTACTATTTGGATGGAGGTGTGAACATGATGACATGCCTGTTGGCTGTATAAAAGGTGAGGATAAATCAAAGTACTAAATATACTGAGATTCTATACTCGAGCCAATCCAAAGCCTGAAAATTGTTCATTACATATGCCTGTTTTCTTCCAAAAGTCAAAAGAAGAGAAGAAAAGATATTTCCATATTTTTCCAGAGTGTCTTTCCGCCATTAATAGCAGGTTGGTAATTGAGTTAGCACAACAACTTATATGTACATGTAGTTTTGTTAATAATTTGTGTAGGACATGTGAAAAATATTAAATAAGAAATCCATTAATGAATATCAAGATTACAATAGCTGTATTACTTATATTACTTAATTATATCTAGATATTTATAAGATCAAACAGGAATGAAATCATTTAATAATTATACAGCAATTATACAGCAATAATATTTGCAGAGAACCTAAGTTTGCATATGCAGATTTGCAAAGACTCTTTGGAAAAGATTTTAACAGCATGACAATCAACAACATTCCGGAAGAATTCATGGATACAGTGGTAAGTAATACTTCTACTATTTAAGAATTGTATGATAATTTGGATCAATGTTTAACATTGAAGCTCATTTAAGTGATTCAAACAACCGGCATGAGCGAACATCATGTGTTGATCACTATTGTCTGTCTTAATTCTGTCCCAGGACAGTCTCAATCCCTAAACTTTTGACAGTTTCTCCTTCTCCAGAACAGTTGAGCCAATTTTAATCGAACTTGACACAAAACAGTATTAGTTGGAAGGGAATTCCAGTTTGTTAATTAAACAATGAAAAGTCACACCTTCTTTTAGTAAAATTAGAATGATAAACATGTGTTATTTTAAAAAAAAATCTTAAAAGCCTTTGGTCCAAATAGCTGAAACTTGTATGCAAGCATTTTGAGGTATTGTAGATTCAAATTTGTTCATATACATGTAATGGTTCCTAGGGTTGGGCCACAATAGAAATTGTTTTTGACATTTAGAAATATTTTTCTAAAAAATTGAAACAACAAAAGGGGCTTGATGATTATGTGAGGAAAAATTTGAAAATCCTCTTAAACAAAATGAACAGTACTCTTCAAAGTTGTCCAAATGTTTTGTATTTGGCAGCATACAGTAGATTTGATAAGTTATGGCTATTGATGCTCAGGTGAGAGATTTGGTTTATGTAATAAACTCACAAACTGAAAGCATAAAATAACAACAAGGACATGGATCAGAGTGATATTTTAAAGTGAGAATGGTAGTATTCGGATATGACAATCAGAAATTTATTGTATCTGATCAAATCTGCTTTAACGAGCATTTATCATGTTATCAACTGCATGTCATATATCAATGAATTTAATTTTTATCTGCCAATATTAATAATTCACATTCAAAATAGATACCGGTATGTCATTCAGTAATAGGAAAATGTCAAGAACACTGCATTATGTATATTTTCTTTTAGATTGATGAAGAAACAAGCCTTTTCGAGAAGTGGAAGAAGAAGAAATTTGAATTATGTTCTTATCTAAATAAAGAAGATTTTCCTAAGAAGATTATTGATATTGTTTTCTGTTTATGTTAATTCTGTATAAAGCAAATTAATTAGGACTTCAGTTTTCTTTTCAAAATATAACAGATTATATTCTCAAATTTAGATAAAAAGAGATCAAGATTTCAAGATTATTGAATTAAGCTGCATATTATTTTGTATGAAAATTGCATGATATTTGCATGATATTCGCATGAAACAACACTGAAACATAAGATATACATTTTCGCATGAATATCGTGCGAAATTTTTATCATATGATATTCGCATGAAAATTATGTCAAAATCGCATGAAGTTTTCGCATGAAATTCATGCGTGTTACTTTTCGTCTCTTTCTCATGCGAAGAATTCGCATGAACTTCATGCGAATTTCATATGAGATTCATACGAGCCACTTTTGCCTGTGTAGGCGTAAAATCATTATATATGTAGCTGATTTAAATAATATTAACAATGTTCTTAAAGGTTTAGAAGAAGCATTTTCTGACAAAGAGGTCACAATATTTATACCAATGACAATTGTAAATAACACAGGCGTACCCGTCCCGTTAACGATATACATCTAACAGTGTGTTGCGTGCAAAATTATATTATCAGTGATGAGAGAGAGAGAGAGAGAGAGAGAGAGAGAGAGAGAGAGGGGGGGTTGATTATTTTATATAACACAGTAGATAGGCAAATGTAGATGGAGACGTAAACAGAGAAAGAGTCTATGTCAGGGTAGTAACACCACATGTTTGATATTTCGATAAAATATCTCTCTTAATAATATATAATATGAATGTTGGTAAATAATTGTTATATTCTAAAGTAGAATCTTCGACGGTTTGTAGCAGCTGTCTTGGTATTATGATCCTTTTATCGAAATATAATTTTAAATCTAAACATATGTTTAATCAAAGTGTAGTTATAAATCTAAACCCATGTTTAATAAAATAAAACTACAAATTCGAATTTATGTTTAATCAAAATACAATTAAAAATATAAATCTTTGTTTGATCAAAACATAATGACAAATTCAAACCTATGTTTATTAAGAATATAATGACAGACCCAAATCTATGTTTTATCAGAAAATAATGACACATACAAACCTATGTTTTATCAGAATATAATCAAACATCCAAGCCTATGTTTTATCAGAATATAATGACACATACAAACCTATGTTTTATCAGAATATAATGACACATACAAACCTATGTTTTATCAGAATATAATGACACATACAAACCTATGTTTTATCAGAATATAATGACACATACAAACCTATGTTTTATCAGAATATAATGACACATACAAACCTATGTTTTATCAGAATATAATGACACATACAAACCTATGTTTTATCAGAATATAATGACACATACAAACCTATGTTTTATCAGAATATAATGACACATACAAACCTATGTTTTATTAGAATATAATAACAAACCAAGTATATTTATACTCATATTAATGGATTATGAGACTCTTCTAATTCATTCTGGTGCCTGCATAACTAAATTTATAATTGAAATAAAACCTAATTCATAATGTACACCTAATCATTAGGTAAATGAAGCACACCCTGACCTGGTTTAATTCCATCTAACATTGCGATTTGCTAGATTTCAACCGACATGATGGATTTTACGATGAAAAGGATTACCTTTCAAACTCCAACACTTTAAAGACACGTGGGCACCTGCTACACTTTTTATTTCACTCTAAAATCAAAAGGCAAAACACTGCATGTTGTCCTTTTAGCTAAATCCTATTGGGAATACCCACACTTTCAGAACAATAAACAATGAAATAAGTCACATTTTAGTAAAAACTGCTAAAGAACAAAACACTTTGAAAACATTTCATTTTAAGATAATGGTGAATCTCTATAAAATATTTTAGTTTTCTCTAATTTATTCATTGAAAATATTTATTTTGTTCAGAACTTGCCTCTAAAGTGTAACTTGCTTATACAACATCAATTCTTTTATAAAAAAAAATGATGATAAAATGGGTGTCTAATATTTCAAACTTGTATATAGAGATCACATTGCGTGTGCACTCAGGAGAAACAGACAAAAACACAGACATATATAGATTGTATGGTGTTCCGATGGGGCCACTTCGACCTTCGCACTTTCGCCTTTAGGTCGAGGTGCGAGAGTGCGAAGTTGCGACGGCGAAAGTGCGAAGGTGCGACGGCGATGAAGCGAAAGTGCGAAGATGCGACGGCGAAGCGCGAAGATGCGAAGGCGAAAGTGCGAAGTTGCGAAGGCGAAGAAGCGATACTACTATCGCACCTTCGCCATCGCAACTTCGCACTCTCGCCTTCGCATCTTCGCACTTTCGCCTTCGCCTTTTTATAATTGTGGAGCTCTCTATCGTGTAAAGACAATTTTAGCTGTACAAAAGGACATCTGAGGCAGACGATTAACTTTTTAGAATTTATTTTCAACAGCCTGCGTAGATCCATAACTTTTTCTTGGGGGGGGGGGGGGATCGATGGATAATTAAATTTGCCGGAGTGGGGGGTGTGGCATTTTTAGGAGAGTTTTAATTATATATAATTGATAAAATAAAATTTTCCGTGGGGGGGTTGGGGGGTTGGGTGGGATCCGGACCATCTCTCTCCCTTTACTGCATGTGTGAAGTTATTAATATTGAATTTTCCGGGGGGGGGGGGGGCTCTCCCCCTCTCGATCCATACATGAGCAAGGAGTGTCGCATAATGAAATTAGAATAATATTGTGTTTGATCCACGGTAAACAGACAGCTGGTAAGTGACAGGAGTCTGGAAGTGCATATGTATACATTATGGCGGACATTACATTTTATGTGGAGTGTAATGATTAGGCATAACCAGCACTGGTAAACATATGTCACATACACATTAAAATATCTATAAATATTCATTGTAAGCACAATGGCCTAGTGCATGCGTACGAATAATATCATGGATTAATCGGAAAACCTTGGCGAGTACGGTGCCTGCATCAAATTATATGTAATCGACTGAGACTTTCTGATTGCTAAAAAAAAAGGCGAAGGCGAAAGTGCGAAGTTGCGAAGGCGAGAGTGCGAAGTTGCGCGAACTTGGAGAGCCAGTCTGACGTATTGATAAAATACACAGGTGACAAATCAAGCGTCGTTTTGAGAAGCTTGTTCACTTTTAAAATGACAGTTCTAGTCAGTATGGTGTACAAAGGACACATCAATTCGTTCTACACATTGCTTTAATAACTGAAGGAATATCACGACGCTTTTTAGAATAATTGAAAATGTTTATACAAGTGTAATTTTTTTATTTGTTACATATGTTGATTTTCTTGAGCATTTGCCTCCTTTTCATCAATAGCAACTTTATAAATAAGATAATGATCTGTGTCAAAGCCCGAGAGAGGAGGAGATAGAGAAATAGAGAGTAGTACAAAAGTTTAATTTGACTTCAAAGGTCTAGAAATTTCGGTGCACATATCACCTATGTTCAAATAATAAGCAGTTTAGGGGCATCATATTTCTCCTGTTATGGAACGAGCTACCTGGTTCAAAAATTGGAACGAGGGTATGACACCTATTTCAATAATACAACAATTTAACAATAAAACCATATCCACCAGAGCATGTGAATTTACTGAAGTTAAAATTGTTTCATGTAATACATTTTGAATGTTTTATTGCTTTCCCTCTAAGTATTTTTTTCCGAGTGGTTTACACTGGTAATGAACGATTAATAATATTAGAAATGCCAAAGTTATCTTGAGTGGCGCAATGGATCTGTAGAAATATTAACTTAAAGCATAATACCATAATGCCTATGTTTATTACAATGTGTGGATCACATGGCTCAGTGGTAATAGGATTAAGGCCAGTATCCGAAAGTCGCTGGTTCAAACTCCACTTGATGTTGTGTGTTGTGCACTTGGACAAGGCACTTTATCTACATTGTCTCAGTCCACCCAGCTGATATTGGGTACCGGGTTACGCTGTGGGTTAACCTGGTGTCCCATTCAGGGGGAGTCAATGACTCTCATCCGCTTAGCACCACGGAGACTGGACATAAGCACCGGCGTTAGGCGCCTTCATGGCACGGAGAAGGATTTAACTTAACTAACGTGTTACAATTTATCACAATAAGCATTATTCCGTATGTTGTACACAGACAAGTGTTTCCTAATGGTGAAGATAGGGACTGTATAGATGTTTTGATCTGTGAGAGTACAGAGTGATTACCTCACAATGACACCGAAATCTTTAAACTGGATCAATTAATGTAGGAAACCGAATATTATACATAATATAACGAATAGTTTTGTGATACAAGTTCTGTATGTAAACGTACAATTGATGGGTTTGATGGACGTACCAATTCAATTTATATTCCGTACTAGATTTTTTTTTATATATAATTGTAATGAAGGCTAATAGGAAAAAAATACATAATATTAGGTATTGTTTATAAGCTATCTCAAATGACCTACTTATTAGTAAAACAAATAAACAATCATAAGTTTAGAATAAAGAAGTGCATATGCATGTATATAATACATAAGAGAAGAGTTGTGGATAAAACTAATATAGTCTAGCATATGTCAAAATTAGAAATGGTTTAAAACGAACAACGATGCAAATTTTATCAATATATGACATTGATGCAAATCATGCATCATCTATACGAAAAGTTAAACTGACGAAAAAAAAAGAAAAGAAAACAAAACAAAAACAGTTTAAAGAATTGCAATGAGGGCGCATGACTTTTTTTTACATAAAAATGAACCTCTTTAGTTACATTTGATCTCAGAGTGGCGTATACGTTGGAATGTGTGCAGCATGTACCGTAGAGAGGACAATGACTCGAGTTAAAAATAGATCAAGGACGATTGTTAATGTAGCATGTATTAGTGGTTAAAGGTAACGCTGTCCCTTTAACAGCATAAATATAACCGTGTGTTGCAAGGAATATTATATCATCAGTGCTGCGATACACCTAAAAAAGTTTCTGTTTCTAGTTTTTTTTAACATGATAGTAATTTATTTTAAGTTTATTAGATTATTTTAATACAAAGGTCTCTCTCAATTAATAATTTAGGCGATGAGAATTATCAAAACCTAACGGCAATAGTCACAGATATGCTATAAAAAGAAACATCACGTTTTGAAGCTCTTTTTCATTTAAAATAAATAAAACAGAGAGAGAAAGAGAGAGAGAGAGAGAGAGAGAGAGAGAGAGAGAGAGAGAGAGAGAGAGAAGGGCAGGAAATGGAAAGGAGAGAGAAAGGAAGGGAGATGCTAGTCAATTTACGTTTAAAAGATGTTAGTACATGCGCTATTAGCAATTTACATCGTAATACATGTTAGATAAGCTATCTTTATTTTTAAAAATTGGGTTGTACCTTAGATAGATACAGTAATTCTAAAGTTCCTGAGAGTCGTATGCTGTTTTGTAAATCATTCAAAAAATATGCGCCGGTTTTTTTTGGTTAAATTGCTAAATTATTTATCAAACCATCGAAACGTAGATATTGTCGATAACTAAATGCTAAATGTTGCGTAAAAAGAAGTGGACGGTATTTGATTAAGATAAAAACAGAAAGAGAGAAAGAGAGAGAGAGAGAGAGGAAAAGACAAGTATACAGACAGACAGAATAGAAACATCGAAACAGAAAGGGATAGAGAGAAGTATATTAGTTTATTGGGCACCATACGTCTAGAAAATTCGATGCACGCAATGCCTTAGTTTAGACACTCAGCATTGTGAAGGCAACAACGACATCAGATTACATCTGTTATAGAAGCACATTCCTATGTAAGAAACATGAGCGAAAGTCGGACACCGTTTAAACAATAGAAGCATGTTCACCGGAGTGTGTGAGAGAGATTAAAGAGTTATTACCTAATTTACAATCGTGTCCTCTGTTGTAATAATTATTTGGTAGGGAAAACCCACACTTTCTTGACAATATCGAACATCAAGGACCAATAGATACAGTCTACTTAATGGTTTAGTCACTGCAGAAACTTCGCGTCGCTTTTTATGATTATTGTAAATTCGTATAAAAGTTTTGTTTTCTTAGATTAGTAATAAATAAGTTCAGCATTACAAAATATGACGTGTCTCATGTGACCACTTTGTAAATAACACATTTAATTGCCCATGTACGAGAGCATTAAAGACGGCAACAGATAAAGATGAAGTACATTAGTTTATTCTGACCCCATATGTTTAGAACATTCAATACACCTGACGCCTAAGTTAATAAATTAAACGTTGTGAATGCAAAAACAACATACTATTACACCTGTTTTAAAAACAGATACCTGGGTCAGAAATTAAAGCGAGAGTCAGACACCGATTTTAACAATACAAGTGTGTATCATGCGAATGTATCAGAAACAGTTTCAAGCAGTAGATTTTGAATATCTCATTTCTTTACTCCAAGTTCTTATACATGTATTTGTAATGGCGGTTAATGATGTTAAAAAATGTCAATTTCACTTTGATTGCTATTAGATCTGTAGAGATATTAATTTAAAGCATAATAAGATTTTGAATATCTCATTTCTTTACTCCAAGTTTTTTTTCCTAAATGCTTTATACATGTATTTGTAATGGCGGTTAATCATGTTAAAAATGCCAATTTCACTTTGATTGCTATTAGATCTGTAGAGATATTAATTTAAAGCATAATAATGCTTATGTTGTTTACAATCTATCACAATGATATACTTCAGTATAATGTACACACACACACACACACACACACACACACACACACACACACACACGCGTGTTTACTTATTTTGATTATAGAGACTGTTTAGATGCTCTGATCTGCTGGCGTACAGAATGGTTGCATCACAATGGTGTTATTGTCATTTAACTGGAGCAATTGAACCTTTTTCTTTTATCATTTTAGATGAATCGCATTCATTATTTGTTATAACCATTATAGTGTTGTGTTTGTTCATTTATCATTTTCAGATAACTCTCATTATTGTCTATATTTATAATTGTTATAATCATCATGGTGGTGTGTTAAAGTATATGCCCCCCCCCCCCTCCTGAGAGCCTTTGATAACGAAACTTAAGAAATATACTTTATTTGACACCGAGAAAAGACACAGTCTGAAAGAAGCAAGCTTATAATTAAAAACAGACGGAGAAGAAATGAAAGGCGGCATGTAATAGAATATAAAAACACTACTAAGCATACAACGATACAAAAAGTGAATTCAATTGAGATGGTTTTAAAGTCCATTTTAAAAGATTAGTTTGAATTGTAATTCGCAAAGGAATATCTTAAATAAGTTTAGCAAAGCCCTTTTAATGTTGTACGAATAGTAATTCAACAAAGTATTTCTTCAAACCGCGCACAAATATACACGATGCATTCAACTGTGTTTTAAATACGATTCTTTGAAAATAAGTTAAAAATATAGCATTTTACATTAAACTGCATATTCACAATAGTCATCTAATCGTTCAGCTTGAGGAAACCATTAAACGAAGGGCGTGTCCCCAAGCACCTACGCTTGCTTCTACTATATACAGTTTCTCCTGTGGGTGATGTCAACCAGTTTTTAATTTATGCCACTTTCTGAAGGGGGGGGGGGGGTATTTAATGACAGAAACACAAGAAACATTCAAGAATATAATTGTTTACCTGATTATAAAGGATTCTAAAAATTCATATCAACATTGAAAAAAATAATAAAAGTATTGCATTAAAATCAATGTATTTTTTATCGTTGAATATACATATATTTAGAGCTCTAAGCGAACAAAATATGTGTGTCTAATCTACAGATCAGGTGAAAAATGTGGTCATAAAAAACAGTTTATCTTTATAAATACAGATACATGTCACACGTTATGGAGATGCAAATTTGTAAATCCAATGATTGTAAGGGGTCTGTTATTTTGATAATGAGTGTACAACTATACACATTTATAACAAATTATAGATTTGTTGGAAAAATGATACGGGTTTAACGATTCTTTCAAACTCATATACTCAAACGCAAAACTTGATGTATATATTTTTTTATAGTAACGGTTATTTTTGTCGTTTTTTATACAAGAACAACAACTACAGTAAACATTGCTTTATTAAAGACAATTTCATTCTGCTATTTTATTGTTTTATTGTTTTGTTTTTTAGTTCAAACTATTTCCACCTTTTCCAACACCTATCAGCTTACACTCTGCTGGCTGCCTTTAAAATTATCCTCACCATCGCATGTAAACATGTATCGTATAACACCAATACCAGGTGTATCTAGGACAGGAAGCCTGATGTTTCAATATTTATAAAAAGTTAATGGGTGACTGAAAACTTAGGCGGGATTTGGTAAAAAAAAAATGTCAAAAATGTGCAGTTTTTATTTTATAACGTAGAAGATTAAATAAATGGAGAGAGAGAGAGAGAGAGAGAGAGAGAGAGAGAGAGAGAGAGAGAAAGGAAAAGAATGTGCTGTATGATGAATCTAATGTTGTCGTAAAATATACTTGTACCCTTGCAACGAGAAAAAAATGGAAATTTAATAGAGATTGTTTATCCATGATTAGTTTTAAAGATTTGTTTGAATTGTAATTTACAAAGGAATCTACAATGTTTGTCAGAACCATTTTAATGCTGCACGTATACAAAGTATATTAGTAATTCAACAAAGTATCACTTTAAACTGAGAACAAACACACACGATGTATTCAGTTATCTGTTAAATACAATCTTTTGAGAATAGGTTAGAAATGAAACATTTCACCATAAA